>NC_056678.1:39435766-40045558 GCF_018350195.1 Panthera tigris
CTTGAGGAGACTTGCAATGAGGAAGCTACTGTGAACAGAGAAAGCCAGCCATGGTATCAAACATGACCCCCCAATTCAAAGTCACAAGTAAGAGCCACCACTGAAAATTGATTTACAGTTGAGATGCTCCTCATTCTGGCAACTCCTTAGCATTCTGGCAACTCCTCAACCTGGAGGTTGAGTGACAGCTGGGATTTATTTAGCCATGATTAACAAATGCCAAGGAAGTCTCACACCACACTGGGACTGTGTGAGAAATGAATAAGCAAGGGGAAAAAGAGTGCAAAAAGGAAGGGTCGGAGAAGAAGTCAAGTATAGTCAAAGCAAGAGAACTATGGGTAGTTTTTTTCATCATCATGTTTTGAAATTTTCCTTATTATGGTTTTGTGGTGTCTCAAGTCAAATAACAAAGGTTAGTGCATTGGGTTATTTTTTCTTTTTAAGTTTCACCCGACTGCACAGAAACTATCCTATCAATTCTGCCCGCAGCCACAGTGGTGATTATTTGAATATGTAAATCTGAGCATGTCCCCACCCCACTAAAAACTTTTCAAAGGCTTCCAGTTGCCCTCGGGTTAAAATCTAATCTCTGTTGAGATGGTTTCCTACAACCTTCTCAGCTGGCCCCAGCCTACCTATGCAGCCTCATCTCAGCCACTCTCAGCCACTAGAGACTTGTTTTTTTAAAGAAAATGTCACAGTCTCATCACTAGGCCTTTGCACATGTTGTTCCTCTTCCTGAGAAATTCTTCCCCTTCTCTTCTCTGAATAATCCCTAAGAATCACTTAGGTTTAAATGCTGCTTCCTCAAGGAAGGCCTCCATGACTTCCCCCTGCTGTGTGCTCCCAGAGTACCCTAGACTTCCACTGTCATAACAGTCCTCACACTTTTGTGGTTGCTGTTCTGTGTGCCTCGAGTTCCCATTCACACGTGAAGGCAAGGCCCACCCACCTGACCCATTCCTTGAGATATCCTAAGAAGTCACGATTTCCACTATTTTTGCTGGAATAGTCTTCCACTTCTCAATAACTGCTGACTCTAATACCAGAGAATTTTCACTGCCGAAGAAATACTGTTAAATCTTTTTTAAAAATAAAATCACTCAGTATATCATTGGTAACGGGCACTTTGCCTTCAGCCTTTACTCATTCTTCGAAATTCGGCTCAGACATCATCACTTCCAAGAAGTCCTCCCAGTTGTCACCATCTCCTTCAAGCTAAGCCTTGGAGCCCGCTTTTGTGCTCAAAGTGGTATCTATATACACCTTTATCTCAGCACTGACCATAATTTTGCATGTTAAGTTCTCAGTAAATATTTGTTGAATTCAGGGGAACTGAACATAAGTGGTAAGTGATACATGTGTGACTTTTGCCAGAATCCTTTTTGCCAGGGCTTCTATTGACTTATGGCTAACTCTTTTTGGGGGGCAATATGGTCTTCTCTACTTGACATAAGCATTAAACAATGTTCCCATACCATTACCTGCCTCACGGGGGTGCTATGGAGACACAATACACTGCTACAGGCATTTAAAATGAGATTTCCAAGATAAACATAATAGTTAATATGCCAGGTGTTTTTCACACATTAACTCATTTAACCTCCACTACCACAATCCTCACTCTCCTATAAAGTAGAACCATTACTATCATTCTCATGTTGCACATAAGGAAACTGAGGCAAAGAGAGGTAGAGGAACGTGACCCAATTTATACAGCTACTGAACGGCAGAATCAGGTTGAAACCATAACAGTCTGGCTTAGAGTCTGTGCTCTACACCACTGTGCCATTCCCTCCGTGCTCCTACTGTCATGGTGCATCAGCTTCAAATTTCAGGACTTTTCAGCTCTTGATTTGAATAATAAGTTCACTTAATCATGGGGGTAGGGTGTAAAGGGAGTATCACTATACAATCAAAGAGAAATAAAATGCCATTTTGAAAAATACAAACTCAATTTAAAAGGTGTGATGGACTGAATTGTGTCACCCTAAAATTCATACGTTGAAAGCCCTTACCCCCAACGTGACTCTATTTGGAGATGAGTCTTTAAGGAGGTTATTAAGGTGGGGGCACCTGGGTGGCTCAGTCAGTTGAGCATCTGACTCTTGACTTCAGCTCAAGTCATGATCTCACGGGTTCGTGTGTTGGAGCCCAGTGTCGGGCTCTGTGCTAACAGTGCAGAGTCTGCTTGGTATTCTCTGTTTGCCTCTCTCTCTGCCCCTCCCCAACTCTCTCTCTGTCTCTCTCACAAAATCAATAAACATTTAAAAAAAAAAAGAGGTAATTAAGGATGAGGTCATAAGTGTGGGGCTTTAATCTGGTAAGTCTGGTGTCCTTAAAAGAAGAGGAGGTGACACCAGAGATCTCTCTCCCTCTGCTCACACAGAGGACACAGTGAGAGGACAGCTATCACAAGCTAGGAAGAGAGACCTCACCAGGTCCCTGTTGGGCCTCCAGCCTCCAGAACTGTGAGAAAATAAATATCCGTTGTTTAAATCCCTCTTATGCTCAAGTAGACTAGTTAAAAAAAAAGCCATGTGCAAATAAGCTTCACATTTCCAACTGTATTTCCAACAAGCAAAGGATTAAGCAATAAAGAGTTAAAAAAAAAAAAAGTATCAGAAACGACTTGGGTCAAACCAAAGAATTCCATCGGGGAATACTCTATCCTGGAATACATCAATTTCTTGACATCAACAAGAAGTATCTGCCAAGTATCTATCAATTCTGCCCCCAAGAAGTCTATGGTCTAGTTAGGACACCATGGCATGGATTTACCTAAATGGGAGTGTGAGAAATACGTAAGACTGCAAAACAACATATACGTAACGAGTGGTACAAACTTTAAGTGCTGTAAGTGTTCAGAGGAGGAAGGTTCATGACACAACAGTTTTTGAAGTATTTAGGATTTGAGGTGCTTCATTAAAAAAAAAAAAGAGGGGGGCGCCTGGGTGGCTCAGTCGGTTGAGCATCCGACTTCAGCTCAGGTCATGATCTCACAGTCCGTGAGTTCGAGCCCCACACCCGGCTCTGTGCTGACAGCTCAGAGCCTGCAGCCCGCTTCAGATTCTGTGTCTCCCTCTCTCTCTGCCCCACCCCTGCTCATGCTCTGTCTCTCTCTGTCTCAAAAATAAATTTAAAAAAATTTAAAAATTTTTTAAAAAAAGAACTGGTTGCAAATACAGTTGTGTGGAATGAGACATTTTGAACACAACAGTGGTGTCCACAAAGCCTCAGAAACCTAAATGTGACTGGCATATTCAACAAGGTCAGATAGGTCAGAGGCCAGTTCTTCCTACTGGGGGAATGAATAGCAGAAGTGTAGGGGTAAAGTGGAAAGGCGAGGGCGGGATTTTGAAAAATTTTGAAACATTCTTAGTTTAGAATTTATACTTGCGGGGGTGCTGAATGGGGACAAAACATGCAAAGATGTGTTTGGGAAGACGATTCTGGAAGCTAACTGTAGGGTAGACAGTCGGGAGAGAATGCGCAGGCAGGAAGACTAACTGGGAAGCAGGGCAGGAATCCAGACTTGTGTACTGAGATCTAGGTCAGGCTGGTGGCAATGAGGATCAAAAGGAGCCAACGTGAGCAATATTGAAAAGGAGGAAGTGACAACCGGATAAACCCTGCTTCCTTCAGTCCTGTCATTTGGCTACACCTCCCTCCCTGCCTCCCCCTTCTCTCATCAAGAGACCTCTGGGACATTCCTCATTCACCAAAGCGAGCCTTTGGCTCCTGGTATTTGTTTGAAACTTAAGCCCTACTGTCCCCTACCTTCAGCGGTGTGTTGGAGCAGGCTTGCTCCAGCTCATGAAGACCAGCTGATAGATTTTCAAGCATTTCGGAAGCCAGCTGTTAGATCTGGCTATTTACTCAAATAAAATTACAGAGACTTACCGTTCAATCGATTATATATAAAACAAAGGTAAGAATAATTCAAAATGCATCAGCCCTTAATTATCTTACTACACTTTGCTGTTATCTTCTGTTGTCTCTGGTCTGAAGGTTATTCCGGGCCTATGGTATCTACCCCTTGGCAGCCTCATGTAATGGCGGGCTTCTGCTCCTGTCTTCCTGCCTTGCGTTCAGTGACATCAAGGTAGCAGCTTGAAATTGCGGGAGCAGTCACACTATGGAAACCGTTCGGGGCTTTATTGATTGCTGTGTCGAACGTCCAGACTTAAGAAAGTGAGGAAAATGTTAATAATGCAGATTCAACTCAAAAGTAGTGCAAAAACAGAGACGTTTCAGCTTAATGAGTATCATCTGCACAATGGTGAGAAATAGTTTTCTGGTAGCTCACACAGATTTAATGACAAGTTTTTTGGGAAAAGAGTAAATGGATTGGGATATAATTCCAATTGCTAAACCATAGGCCGGCTACCGATACAGGGATTTCGCAAAAATTAATTGATTAGCACTCTGTGAAAATCAACTGGTTGCCTGGCATTTACAAAAAAAGAGGATTGATATTATTAGTGGCAAGTTGTGTGCTACACATCCTTTGTACCAGTAAAATTTATAATAAATCGATGTAAATATATGTTTGCATACCTTGCCCCCTGGCCCCCACCAAGAGAACATGTTATTAAATACTTACCAACACATTACTGCACACCATCCAGGTGAACACCCTGCTTTAATCTTTCCTAAATGTGAATTCAACTAAATACCATTCAACTGAGTTGACTTTTTGTTTCCTAATCGGTACAGAATGTGGATTAAGTTTTCAAATTAAAAAGGCTCTTTTTTCCTTAAGTTTTAAGAACCGCCTCATATCTTATTATTTTACTTATAAAATTACAAATATTTACAATTACCTTTAAGGGTGATGATTAATATTTCTTTCCCTTCACAAACTTTGGGTGTTAAACTTCTTTGAAAATTTTAAATTGGGTGTGCCTGGGCGGTTCAGTCGGTTAAGCATCCGATTCAGCTCAGGTCATGATCTCGTAGTTGGTAAGGTGGACCCCCACGTCAGGCTCTCTCCTGTCAGCACAGAGCCTGCTTTGGATTCCCTGTCTCCCTCTCTCTCTCTCTGTCTCTCTCTGCCCTTCCCCTGCTCATGCATGCACACACTCTCTCTCGAGAATAAATAAACATTACAAAAAATTGGGGGGCACCTGGGTGGCTCAGTCAGTTAAGCGTCCGACTTTGACTCAGGTCATGATCTCATGGTTCGCGGGTTCGAGCCCCAAGTCGGGCTCTTTGCTGTCAGCGCAGAGCTTGCTTCAGATTCTCAGTTCCCCACCCTCTCCCTTCCCACCGCTCGTGCTCACTCTCTCTCTCAAAAAATAAACGTTAAAAAAATTTTTTTAAAGAAAATTTTAAATTGCATTTATACATTTAATATTTTCTATTTATATTAAGAATCTTGATTGATAAGTAAATCATCCCCAAGGGACTAAACATTAGATATAATTAGAAATATCATAAATCTCCACACTGCCGTGAGAGAGCTTATGCCCATCCCTCACGGTGGCTGCCACCGGAACCCCAGCAATGTTTAGCGCTCCGACAGCACAGTGCTAGGCATTGTCTACAATTAACTTTCTCTTTTGAAGCTTTATGTTAGCCTGGGTCCTCTGAAAGGTAAACCTAAAGATGGGGTTAGAGGTGCAAGAGGTTTGGGAGCCGGGATACCTGTAAGGGAAGATGGGGAGGGAGTCGGAAAAGGAAAAGACTTGGAAAAGTTTGCTGTCAAACTGAGATGCTGAGCACTGGGTGGGGGTTGGGGAGGGAGACAGAAAGGAGGGAGGGAGGGGAGGAGGTTGGAAGGGTGGGAAGGATGGAGGGAAGGAAGGCAGATCATAAACTGCAGTTTTAAGAGTTTTGTCTGTCAGAGGAACGGCCCCGCCTTAGTATCTCCTTCCCAACCCCCAATGCCCCCAGCATAATCATTGGCTGGGAGCAGCCTGTGGGAAGTGCAGCCCAGACAGAATTCACAGTGATGGATTCAGGGGGTAGCAGCTGGGATCATGGATCCGTTAACACTCTCTGCAATAGGAGATCTAACAGACACATTCTGTTGGCCACCGCAACCCCTTAGCTTTTTGTTTTCCATTATTACTATTACTATCATCATTATTATTACAAAAGTAATACACAGCACATAAACACTTATCTCCTTTATCTCTCCACACCTGGCCTGAAGCTGTTTTCTTCCTCACAAATTGGCACTAATAACAGTCTGGTGTGTATTCTTTCACACCTTTTTTTAATACTTTGTGTATTTAAATGTATGTGTACAGAAAGATTGCATATTAAGGATGATTTCTTTTGTTTGTTTGCCTTTTATAAAATAATACATATTGGGGTGACTGGGTGGCTCAGTCGGTTAAGTGTCTGACTCTTGATTTTGGTTCAGGTCATGATCTCACGGTTCGTGGGTTTGAGCCCCACATCGGGCTCTGAGCTGACAACAGGGAGCCTGCTTGGGATTCTCTGTCTCCCTCTGTCTCCCTCTCTGTCTCTCTCTCTGCCTCTCTCTCAACAATAAAAACACATTAAAAAAAAACAAATGAAAATAAAATAATACATACTGTTCTATTACCTGCTTTTCCTTTTGTTCTTGTTTTCTTAAAATTTAATGTCCATTAGTATTTCCCAAACCTCTTAACTGTCAAATCCCTTTCCCTGTTTCACACATCCCCTCTGGAATTTTTTAATTGTGTCACTTTTGTGAGAAATACCATTAAGGAGAGTTTTTAAGTAGGAAAAAAATATTTTATTTTAGTTAGGAATTATTAAAGCGTATTTAAACATTATATGTAAAGATATGCATTACAAAACTATAAAATTTGACATTTTCCCATTAATGAGTAACATGTTTAACTTACTTTAAGGAACTTATAACCAAAAACATGATTGAATGACAAGTTTTAAACTATCAATTTATGTTTAGTTTGGGGACAAAATGTACATTAAATATAGCTAAAAACGTGACCACACCTAATATAGATTAAAAACTGCCTCCAAGGCAGGGTGTTTGGAATTCTTATATTTTGCACTAAAAATAGTTATTTTTTATCCTCTGTTTTATTTCTGAATGACCAGATGAAAACAGCGGTTTTCACGTTACTATTTGCAAGTATTGCCCACACGGGGTAGTCGTCATTCCTCATAAATGAAGAGCCGAACTGGATATCATCGTCTTCCCTCTTTTGCCACTGGCTTTTGAAAGCTAGAGGCATCTTGATGTGAATTCTAATGAATTCAGATCAGATTAACGCAATCTATGGGTTCGATGAAGAGTATTTAGAGGTAACTCAGCAGCATTGCTATCATTTTTGTGCTTCCTGTTATCTTCCTTTTTTCGAATTCAGTGCTCCTGACGCTTCCCTCCCTTAGCGCACACGCACCGGGGCATCCACTATGCAATATGGGACCACAAGCAAGGGGCCGTGGAAACCACTGCAGGTCAGCTCTGTGGGTGACAGCCCAGGTAGCAAGGGCTCACCTGGCCACCCCCAGTCACTGGCCATCCCGGGATGCCGCTCCTCTTACTGTCCCGTTTCAAAGGGAGACGTTTTGAAAACTCATTTTCTTTACTCAAAGTGAAAAAACCGGTATTGAAAGAGGATGCCTCCGCCGCCTGTAAGGTTGTCAGCCACAAAGAACAGCTTAGAGCATCCCAGGAAATGCACCAGCAGCTGTGGACGTGCCACACCCTCCCCGTGTCACCTGCTGCCTAGGACTAGCCACGCAGAAGTGCGTGACTGACCTAAACCAAGGATTGGGTTAGGTCCTTTGCGATGCTAATGTCCTGGATCCCAGGAAGCTAAAGTGGCGTGTGAAACACAAGTAGTTAAGTTCAAAGCCTAGAAACTCTAGCTCCGTATCCCATTACTGACTTCATTTATCACATGATTTTCTTCTAAGTAAAGACCTGGATGTTGGAAGAGGCTCTATTCCTTCAAACAAACTATTCAATGTCACTGTTGTGTCCTTATAGATAACAATGACAGCAATCATAATACCTTCAATAGAGGATTTGCAGGCAACCTTGCAATAACTCCATGTTCCCCCAGGGGTCTGTAAGACAACAGGTTGGTGATGACTTATCTAAAAAATGGATGGACAGCAAATACTTCAGACAGTCCTCCATAAATATTGTTTCTCTCTGCAGAGCTTTCGAAAGGTATTAATGGCAGTGAGTCTGAGATTATATTTCCTGATAAGAGCCTGCAAAGCAGCTATTCCAGGTAGCCAGTTAAAAGCAAAGGAGTTTTCAGATGAGGGTTATCTGAATGCGTATATTAAACAAGTAAAAGTACTTTGGAAAGTAATTCTGAGTGATAAAGCACACCTTCTTTTCCTTTCTTAGCCATCACAATCGCACCTCTTTCTTTTTATTAATATGGCTAATCAGGCTAAAATAACCACTCATGCACAACCTACTATAAGGTATGACACGCAATTTTGAAAATTAAATGCACATGCTGACATGTAACATGAGCTCCTGTTCATTGTAAAATAATAACAGATGGAATTCTACAGGATTCAACATTGGAAGTTCAATCATTTTATAAGCAAGGGCAATATTTTACCATACTATTTGTAGAGGCATCCAATGTTTTTTAAAATTGTTCCTTTGGGGGCGCACTTGGGTGCCTCAGCTGGTTAAGCATCCAACTCTTGGTTTCGGCTCAGGCCACGATCTCACAGTTCGTGAGTTCAAGACCTGAAGTGGGCTCTACGCTGAGAGCCCACTTCAGATCCTCTGTCTCCCTCTCTCTGCCCCTCCCCCGCTCCCATACCTGCACTCTCTCTCTTTCTCTCTCCCTCTCTCAAAAATAAATAAGACATTAAAAAAAATGTTCCTTTGGTAGTCAAGAAAACTAATTTCCAGAGATGGCTAGTCTGCACAGAGAGTATCTCAATCAATCTAGCTGAAATTGTGGACTCATTAAGGTCCATCTTTGATTATTAATACATACTAATACATACTAAGCATACTAAGCATATATCGCTGTGCCAGGAGCTGACTCATTCCCCGGGTCCATAAGACACTAACTTCTGTGACACAGAAGTGCCAAATGGAATGGGGCACACATGTCATGCAGGGAGGCAGGAAGGGTTTCATCTGTGAAAGATATGAAGGTAAACGCCACGGAGTTTTGTCTCCTAAGCTGAGCCTCTCAAGTCCACTCACATTCTGAAACTATGAGTTAGTCAGCTCAACCCCAATAAAATGGTTCCAGAGTCTCAGAGCAAAAAAAATAATGATAATTTCAATGTAAAAAGAAGGTCATTACCCCATGACCTGGATTCTAGAAGCCCTGCTTCATCTTCTCTTTAAAGAAAGGTTTCTGCTAAATGTTTCCTTTTGTTTTCCTAATTTACATTGGTTATTTCAAAAGAGAAAAACAAAGAGCTATTTGTCTCTGAAGAAATGAAATGGCCAGGTAAGCCAGCGACCAACAATGACACACATCTGTGAACTGCACAATCAATTCTGTGATTAGGCAGAGGAGAGCTTTGCACCCACATTGATTTTCAAATGCAAATCTGAATACAGCTAATCTTCACATAAATATAATAGGTATTGCATTGATTTTTTTCCCTCATGATCATATGAAAAATTAACTGAAGTGATGGTAAAAAGTAGCATAATATTATTCAAAGGTAGACCATGATAAGTTAAAGTTGCATATTATAATTTCTAAAGTGACCACTAAAACAAACACACACACACACACACACACACACACACACACACAATTAGGTATAGCTAAAAGTCAATAGAGGAGATAAAATGGCATACTAAACAATAACTTAGCCAAAAGAAGGCAAGAAAGGAGAAGAAAGGAACAAAGAACAGTTGGGACAATTACAGAACAAAGAGAGCAGACTTGAATCCAACCATATTAAAAGCTCCAATGAAGGTGATGATAGAAAATTTGTGAGAAAGGTATAAGTAACAATGACACATGAACATGTTTCTATTTATTTTTCTAAGTTTATTTATTTATTTACATAAGCAATCCTTCCACTCAACGTGGGGCTCGAGCCCATGACCCCAAGATCAAGAGTCGTGTGCTCTTCCGACTAAGCCAGCCAGGGGCCCCTAATGCATTTTTATTTAAAATAGATCATTGTTGGGGCGCCTGGGTGGCTCAGTCGGTTAAGCGGCCGACTTCGGCTCAGGTCATGATCTCGCGGTCCGTGAGTTCGAGCCCCGCGTCGGGCTCTGTGCTGACGGCTCAGAGCCTGGAGCCTGTTTCGGATTCTGTGTCTCCCTCTCTCTCTGACCCTCCCCCGTTCATGCTCTGTCTCTCTCTGTCTCAAAAATAAATAAACGTTAAAAAAAAAAATTTAAAAAAAAAAAAAATAAATAAAATAAAATAGATCATTGTTAATATATTTTAGTGTGTGTTTGTCTCAGTTTCCCATGTGTTACTTGATCATCAAGCCCACATAGAAGGAAAAGTCACTGGATAACTCTCATCTACAGCTCCATCAGCGAAATCCCTCAGTTTTGAGTAACATGGCAGGTGCACCCACAATGAGGGCTGCTGCCATCAAGAGAAATGATTGTTTTATTTAACTGATGGCTGCTGCCTTCATCAGGGTGCTAGGGACCTAGAAACATGTGCACAGAACATAGCAGAGAGATACGCTATGCTTGTACACTCTTTTTGTCCCCCATACTAACTACTGTCATGAGTCTGAGACACCTACTTGGTACCTCAAAAAAGTAAGATTAAATAAAGAAAGGTCAAGATGTTAGTCGCACACACAAGCACAGAAAAATCTCAATAAATTTGATATTAGGAAGAAAGGTGATATGATGTCTGCATATCCATGCCTATAGATATTTCAAAATCAGTTTCTGGATCTCATGAACACAATAATATAGCAACATTTTCTTATTTTATTTTTTTTTGGTCTGAGGCTCTCAGCTTTACTAATTTTTTTTTAATTCAAGGTAGTTAACATACAGAGTAGTCTTGGCTTCAGGAGTAGGATCAGCAATTCATCTCTCACATACAACACCCAGTGCTCCTCCTGAAAAGTGCATTCCTTAATGCCCATTACCCATTTAGTCCACCCCCTGACCTACCTCCCCGCCTGCAACCCTCAGTTTGTTCTCTATATTTAAGAATCTCTTATAGTTTGCCTCCCTGTTTGTATTTTATTTTTCCTTCCCTTCCCCTATGTTCATCTGTTAAGTTTCTTAAATTCCACATATGAGTGAAATCATAGGATATATGTCTTTCTCTGACTGACTTATTTCACTTAGCATAATATACTCTAGTTCCATCCATGCAACATTTTTATAGCAAAGCAGACTGAATTCCTGTGATAAATAATTCTCAGTCCCACACAGGCAGGAGACTTTAAGAAGTTCTGCTTTAATAACAAGAGAGTTTAATTACAAAGCCAATGAGTTATGATCGACACTCCCAGCCTCCCCCATCCCATCTTCCAAGAGCTGGTACCACAGCCGCATACACAAGTAACTGCACTTGTATTTCCCTCTTGTTTTGGAGGGACAAGAGGGGTCAAAACAGTGCAGTTTAACATCCTCAGGTAACTAACACTTTTCCTAGAGGGGACCTGTGGCTGCAGAGATTTTAGTTAACAAGTCATTTAACCCTGGGGTGTAAGAGATACCTTATTAATCAATTAGTGACAGAGAAATGGATTTTCTTGGGGTGCCTGGGTGGCTCAGTAGGTTAAGCGTCCGACTTCGGCTCAGGTCGTGATCTCACGGTTCGTGAGTTCCAGCCCCACTTCGGGCTCTGTGCTGATAGCTTGGAGCCTGGGGCCTGCTTCAGATTCTGTCTCCCTCTCTCTCTACCCCTTGCCTGCTCACACTGTCTCTCTCTCTCTCTCTCTCAAAAATAAATAAACATTAAAAAAAGAGAGAGAGAGAGAGAGAAAGAAATGGATTTTCTTCCTAAGGCTGTGACATTCGACAACATGTGTGCCACACTAAGCCACCAGCTAGTACCACAACTTTAAGAAGATATAGGACTTTAGCGTTATGGTTTTAGCACCAAGGCCGCCTTCCCCTTCTCACACCTCCTTGGTTAGCCTTCTGACCCAACCACTGCGGTCTCTGTCCTCGCTTCTTGCACTAATCACCTCGCAGATTGCTCTGCTCCCCTACACAGAATTCCTAACACGGGCCCAGAGTGAGCCTTTATAAATGTCAAGTCAGATCGTGACACTGCTGTGCCCCACACCTCACTCTGTCTTCAAGTGGCCTTTGAGGTCCCACAGGGTGTGATACTCCCCTCCCCACGACTGCTCTGATTTCACATCCTGCTTCTCCATCCATCACCCACTCATTCCACTCCAGCTACACCAGCCTCTCCGCCAGACTATGCACTGGGCACATTTCCACCTCAGGGCCTTTGCGGAGCCTCTTCCTCAAACACCCGTGTGACTCACGCCCTCACCACTTCAAGTTTTTCTTTAAATGTCTCCCACTCAGAGGCCTATCCTAACTACCTTTTCAAAATTGCAAACCAGCCCACTGATCATTCTCACTTTGATCTTGTTTTCTCCCACATGGCAGTTACCACCTACTGATGGCCAAGAATGTTAATATCTATTCTATTACATAGCTTTACATAAAAGTATAATTAATTTACATATTTTGCTTTCTTTGTTCTCTTGCTAGATCGTAAGACCTACAAGAACAAAGATTTTCATCTCTTTTGTTTCCAGTGTCTAAAACATGGCCATATTCAATAAATACGTGCTGAGTTTCTGAATGAATAAATGACAGTGTACATTTTCATCAAGAGTCAGGCATGAAGAGCCCTAGGTGCCATGATGAGTCTAAACTTGATCCTGAGGGCAAGGGCAAATGACGAAAAAGATAAATTTAAAAACCTCTAATAGGGGGAAAGTTTCCTGACATTGGACTTGGCAATGATTCCTTGGACAAAAAAGACAGCAAAGGGAAAAAAACAGATAAATTAGGCTACATCAAAATTTAAAACTTTTGTGCGTCAAAGGACACTATCAACAGTGAAAAGAAAATAGGAGAAAGAGAAGAAAATATTTGCACACAGAAGAAAATATTTGGAAATCATATCTCTGATAATGGATTGAGATCCAGAATACACAAGGATTGCCTACAATTCAACAATGACAAAAAAACAATCTGATTTAAAATTGGGCAAAGGCCTTGAATAGTCATTTCCCCAAAGCTGACATACAAATGACCAATAAGCCCATGAAAAATCACTGGTCATTTGGGAAATGTAAATCAAAACCAAAATAACATACCACCTCACACCCATTAGGATGGCTGTTATTAAAACAAAAACAAAAACAGAAAACTGTAAGTTTTAGCAAGGAAGTTGAAAAACAGAATCCTTGTGCACTGCCGGTGGGAACGTAAAATGGTACAGCCACTGTGGAAAAGAGTCTGGTGTTTCCTCAAAAAAATGAAAGAGAATTACCACAGGATCCAGCAATTCTACTTCTGGGTATATACCCAAAAGAAGTGAAAGCAGGGTCTTGAACAGATATTTGTCCACCTATATTCATAGCAGCATTATTCACAATAGCCCAAGAAACAACCCAAGTATCCATCAACAGATGGGTGGATAAACAAAATGGGGCATATACATACAATGGAATATTATTCAACCCCAAAAAGGAATGGTATTCTGACACATGCTATATGGATTAACCTTGAAGACATGTTAAGTGAAAGAAGCCAGTCACAAAAGGACAAATACTATGTGATTCCACCTATGTGGATTATCTAGAGTAGTCCAGTTCACAGAGACAGAGAGTAGAAGGGGCTGTTGTCAGGGGCTGGGGGGAGAGGGAATAGGGAATTCTTATTTAATGGGTATAGAGTTTCAGTTTAGGTAGATGAAAAAAGTTCTGGAGATGGATGATGGTGACAGGTGCACAACAATATAAATGCACTTAATGCCTCTGTACATTTAAAAATGGTCAAAGTGGTAAATTTCATGTTATGTATATTTTACCACAATAAAATATAATAATTAATTTATAAAGACCTCAAGATGGTTTCCAGTGAGCTCCTACCCCATCCCCATATTCTACCAGGATAGTCTGTGTGACCAATAGAATATGGCAGAAGTGATGGTCCTTCATCTCTGAGATTAGGTTATAACAGACTGTAGCTTCCAACTTTATTACTCATTGTAGGGAAAGTCAGCTGCTGTTTTACAAATCGTTCTGTGGAAAGACCACAAGGTGAGGAACTAAAGCCTCTTGCTGTCTACCATGTAAGCTTGGAAATGGATTCTTTGAGCCCAGTAAGCCTTCAGGTAACTGTTCCCACCAACCGCTTGACTGCAGTCTCCAGAGACCTTGAGCTAGACTCGCTCAGCTAAAAGCATTCCACTTAGCAAAGTCACTGCCAGATGCCTGACCCTCTGCAAATATGTGAGATCATAAATGTCTACTGTCTTAAGTTGCTAAATTTGGGGGCAATTTGTTACACAGCAATAGGTAACTAATGAAAGGGATAAGAGGAGGCAGGACAGCCAATTTAGAGTCTACTGCAGTATTCCAGTTCTAAAGGAGAAAGGGTCTGGACTAGGACAAAGGCAGTGGAGGGAAGAGGCTGAATCTCCTTCAACAGGACTCCAAAGGCCGGAGTAACAGGACTCGATATGATACCTCATTGGATGCAGACACAGATAAGGAGTGGGAATCCAGCATGATGCCCAGATTTCTGACATGGTTGCCTGGATATAAAATGAATCCTCAGGATATAGACGGATACTGACCCCCTCTGATTGACTCATGATGTCCAACACCAACCGAGCTCTAGGCTGTTTCCTTGGTATTTCCTCAGCGACTACGATACATACACTTCCTCCGCACAACCCCTGCAACAGCTCAAGGTTGCCTCTGCTTGCCTGATGCAGGCAGCGTTTACCATTCTCTCCTCTCTGCCCCGATGCACATTTACATACTTGTAGTGTTTTGCAATTACTGGTTTGTACTTCTATCACCTTTATTTTATTTTTTACCCTTGAGGAAGAAATTTGGTTTTTCCATCTGATAGCCCTTGGCCCTAGAACACAGTAAGTGCTCAATACATGCTGATGAGAAAATGAAACAACAAAGTGACAGCTCCACTCCACCCACCAACACACTTATTGGGCCACATCTGCTCAAAAGAAAATTTCCTTATGCCAACATTTTATACTCCTCCCTCCAGAACACCCTTCCCAAGATAACTAAGCAATCCTTCCTGCATTCCTGGAATGGATTCTCCAAGGATTCCAAGAGTCCAAAATGATCTGCTTTAGCAGTGGACTAAAGGCGGCCTTTTGGACAAACAAATAGGAGTGACAGACCCTGAGGAAAGTTCTCACACTAGAAAGAGAACACATCTGACCACCAGAAACTTACATTCCAACCAAAAAGTGGGATTTTTTCCTCTGTTCCCCTTTTTAGGTTTAAAATTATAAACCCCATAGCCTAAAAGTTCAAGTCCCATGAGATATAAGGTTTATAATTCCTCACCCCTCATATTAGGTCTACTTCTCTTGAACAAATAATTCATTCACTCAGCAATATGTATTGAGTGTCTCTTATGTGCTAGAGACATAATAGCTGATGGCAACCTAGGAAGCTGTTCTGCTTCCTTCTTCAAATGTTTCAAAGAATATTTTGAGAGAGGAATATGTCTTAAGGTCATATCAAGCAGCAAAAGCAATAAACAAAACTCTTCAATATGTAATATGATCCCAGTTTTGCCGATATGTATGTGTGTCTATATGTGTCTGTATATGCGTAGATATATGCACACACACACACACACACACACACACACACACACACACATACGAGAGACAAGACAGAAATGAAATACACCAAAATGCTAACAGGTTGTATACGTTTGAAGTTTTCCACAACAAAAAATGAAAAACAATGTTAAAAGTGGCACTGGCTTTATGAGTGAGGATAATTTTCTTTGTACTTTCCTAATTATCTAAAGTAACTGCCATAAAAAAATGGTATCAAATGTCATTTAAGGGGCGCCTGGGTGGCTCAGTCGGTTGAGCGTCCAACTTCGACTCAGGTCACGATCTCACAGTTCGTGGGTTCGAGCCCCACATCAGGCTCTGTGCTGACCACTTGCTCAGAGCCTGGAGCCTGCTTCAGATTCTGTGTCTCCTTCTCTCTTTGCCCCTTCCCCGCTCACACTTTGTCTCACTCTGTTTCTCAAAAATAAATAAATGTAAAAAAAAAATTTTTTTTAAATGTCATTTAAAAAGACACCTAATATGGAAAAGAATATAACAAGTGATTAACAGTAGTTACAGCTAAAGGAGAGGAAAGGGGAGAGAATGAGCTCTTTTTGCTTCCTTCTTATCGTTACCTGTATTTTCCTAAATTTCCTATAGGGAATCATGTATTTTTTAACTGGGAAGTCAAACCTATTTAAAAATTTAATTAATACATACATGTTATGGACTGAATGTTTGTGTTCTCCCGAAAGCCATATGTCGAAGCCCTTAATCCCCAGTGTAATGGTATTCAAAGTGAGGCCTTGGGGAAGCTGAAGTCATGAGGATGGGGCACCCATGATGGAATTAATGGCCTTATTTGAAGAGGCCAGAATCCCCCTTCTCTTCCCCATGTGAGGAGCCCGTAAGAAGGCAGCCATCTGCAAACCAAGAAGAGCCTCCCCAGACACTGAATCTGCCAATACCTTGATCTGGGACTTGTCAGCCTCCAGAACTGTGAGAAATAAATGTTTGCTGTTAACAGGTCTGTGGTATTTTGTTACAGCCCCCTGAACTGACCAAGACCATAGATAACAATAGACATCTGAGAACATAAGCATTTCCTCTACAATGGCTCTGAATAGCAGCCTTTTCTCCTGAAAAGTGACTGTGTACCTCTTCTTTCTATATTAGAATGCTTCTTCCGTACTAAATTGGTCAGCATTCAGATTTAAAATGTAAACCCTTGCTCAGGTTGAGACTCGCCGGCTAAGCACAACCTCTATGCCATCGTCAGCCCAGGGGTCCAGGAGCCAGTCTTCCTGGAGGCAGACCGGCTCTTCCTCAGAAAGACAGGTAAATAGGCAAAAGAACAGTCTAACCTACCAGTCCTTCCACACCTGTGGCTGGAATTTGGGTCCTCGGACATTCCCGATTTCTTTTTGGCTCCAGCAGCTCTTACCCCAGAGCCAGCCGAAGGTGTGAGGCGTCACTGGATTTGCCAGGTCTTCACATCACCACCTTTCTGTTTCTGAACACAGTCTCAGAAGCTCGCACAGCAGGTAACTTGATGTCTACACAGCATACACATGAAGTCACCGCTTCGTTGCCAGGCCCTCCTACCCAGGCTGGCACCGAGATCCCTCACCCCGCGAGTGCTGTTGGCACCCCCGTATTGTCCTGTGCGCCATGGGACACCGGGCCACTCACCTGCTGTAGAACTTCAGAGAAGAACTCCATAGAGTTCCTCACATCCCTGATGCTGCCATCCTCTTACCCAGTCTGGTTCCCTCCCTCCCTGCCTTCTTAAACCACTTCTTCCACTCAGTTTAGGGATTCTTCATAGCCCTAGGCAAAAAGGTTCTCCTGATGCTTTGTAACCTTTATTTATTTATTTATTTATTTATAGATACCCCTTTATTTATTTATTTGTTTTCTTTGAAGCAAACTCTACGCCAATGTGGGGTTGAATTCACAATCCAAGATCAAGAGTCACGTGCTGTACCGACTAAGCCGGCCAGGAGCCCCTGTAATCTATCTATCTATCTATTTATTTAAGACATAGAAAGAGTGTGGGGGTGGGGGTGGGGGGGTGCACTTGCATGAGCAGGGAAGGGGCAGAGAGACAGAGAGAGAGAGAGAGAGAGAGAGAGAATCCCAAGCAGGCTCTACACTGTCAGTGCAGAGCCCAGTGCAGGGCTCGATCTTACAAACCCTGCAATCATGATCTGAGCTGAATGCTTAACCGACTGAGCCACCCAGGAGTCCCCCTGTAACATTCTTTTAAAGCAGAAAGTGTGGGATCGAGCCTCTCGTTGGGCTCCACTCTAAGTATGGAGACTGCTTAATATTCTCTCTCTCTCTTCCTCTGCCCCTCTCCCCTGCTCATGCTCTCTTTCTCAAATAAAAAAAAAAAATTAAAATTAAAATTAAAAAAGTTTAAAGCAGAAAGCACTGGCCTATGTTTGGAGACCTCTCAGGCTGAGTCCTTCGAATCAGGAAGACAACAGAACATTGCCTGGGGCCTGTAGGATGCTGATGGCCTTTCTCAGAGCCCAGACCTCTTATGCATTTGGGTGAACTCCAGTCCTTCATGGACCCCACTGGAAACTTGTGGAGCTGCCCAGCTAGCTGGCCTTTGTGAGTTCTGTGGTTAAGAAGGTCTAGAGTTCTCTTTGCCCCCCAGTAGCTAGGCTAATGGACGGCAGAGTTAATATGAGTTCTAGGCCTTCCTAGTTGTCTCCTCTACATCTGACTTCTCAGAACGGCCAATCCCAATATTCCCAGACTTCTCACCATTGCAGCTGTCCCCACCCCATCTGTGGTTCTTGGTGATCTTATCCTCTCTGGCAACATTTTACTTTTTTTTTTAATGTTTTATTTTTATTTGAGACAGAGAGAGTGCCGGGGAGGGGCAGAGAGGGGGACAGAGGCTCTGAAGCGGGCTCTGCGCTGACAGCAGAGAGCCCAGTGCGGGGCTTGAACTCACCAACTGTGAGGTGAGGACCTGAGCTGAGCTGATTTCAGATGCTTAACCAACTGAGCCACCCCGGCGCACTAACATTTTATTGATACCAAATTGAGCTACTACCCAATTTCATTTTTTTAAAGTTTATTTAAGTCATCTCTATGCCCTACATAGGGCTGGAACTCACAACCCTGAGATCGAGAGTCGCATGCTCTCCTGACTGAGCCGGCCAGGCGCCCCTAATTTGATTTTTTTTTAAAAAAAGGAAAGGGAAAGGAAAACACTTATAGTTCCTAAGCGTGTTCCTCTCTATATGCTACAAACATGGGGCAGAACTACCTTGTCCCACCCCAGCAACTTTAGTAAGAGCAATCGCAATGGTTGGGCTATAGCCTGTTACTGGAGTTTCGGGCTGAGGCAAATTATTGTTATTCCCAGGTTATAAACCCTAAAAAAAAATCCCATAATGGAAATGCTAACAGCTCATTAACTATAATGAGTGCCATTGCAAAGGACGCGTTCCGGCACAGGGTTGGCAACTGTGTTACCTGGTCTTTTAGCAACCAGAAGAGCTCATATGCCAGGCAAGTAAGGTACTTCATGTTGGGACCAACCACCCTGCAGTTGTGTGGAACTCCTCCCGGTGCCCAGTCGGGCCTAGCAACACCTATTTCCACGGCCTGATTTGTACCTTGAGAGAAGGCAACACATCTGGGGGACAGTTGACAAAGAGGGGAAGCCAGCTACCAGCACGAGCAGACGTGAGATCATTAGCCTCAGACATCGGACTGCAGGCAGCGCCTGTTATCACAAACAAGCTGTTTGCTCGCGGTTTGAATCTATTTCTGGAAACTGTTTACCTAAATGAAATTACTTACCCACTGGGGCATGGTTCAAAGCTCAAAAGATAAGTGCAGTCGGCTGCTAAAACGATGCAAGCCTGGGAAAGCAAGGGGGAAAGAACAAAGTTAGATTAATCCTAGGAAAAAAGACTCAATGCCGTAAAAATTACATGGCATTCTTTTAGACCATCAATTAATTTGAATTCCAAAAGTTCAAAGCCACTATTTAAGGGAACTAATTAATAGCTAATATTCTCCCCAGAGTGATCTCCTAGAAGGTTTACGAGAACCAGTGCACGGAGGGGCTGACTGTTCCGTCCCCCAGTGGTCAATACAGGTAACACCAGACTGAGTCCTTGGAGCACAGGACTGGGATTTCCCGTGCCTGGAATAGTAATGACAGTAGGTTTTTCTCAGACTCCTCCTGAACTTCAGTTACTCTGGGGATTTGGCTTACTGAAGCCACCTTTGAATTATGCTCCGTGGAAAAGTTGGCCCTAAGGTCTAAGACTAGAACCTAATCTTGTAGGTTCTATTAAAATTGTTCTTTTCGTCAGCTACTCTAGGGGAAAGTTCTTATTTGCATTTTTAACCTTAGGTGCAGAGTGTTGAATTCATCTTATGCCTCAGTTTATGGCACGTCATTTTCCCTGGTCCACACCTGTTCCTTCTCTTTAATTTTTGTAAATTCTCTTTTGATCTCCCTACTCACCTCTATCCTCTTGTCCTCCAACCCACAGGCAGATAGCCTAAGGCGCTTAATGTTTATTTTGTTTGCTTGGATGTTGGGATATTGCTGTTTTGTGTCCATATATTTTCCGTTTTGCTCATCACCCTCTTACCCAGATTTTCTTTTATTCACGTTATAGTCTAGGCTTTGTCCATTTGCATTTTCATTGTTTACACATTTGAAGTGATCTCAGAGATAGATTCTTTGTGTTCTAATTTTTTATTTAACATTTCTATCATGGGACCTTTTTTTTCTAGGCTTTGATAGTCTTTTTTTTTTTTTTTCTTATCTCCCTGCACCCCCAGCAGGTGATCACTGCTAACAGCATGGGCATGGTCTATCCCCCACACATTTCTCCAGGGTCATTCAAACCCTTAAACTCCTGAACACACATATATCTGTTTGTGTGTGTGTGTGTGTGTGTGTGTGTGTGAGAGAGAGAAAGAGAGAGAGAGAGATCTACTTTAATGAAAACGGATTCAAAATTCATCTCTCTGAGGTTTGCTTTAAACAATTTTTTTTAATGTTTATTTTTTGAGAGAGAGACAGAGCACAAGTGGGGCAAGGGCAGAGAGAGGGGGAGACCCAGAATCTGAGGCAGGCTCCAGGCTCAGAGCTGTCAGCACAGAGCCCAATGCAGGGCTCGAACTCATAAACTGCGAGATCGTGACCTGAGCTGAAGTTGGCTGCTTAACCGACTGAGCCACCCAGGTGCCCCCTTTCTCACTTTTTAGACTCATAGTGAATGGAGGACAGTGGGAGCAGGCACGTAAAGTATCATAACATTTTCCATCTGCAGTTTGATCCAAGGATTCTAAGAACATTGAAAATTGACATTTTCCCAACAAAAATTAATGGTTTTAAAAATAATCTTCCAAGAAACCCTGAAAGTCTAACACATGTACAGAGCTTTTATGAGAAGGTACTAGTGGTATTAGGAATGATATGGTTAGGGCTGAACTCAGACTTTTCCTGGATCAGGCAAGAGGCAGGCCTAACTAACCAAAGAGAAGGTATCAGGGAGTGGTGTGAAACTGGGTCACACTGTCAGGATATTGCAGGGCATGGAGGAATGTAAAGTGAATGCTCCAGAATGAGCAGATTTCTGCCCTGAATCCTGAGACTGACATGGGGTTTCTTGTCTGACACTGAACTTTCTCTTCCTAAATACATGGGACCAAACTGGAAACATACTGCGGTCAGTGTGTAAAAAATCTAGAAATTGTCATAATCCAGTCGGTCAACTCTACTGGCACGCACCCCGGGCAATGGAGCACAGAACGAGAGGATGAAATGATTACAGAAAGGGAAGCAAAGAATGTTGACTGCTTGCATAACTCTCTATCACGGGATCCGAAATCAAAACAGAGGCTCTGAGACCACTTAACTTGTTTAGAGTGGACTGAGACCCACCACCTCATCAGCTCAGGTTGCTGGGTCATCATCTTTAGCAAGATGCATGCGTAAGCTGCATTGAGCAGCAGGTGAAATGACTGGCTCCCTTCCACACCACTATGGGGGCTCCAAACCAGCTTCAGTTCCTGGGGAGGAGTCCTAAAGGAGAGAGGGGACAAGAAATTCAAATCATTTGGGGCACCTGGGTGGCTCAGTCAGTTAAGCGTTTGACTTTGGCTCAGGTCATGATCTCATGGTTTGTAAGTTGGAGCCCTCCATCAGGCTTGCTGCTGTCACCACATAGCCCACTTTATGCTGCCCTCTCTCTGGCCCTCCCCAGCTTGTTCTCTCTCAAAATAAATAAACAAAAAAAGAAAAAGAAAAAGAAATTCAAATCATTTGATACATGTTGGAGAACTGTCTTAAAGAGCTCGCAGGTCCCCATAGAAAAACACAAGTAGGACAAACTGCACAATGTGTGGAGATGTCTCCAAGCTGTACAACAAAACTAAATACGGGATTGATTGGGCCTGGGGAAGTCGAGGCAGGCCTCACAGAAGAGACGGCGTTCAATCTGGGCCTCAAAGGATGAGTGGAAACCCATAGACGTCATCCTAATAGCCAACATCTATTATGAGCTTACTAGGTGGCCAGTGCTGTTCTAACAGCTTAGTGTGTATTGTCCCATTTACTGTTCACAATACTCTTACAGTTATAGGTGTTATTATATTATAGGTGTTATGGATGAAAAAAATGAAGCTCAAAGAGGCTAATCAACTCACTCAGTCACAAGTGTGTAGTAGAACAGGAAAGTGAATCCAGTCCTTTTTAGTCCAAAAATCCTGGGTTCCCTCTATTTCCCTATGTCCAACACTCCTTCAGATTTCCTACAAAATAAAGGGTGAGGGGAGAAGACTCAGAGAAAATGACTTTGAAATGCTGCCTGGACTTTCTATAAAGGCCACTAGGGGGCAGTAGAGAAGGGGAAGAAGAAAGGGCACCTGGACGGGATGTAGGGAGAGAAGGGAGCGGAAAGCCTGAAACAAGAGACTGGAGACAAGCATAGAGAGTATGTGAGCCAAGCTCTGAAGTGTGATCTTTCTTCTTTAAGAGTCTTCATAAGGTGGTTTTTCTCAATTGAGGTGAAATTCATGAAGTGAACAGTTCAGTGGCAGTTAGTACCTTCACAATGTTGTGTGACCATTACCTCTATCTAGTTCCAAGTCGTTTCTATCATCCCCAAATAATAATAATAATAAGCCCTACCTATTGAGCAGTCACTCTCTTTTCCTCCCTACCCCCAGCCCTTGGCAACCATCAATCCACATTGTGTTTCTATGGATTTCCGAAGTCTGGACATTTCATGTCACAGACTCATACAATATACGGCCTGGCTCCTGGTGTCTGGCTCCTTTCACTTAGTATGTTTTCAAGGTTCATGTTGTAGCTCATATTAACACTTCGATCCTCTTTAAGGCTGAATAATATTCCATTGTATGGATATACCACAATTTATTTATCCATTCACCTGTTAGTGGACATCAGGATGTTTCTACATTGACTATTAGGAACAGAGTGTCTATGAACCCTTGTGTATGCCATAGCAGTTTGTAAGCTGATGTGTGTTTGAGAAAAACAGGAAAGGATTAGAAGAGTGAATGAGATCAAATTGGATACCAATATCTAGTACCAGCAATATAGACTTTGTGATAATTCCTTTTTTTCCCCAATGTTTATTTACTTTGGAGAGAGAAAGAGACAGAGTGCGAGCAGGGGAGGGGCGGAAAGAGAGGAGGCAGGCTCCAGGCTCTGAGCTGTCAGCACAGAGCCTGATGTGGGGCTCGAACTCATGGACCGAGAGATCAGGACCCGAGCTGAAGTCAGATGCTTAACCGACTGAGCCCCCAGGCACCCCTTGTACAATAAGACTTGTAATAAGACTTGAGCAAGGGGAAGGATTTGAGAAACAGTTTAGAAGTAGAATTGGCAGGTGCACCTGGGTGGCTCAGTTGGTTGAGTGTCAAACTCTTGATTGCAGCTCAGGTCATGATCTCACGGTTCGTGAGGTCAAGGCCCACATCGGGCTCCTCACTGACAGCACAGAGCCTGTTTGGGATTCTGTCTCTCAATCTCTCTCTCTCTCTCTCTCTCTCTCTCTCTGCCCCTCCTGCCCCAAAATAAATAAACTAAAAAAAAGAAAAGAAAAAAAGTAGAATTGGCAGATGCAAAGTACTGCATAGGGAATAAACCCAATAATACTGTAGTAACTTTGTGTGGGAAAAAATGGTCACTGGATTTATCATGGTGATCACTGTGCAATTTAGGTAGGTGTTAAATCACTACATTGTACACCTTAAACCAAGAGAATAGCGTATGCCAGCTAGACGTCAGTTGAAGTAGAATCGGCAGGATGTGCTTGGCAAAGTGGGCTGGTGGTGAGCAGACAGCAGGGAGGAAAGAGGGAGGCATCCAAGAGGACTCTAAGGTTTCTACCTTTGCCTGTGATGTGATGAGGAAGCCACAGAGTGAGGAAGAACAAAGCTGAAGTTTAGAAAGTGACTTTAGGAGGGCGTCTGGCTGGTCCAGTGGGTCGAGCATCCCGTTCTTGATCTCAGAGTCATGAGTTCGAGCCCCATGTCAGGTGCAGAGATTACAAGAAAGAAAGAAAGAAAGAAAGAAAGAAAGAAAGAAAGAAAGAAAGAAAGAAAAAGAAAGAAAAGAAAATGAAAAAGAAAGGAAAATGAATTTAGGATTGAACTTGAAGTACTTCTGGCCATTCAGCTAGATATCCTGTAGGCACTCAGAAACCCACCCAGGAGAGTGTCCTGGGCTGAGACCGCCCAGGAGAAAAAGGTGTGCAGAGTAAGAGCGGGGGCTGAAATGCTGAGGAAGCCATCTGAGGGGAGAGCAGCTTCTGGACCATCACAAGCACTGTCTGCTCCTCCTACAATGCTGTTCCTGTTCTCTCAGCCTGGATCTCTGAAAATCCAGCTCACAGGACACCTCTTCCTGGACAGTTTGCTAACCCTCAACCTGAGTTACGTTCTCCATAGGTCCCTCAGCACAGTTGTGGCCACAACACACTGCAATTCTGTAACGACGTGTGATCCTATTGAGTATGAGGTCAGGGATGTGTCCATTACCTCTGTGCCGCACGTACGAGGCACAGTATAACTATCGGCCAAGCGAATGAATGAAAGAATGAAAAGTCCGTGAAGAAGACAGAGAAGGAGGTGTCAGAAGAAGGAAGAGAATCAGCAGTTTGGGGGAATTCCAAAGGAGAAAATTCCAAGGAAGAGGAATGAGCCATATAAAATGCTGCAACAAAAGTGGAACAGGAAGGGGCACTCGAGCGGGAATTAGGTGGTCCGTGGACGTTAACAAGGCGGGCGTGGGTTCCTGGGGATGGAAGACTGCCGCGGGCTCAGCATGGGCATTGGGGACAGCAGATAGTAACTGCTAAGGACAAGTAGGAGACACTGAGGTGACAGGAAATACTCTATGAGGAGGTGGAGGGGAGGAAGTGAAGAATGGCTGGAGGAGGCAAGTCATAATTAAAAGAAAGGAACCTTTCCTAGGGGACAAGGAAGGATTTATTTGCTTGTAGGTTGGGAAAGCCAATGAAGAAACAGATAGAAAGGGAGGCAAGCAGAATGAGAAGAAACACAATGAATGAACAAGGATAAATATAATGGGGGGAGAGGGCATGTTAAGATTTTAGAGAAGGCAGCTGGTAGATCGTGTTATTGTTCAGCAAAACTCCCACAGGTGGACTTTATTTTCCTGCCCCAGTGACTCTGGGGCATGATTTGCTCTGACTGGTGGAATGTGGAGACAATATGTGCCAGCTCCAAACAGAGGCCTTAAGAGGCCTGGTGGACCTGCTCCCCTCTTGCACTTCTGCCCTCAGGGGGCCAGACAGGTGGTGCCTCGTCAGCCCGGGACCTCAAAGAAAACAGTGGCACAGACCCAACCAGACCTGCCGCCTGGAGCCAAGCCCAGCCAAGCCCAGCCAAGCCCAGGACCTTGAAAGAGAAACGAAGGTTGTAACTGTAGGCACTGGGATTGCAGGCTGTTTGTTACGACAGCAAGGCCAACAGACGTACTGCAGAAAGGAGTGATGTGTCTCGGGAGGGTCCAGGGCCACTGCTTTCTCAGCAACAGGAGGGGAAGCAGAGATGGATGAACAGATGAACACGGACACACTTGCGGGTGGAAGGAAGGGAAACTGAGGAACTTCTCACCTGACGCTCTTTTACCGGCTCAGCCCCAGGTGAGGCCATGTGGGGAGGGCAGAGCAGCACTGTGGACTCGAGGAGAGGAGCGCCAGTGAGGAAGGGCTGCGGTGGAGGTGGGAAGGGTGCCAGACTGGGGGCATGAGAACGCCCAGAGTCACAGGGCACTTGACCGAGCCCAGGTGCACAAGCTCACATGAGAACAAGAGGTAGAGGGTCCCTTTCCAGATGGCTTCAAAGATGGAGAAGGAAAATGTGGGAAGATGAAGTTTCCTAAGTTCAAAATTAGAAGGAAAAATGTCAAAGCATCCTTTTTGCCATGTCAGGGACGTATGTCTGAGAGTGAGGTCAATGTCGTGGGCCTCTTAATATTAGGTACCACTGATGACAACGAAGGGGAGGAATTGGCATAAATGGCAACTTACCCTCCCTCCTTGCTTCTCACCGTCTCTACTATTGCTCCCAGCCACCTGCGTGTCACTGCCAGCCCAACAGAAGTACAGCGACAAAGGGACCGTGGTCCAGGTCCCCCGGCTTCAAGTTACTCATGGGAACTCTTGTCTCATCCCTTCTTTACTCTCTCTCTCTCTCTCTGAACTTTGCTGCAAAATTTCAAAACTTACTGCAAGATCCTTTAAGCTGACCCTACAGTTTTTATGTGATTGTAAGTGCTCAGTCTAGAAACTCCAAAAATAGGTCAATGGCAACAATAGTTTAAAAAAGAAGTTAAAGATTTCTTATGACATCATATGATATCTCTAAAAGATACCTCTTTGGTTATCTATCCAGAGCATTTTTTAAAATTATTTGTTGTTGTTATTATTATTGCAGGGTTAGTGTAGCTTGACGACAATAACTATAAAGCAGAGCTTGGCCAGAGACCAGGCAGTGTGATAATTGGGAGCATAAACTCTGGGGCCAAGATCCTGGGTCTGAATCCAGGATCTGCCAAACTGTGTAACTTTGGGCAAGTTGCTTGATCATACTGTGATCAATAATGATCCCTCAATACATCTTATCTCTGCCACTTACCAGCTGTGACCCTGGGCAAATTAAATTTCTCTATGCCTCAGTTTTCTCCTCTGTATAATGTGGATGATAACAGTACCCACTTCATAGGGTTGTTACAATATATAAATGAGTTAATACACATAAAATGCTCAAAACAGTGCCTGGTTCAGAGCAAGTGCTAGAAAAGTGATAGCTATAACTTTCCTTCTTTTTATCTATGGATAAGCTAGCTATATGCTTATCAAAAGATATCTGTTCATTATTTCCCCAGTGATCCTCAACCATTTCAAACCTAATCTCTTAAGATAACAAACATTTTTAGGCCTCCGTACCGTTATAAATGTAACTCACAGAAAAAATGACCAACCTAGGCACATCATTTCAGAAAAAAATATAATGTTCCAATTGTATCATGAAGGGTTTATAACAAAATAAAATATATTTTAACATTAAAATGCTGAGCAGCACACCTACATTAGAAGACGTAATTAGTCAGATGCTTGCCCCTATTTAAACTGAGTATGTTTGGATTTAAGAGAATATAAGAAGGAGCACCTGGCTGACTTAGTCGGTAAAGCATGCAACTCTTGATCTCAGGGTTGTGAGTTCAAGCCCCACATGGGGCTATTTAAAAGAGTCTATTTAAAAGAGAGAAAGAGAGAATATAAGAAGCCAATCCATATGAGAAGCACACGATGGTAAAGAAGCAGAGACAGGTGCCCCTAGAATAAAATCTAGCATTTGAACAAATGATAACAGACGCAATTTATTTATATAGGCTAAGAGACAGAAGTGATCCTAACTGGAAGAGAAAAAGCATGCCCAGACAAATTACAGACCATCGAAGTAGAAAAAAAGAGTTAGAAATGATATTCTCACAAATAAGTAGAACCTAGTTTATAGGTATAGCATCCACATAACCATTTCTGTTAGGACAAGGAATGGCAAGGAATTGGCCAAGTATCATAATAAGCACGTCTCCTTTTGTGAAATCCCACCACATATCAAAACTTACATTCAGTGGCTATAACTTAGAAATCCTCAGAGTAGAGAGTAAATGGAAAAAGGAAAATTAACGTGAGAGCCTACAGACGGGCAGTGTGAGAGACTCACAGGCACAGTATCAGGGAAAGACTGAAAAAAAAAAAGAGGCAATCTCGATATTGATGAATAATTTCATTATAAAATTTTTACAACAGGGGCGCCCGGCTGGCTCAGTCGGTTACGTGTCAGACCTCAGCTCAGGTCATGATCTCACAGTTCGTGGGTTCGAGCCCCATGTCGGGCTCTGTGCAGACAACTTTGGATTCTGTGCCTCCCTCTCCCTCTGCCCTCCCCCTACTCGTGCTCTGTCTCTCTGTGTCTCTCAAAAGTAAAGAAACATTAAAAAAAAATTTAATAAAAAAACATTTTTCACAGTATAGATTTCTTGCCATTTGACAAACCCCCTCCCACCTGGAATTTTATAGCATAGCAATAAAGTGAAATATTTTTAAAACAAGTTATTTAAAAACTCCAATGAAATCCCTGAAATGCATGTGTCTCCACTCGGTGCTAGGTGCTAGGTGCTAGGAATTGAAACATGGGTAAAGTATAGTACCTCCCTTCAAGGAGCTCAGAGCCTACTGAAAGTAAAAGATAAATAAATGAAAAGTGATCACAAAATAGTGATTTGAGGCAAGTTAAATTCTATTTCATGGGTAGTCATGGCTGGTAAGGCAACTCGACTCCATGGAGTCCTCATGACCCAGGCTTCTTCAAAATCCCCACTCTGTATGCCTGTGGTGTGGCCTATATCCTCATGCTCCACAATGACAGCAAGGGCTGTTTCAAGTAAAGAATGAAGGAAGAGACCAAGAAAGGGAGGAGAGTGTCTTTTGTAACAGATTTCTGCTTACATTCCATTGCAAAAGAGTAATCATATAGCCACAACTCATGGGAGCTTAGGGAGGGAAGGGGCATATCTTTTTTATATACTTTTATACAAAAGTAAAATTCCATAGCAAATCTTTTATCCATAAGACAAACACAGCTTTAAGCTTTTTCAAGTTCCTGATTTTCTAGCTAAGAAAATTTGAAGCAGAGAATGGTTAGTCAGGTATCGATTGAATAGTCAACTTAAAATGAGAAATACTAGTATTTTTATACCATGTCATTTCTCAATCCCTTATTTTACATTAAATACATTATTTAATGTAACATTATTTTAACAAAGTAAATATATGATCATATATACCACATACACTTAAAACTATAAATTTCTAATGTAATCATGGAATTGGAAACATATTACTTTACCAAGAGAGAAGGAAACCAGAGATATATTGCAAGTCTACTTCCTACATGGATAAATCCAATGAACTCATTCATCTAAACAACACACATTGTTTGTCTCCAAATTTAAAGAAACAGCATTGTGGGAAATAGAAAGATGAGTAAGAAAAAATTATTGTCCTCATTGAGCATTAAAAAAGAGAAATAATATAGATAACTTTAAGAGTATATTATACAGGCCAAATACTACCTGAAATCAATGGGGAGAAATTACAGTGGGTTGAAGGCATAAGATGTTTTGGAAAGAAAGTAGTGCTTGCACTGGGCCATTTGGGAAGGAAGGTACGGAGAGGAAACACTTTGCACTGTTTGAACATAAACCACAGGATGTAGAGACCTTCAACAAGTGCCTTTTGGTGGGAGTGTGGCACACATCATATGGAGTAGCTGAGGAAAAGTTTAGGAAGGTAAGTTAAGACCAAAGGAAAAAGGTACCTGAATATCAGGTTAAGAAAAGTGGGTTTTGGGGCGCCTGGGTGGCTCAGTCGGTTAAGCGTCCGACTTCGGCTCAGGTCACGATCTCACAGTTCGTGAGTTCGAGCCCCGCGTCGGGCTCTGTGCTGACAGCTCAGAGCCTGGAGCCTGTTTCAGATTCTGTGTCTCCCTCTCTCTGACCTTCCCCCGTTCATGTTCTGTCTCTCTCTGTCTCAAAAATAAATAAACGTTAAAAAAAAAAATTAAAAAAAAAAAAGAAATGTGGGTTTTAATTAACGGCAAAGTGTATACGTGAAACCATGCTGGATGTCTGCTTTAAAACAACTTTATAAACCACTAATGTCGAGAAGGCGCTTTCAGTGAGGCCAAACAGAAGGGGAGAGGGAGATAGAAGCTTCCAGTTATGGAATGACTAAGTCAGGGGAATAAAAGCAGAGCATAAGGAATGTCAATGATATTATAATAGCAATGCATCAGGACAGGTGGTAGCAAAACTTGTGGTGAACATATGTATAAACTTGTCAAATCTCTGAGTTGTACACCTGAAACTAATGTAATATTGTGTGTCAACTATACTAAAAAAAAAAAAAAAAAAAAAAAAGTGATTTCAAGCATTGAGTAGACATTTGGATTACCACCTAATTGTTTAGAAAAAGAATTGCAATTAGTCCAAGCTTTTGCATAATTTCACCTTATTATTCTAAGCTTTCTCATTTAAGGTCTATAGTAGCAGCCATGTGTGTTTACCAGGAAAAATGATAGGTTTGCACACCTTTAACACTCCCTGCCCAGGTCTCACTGTGGATAGTGAGCCTTGGTTGTAAAATAGTTCAGCAACTTGACTGTGTCTAAAAATGCAAAGTACATTGGGCAGGAGGAGAGTGGCAGCTAAAACGCAGCCAGAGCTCTCTGTGAGCTCTTGTGTCTCGTGATGGGAGCCGGGCTAGTCAAGAGGAAAGGGCTTCTATTCCTAATTAGCACAAAGTCTGAGCCTGTCCACCAACCTAGGCATGAGGAGCTATGTGTACCTAGAACCTCTTTGTCTACATCACTCAGAGGCACCATATTTGTAGCAGACTTCCAGCTTGCTTGCCCTTTTCTTGGCTTTAAAATTTTTTAAAAATATTTGTACTTATTTTTGAGACAGAGAGAGACAGAGCATGATCGGGGGAGGGGCAGAGAGAGAGGGAGACACAGAATCGGAAGCAGGCTCCAGGCTCTGGGCTGTCAGCACAGAGCCAAACGTGGGGCTTGAACTCACGAACCATGAGATCATAAGCTGAGCCAAAGTCAGACACTTAGCCGACTGAGCCTCCCAGGCGCCCCACTCTTTTCTTGGCTTTAAACGAGGAATCTTAGTACCATTTTCATGAAGTTTCTTATACATGCCTCCCTGAGCTAGCAAATGCTTTATTTATCTACCAGAGTTGTTCAAAAACTGTTTTGTGATTGACAGACCAGAGGCTAGAAGAGGACCATTTTGATAATGGCTCCAAGAAACCCCCAACAGAAATAGAATACACCCCGGCAGCCTAACTTCATTCATCCTGGGACCATTTTCCCTCACCTGCACACCACACCAAGCCATAATTCACTGTCTACTGAAAACATCATTCCCTTTTATACATTCATTAAAAATAATGTATTCATTATTATAAATGCTTTTAATTTTTATTACTCAGTTAATAATAAACATGAATCACCAACAATAAGATAAGTATTCTCAAGAAACAGCCAAGATAAAGATTCAATATTCAAGTACTTATTTATTTTTTAATTATCCAATAAAAATCTAAGATGTTTATTATTAATGCTCACAATCAGAAAGTTTGATAATGTACCATAGGCCAATAGGTCCCACACTTCTAGATCCTAAAAGTAGGTGCCAAAGCAGATCACGGGAAGGCTTATTCCCTAGGCACTGTGCCTGTCACAGCACACAAGAATTCCTAGTGCGATAATATTATGTCTTAAAGCTACAGATAAAAAGAGTGAGGCGCAATGCAATGTTGTAATCCTTCCCAGTGAATCTAGGAACGGACCTGATTGACCTTTGTTTTGTTTCATGAGATAAACATTATCATCTGATAAAATCACTCTTTGCATACTAAATAAATTAATCCTGGTTGTTCCCCTTAAGAATATATACTGGTGGGGGTGTCTGGTGGCTCAGTTGGTTAAGCATCCGGCTCTCGATTTTGGATCCCGTCATGGTCTTACAGTCATGAGCTCGAGCCCCAAGTCGGACTCCTCTCTGACAGCACAGAGCCTGCTTGGGATTCTCTCTCTCTCCGTCTCTCAGTCTCTCTCTCTCTCTGCCCCCACTCATGCTCGCTCTCTCTCAAAATAAATAAATAAACATTAAAAATAAAGAACATACACCGGTGTGCACGTAAACAAAGACAGGATTTGCTAAAGTATTATTGATAGCCAGGGGCAAAAGAGCCATATCAGAGGAGACATCCCATGCTTTCACCACCATCAGAAACTCATACTGTTTTACTTTTTAACATTCCTGGTTTCTCTCCTCCTGTAGCCAGGGAGCTTCAACTGTGCACTTGAATTAGCTAAGTCAGACTCCAGTCACTGTATTTCCAGCCAAGTGAGACAAATGAGCCCTGTTCACTCAGCTAGACCATTCCCCCCAAGTACAGCACCCCTTACTCCATCCTCTTCCATGGATCGCTTTGCCCCCTGAGCAGGGTAAGACCAGGGAACATGCAGCTGCAATTCCAAAGTTCCATTCCCCAAAAGTAAATGACAATGTAAGGGACTTATCTAATGATCCTCCCAAAATAGGAGCCGCAGATCAGAAGAATCTACTTTTGCAGATGCCTACCATAGTTAGAAATTAACCTCCCAGGTCAGCTGTGAGGCCAATCCCATAGCAAAGGAAAGCACTTGGAAATTGTTCAAATGTCACATGCATTTAGAAAGTAAATATGTAAGATCATCTTCAAAAAAGCAGTATTAGAAATTTATTATCTAATCATTAAATTAAAATTGTTTGGTCAGAGGTACAGTATAATGCTTCTAAACCATCATCAGTTTCGTGTGCATGATAGAGAAGAGAACACGTTAGCCATCAATGTTTTAATTTTCCCATAGGCAAGTCTAGGACAGGACCTCCAGAATTTTCTTCCTTTCTTTTCTTTTTTTTTTTTTTTAATGTTTACTTATTTTTGAGAGATAGAGAGAAAGAGAGAGAGAGAGAGAGAGAGTGCAAATGGGGGAGGGGCAGAGAGAGAGGGAGACACAGAATCCGAAGCAGGCTCCAGGCTCTGAGCTGTCAGCACAGAGCCCCATACACAGGGTTCAGCTCAAACCCATGAACCATGAGATCATGACCTGAGCCCAACTTGGACGCTTAACTGACTGAGCCATCCAGGCACCCCTGGGACCTCCAGAATTTCTAAACCCCCTAGTCAGGTTACTAGCAACTGTTACCTATAGGCCTGTTACTGTTCAGCTAAAAAGGTCCTCCAAGCTGGATAAACTGAAAAACAACTAAATCTTCTCAATATTTACCTGCAATGACTCCTTATACCTCATGTATATTATATTGAATGTGGTTGCTTTGCTAAGAGGCAGTGAAAGGACATTCCAGAACAACTGAGCCATAAAGGCACCAACATGACAAATATTTGGTATCACCACGTGGTCTGTCATGTACAAATTACAGTTATTCAGTCTTCTAGGGACAGATAGTAAAACTGATAGACAAGAAAGCTAAATACAGCAAGAAATGTAAATATACTGCCTTAAAGGGAGATCAAGAGAGATCAAGTTGGGAAATGGTGCATCTACACATGAAACCCGTGTAATATCGGCAATTAATAAAACACCATTTAATAAAATTAATGAAAACCATTTTTTTAAGTTTATTTATTTATTTTGAGAGAGAGAGAGTGTGTGTGTGGAAGAGAATCTCAAGCAGGCTCTGTGCCGTCAGCACAGAGCCCCATGTGGGGCTTGATCCCATGAACAGTGAGATCATAACCTGAACCAAAACCCAGAGTCGGAGGCTTAACCGGCCGAGCCACCCCGATGCCCCAACAAAAACAATTTAATATCAACAATTAAAACCTAGATATCCTACTTCACAATCTTTATTTTTTTTTTAATTATTATTTTTTTTTAACGTGTATTTATTTTTGAGACAGAGAGAGACAGAGCATGAACGGGGGAGGGGCAGAGAGAGAGGGAGACACAGAATCAGAAGCAGGCTCCAGGCTCCGAGCCATCAGCCCAGAGCCCGACGCGGGGCTCGAACTCACGGACCGTGAGATCGTGACCTGAGCTGAAGTCGGACGCTTAACCGACTGAACCACCCAGGTGCCCCCCTACTTCACAATCTTTAAAATGAGCAACTCAACTGCTGATATATAGTAGTCAATGGCTTTTCTAGTTTGGACTTCGCCAAATTGAAAATAAAAAATCTGAAGAATAAAACTGTCCCCATAAAGTCTTTTCCATGCTGGAACTGCAACCCCACCATTCAACTGACTGCTCAGTGCCCCGGCCCCCTGAGCTCCATGACACCACCAAGCACTGTAGGTTTTACCTCCTGCATGCCATATTTCACCTAAGAAAAGAGGCCATTGATTACTGGATGCACCATTGTCCTGTGCACCTCCAAGAAAAAGAAACAAAAACTATTGCTAAATCTAAGCCTTATCACAATTTCAGAGAGGAAAATATGACACGTATACATTTCAGAATCGGTGTAACATGGGATATGATGAATCTCAGTTCCTTCTGATCCCGATTTCACCACCCTAGTCCAGACCCTCCTCTACCTCACCTGGACACATCTACCTTGTCCCCTTTACTCTTGAATCCTCCAATGCATTCTCCACTGCCAAAGCGACAATTTTTAGAATACAAATCTGATCATACAATACAAATCTGATTATTCTCAGCTCCAAAGTCTTTAATGACTTCCTCGTGTCCTTGACATAAGGATCCAACTCCTTAGGGGAGCCCAAGCCTTAGAATGATCTAACTCCTGTCATCTCTCCAGCCTCTTCTTCAGCAGGTTCTCAGTCAGCTGCTCACCTCCAACTGTTATCTGACCCCTCTCAGTTCCTCAAACACCAGGCTCTCACCCACCTCTCAACCTCCATACACTCTACTCCCTCTGTGAGCCCATTCTCTTTCTTTTCACCTGGCTAACACAGCCTTCACAAGGCTTATTTGCTTGTCCATCTTGTGTGTAAAAGTTCTCCTCGACCACCCTCCCCTAAGAACAGATCCCCGACTATATGCTTCTGTACCCTGCATTAGCCCTGCATAGCAAGCACTCTGTGTACCTGGAATGACTTACTAATTATTCGCTTTCCCATTTTAAGTTCTATGACAACAGGGATTCATTTTAATCAGAACTGATTCCCAGGGTCTAGCACAGTATTTGGCACATGAAGGGTGCTCCATGTTTGTTGACTGACAAAAAAAAAATCTTGGATAATGGCTAATGTAGTTCTCCCAGGCATCGTTAGACAGAAACTAGGTTTTGCTGTAAAAAATGCTCTAAGATAGAGCTCCTCAAAAAGTGTTATGGGCACATAGTAATTATTCAATAAATGCCAGGTGTGATGTTACTGCTGATTATAATGACAACCACAAAGATGACAGTAATGTAAGAACTAATATGTCCTGGGGCACCTGGACGGCTCAGTCAGTTAAGCGGCTGACTTCGGCTCAGGTCATGACCTCATGGTTTTTGGGTTCGAGCCCCACATCAGGCTCTGCACTGACAGTGCAGAGTCTGCTTGGGATTCTCTCTCTCCCTTTCTATCCCTCCACTACTCACGTGCTCTCCCTCTCTCAAAATAAATAAATAAACTTAAAAAAAAAAAAGAGAGAGAAAGAATATGTCCTATCTATTTAAAAGGATTTGCTTTTAAAATACCCCATGACTGGGGCGCCTGGGTGGCTCAGTCGGTAGGGCATCTGACTTCAGCTCGGGTCACGATCTCGGGGTCCGTGGGTTCGAGCCCCGTGTCGGGCTCTGGGCTGATGGCCCAGAGCCTGGAGCCTGCTTCCGATTCTGTGTCTCCCTCTCTCTCTGCCCCTCCCCCGTTCATGCTCTGTCTCTCTCTCTGTCTCAAAAATAAATAAATGTTAAAAAAATAAAATAAAATAAAATAAAATAAAATACCCCATGACTGAGCTGTGTGTAGTTTTCATCTAGGCAAATGTCGAAGAGTGCCCTCTCTTAACCATCTAGTCATTGGTTCTAGAATCCCAGGACAGGAAACAATCCCAGGACCAGTTTAAAAGGCTGATGAACAACAACTGCCATTGACAACAAATGCTGTCCACAAAGTATGTTCTCTCTTCAGATATAAGGATAAAAATTTATTATCTGCAAATGTAACAGAAGAATAACATTTGTGGTGTCTTTTAAACTCTAAACCTTAAAAAAAATAAATAAATAAGGGGCTCCTGGGTGGCTCAGTCAGGTAAGTATCCTACTCAGCTCAGGTCAGGAGGGAGGGGGGTGGTGTCTGTGCAGAGCCTGGAGCCTGCTTCAGGTTCTGTGTCTCCCTCTCTCTCTGCCCCTCCTCCACTCACGCTCTGTCTCTCTCTGTCTCTCAAAAATTAATAAAAATGCTAAAAAAATTTTAAGAATCATAAAACATAAGCTACTACAAAGAAATGTCTTTTCTCAATTGCCAACCCAAACGATATCTGGTCGTTTGCAACAGAACACATGTTTCTCCAGGTAAACATTCCCCAGGCACACAGTGTAACCATTTCATATCAGACAGTTCCCAGCTGACCATCAGGTTCCTGGCCGGGTACTTGGAATTTGCAGTGAATTTTCCCACAGACATGAAATTCTGAGACATGGTCTTAGTAATTCATACCAATTGCACTGTGGTATGCTATGACACACTGTGGATTAATAGGCTTTATGGACTATGATACAATGTGAAACACTGTGGATTAAATGGGCTTTATGAGTTCACTTTAGAACCTGGACACATTGTCTAGTACAGTTTCTGTGAAGGTTCCAGGCCAAAGGAAGCCCAGAAGCAATGCAAACGCAAGTCCCTCTTCACTTTCTCCCTGCTCCATCCCTTTATCACCACCCCACAGGCCACAGCCCAGGGGCAGCAGCACCCCAGCAGGCTGGGGGTGTTGGGGGGGAGCTTTGGAACTTTAGTCCCCACCCAGAGCCCGGGCAGCCACAGTCTCCTCACCTTTCACCTCTGACACTTGACCAAAACATTAATAAAATCGTTCTTCACCCTGTCAGACCCCGGGAAATCTCACCCTCTCCATGGTCACCCCGCCCACCCCCGGTTCCCTTCACCCAGCACGGGACCTGGCCCCGTCCTTTACAGTTCCTCAACATTACGCTTTCAACCATCTCTGTAAGGATAATATGCTTCTCAAGCCTCCTTTTGCTCTCCCCGCTCCTCCGCGGTTTTGCTCAGGCTGCTGTTCCCTTCTCTTTGTCTCCAATCCAGACTTCCAGGAATTCTAGCCACCCAGGTCCTACCACATTCCTGACACCTCCTAGACCAGCCCACATGGCCAGCTCCTCACCAGCACTCCCCTCATTCTGCCTTGGATTTCTCATACTTATTCCTTGTCTTTCCATCTCTCTTTCGGAGCTCCTTAAGGACAAGCACGGCTTCTTTATGGTGTCTAGATCCCTGCATCCCACCCCACCCCACACACCCCCAGAGTACCCAGCCTACCATAATGGTGAGTGAATGCAATGGGAGTCCGTGGCCCAGTGTCTCCCTCAGTCAAAAAAAGAGGCAAAAGGACACTACAGAACAATATCTGGGACCCAGTAAGAAAAAAATGTGAAATAGTGTCAATGCTTAACTAAAAGCAAATACTGTGGGAAAAGAAATCGAGGTGTGAACAGCAGAATAGTAAGACAGAAATCCAACGGTTCTCTTCGGGAACCATTAGCATATGAATCCGGAAGAACAAGTGCTCCATTTTGGGGGCTGCAGGAAATAATAATACTAGACAATTATTTTGCCCTCACCAGGTGCTAAGTATACACCTCCATGTAAAGTGCTTCCCAAGCACCCCCTGTTCTCTCTCATAACCACCCTATTATCTCCATTTTACCCAAGAGGAAACTGAGGGGGCACTGCAGTTAATTAACTGGCCCAGTGTCCCACAACCAGCAGGGCAGAACCAGGATTTGAACCTTTTCCCGATCCAAACTCAGCGACTAAATTCAACTACCTGTTTACTGCACAGCTTTTACAGCAGGTCGTGGGGCATAAATCACCACCCACTGAGAGAGAAAGAAGCTCATGCTTTATGCATGCCTTAGACTCCCGGAGCCCCCACTCTTGCCTGGCTCTGGGTGAGCTGCTTTAAGTCTTCCAGCAAACCCAGGAGCCAGGTATAAACTGAAAACTGAGCCGGGAGAAATAATCTGGTCAGAGTCGCACAAGCCCAGGGTTTCAAAGGCATCCATGCTTCAGGGCACCGACGGCCACAGGCTCCCCCGAGGCTGTGTCGGGAACAGAGCCAGGCCCCAGCCAGAGAGAGGAGTCCAAACGCCCCTCTGCAGTCAGCAAACAGGGAAAACCACGTCCTCGGCCCACCTACCTCACCAGGGGGTGGAAAGGATTAAACTGAAAATAAAGAACGCGGAGTCTACAACACAATAAACATTCAGCCAATGACAGCTATCAGAGGTAACCCTTCCCTCGGTTGGTCTCTGCCATTTTTCTTATCACTTACAGTGGATCAACCTTGTTCCTCTTTAAAATAGATGGCTTTCTTGGAGGTCCACTGAAGACTGCAAAATGCAGAAGAAAAGAACACAGTGAGATGAGGGGGAAAAGAATTTCCTTTCTATTGATCGCCCTTTTCCCCAAACACTTCCTCGAGAAATTATTTAATACTCAAAATGACACCACGATGCATTATAAATAAAAAAAAAACGTACCAAACAAATAACGAAGTCTCAGCCCTCGGGAGTTTACAAGTAGGCTATGTTAACATTTGCAAAGTGCCCCGAGTGCCTCAGCGGCTAATTAACATCTTGGGTTTGTTTTCTCAAATTCCAGCCCATTGTTTCCCCTGTGAGCGCAATCCGAAGCCTTAGCCCCCAGTGCGCTACCGCCTGCATCTTCCTGCCAATAAAACCGCTGAAACCACTAGAGGTTAAAACAATTAATATTAGATGAAACCTCTGCGCGGCGCAGTTCCGGGGCCCGCGCAGCCACGCGCTCTCCCGGCTGCAGGGTCCCCGCGGCGCCCGCCCCGGAGCGAGACCGGAGCCGCCGCGCCCCGCCGGCCCCGCTGGGAGGGTTGGCTCCCCCTGGGGGGCGAGCTCTTGCAAAAGGAAAACCGAAAACGAGCAGATGCCGATCGGACACGCTGTTGCCCGGAAGAATCGCTGTCATGCTGCAGAAATCCATTAGGTACACTGTCCGGCCGGCACTGCTCGCTTTAGCGCGACTTGTATTTACACATTTAAAGAATTACTATCCAGGGGCGCCTGGGTGGCTCAGTCGGTGAAGCCTCCAACCTCGGCTCAGGGCATGAACTCACGGTTTCGGGAGTTCGAGCCCGCCTTGGGCTCAGAGCCTGGAGCCTGCTTCGGATTCTGTGTCTCCCTCTCTCTCTGTCCCTTCCTCCGCTCGTGCTCTCTCTCTCTCTCAAAAATAAAGGGAACATTAAAGAATCACTATCCTGATGATGGTACCTGTTAGAAAGGTTACGGTCTCTCCAAAGGAAGTTCAAGTCAGGATTTCCCTCTGGTGCTCTAGAAACCCATCACCAACAAAGCCCCCACTCCTTGCTTCAGACCCAAGCTTGCTGAGAAAGAGAAACATGTTTGAGGTGGGTCTGCAAGGTCGTTCCCAGCACCAAGAGTCTAGCCTTCTGCAGGAGGCATATTTTAAGACCAGACGTCCATCATTCATGGGGAGTCGAAATTAGAACTTCAGTTTCCTTTGTATTATTACCCTCATCAATAAGAATTCTTACATTTAGGCACACTTAGGGTTTATGCTTTTTGATCGATGATCTTATTATGGATGCCTATTAAAAAGTCCAAAATCAAAGACCTGCTGGAGGTCTCCCAGACTCATCCAGCTGGACCAGCAGAGCCGGGAGCACGTGAGAGGTGGCTGTCTTTCCTTCCAAAACAGGCTGCAGAATGGAGAGGTAGATCCAGCCTGGCTGGCAGCAAGGGCTAGATGCTGGCAACTGGTTTGGATGATGCATGCCAACAGCACTACGGGGGAATTAACACGTAACCAATTCTTGTGGCACAGTCCCATTCTTGTGTGAAACGGGAGAACGTTCTTTTCAGCATTCTTTTCTAACAGGAGAAGAGCCGTTTCTCACTATGTGAGTACCTCGCGGGGATTCCCATTAAATCAAACTGCTTGACGATGACCTAATTTGTTCGTTCAAGAGGATAAACTCTTCCTATCCATACATTATTGTTGTTATGGTTTCCGTTGTTAAATTATACATAAAAGGCCCAAGCTGTACCAAGCTTACCAAGCCTATTTTAGAAATGAAACATTTTCAGAACATGAATCTTAATGAGATTCTTACACTAAATTGTGCCTGAGAACGGCAGTATTTTAGATGCGTCTTTATATTTTCACCAATTTGTAATCTGCAATGCACTTTTTTAAAATTATTGTAGGGGCCCCTGGGTGGCTCAGTTGGTTAAGCCTCGGACTTCGGCTCAGGTCATGATCTCATGGTTCTGTGAGTTTGAACCCCACTTAGGGCTCCGTGCTGACAGCTCCAAGCCTGGAGCCTGCTTTGGATTCTGTCTCTCTCTCTCTGTCTCTCTCTCTCTCTCTCTGTCCCTCCCCTGCTCGTGCTCTGTCTCTCAAAAGTAAATAAACATTAAAAAAGATTTTGTTTTAATTATTGCAAAATGTATTTTCTTACAACATTATAAGACTACCAAAGACCTGCCTGTTGCCTTTTTGGTCTTAGGTTATTAATTTTTTTTAATCTTCAAAATAAACCCCTTTGCGATCTTCTGCCTCCCCTATGTCTACTTTTCTTTCATAAAACTTGCCCACTTTTCCTCTGATAAAGTCTTTTCAAACACGAACAAATCTACAAACAAGTACTTCCCAAAGTGCAGTTCTTAGAACATGGGTCCTGCAAGACCCTCTCTGGAAAGGAAGTTGTTGACCAGAGCATTTGCGAAGGGCTGCACATTCCCAGCCTCCAAGGTTGACAAATCACATAAAGTCTCATGGTCGAGAAACCTGCTGACCTTGGTTTAGACCAGCATGTCTCAAATTCATTTGCATGTGGAACCCTTTTCCAAACAAGACTTATTAATATGCTGCGGAACTTTCATTTCGAGGATCACACATTGGGAATTAGTGATTAAGACCATCTGATATATGGGCTAATTATAGGTCAGATAAAACTGAGATAAGTCAAGCTGCGGCATAAGAAATTTTTTTTTTTAAGAGGAATCTGGCCTTAATTGCTATTTGTGAATTTCATAAATCCACAGCGTTAAAAAAACAAAAAGCAATAACGCCTTAAATACATAGGTAATTAGAGGCTGTGTGAGAACCCTGAAACTACACAGAATAAGAAGGTTCCAGAAATATCCCTTTTATCCCATGGGAACTATAATCCAACGTGTGGTAGAGTCCATATTTGTTGAGTCAGCCTCTCCATCAGTCCCAACACACTGGGAGTATTTAAAAATAGTCCCCTAGTTATAGATTCCTACAGTGTTCTTAGGAATGAATCCAGAAGAAAGGGTCATCCAGCCCAAACCTGTTCTACTGCTTGAGCCCCACCTTTACCCCCAAAAGGTAACCACGTGCCCCCATAGGCTCTATGCTACCAGAAGGTCTGCATGGTCGACAAGACTTTTGTGCACTTTCTTTCCCTTGTGGCAGAGCCATCAGACAAAAACACAAGCGCAAACATCACCCTGGAGAACGAGACAGTCAAACTAGCAGCCTAAAGGCCGCTCAAACTGTGGCCCATCTGGACCAGTTTGTATTCAATGAAAACATTTTATAAAAGGGACTCCAGGTGTGTCAAGCACCTGGGCTAATAGGAAGTGGGGAGCAAACAAATGAAATGAGTTGCATCTAGTCCTTCCCAATCAGATAGTCTTTCAGAAAGTGAAAGAGAATCGTTTACATTAAAGAACTTAACAGAGTGCTCTTATGTACCCCTCCCACCTGTAAACTCTGAATACCCCACATTCACATATTAAGGCACAAGAGGTAATGGGAATGTAACTAAGAAAATATGCATCACATTTGTCTCCTAGCCCTCACAACACTGAGCAGAAAGCTAGGCAAAAAAAAAAAAAAAAAAAAGAAAAAAAAAAAAAAGATGCTCCATAAATACTAATCAATTGATTAATTAATTGATCAATTAATCACTCTTGCAAAGTTCTTATTATCCAAGAGAAGCTGGACTTATACTCTGAACACTTTGTTCCTGTTTTGCCCCAGGAGATTATTTTCTATTTCAAAGGAGCCTCACAGTTTAAACTGGCCTATGAAAAATGAACCAAAACAGACTGGCAAGTATTTCTTACATTCTATTCCACCCACAAAATTTGCATTATGTCTGTTGATATTTGTCAAATGCCACCAGGCCCTTTCTATCATCCTCTCTCCCACAGAACAGTCTGAAACTAGGTGTATCTGCTCTCTGCTACCCAATAATTATGAATTTTATGGAGACTTTTCAAGGGAATAGGAATGATAGGCAAAACACATTTCATCTAAGCCCACCAAATGATTGCTTTTTCAGGTCTGATGCTTGACTTGTTTAAGATAAAAGCCCATGCTTAATCTCATCACTAAAAATTATGAGGATCGCATAACATATACCATTAAACCCATGGGTCTATCCTGAGAAATTATTAACACCCAGAATCTGCTACTTAAAATGCTTATATCTGAGTTGACCAGATATGTTTAAAGTAGAAAAACTATCCAGTGTGCATCTGGTTAAGAATTTGTAGCAAAGATCCCTGCTTCTCATACTTACACAGAAAATGAAAGTGATACTTAATTATCAAAATAAAATCTTCTGAATCTACATGTGTCAAATAACTTCCCCTTTTTTTGTTATTTTCAATCCCCCAAGGAGTAGAACTGAAAGAGACCTTTTTGGTGTTGGTTCAAAGAAACTAAAGTATTTTTCTGTTCAGAATAAGTAATTTCTTAAGGTAGTTTATACAGTATATAAACAATGACACAACGTATAACATAAAATACTAATCACAGTTTGGGAGATTAGATTCGATTTAAAGTATGTGCTTTTGATTCAATCAATAATCAAGCTGTGTGCCTTTCTGGCATGGTACTCTCTAACAAAAGTGTACCAAAGGTTGTCTTTCTTTTTTACTATGGTCTTTTTTTTAAACGTTTATTTATTTGAGAGAGAGACAGAGAGACAGAGAGACAGAGAGAGAGAGAGAACAAGAGGAGGAGGGGCATAGAGAGAGGGAGACAGAGGATCCCAAGCAGGCTCTGCACTGAGAGTGGAGAACCTGATGCGGGGCACCAACCACCAGCCACGAGATCATGACTTCAGCTGAAGCTGCAGGGTTAACCAACTGAGCCAACCAGGCACCACCCCCCAAACGTTGTCTTTCAGTGTTATGTGACCTTAGAATCCAGGACTGCTCATTCCATCTTGGTCTACTCCTCCAGGAGTATTTTAAGGTGGTTTGATGGGACACATACCCACACTCTATCCAAACCAAAGCAAGGTTACTGATGGGCTTTCACATTATGTTTTACCTTTGAAAGTTCTTTGGTCAGGAAAATGGGACAGCTACAGGGTGGTGTTTATGCTGCCACCTCTTGGCTTTATGAGGAAATACATCACAAGGAGAGGAAGGAAGGACTGTTGCTTTGTTGCCTTCATGTTGCATTTACATTAGGGTCAGTAAATCCTTCTTAAATGTGGGGAGAAGAACTCACAGACCCTTTGGAGAATATTACACAATCCCTGGACCCTTTCTCTGGAAAGAGTCCATGCACGAAAAACTTCTGTAGACAAATCTGGACAACGTGAGGCCCATCCATGTATCCCTTTCTAGACTACAGATTCAGTAGAGCAACCTCATTTTCTTGAGCCATGACAAAAATTCTGTGAAATGGGAGAAAGTGAGCACACTGAGAGGATGATTCGAATGCAAGATTCAGAGGAAAAATTTTGACATCAAATTATTTTTAGTTCAAAATTGGTAAGTAGTGGGGCACCTGGGTGGCTCAGTCTGTTGACCCTCCGACTTCGGCTCAGGTCATGATCTCAGAGTTCATGAGTTCGAGCCCCGTGTCAGGCTCTGTGCTGACAGCTCAGGGTCTGGAGCCTGCTTCAGATTCTGTGTCTCCCTCTCTCTCTGCTCTTCCCCCGCTCATGCTCTGTCTCTCTCTCTCTCTCCTTCAAAATAAATAAATAAATAAATAAAAACATTAAAAAAAAAGTTAATCAATGGGAAGTACTCTCTGGGAATTCTGGGAGGGGAGGGTGGGAATCCAAAAGAAACCTTATGCTTTTGACTCCTCCATTGTGTGTGTATGTGTGTGTTTTATTTCTTTTCAGAGAGAGAGAGCATGAATGAGGGAAGGGCAGAGAGAGGGTGAGAGAGAGAAACCCAAGCAGGCAGAGCAGACACAGGGTTCAATCTCACCACCTAGAGATCATGACCTGAGCTGAAACCAAGAGTCCGACCCTTAACCAACCAACTGAGCCACCCAAGCATCCGGACACCTCCATAGTTGATATCTTAAATCTTCCCCCAGCTGAGTTTGGGGTCAGATAGGTGGTCAGGTACGCATAGTCTGTCTATTTGTTTAGTTTCTAGAAATGTGTTCTGTGTTTCTACGAATATTTCTGCAGCACGAGTTGCATAGAGTAGTCAGCTGCCTCTGAGTTGTTCTGAACATATCTCAGTGCTCTCCAGATCTGGAGGCCTCCCCGGTCCTTCTCCAAATGAAGCCATTCCTCCCATTGCCTACCTAAGGAAGAGAGACTGGCTGAGCATCTGAGAAGCTGCTTGAACTAATCCACTCGGTCTTGCTCCCTAATGGGGTGATTGGCAGACACCTAAAGAGATATTGATTGGGTCAGTCAGTCCAATACACTGGCTTTTTTACCCGTCAGTGTGACCAAGGTATTAACCCAGGAGCGCTTGGAACCCTATACACTTTCCCTCCATGAAATCAACACTCCCTTTATGAGTTCCGCTTGCCTCTGCAGCACACTTAGGGGGTAAGCAATTTTTCACATCTCTAGTGACAGAACCTGATCTCTCAGTCCACCTAGAGGAACAAGAAGTTCTCCCATTCAGCTTTTTGTTCTCATTGAGTTTGATTTTTATCTTTGCATTGTTACTCTTGTATAGTATATTATTCCACCAACACGCAATTTTTTATCTTGAAGAATAAATGCTCATTATTTTATGGGGGGAAAAGTTTCCCCAGTGCACTGCAAGTGTTAGTAACCAGCTAACAGCAATTTGACAGACTCCTAACTGATGAAGCAGTGAGCCTAATAGTGTTACTGCTACCCAGTTCTGGGTTGCTTCAGGAGTTTTTACGTTTTATTAATGTAATAAAATGTAGCTTTTACAGTTATCTACAGTAGGTAATTACAAATGCATGTTATTGGTATTATCAGTGTGATGCTTGAGTTTCTTTTCCATTAATAGAAACTCTGTATTTTATACATTAATTACACAAAGAATTAATGATGGCTTATACAAGTCTGTCTACAAGTAGACATTTTAGAAGCAATTATACTCATAGCAGAGTAGTCCTCTCTTTAGTAATAGGCTTTGTTCCAAAAGATGATTTTAAATGCATTTGTTCATAAAGTGGTACTATACAAGGAATAAAATGAACGCATTCATAAAAAACTCAGTTTCATAAGAGAACAGTTGTCACGTTGGACATGGCATCAGTTCTTGTAAAATTTCATCCAAAGACATTTACATTTTGGCTTTATTCTTCGCATCACTGAAAATGGCAGTAACAAAAACTCCAAACTCAACTTGTCCAGAATGAAACCACCATGGTGTTCTGCGAATGTTCCTATCACAGGGGATGGCCCCACCATCATCTAGCTCCAAAAACCAAGACCCAGGGGTCATTCATTGTATCCTTTCTAATCCGATGCCAAGCTTTGCCGATGTTGCTTCCTAAGTATCCATTGAGTCTGTTCACTTCTTCCCACACCACTGTCACACCCTGGTTTGAGCTATGTCACGTCTTACCCGGGGCTCTGCCATGATCCCCACATCCACATCAAGATCTCAAACCCATCTTCCATGTCGCAGCAAGAAGATTATGTGAAACTCAAATCATGCCTCCCTCTCCACACTGGAAACACTTAAATTCTTTGATTGGAAACTCCTTTCCAACAAAATCCTTGTCCACCATTTAAAAAATGTATTTCTCCTTTTATTTTCATCAGAATCATCTGCCTTTCCTTACTAGAACTTTAAACTTGCTGGCTGTTTCTGCCCTTCTAGGTCATGAAATGGTTAATAATGTTACAAATCCCCAGTACAGATCGTCTCTGAAAGTCAACAACATTAAGGTTCCAGTCCAGACTTTTTAAACTAAATTATGGGAGTAATTGAAATTGCAATAAAAAAATTTTGGTTTACTGAAGGTGAATAAACTTCTAGAACATTTCCACTCACAGAAATGGAATGGACCTCATCAGGCTCATGAAATCTGAAGGGAAAAACAGGTGGACATCCTGATTTCAGAATCAGGAAGACAGAAAAGGAGGCCACCGGTATTTATTGGGCAGCGGCTGGGTGTCCACCAGCCGCCATGCTAGACATTTGCGAGCAGGTTGTTTCATCTAATTCACACACTAGCTCAGCCACCTCAGTCTTACCTTCATGTGACAGATTAAAAATGATGTTAAGAAGGTTCACATATTTTTTAAAATTTATTTTTATTTATTTTGAAAGAGAGAGTGAGGAAGTGGGGGCGGGACACAGAGAGAGAGACAGAGGGAGAGAGGGAATCCCAAGCAGGCTCCGCACTGTCAGCACAGAACCCCATGGGGGGGAGGGGGGCGGGGATCAGTCTCACAGTGTAAGATCATGACCTGAGCCGAAATCAAGAGTCGGACACTCAACCGAATGAGCCACCCAGGTGCCCCAAGAAGGTCCACATCTTTTACTAAAGGTACTAAAGGTACAGCTATTCTCTGGCGGAATTAATATCTGAACCCCAGGCTGCCATTCAAATGCATATTTCTTCATAATAGAGAATGACCCTGTGGAGACTCTGTCCCCACCTCTGCTCCAAAAGGTAGTTCTTCACAATGGAATGACTTCCAAATCCCTTACCTACCGTATGCTGTAATTACTGTTCATTTTCTATCCATACTTCCCTTCTCTCTTATCTTCTAGAATGCTAAATTGATCTCACTTCTAATTTTTGTTACCTGACGCACAGTCACCTTCTTTCCTAGCCTCATTCTCTTTCTGGTGACCTCCACCAGCCAAGGACACGTTTTCCAGGCTGGGGCTACCCCAGCCCTCTGGAAATCCACGGCACGCTCTCTGACCCTTCCCAGGATGTTCAGGGCCCCTCTTGGATCTTGACATTTAACATAAAAACCATGGATAAAACACACGTAGAACTTGGGTTTGGATTGCTGGTACCTGTATAGTGATTACTTAACAACCTTCATACTCCAGAGCTGAGCTCACAGCGATGATGATAAATGACACCAACGTAATGACCACAGTAATTCACTGTCCTGTTTAAAGATATTATTTAGCCAAGTCAAGGTTAAAACCAGGTAATGGAACAAATGAAGGGGTGATATTACAGCACCTCCATAAGACTTGGTGTATATATACCACAACTACTAACAGACATCTCTCTATGTCATATTCATCTAAAAAAAAAGGTTTTTCTTTGTTGCAGCTTTAAAATATCTCAGGAGCGACTGCTTGAAACCTTGTGAAAACTTCTTCAGAACTTTTAGCCCATACAATCTTTACTTTTTCTATTTACTTTTGACATTTCTGACCGTAGAAACTAAGACTGGGAACACAACCTTTCTCATGACTAAAAACAATCCCACAAGAGTCTACCCGTTGTAGCCCTATGCTATCACGTAATTCACATTTGTCGGGGAAAAGAGTTCACTTAGACCTTTTTTAAAAGAAGCGGTGGTTAGAAGGTTCGCCGTCGACGTGAGCCTCGCCCTGACTTGGTCCTGCTGTGCACGCCTGCCTGCCCGGAGGAGGAGGCAAGACAGCCCCAGCCCCTTGTCACGCGTTTGCATCCTGTGTTTTTAAAGGGCAAGAACGTGAAAAGTGAAAAGTTTATTCTGAGATGAGCAGGAAGCTCTAGTTAACCTGCCCTCTTTGCAATTCTTCTGGATTTGGAACGAAGAGCAAGTAGGCACGGCCCTTTTAAGAGCTTCACAATCTCCCATCTGGCGACACAGGATGTTTGCAAATTCCGGGAGGGGAGGGTTACTGTACTCAACCCACACCCTCTGCTGCCGATCCACACCATTTATTAGTTGTGATTTCATGTAATTCATGCATAACCACAGAGGTGAAAGAAATAATTTCACAATCTGCATGTCGCCTCAATTTTCAAATTCCTGTAGGTCAAAAGCAATCACCAGCCAGGCTTTCGGCACTCTGACATATTTATTCTTCCTCTTCAGATTCGAGCCATTCCAAAAGGTGAACAAAAAATACAGCAAAAGCAGCCGGCTTGTCTGCAGTATTTACATGCTTTACATACCTTGAAAATATGTAGCTTATTAATGACTGATTTTCCAACCTCCTCAATAAGCTTTTTTATTAGCATGACATTCCCTACCTGACAAGTGTCAAACCATCTCACGCCGTGCGAGTCCCCTTTATGGTATTTAATATAAAGACAGAACCGTATTTATATCCCTCACAATAAGAGAACGGATTGTTTTAAGGCTATGCAGCCTGGATGTGATCAAGAAAGAAGGAACCTTACAAAATGATAAATATTTTCATTAAAAAACTTTAAAACTAAAAGTTCAAAGATATGTTCTCCTCTCTTATTTCTTGTCAAAACATGACTTAAGACCCAAAACTAATCTACTTTCAATTTTATTCCATATTTCAGCGCTGTCATAGTACTCAGCAGAGAGTATTGGAATACGATCATTTTTTATTTTGTTGATGTTACCGACAGCTTTATTTCACAAAGCAATCTTATACTATGTGTACCAGTGGCAGGGCACAGAGGTCAAATAGTCTATCCTTACAGGTGGAGAGCTTATTAAATGGCACGTCTATTAAACCCGATGGACAACATAAAGAAACATTCCAGCAAGATACTTTTAACATAGTTCAATGAAGATATGGCTCAAAAGGGCAGTAAATAATTTAAACAGAGACCAGTAGGGAATTTGTTATACTTTTTACTAGCATCTTCAAAATTATATTTCAAACAAAGTGGTTACAATAGAGAAAAACACAAAAGCTGCAGAGAAAAGCCCAAGTTCTATGGCAAATTGCTACGAAGCGTGGATACTTCAATGCAAATCCAAACGTTAATAAATCCACAGTTCTATTGCAAGTTCACTTAAAATAATCTAGGCATAAACGGCACATAATTGTGAACTCATGTGAAATTATTTTCAGAAGGAATCTTTCTGACGGTCGCTCTTACTGTTGTTTTGAAACACAGTTGATTTTTCAGTTCCGTGTCTAACTACCTCACATCTGAGAGGAAAAACCGCTTCAGAAGAAGAGAGTCAAAACAATAAGGAGAATATGTGTTTAAATATTACGTAATATTTGGTGTGAAAATCTTATATGGCTACAAAGGATTTAGGGGGAAAAGGCATTCGTTAATGCCTAGCTGGGGTTTTCTTTTCCGATGTTTCTGATAACTCTTCCATTATCAGCTATGAAACCTATCAGCCCTTTAATCACAGTGTTTCCTCCTGTATATGATTAACCGTATTTACAAAAAGAAAGAAAGAAGTGAAATACACGAAAGAGAACGCGATTTCTTACTCTTACGTGCAAGCTGTGGTTTTCCACCAAAATAACAAACTGAATCAGTACTTTTAATAAGTTTATCGTGCATACTGTATCTCTTCATCTTGAGATTGGGTACCTAGGCTGTCGCCAGGAATCTAAAGTACTTGATTAAGGGTTATTAGTAGGTTTTCTGGTAGGATAATTAATAAGCTACAGAAACATAAACCGTGAGTTGTTAAAGTTGACAATTACCTTTCCTCACAGCATCACCCGAAATGCACTGTCCTTGCTGCGGCACACGGTAAATCATCTACCTAAATGTATTTGCACCCAATCATTTTTTAAAGTCACAATCTTTGTAGTGTCAACTTGTCAAGGGTCAAAGGGAAGAACAGGCAAGATTCCCAAATCAATCTGCTTGTAGAAACTGTCTCATTTCATTTCAAATTACCTGCTGTGGTTGAAGCAGGCTATGGACAAACTGCCTTCCTCCATAAACCATGGCAGCCCAGGTCGAACTTACGTGATCATTCATAAGGGGCACGTCATGCCAGTTCTGTCATTAACTACTTTTAAACGGCTGCACAGGGTTAAGTGATCTTGCAGGTCAGCCGCAGATATAAATACTGTTTGGACAGTTTAATGTCAAGAGACAACTCCTCTGGGATTAAAACTGTGTAACCCAATAGAACAGTTGTCGATACCAGGATTAAGGTACTTTGGTATTGTCACCTGGAGTCGTAGCTTTACATATGTTTTTTTGGTAAGTGACCCTGTAGGGGACTCTGAATGTCATCCATCTACATCGTGCAGCTCCTAGACAGTGTTCTGAGAATATTAAAAATAACTTCAGGCATTCAAAGGGCCACCCTGCCAGTAGGTGTTTGTCTTCGGGAGGCCGACCAGAACACAAGGGCACTGCGGGTGTGGACAGACTGGCTGCAGCCTCAGAGCCTTGGGCTTCCAGGACTCAAGGCCCACTGGGATCTTGGAGATCCGATGCTGTCCACGGAATCACGATGGTTGGGTACAATAACTTGTGCACAAAAGCACCCTGACCTAAGAAGTAAGACTGAAATGATGACCTCATTGCCTTTGTAGAGCTCATTCCTTGAGGCAAACGCTGTAATATCTAAAGATAACAAACACTGGTGGTTACCCAGGGCTCCGAATCTCCAGGGCACTGTGCTAAGCCCTTTGCACGCATGATCTCATTTATATCTCACAACAACCCAATGAGAAATCTATTTTAGCCTCACTTCACAGGTGAGAAAGCTGTGGACCACAGCTAGTAACAATTTGCCCCCAGGTTACACAGCTGGTGATGATGGAGAATAGGAACAAACGTTGGGTCTGATTCTAGAACTGGCACTCTCAGCTACCTCCACTATAATTATGCCTCCTGTGAGAAATTGTACTCGCTTCACTTATAAAGTATTTATAATATACACCGGCTTGGCTTTCCTTAACATGCATTAGCTGTATGTGAAAACAGCCTGAATCATTAAAAGAGTTGCTAAGTCACTTGGAGAGCCAGAGTGAGTTAAATCCAACTGATATACAAATACCTCTGTGTTTGTATAAAGACCTTCTAGAGGGTATGTGAGCATAGATAATTTGAAGGAAATCTATTTCAAAATCCTCAGTGTGCATATGTTTTCCTTCCTAAAATTGATCTGCCCAAGAACAGATCATGTCAAATCTCAGTTTCTACCACCATTCACAACTGCATCTCTCCAACCTCACTTAAAGGTCACCTCTCTCCCACCTTAGACTCTCACTCTGTCCCCCTCCCCCTCAGGGAGAAATCCCCAAGCAACCAAAAACTGTCAGGGCCCTGAAGTTTTCTCCCCAAATCACCCGGTGAAGAAATGCATTTCTACCAAAAGGTTTCTGTGTCTAAAACTCAGCTACCAAATATAACATATTTATGGTGTCTGATCAATTTCTAATGCTACCTCAATATTCAGGGAGGAAAATGTTAACCTTTAGAAACCTATAGTCACAGGGTGTTTGAAAAAAAATTCAATTCACATATATAGTCTTTCTTTTTAACTTTATTTATTTTGAGAGAGTGAGAGAGAAAGTGAGCAGGGGAAGGGAGAGAGAGAGGGAGAGAAAGAGAGAGAGAGAGAGAGAGAGAGAGAGAGAGAGAGAATCTCAAGCAGGCTCCACATTGTCAGCACAGAGCCCGATGTGGGGCTCAAACCCACAAAGCAGGAGATCATGACCTTAGCTGAAATCAAGAGTTGGATGCTTAACCCAGCTGAGCTACCCAGGCACCCTCATATGCTCAGTTTTATAGCAGAAAATTGTATGGCAATTTTAAGGCTTTCAAACATAAAGGTATTCCATCAGGATAAAATTCTTTGGGAGAAAGAGACAGAAATACACTTTCGAGAAGGAAAAAACAATTTTATAGAGGGGTTTATGTATATTTTAAATGTATGCTAGTTTGGGACACCTGGTCAAGCGTCCGACTTCGGCCCAGGTCGTGATCTCGCTGTGCGTGAGTTTGAGCCCCGCATTGGGCTCTGTGCTGACAGCTCAGAGCCCGGAGCCTGCTTTGGATTCTATGTCTCCCTCTCTCTCTGCCTCTCCCCTGTTTGTGCTCTCTCTCTCTCAAAAATAAATAAACATTTGAAAAGAATAAATGGATGCTAGTGAGTATAAAATCATCGTATGATATTCATATTCATTTGGATACATTTAAACCAAAGTTTCTCAACCTTAGCACTGTTGACATTTTGGGCGAGATAATTCTTTGTTATGATGTTAAGCAGTATCCCTAGCCTACACACACACACACACACACACACACACACATTCTTTGTTATGATGTTGAGCAGTATCCCTAGCCTACACACACACACACACACACACACACACACACACACACACAGTTGTGCCCATTGCCCGAGTGTCTCCTGGGGGTGCAAAATTGCTCCTGGTGGAGAACACTTACCCAAGGGATATAAGAGACTTATCCTACATTTTCAAAATTTAATATTTAAACTTATGATGGAAAATGTTAGGTGTCCACTAAAAATCATGCAAAATTGGTTTTAGAAGTATATATGGGCAAACACATTTCAAGGCCATTGAGTTAAATAGAAATAAAAGCATTCATGGCAATTGCGGTGCAAGCAGATAAAACCTCAGCTGGGGCTCGTCTCTCCACCTTGTCTGCTGGGATGACTGGGACCCACGGAATCTGAAGACCTGGAACCGGACTGTCACAAAGGCAGTCAGCGTCAATATCACATTTGAGCGTGGTGACTGTAAGCCACTGGTTTAAAAGAAGCAGAAATAAGAATGAATGTGTGTTTTTCTTCAGTAATTTTGAAGTGACATCTTCTAAATAATAAGCATAAATAGAGAAGGCCAAATTCAGAAGATATTAAGACCAAGAGGTCACAGATCACATTGTTTTTTTTAATCTGTCATCGTTCTGTGTAACATATTTATATGTGTTTAAAGTGAACTCACAAATTTATTTTATTATAATCATCTCTCTTGATACAAACTTAGGAGTCTGGAGAAAGGGTAGAGCTCATGGGACCTCAGTTTCCTGCCGGCTTGATGTTGCATCATGAACCATTTTAGAAGCCAGGCTGTAGGAGTGACCAAACCACCTATTGGACTGTGACAGGAAAACTATAGCCCTTAAAAAAATCAATGATAATAATCACGTTATCTTCTATTAACTACACTGTCACTTAGATACATCAATTGTACAATATCAGATATTTTCAATTATGATCCTCAAGTATCAACTAAATGTCAAAGTGTAAGTTCCAACCTTTTTATTGGATATCTTTAATGATTTTTTTTTTAAAGAACTCATCCAAGCCCAAAATAGAAAAAGTTCATAATAGCAAAACTGGGAAATGCAGATAGGGAAAACTGAGAAAACAAAATTATCCAGAGTCTCATCACCCAGAGTTAACAAAACTATAATTTTATTGTACGTGTTCTTTTGAAACTCTGTATATTAGGGCACCTTGGTGGCTCAGTCAGTTAAGTGTCCGACTTTGGCTCAGGTCATGATCTCATAGTGCATGAGTTCAAGCCCCGCATCGGGTTCTTTGCTGTCAGTACAGAGCCCACTTTGGATCCTCTGTCCCCACCTCTCTCTACCCCTTCCCTACTCGCATTCTCTCTCTCTCTCTCTCTCTCTCTCTCTCTCTCATAGATGGTCCTTTTTCTTTTACCGGTTCTCTACAGTAATAATGCCTCTAAGACATGTTGTCTCTTCCGAATTTAGCAAGCTCTGCGGTAGGTGGGGGCATGCATTATCATTCCAGTTTTATACGTGAGAAAGCAGAGGCCCAAAAAGTTAGGTGACACAAACCCAAGTCCAGTGCTCTTTCCTTTGAACCACACGGCCTCCAAAAACAAAAGTAGCAACAGTGGTTCAAGCGTGCCAAATATTCATTTTTGGCTGAGCTGCCAATGTGAGAAGAGTTTCATACAGTTGATCTTATTTAAGACGGACCAGCTAGCCAAGTATGCATTTGATACATGAATCTTTAAAAGGAAAAAAAAGTCAGGAGGCTCCATCCTTGGATGTTCAAAACAGTCTTTCTGCGAAGTGCTAGTGGGCTCTAACACGCTGAAGCTTAGTTCCTGCATTAGCGAATACAAGGCAACCCTGACCTTCTGAAAATTCCCTGTCTGGCCAGGGGATTGGCAACATACAAACAAAGGCTTAAAGACAAGAAGCAGCATACTAATGAGTGATGTGTAGTACAAGGCGAGCCAAATACTCCACTGCCCAACAAGCCAAACAAAGGGACCGTCACAGTGAGGAGACATAAGGCATTCACACAGTCAGCCAGCACACATTTCCTGGGCACTTGTGTGCCAGGCAGTGTTCTAGGCTCTGGGGATACAGCAATGGTACAGACCAAGCAGCCTGGTGCAGTGGACAAAATACATCAAATACAGCATCAACTACCACCAGGCCTATGTGAACATAAATCATGCTTTACCTCTCACTAGCCAACAAAACAAATGATATAATCTCTGAGCCTCAGTGTCCTGAATGGGGTAATGATAGACAGGAGCCCAACAAATGTTATTAATGGAAGCTAGTGACAAAGAGCGTATTAATGTTCAGGGAGTATGCTAGTCACATCACATGCATAGGTCATTTAATTCTCAGTACAATCTGAGCACTTTTGGATGGTGAAACTGAGGCACAGAAACTTGTCCAAGCACATACAACTATCAATGGCCAGAGCCAATATTCAAATCCAGGTAATTTGTCTCCAGAGCTGGTGCTGACAAGACCCAAAACTATACCACTCCTCGTCTCTCCTCCCTTCTCATGCAATTTTCAGTCCAAGTTCTAAAGGTGAGGAAGGAAGAGTCTGAAGGACACCCAAGATGTTTACACACCTCCCTCCAGATCCCATGTCCAGGCGCTTGCACCTAATGCTTGCTCTCTGCTTGCCATTCATAGCTTTCTTCTGTCTGTTGTTTCTGAACAGGTTCTCCACATTCGAATTACCCCAACCCTTTTCTCACCACCTAGCAGAGCTAGAGTTCTCAACTAAACCAGTGAGTTCATCAGTACTTGAATCCCTGCTGTTTCTGTTCCAAGAACGCAAGGTATAGTGCCCATGTGAGAAGAGCCAAACTGCAAGTCAATGCCTATCATTCTTTTATTATGAAATTGGGTGCATATTAAGTCAGAATCCCTGCTTTTTCTACACACAGGATCTTAATAATTATGCATGGTACACATCTCTCCCAGTCAGCTGTCCCTCTGAGCTTCAGTTTCAGGGGATGACAGGTTATTTCTTAGAGATAGGCTTCCCCAAGGCTTTCCAAGTGAATCTGAAAGATGCTTCAAAGCTAAGGTAATCCCATAATTTACTCTCCAAACCTGACACTATAGAGAGCAAAAGTGGAGTGCTAGTAATAATTATACAGTCTAAACTGGGGCTGTCCTGGGCAAACCAGAATGCGCAGTTATTGCCCTGCTCTACTGTTTCTGAATTGGCTCCTTTCCAAGAACCCTCCTCTCCCTGTTCAGTGGAAGGGTGGGTCAGCTTCAGTGATGGTTAAACATTCCATTTACCACACACCTGCATCACATATTCCCCAACTGGCTTGACCTAGTTTGAGTGCTCAACCTTGATCCAATCACTGTGGCCAGGAAATGGCATGTGAAAGACTGGCTTAGCCAAGTTCAGAGTAGAGTCTCTTCAACATGGGAAGGGTAGCTGACCATTCCCACTATATCAGATAGACTCTGAAGGTGGTCACCATGAGTCCATCTTCTGGTGTCATGCATAATACCTTCCCTTTGAGAAAAGCACAACTTGTGACTTGCTTCTAACCAACAGAACATGGTAAAGGTGACAGGGCATCCATAATTATGGCTGATAAGATAGAAGCACCTGTCTTGCTGAAGTCTTTTCTCTCCCTTGATGGCTTGATAGAGCTAGCAGCCAGGATGAGGGCCTGTCTGGCAAGGAATTGATAGTGACCTTAGGATTCTGACTCCAATTACAATGTGTAGGTTTTTTTCCCCCACACTAAGCAATTCTCCAACCAGCTGGGTGTCCTACAATTCAGCTCAATTCTGACACTGCATATCTGGAGATAGTGTCAGATCCCATAGGTTAAGGGCTCTGTCCTACAAAATTGCTCCCTACCCCCAACTTGAGATACCAATTGGAAGTCTAGGTTGTCACTTGTCACTAACAAGCTATAGATGGGAGGTTTTGATAACCTTCTCTTTGCATTTAATTAATTTGCTAGAGTGGCTCACAGAACTCAGAGAATATTTTACTTACTATATTTATTATAAAAGGATATAATTTAGGAATGGCCAGATGGAAGAGACTATGGGAAAAGGGGTGGAGCCTCCATCCTCTCTCCCAGCATGCTACTCTCTTGAATCTCCACATATTCACCAACTTGAAAGCTCTCTGAACCCCATCCTTTTGAGTTTTTGTGGAGGTTTCATTAAAGAGTCATGACTAATTAAATCATTGGCCATTGGCAATTGATGGATTCAAACTCCAGCCCCTCTCCTTTCCTAGGAGGTCAGAGGGTGGGACTAAAGGTTTCAAAACTCTAATCACACATCTGGGTCCCTTGGAAATCAGCCCCATCCTTAGGTGTAGTCTAAAAATCACCTCAGGGGCACAGTTGGTTAAGTGTCTGACTCTTGATTTCGGCTCAGGTCATGATTTCACTGTCATGAGATTGAGACCCACATTGGGCTCCATGCTGGGTGCAGAGTCTGCTTAAGATTCTCTCTCTCCCTCTCCCTTTGCCTCTCCCCTGCTTGTGTTCTCTCTAAATAATAATAATAATAGTCACTTCACAACAATAGACATCTTTATGGCTTTCATCACTTAGGAAATTTCAATGTTTGTAGGAACTCTATGCCAAGAACAGGGATTAAAACCAAATATTTATTTGTTATTATAAATCACAGTCCCACAAACTGTTAGAAACTGAGGCTGGTTTCCAAACAATAATTGGCAAGAAAACCAGACCCTCGGTCCAGCAACTGGCAAGAACTTTGGCCCCTAGGAACTGGGGCTGGCCTCAGACAACAATCAACAACCTGCAAGGAACTACATTCTGCCAACAACCATGCTAATTTGAAAGCAGATACTTTCCCAGTCAAGTCTCAGATGAGAACACAACCCCAGCCCACACTTTGCAGCCTTTTGCAGAATCCAGCTAAGCTGGGCCTGGACTCTTAACCCACAGAAACTGTGAGACATGTTTTCTGAGATACTAAGTTTGTGGTAATATTGTCATGCAGCAATAGATAACTAATGTATCCACAAAAGTAAAAATAGAGCACTGTGTCACAGAAATGGGGAAGGGATGTTGGATGACAAAAACAACAATGTCCAGCACGATTACAAATAATGACTAAATATTTGATATTTCTGTCTGCTGTTTCCCTCAACGGAGCATAAATAGCAAATTATTTGTGTCGTAGGTTATTAGAAAATAAATTTACTTAACCATTATATTTTATCACCAAAAACACTTGTTAGGAAATAACCCAAATGTTTACCTTAAATACATACAATTTTCAATTGTCAACTGTATCTCAATAAATCTGGGAAAAAATGTAATCTTTGATTTCCAACCACTCATCCCAGCAAAATTATAGTGGCCATCTAATAACTGTCTGCAGTTAAAACTGATTGCAATCTGGGGCACCCAGGTGGCTCAGTCAGTTGAACATCTGACTTTGGCTCAGGTCATGAGCTCATGGTTTATGAGTTTGAGCCCCACATCAAGCTCTGTGCTGACAGCTAGAGCCTGGAGCCTGCTTTGAATCCTGTGTCTCCCTCTCTCTCTGCCCCTCCCCAGCTCATGCTGTCTCTCTCTCTCTCTCTCTCAAGAATAAATTAAAAAAAAATTTTTTAAAAACTGACTGCAATCAGTATTTTATGGTTCAATAAGATTAATTGAAAAGAAAGAAAATGGAAAAGGACATACCATAATAAAATTTTAAGCTAATTAAATAACAATTCATATATTATTAAAAGTAATCTGTATTATTAGAGTACATGTTGACTTGTTCCAGTAAAACACAATATTTTAAGGAATAAGAGTTCCAATTTATATATAGGTATATCTATATACCTATATATATATTTATATATACCTATATATATTTATATATACCTATACATAAATATAAATATAAATATATATATATATCACAAATCATAAATCCACTTGATGAATTTTTAAGTTTGATGAACTTTTAAAGGTAAAAATAAGCATGTAACCACCAGCCTCATTATGGCCAATCAGATACAATCTACATAAATACCCAGAAGTGAACAAAAGCCTATTGATATAGACGTTTGAAGTAGAGAGCCTTCTTTCCTCTCTGGCAACCCTAGATATTACATGGACATGAATTATTACATATATCATCTCAAAGGTAATTTTTCAAGAAGGACGGGAAGGTGAAAATAAAAGAGAAAATAACTGGAATACATATAGGATTTATTGCTTTTGTTAATTTATTACTATTTATATATAATATTTATTAATATATGTAAAATATATATTCATCTCCCAACTATATCAGCTCATATGTGTACACATATATGCAAGCCCATACACATGTATTAAAAACAGGAAAGAAATACACCAAAGTTGTAACATCGATTATCTTTTGGGAGTAGGATTGCTGTTTCTTTATTCTCCTCCTAATTTAAGCTACTGTTACGTACTCAGAGGTCCTGCGCCAGGACATCAGACAGTGCTGTCTATCACATTCAGCAGGACGAATGGGGAGGGGGCAAGACAAACTGTGGAAGTAAACAGGGGAGAAGGTTGCCATCCCAGGTTCAGGAACATCTTGGTGTGAGCCTGAACAGGAAGGGGAAGGGGAAGGGGAAGGAAGAGTGTTCCAGACAAATCTAGTCCCCCCTCAATCTAGAGAAGGAAGGAATCCAGACTGACACCAGGAAGCCCATGCGTGGAGGGTCCCAAAGCCCAAACTACACTTCAGGGAGTGGTGTGAACCCAAGGGGAGGGGACAAACTAGAGCAAAGCAGAGAAGAAAATATGATTAAAGACATCACTCTACAGCCATAAAATGCAATGATGCCGTATCTGTGCTTTCAACAGATGGTTAATGGCATGTAAAAATATTCACAATTTAATATTAAAGGCAGAGTTACTTAAAGAATATTATCTTATTTTATACAAAAAATACACAGACTGGAACAATTCTCTATGTTAATAGTTGTTACCCCTGGGAGGCAGGGTTATGGGTGATTTTTTAGTTCCTCCTGCATTTTCCAAGTTTTCTACAATGAGCATGTATTACTTTTATCATCTGGAAAAAGAAAGAATAGAAAAGGTAAATGTTATCACACACATATACATAAAAGGCAGGGCCCCAGATCTCAGAAGGGCTGAGGTTGCTGGAACAGAAACTTAGAAATAAGATCAGAGCAAAGGTCCACCTGTGCAGCTGTAAGGGGCTCAGGGCCCCCAAGATAAGGCCCAGGCAGAGTAGGGATGAAGTTCAGCTAGGCACTACAGATGCCCAGAAGCCCAGGGGTCAGGAACTTGGATCCCTGAGGCTTGTTCAGGGGTTCGCTGTGATTCGACCCGGTTACTGACTGCCCTTCTGTGTCCGAGGACTGGGCAGGGGCCGAGGTTTTAGGTGGAGAAATGGAAAGCCAGTGCAAGGAAACGGAGAGGAATCCCTTACCCTCTTGCCACCTGGATTACTCACTGCGATCAGCCCAGCCTTCTTGGCTCCTACCTATGTGCATTTGCACGTTGCTGGAGAAGACTCCACGATCCCACAGATTTGGCCTCTAATTTCATGGTCCCTGACCTCAGTGAGCCTCTCCTGCACCACGGCGGCTTCTTCCTTCTCCTTTTCCAGCTGCTCCAGTGGGTCCTCCCAACCCATAGCTTCTTTCCAAATACCACCACTTTTTCTGACACCTTCAACAGATGGTCCTGCCGTCTTCTTCTCTTGGGAACCAGGTAAGGGCCAGGATTCTCAACTCTCAGTCCCACCCCTCCAACCCACCACCCTGCAGCCCAGCGTTATCTGCATCCTCCTACCTCCCCCACCCTGCACCTTGCTGTGTGCCAGGCACCGTGTGCACGGGACATGGACACAAATTAGGCCCATTCCTGGCTGGCAGAAAGCTTGCTTTCTTTTTCCCTCCCCCTTCTCTTGTCCAAGGTCAAATATTGGATCTGGCCTTCAGAGCATCCCCTCCCAAATCCTCCAGGGCCTTGTTCTGTTAATCATCCCCCTGCCATGCCCTTGTATCTCTAATCTCCTTTTCAACTGCCTCTCCTCTGCAGCATAAAAACAGGCTCAAGGATGTCCATTCTGTTTAATTTTAAAGCATTCTCTTAGCCCTCACTCCTCTCCAGTAACCTTCCACACTTGCCCTCAACCCTTCAAGTCAACATGACTGAAAAAGTGAGTGTCCCATTCCTACCTCCCTGCCCTGCCATCTGATGTCTACCCTCACTGAGCCTCTCAACTGTGTAATAGCAAAGAGTACTTTGGAGAAGTTGTTACATCCAAAGGACTTACGCCCTGTAGCCTTATCTGAATTAAGATAGGGGAATGCCCCCTTCTATAGCATCAGACATTTCTCACTACGATCTTTTTCTTAAAGCTCTTTTCCTTGGCCTCCAAGTCATTGTTCAGGCTCATACCTTTCTAGATTCCTTTTTGGACACCCCTCCTCCTGCCCCATAAGTATCAGCATTCACCTAGGCTAGACCCTTGGCTGTCCACTCTTTCTTCTTCTTCTTCTTCTTCTTCTTCTTCTTCTTCTTCTTCTTTTTATTTAGAGAGAGATTGAGAGTGTGAGTTGGGGAGGGGCAGAGAGAGAGGGAAGGAGGATCCCAAATAGGCTCCCGGCTGTCATTGCAGAGCCCTACACAGGTCTCAGTCCTACAACCCTGGGATCATGACCTGAGCTGAGATCAAGAGTTGGATGCTTAACCAACTGAGCCAACCAGGCACTCCACTCTTACTTCTGACATAAACTCCCCTTGGTCAACAGTTCCAGACTCATAGCTTCAACCACACTGATTATTCCCCCAACACATTCCCAGACTAGAATTCTCTCATGAACTCAGACCAGTACAGTGGGGTCACATCATATCAGTATTTGACTTAAGTGAATTCAGGTATACTCATTCAGTAAGTTTTTTTAAAGAGAGAAATAGGGCCACCCGGGTGGTTCAGTCGTGAAGCATCTGACTTCATCTCAAGTCATGATCTCATGGTTCGTGGGTTTGTGCCCTGCGTTAGGGTCTGTGCTGACAGCTCAGAGTCTGGAGAGCCTGCTTCCTATTCTGCCCCTCCCTCACTCATGCTCTCTCTCTCTCTCTCTCAAAAATAAATAAAACATTAAAAAATATTTAAGAGAGAAATAAAACATTATAAATAGCCCAGGCCATTCCAGAAAATGAGGGCCTGGACTGTAGTGAACATTACTCTGTGGTTTTCTTGGGCATCTCATTCCATAAATGCCTCTGCAATGGTGAACACCAGCCAGAGTCTAGTGTTTCAAGACACTCTGGGCCCCGAACACAAGCCAAGAACTTCATCTCGTGTTCAACTAAAGCACTGGAGAAAAAGCTATCATTCTTGGACTTGAAAGTCACTCCCTAACCCAATGCCTTCTTAAAACCTTTTCAAGTATAATTTATGCAATTTTCACCTCATACCATAACTCAGTCTTAGGAAGGTGGAAGGCCTAAAATCAAGTATACTCAAAATTATTCCCTGGGAAATTCCTTGAATTGCCCATAACATACAATGTTGATACATACAACCCTGTACAACAATATGAGTGTATAGAGTAATGTCCAAAGTATCAAAAAACAGTATGCTGGGGCAGGCACCTGGCTGGCTCAATTGGTAGAGCATGTGGCTCTTGATCTCAGGGTCGTGAGTTTGAGCCTCAAGTTGGAGGTGGAGTTTACTTTCAAAAAAAAGGGAAAACAAACAAGAGTATGTAACATATTTTATAGTTGGCTCCCAGATGAGGTAATTAGCTCACATTTTGAGTCCTTGTTGTAGGAAAAGTGCAGAGCTGAATTACATAAGTAAATTAAGTTATATTCACATATGATGTGATCGTACTGTATAATCAATGCTCCTTAGTTCCTCTCTAAAGCGTTCCAGAAAAACCTCCCAGAGAAGAGGGGTTTGAGAGGATGTTCAGAAGAGGAGTTTGCCTGGTCAACCAGTTGGAGTAAGCTTATTGCAGTCTTACCACAGCATCAGGCATCTCTTTCGTGCTCAATCAATGTTAACTGAGTTACACTGAAGCACTATGTAGAAAGATCTCGAGGGCTGAAAGAGTTTTGGCAGAAAATGCCAAGTACCTTCAGCCTCGTGGAAGTGTGCAGGGGGAGTCAGGGACAAGGGGGTTGGGAGGGCAAGAAGTGTTTGAAGATGGTCTGAATAGGTAGGCAGAGCCTATGTGTCACATACATCCCCAGGGGCTGGGCTATGACAGAATATTAGGGCTTTGGTGCTAAGCTAAGGACTAGAAAGTTCATTCTAGAGTTTCTGGGAAGCATTTGCACTGTTTCAAGAAATGAAGGGACGAGATACCATTGGCACTTTGCGTGCTGGACTCTGGAGAAAGCACAGATGGGTGTAGAAAGAAAGTATGACAAGGAGGCCCTTTTGGAAGTTAGGGAGAGGTGACCCTCCCTTAGAAGGAAAATAAAGACACGGCTCTTTAATCCTCAAGGCAGCTTTAAGGAAAAATAATCTAAAATTAAAAAATGTAAGTAAGCAATTTGTCCAGTAAATTGATGATTTGCTGCCTTGCTGAGATTAAAATCATCAAGTATATGTTCCTTCAACTCTCTGTGTTAAAATGTCACCATATCTTAATACATTCGATTTTCTCCCGCTTGTGCCTCTGAATAAATACCTTCCTTCTCATTCTTCATTCTGGCCCTCCTGCGGGTCCTGTGCAATTGGCCCTCTTGCTTTGATATGCTCTTCCTCCCTCTTCCCTGGCTCCTGTCATTTATAAACATGAATGCTCATACCCAGGCCTGTGTTTTTTTCTTCTTGAGCTTTCCTGAGCTTTCTTAAGACCTTTAGAGCCTAGTACCCTACCCCTTTTCCTACCAGCCTTTCCTCTCTCTCCCTGCCGAGTCTCACAAAAGAGCAACCAGTACTCAGTGCCTCACCACCCACTCCCCCTAATTAAGGCCACGTAGCCTGGTCTTGATCCTCCCGGGCCTCCTGAGGGCCCTAACTTTCTAGCAGGATGAAGCATGAAAAACAGCACACCCCCAGGCAGTGTCAAACAGCACAAATAAAGGGCCAGGGGAGAGAGGAGGCAGGGGAATCAGGTGATTATTTGAACTGAGGAGGAGCATAAAGGAGTTGGCGTATGACCTGTGCCTTGAAAGACATGTTGTCTCACTCTCATAAGTGACAGGTTAGGCAAAAAAGGGAATGTATTGTCCCAGCACCAAGGAAGTCCAAGCAGTGAGCCCTAGGCTCAACCAATGCCTGTCAGGCCACAATCTCCCATCGCCTTGCTCTCTCAGCCCTGCTGCCATGTTGAGTTTTTCTCAGATAGGTCTTTCCGTGGCCATGACAGCTCCAGGCTCAGGCAGCCTTAAGGCACCTATATCGATCCTGAGAAAAGGCTGACTGCTCAGCTTAGGTCACATACCCCTTCCACAGCATCACTGGAGACAGTGAAGGAAAAGGTACATTGAGGGGAGAAGACATGTTTCTGTAGATGCAAGAAGGCTACGTAAAAGAAATTGTAATTGAAAAAGAAGTTAGAAATGAGACCGGGGCCTAGAATGCCACTCTAAGACTGTGTGCGTGTGTGTGTGTGTGTGTGTGTGTGTGTATGTGTGGTTTTTTCCCTTGGTGGGGGCGGGGGTGTGTGTGATTATTTTTAGGCATTGAAAAATGCCTAAAAAAGGTTCGTCATTGAACAAAACAAAGGCCGAGTGCAACTGAAAGTTTAGGAAAAAAGATTGGCCATACTAAGTAAAACAGATCCAACAAGAAATGCCTTGAAGTATAAGGGATTGCTGGTCAAGACAGTAACCTTCCTAGACTGATTGGGGTAGAATGGTTGTCTCCTCGTCATCAGTAGCTGAGGTAAGTAAGCACAACAGCGCTTAGGTAACCATTTCTCTAGTAGGAAAAGTGGTAACCATTTCTTGTGCAGACAGTAGGGTAAGACAGAGATTTCTGGTAAACGATGGTAGGGAAGAAGGAATATAATCACAGTTTCTGGTAACAGAATCTTCAATTAGCAGTATACCCAGACTGGTTATTAAAATAGTAAAACGCTTCTATATCAGTCAGTAAATAGTCACTATCCTAACTCCTTTCCAGGCCTACTGTCTCTAAACCCCAGCACCTGTATCCAGAGACCATCTCAAGTTCCGGCAACCACAGCATCGCATTTGACCCATAGGGGGCTTCCAGAACCTCCTGCATCACATTATGGTCCATGTCCTCTGTGCAGACTGGTTGATACCGGTGCCATACTGATTGTTAAATATTTGGGGAAGGCTGGGCCACTAGGGAGCAGCTGAGGGCCAAGGAGATTTCTGCAAAGGGCTAGAGTTCACTTTGTCCGTGGCAGTCTAACACCCCATTCTTCATTAGGTTCGCTTGATGCTGGGACAAGGATAGTCACCAGCCAATTTGATGTTGAGAAATTATCAGCATTATCTGTAATCATTTTATCTCTTTTTTATCCTGCTCTAGGCAACCATGAAATTTAAGCGAAAGTAAACATTTAAAAAAAGATGAGTAGCTAACTCGGATTTGCCCTTGGATTACCCTACATTTAACCAAATCACAAAAGAGATTAGAGAGCTTCCATTTGACCCAGAAAAAAAAGTATAAAACCAAAGTGGACAATGACAGTATAATCTATTTATAACCATCCTCTTAAGAGATACTGAATTTTGTAAAAGGCCGAATGTTTGAGGAAATCGCCAACTATGGCAGGAAGTAAATAAATCGAAGTGGCTTGTGCTTGCTTGCTCATTTAGCAAACTATTCTGAAGCGATTTTATCCTCAAAGAAAATTCTCAGGCTTTTAATATTCAGTCTAGAAACATAGTCATTCTTTAAACGGTGCAAGAATTGAGTTTGGCATATCAATTTTGTGGTGAATTTTTGTTTTTTTAGAGAAGCATTTAGAAGACAAGAAAAAAACAGTTTGACAGTTTCTCAATAAGTTAAACATAGAATTGCCATGCGATCCGGCAACTTTACTCATAGGTATATACCTAAAAGAATTGAAAACGAGTTTTCAATTAGTAACTTGTACATAAATGTTCACAGCAGCATGCTGTGATAGCAGGAGCAGCAACACGACAGCCAATGGGCAGAAACAATTTAAATGCCCATCAGTGGATGAACGGCTAAGATGTGGCACATTCATACAATAGATTATCCATCCATAAAAAGGAACGAAGTGTTGACCTCTGCTACGATGTGGACAAACAAAACATTACGCTGAGTGAAAGAAGCCAGACACAAAAACCACGTATTGCATGATTCCATTTTTATGAAGTGTCCAGAACAGGCACATCTGTAGAGACAGGAAGCAGGGGCTGTGGGAAGGAGAGAATGGGGAGACAGGGTGCCTCTGGGGTGATAAAAAGGACCTGGGATGAGATAATGGCGGCGATTGCGCAGCATTGCAAATATACTAAATATCCCTGAATTGTACACTTTAAAATGGTTAAATTGATGAATTTTGTCATAGATACTGTACCACAATTTACAAAAGAAGAGAGACATCAGGCTCTGAGCTGACAGCTCCGAGCCTGGAGTCTGTTTTGGATTCCGTGTCTCCCTCTGTCTCTACTCCCTCCCCGCTGGTGCTCTGTCTCTCAAAAATAAATAAACGTTAAAAAATTTTTTTTTAAATAAAATAAAAAAAGAAGAGAGGTGGGTGCTTGGGTGGCTCAGTCAGTTAAGCATCTGACTTTCGATTTCAAGTCTGGTCGTGATCTTGGTTCATGGGATCGAGCCCCACGTTGAGCTCTGTGCTGACAGCCCGGAGCCTGCTTAGGATTCTCTCTCTCCCTCTGTCTCTGCCCCTCTCCCCCCAAAATAAATAAACTTAAAAATAATTTTTAAAATAAATAAGGAAGGAAGGAAGGAAGGGGGAAGAGAGAGGAAAAGACAACTGGGCTGTGAGATCCTGAGGACACGGGTTCCCCAGCTGGCACTCTGGGTGTTTGTGCTTTTTTTCCCCCAAGAACTCTCTAATTAGGTTTTTAGTCCTCAATATTTAACTTCTTTAATCACACTGGAAAGACTTTTCCTGATACTTTACATGAAGGAACTAGGGACAAACTAGTTTTGCATATAAAAACAAGTCCTTGTTCCATCCAACCAGAAATGTTTTAGCTGTTTTTAAGTGGAAGCTCGTAACAAGGTTGGAGCCAAAGAAGCTTCAAGTAAACAAACAAACGTTTGACAGCCACAGATGACAGCCTTAAGCTGGCTGGGGTGACCAACTCTCAGAACCGGGCATTGTGGAAATGGCGGCAAATGAAGAATGGTTCTCTGCACACGTAGCCCATCGCCAAAGTCAACACAGAGTTTCCCTACTTTCAGTGTCCGTTCACCCTCACATGTGCATGTTGTAAATACTTATGTCATTACAATTGTGCACGACCAGGAATAGAAACGTCTCATTTCTTGTCTGTGGAAATTATGGAAAATTCTTTTACACACACACACACACACACATACACGCAAACAACATTCAATTTTAGATTTCCTATGGATTTCTGAGTCAAAAACAACATCTAAGGCTGCTATTTTTAAACCAAATTAGAGAATATTTTATGACAGGAAACTATCCTAACAATGACACCTTATTTCCTGAAAACTACAAGAAAACTCCACATATTTCCATGGTGACCTTACCAGAGCACAAAGGTACCATTCCTACATCTTAGTCACATAAATGTGAATTGCATTTATCATTTGAAACTAAGCGTGCTTTATATTCTGAAGTCTCGCTCAGTGGTTAAGAAATATATAAAGGTTTGGGCAAACTGAAATATGTAAAACATTAACCCTTGAGGAAGGTTCGGATTTACTTTAATTGTAACTGAGAGACATCGCGGTTGAATAACTGAAAGGCTCTCAAAAACCATTTAATCTAATTTTGTATTATTAGTTCCAACATCCCTTCAAACAAAGTTTTTCCAGTAGCTGGAAACATGGTGTTTTCCTTTCTCTTTCCTAGTTGAGAAGTAGCAGTAAACGGACACACGACACAGAGTTTCCTGTAGCCTCTCAAAGTGTCGGGATTGCTTTCTAAACCGGACAGGGGAAAAGGCAAGGCCTAAAGCATGATTACCCGAACAAGTTCTCCAGAACACCTGTCCCATGAGGTGGGCATCTGCCTGTAACCTAAGTCCAGTCACTGCTTTGTACGATATCCCCTGCTTGGAGAGTCACAGAAATCTACTATCAAGAATCCTGCTCCACTTTGTTTAACTCAACATTCCCCCACTTATTTGACCACTCCTGTTTTCCCAGTAACATGATTAACATTCCACAGACGCCTCAGGCCCTGCTGGTCTGGTCAGTTCTGCTGAATTTATGGCCCCTGATATTCTGGACAATCATGATTTGAGTCAAGAAACGTCCTGGCTTATCAAGATGTTTGAATTTTGCAAAGTAATGCTATCCCCACACCCGCACAAAACACATTCATCAGTCTTTTTGTCCTTTATCCCATTTCTGGTCCCTTAGGGCTCTCGAGTCCCTTTGATAGAAAAGGGTCCATCTGCGATGCCAGGGACCTGGTTTTTGACCTGAGGGAGTTACCAAAATGCCACTACCAAAACAGGAAGGCATCCACATTTCCTACCCGCCCTGCTTTCTTGCTAGACGCCAGTGTGCATGTGCTATTACCATAATAGAGAAGAGCTTGACCGAGGATCAAACTGCCTGGGTTCAAATTTCAGCCTCCACTGTTTTACAACAGTGCTACCTTGGGCAAATTGCTTTGCCTCTCCAAGCCTCAGTTGTTCATCTGTAAAATGGAAGAACAACAAAAGTACCAACCCTTTAAAGAAAAGATGTTAACGAAAAGATTAAAAATGACAATGCATACAAAAACACGAAGAATCCTTGTTCTGTGCACTTAATAAACGTTGACTGCTATTATTTCTCCTTCCTCTGACCCTCCTCCTTAGCTATGTAGTTGTAATAGCTAGGACAGAGGAGCGGAAATGGTAGAAAAGGAAAAAGGGCACCTGCGAATATTTTCGATGTACTTACACTATGAGGTGGAGAGGACGGAGATACAAATGCGGAGACCAGAGCCTCTGAGCCTAGCAAAGTAATAGGCAAGTCCCAAGAAAAGGATTAGAAAATACCGACCTAAGGAACAGATATCCATTTATGAGAGCCTGCTTACACTTCAACACCTACTGCCTTCCATACAGATTATGTCAGAGGCTTGGGTTCAAGCTCCATGAGATGCATGGGGTTTCCTCCTGTTTGACAGTCACCATATGCACCTTGATAGAGAGGTACAGAGCCGATGGATTAACACAAATTCGGTCACCACCACTGGGGCCTTGAGTGAAAGGTTTGAGTGAAAGACAGTTAAACATGCACATTAATAATTGAGGGTAAAGAGGGGCGCCTGGGTGGCTCAGTCGGTTAAGCGTCTGACTTCGGCTCGGGTCACGATCTCATGGTTTGTGAGTTTGAGCCCCGCGATGGGCTCTGTGCTGACAGCTCAGAGCCTCAACCCTGCTTCAGATTCTGTGTCTCCTCCTCTTCCTGCTCCTCCCCAACTCATGTTCTGTCTCTCTCTCTCTGTCTCAACAATAAATAAACACTAAAAAAAATTTTTTTAAATAATTGAAGGTAAAGAGGCAGAGAGGCTATCAGTATTCAAACAATTTCTGTTCATCCTTTAGGACAGGGTTGGGCAAACCCTTCCTGTGAAGAGCCAGATAGTAAATATGTTAGGCTTTTCAATCTACATAAACTCTATTGCAACTACTCAACTCCATAGTATAGTTTGAAAGCAGCCGTAGATAAGATGTAAAGGAATGGACGTGGCCGTGTTCCAATAAGCTTAATATTCATACACAGAAATCTGAAGTATGTATAATTTGCATGTCACAAATTGCCCCCTTTTAATTGTTCAGCCAGTTAGAGTTTTTATTTTTATTTATTTTGAGAGAGAGAGAGAGAGAGAGCAAGCAGGAGACGGGCAGAGAGAGAGAGAGACAGAATCCCAAGCAGGGCCTGATGCAGGGCTCGAACTCACAGACCACGACGAGATCATGACCTGAGCCGAAATCAAGAGTTGACTGAGCCACCTAGGTGCCCCATACTTTTCAACCATTTAAAAATATAAACATCATTCTTCGTTCATAAATCCTATAAAGACAGGTGACAGCCGGATTTGACCCTTGAGCTACTTTGACAACCCCGACTTTCGGAAATGTAAGAGACAAGTAGATGAGGAAGTAGGGAGACAACAAAATATTTCTTGACTATCTACTGTCTGCCAGAGACTGTGCTAAGTGCTGCTGAGGATACAACAGGGAAGGGAAAAAGCAAATCCCTGCCCTTAGGAAGCACATGTTCTAAGCAGGAGATCCAAGTAATAAACAAGATCATTTCAGGCTGGGTACTTGATATACAGGAAATGAACAGGATAATGAAATTAGACCATTTCAGAGAGGCAAAGACAACCCTTTTTATCTTTGTATTAGTTTCCTGTAGCTGCCATAACACAATGTCACAAATCAAGTGGCTTGAACAACAGAACTGTAGCTCTGGAGGCCGGAAGTCCAAAATCAAGGTGTCAGCAGGCAGTACTTTCTACAGAAGCTTCGGGGAGAATCCAACTTTTGCCTCTTGCAGCTCTGGCAGCTGTCAGCATTTCTTGGCATTTCTCGCCTAATGACTGCTTCAGTCCCGTCTCTGCCTCGGTGGACACATTGCCTCCTTCTCTGTGTCTTCTCCTGTCTTAAGTCTCCCTCTGCCAAAGACACTTGTCATTAAATTTAGGGCCCACCTGAGTAATCTCCTCATCTCAAGATCCTTACCTGTATCAGCAAAGATCTTTTTTCCAAGTAAGGTAATATTTGGCAGGCTCAGAAGATTCCCGAATTAACTTTACTTGGCTATATGAAATCACAGCCTGCTAACAAGTAAATGTAGACATAATGATCTACTGGAAAACCACCAGTTTGCAGCCATCACTGAAACAATGGATTCTGGCTAAAACAAGGGGGTGAAAGGCCACTGGAAGAAAGGATACTCACACAAACTCTGTGTCCTCCAACAGATTACTTGTTAATTGTCAAGGGGACAGCTACCTTTGCAGTAAAGAAACCTGGCGGAACGCTTCTGAACCAAGCGATCAGGCCTTGCACTGACCTCATCTGAAGAAATGCACTGAGAGGATGGAAACTCACCTGCGTAGATTTTCAACAGAAATGCATGATCTGAATCTACTCACGAGGAAACAAAGCCAAGTCAAGGGACATTCTGCAGATCTGGATTTGCCAAGATAACAAAACAAGGCATTCTTTCCAGTAATTCCTAAGTTAAGTCGTGTTATACTTTTTTACATATGTGTCCCCTCTACTAGACCAAAAACTCCTAATGGACAATATCTGTGTCTTACTCATCTGCGAATCCCCGGCACCAAGAATGGGATATTAGTGAAATAATGCAATTTAAAGTAGGTACAACAGATACTACTGAATTGCTTGAAATACCGTAGAAGATTAGTTAACAACTTGAAAATATGATCGCAATATATTCGATAAGAAAAGCAGTCCATACAAAAAAAATATGATCATTTGTGGCATGTTTCCAGGAAAAAGGTGAAAGAATTTTCACGAAAATGTTAATAGTGGTCATCCCTGGGTGGGAGGATTATCAGTAGTTCTTACTGTCTTCTTTTTATAATACATTTATACATTTTCTAGAGTATGCATTACCTTGTAATAATGATGTCTAATTATTAATGACACTAGTCTATTCTAAGAAGTAAAAGATGTGGCCACTCTTCCCCTCCAAGCTTAATTAAAACACACTATCACACCTAAACTGTACACTAACATTTTATAAAACATTTTTCTTTTTTTTTTTGGACTTTAATAATTTATTTTTTAATTTACACCCGAGTGAGTTAGCATATAGTGCAACAATGGTTTAGGAGTAGATTCCTTAATGCCCCTTACCCATTTAGCCCATCCCCCTCCTTATAAAATATTTTTCTTAAGTATGAAGTCCCCACCCCCAGACCACTTATGCATTTTCAAAATGCAAATGCTTTGGCCCCACTAAGACTTAATGAATAAAAATCTCTAGCAGTAATACCTGGGTAGATGTCTTTGATAAAAATACTGGCATTGCTCGTTAGCTTTGTCATTCCTATACTAGGAACCAATGTTTAGGGGTACCTGGGTGGCTCAGTAGGTTAAGCATCTGACTTCGGCTCAGGTCATGATCTCACAGCTTGTGGGTTCAAACCCCATGTCGGGCTCTGTGCTGACAGCTCAGAACCTGGAGCTGCTTCGGATTCTGTGTCTCCCTCTCTCTCTCTGCCTCTCTCCAGCTCGTGCTCTTTCTTTCTTTCTCTCTCTCTCTCAAAAATAAATAAATGTTAAAAAAAAATTTTTTTTTACCCATGTTAAAAAAAACATGTTACCCAAGAACCCATGTTAAAAAAAACAAAACGCACAATGTTAAAAACCTAGGTTCCATTGCATAATATGTAAAATTTTATTAGCACTTCTTTCTGAGACTGTACTCATGTGTCTCTCTCCGCAACATCAACCTTGAACCTCTGGAGACAGGGAATTTTGGTTGATTCTTCTTCCCATGGCAATGACTGATGTGTAAGTAGTGCACCCTCTGTGTTGGTGGGATGGGTGGACGCTTGCATGCAAGAATGATAGACACCGTTCACCTTGCTCCTTATTTCTGCCACTGTTTTGTGGCCCAAATCTAGCACACGTATCTGGAAAATACAGGCAGACCTTAGAGATATTGCAGTTTGTTTCTAGACCACTACAATAAAGCAAATATTGCAAATAAAGTGAGCCAAATATATATTTTTGGTTTCCTGGTGCATATAAAAGCTATTATTTACACTATGTTGTGGTTTATTAAGTGAACAATAACGTTATGTCTAAAACAGTGTACAACCTTAATTAAAAAATACTTCGGTAAAAAACACTAACCATCATCTGAGCCTTGGGAGACTCATAATCTTTTTGTTGATGGAGGGTCTTGCCTCAACGCTGGTGGCAACTGACTGATCTGGGTGCGGGTTGCTGAAGGTTGGCGTCGCCATGGTAGTGTCTTCAGATAAGACAACAATAAAGTTTGCCACGGTGATTGACTCCCCCCTTCCTGAATGATTTATCTGTGAAATGTAGAAATTATTGCATTTCACCCACAGTTTAACTTCTTTCAAAGTTCCTGCTTTATCAACTAAGTCCATGTAAATTCTGAATCCTTTGTGGCCATTTCAACAATCTTTATAGCATCTTCACCAGGAGTAGATTCCATCTCAAAAACTACTTTCTTTTGCTCGTTCTTAAGAAACAACTCCTCATCCATTCAAGTTTTATCATGAGATCACGACAATTCAGTCCCATCTTCCAGTTCCGCTGCGATATTCCACTTCTCTTGCTAATATTCACATCTGTTGTTACTTCCCCCACTGAAGTCTTGAACCGTCGATTTGTAAAAAACACAGTATCTGCAAAACACAACCAAGCAAAGCACCATAAAACGAGGTATGCCTGTAATCACGTCAGGCAGCTAAAATTGTAACCCGACCAAAACAGAAAACAATTTTAGAAATACAAAACCATTCTAGTAGGTAGATATTCTGCATAGAAATGACAATGAGGCATACAGATATGGAGCGGCTTCATGCACAAGATATTTTTTAAATGCAAACCAAACTTTTCTGTAGCTTTTGATCCATACCTGGCACTTGTCCAATATGATCAGGCTTTTGGCCATTATCCTTAATTAATTCAATTCTACATTAAATTCAATATTCTTCAATAACTCCCTTTTCCAAAAATGCATTTGAGGTATTGATGTTAACATTTTATTAATAGCTCTGCAATATTTGCATTCTGTGTGACACTAATATCAAGGATCCAAAAATAAGATAAACTGGAACTCAATTTTTCCTAGGCATACTTCAACGCAATTTGTATATGTGGCCAATAAATTATCCAAAAATCCAGATTTTTATTAAGTGCCTAGTAGCTCTCAGATACTGTGGAAATTATGTACTCAGTGACCAGGGAGGTGTTTGTAAAAATGACCACGAATTCTCTTCTTGGAGTGTGATACTGCACTTCCCATCAAAAGGTAGAGTCGACCTTCCTATCCCTTGCATCGTAGATGGTCCTGTGACTTGTGAAAAAAAATGTGATGCAAGCGGTGGCTTTAATTCCCCAGCGAGGGTTTCCTCTCCTGCTGTATCTGGGGCCCTAACACCACCGTGTGGATGAGCCTGAGCCAGCCTGCTGGAGAAGAAACATGGAGACACATCAAGGCTCTCTGGCCAATTGCGAGACCTATCAGCAAGGCCTTCCTTAGTTATTTGGTCACCATCTAACTCATTGGCTGACTCTAGCCGTTCGGCCAGCCCAGAAGAAGTCAGCTGAGCTGCCCAGACCAGAATCGCCTGACCACAGAATCACGGACTAAACACATGGTTGTTGTAGGCGCTAAACTGGGGGTGGAGGAGGTTACTAGCAGAAGCTATCTGACTAAAACAGGCAATGGTTTTACAGTTCGGAACACTAGAGTCAAGTGAATTCTCATTTAGGGCCTTTTTTTGAAAGTGTATTTATTTATTTTGAGAGAAAGAGCAAGTGGGGGAGGAGCGGAGAGTGAAGAGTGAGGGAGAAAGCAAGAATCCCAAGCAGGCTCCGCACGGTCAGCGCGGAGCCACGGGCCTCGAACTCATGAACCATGAGACCATGACCTGAGCCGAAGTTGGACGCTTAACCTGCCGAGGCACCCGGGTGCCCCTTTATTCAGGGACTTTTGCGGTACATTCCTATAAAGTCAAATCTGCAAAGTCTCAATTCTATGTGCCCTATAGGACAGAAAAAAACGGTATTGGATGTGCACTGAGTGCGCAGAGGCTTTGGGGAAACACCACAGCTTATTCACCCAACGTTTGCTGAGCATCTTTGGGGTCTATGGGGATACAAAGACGATCAAATAACTCAGGCTCTGCTCTCAAAAGTCTTAGTCAAGGAAATGGAAAAACACAATAGTAATCAGAGGATTAAAATAAAATCTGATAATCTCTGTGAAGGAGTCAGGCCTGCTGGAGGCGGCCGGGAGGGTGAGGAAAGAGAAGGGAGGAAAGGCCCCCTCGCCCTACCACCGCAGTCAGATCTGAGAGATAAAAAGAGTCAGCCAGGAGAAGTGAGGGATGGGAGTTTACAGGGTCAAGAAGAAAGGAGGGAGCCAGGATCCCATTTGTTATAACTTCAAGTAGTTCCCTGGGATTGGAAACCAGAGCAAAGAAAAGGGAAAGCAGCAGACAAGAAGGGAGGGGTGCGGCAACCGAGACACGGAGAGGTCGTGCTAAGAACCTTGAATTTTATTTTGAAGGTAAAGGGGAGCCACTGAAAGTTTTTAAGGTGGGGAGATACCATGATAAGTTTTAGAAATCTGTTTGCTCAAGTTGCCAGTCGTAGGAATGGTGAGAGGAAAGTTAAGTGGAGGCAGGTAGACCGAGGTGAAAGCTGCACTACATGTCTTGGAATCGTGATGTCCGCGTGGGTGGGAGGATATAGGATGTGGACAAGGAATTGGTGCATGAAACCCGGGTAGGGTGATTAGGAACAGGTAAAAGAAAAGATCATTGTTAAGGGTGGATTAGGGACTTACGCAATGGGGAAGCTAGTTTGCAGGTAAGAGTTGGAAGCTGTGTTTGACATATTGAGCCTGGGGCATCCATGGGAACCCTGCATGGAAACGTGTGCCGTTAACATGCTGCTGGCGAGCTCAGCAGAGACGTGGAAGCTGAAGGTGCACGCTTAAGGTGATGGACCCGAGACATTCCCCAAGAGCCTCTGGGGCTATGCCCCTGGGAAAGTAACCTTCCTTTCCGGTGTCTACGTCTGAAAATGAAGATATTAATCATCATGTGACAGGGACGTGGTGAAAATTACACGTCATGATGTTAAACACAATGCCTGGTACATGACAGGCATTTGACACATGTTTATTGTGAATGAGAGTCAAGAAGAGAACGTGTTCAGTGAGAAAGGGCCCAGGATGGGTGGGGAAGTGGGGAGCTCCAGTATTTAAGAAACACTAAGGATACTGAAAGAAAATAAGTAAATAAAGAGAAGAAAGTAAGAGAGCAGGCAAATAACTATTCAGAAAGCTGTTTACTAATATAAGCCTACTATCTTCCAAAGAAGGTCATACACACTGACCAATAATTCCTCCTCTGTGTATCTGTCCTAAAGTAATAATAGTTGTTGGTTTTTTGTTTTTGTTTTTGTTTTCATTAAGAACAGGGGCATCTAGGTGGCTCAGTTGGTTAAGCGTCTGACTTGATTTCAGTTCAGGTCATGATCTCACAGTTTGTGGGTTTGAGCCCTACATTGGGCTCGGTGCTAAAAGCCTGAAGCCTGCTTGGGATTCTCTCTCTCTCTCTCTCTCTCTCTCTCTCTCTCTCTCCTCTCTCTCTTCCCCTTCCCCAATTCCACTCTCTCATTCTCTCTCTCTCAAAATAAGAAAAATAATCTTAAGAAATTAAGAACCATATTTGTATAAAATGTTTGTTGTGTTTTAAAAAAACATAAAGAGGGGTGCCTGGGTGGCTCAGTCGGCTAAGTGTCCTACTTCAGCTCAGGTCATGATCTCACGGTTTGTGAGTTCGAGCTCCACTTTGGGCTGTCCACTGTGAACACAGAGCCCGCTTCAGATCCTCTAACCCCCTCTCTCTCTGCCCCTCCCACGCTCTCTCACTCTCTCTCTCTCTAAAATAATTGTTTAAAAATCTTTAAAAAAAACGTAAGGAACATAAACAGAGAAGAGCTATAAAAACTGTGGTAAATTTATAGGATTTATTTTATGACAAGGGTGGTCGGTCAGAGTTGAGACAGTGATGAGGAATGACGATGTTCACGAACCAGAACAAAATATACCAACTATTAATAAAGATCAGATAATATGACTTGAGAATTTCTGGTTTTTGTTACTTCATTCGTTCGTTACGATGAGGATGTACTAGTCACACTCCAAAACCCCTACCTGAAAAATAAATAAATCAAAGGCAATACAGATACTTCACTCAGGGTGGCGGGGGGAAGAGTACTCACCTTGCTTCCAACGTCACTCACAATAAGACCTCTATCTTTCTGTGATGGTTTCTAATGATTCTGATGATTCCTCACCATGTAATCTTCCTCCTGCCAAACTCTGCTTGTTGGATTGTTTGAGTTTTCCTACTTCCTACCCTCCTTCCTTCTGCTGGAATCCTGCCTCATAGAGACGAATGCCTGACCTCTAACTAGACAGGCCTGTTTCAAAACATACCTACCCCACCAGCCCCACCAGCCCCTGTGACCCACCTGGATCTTATCTCTAATCTCTCTTTCTAGTCAGTGACTATGGCTTTGTGCTTCCTTCAAGGCATCACTATTTCATTTCATGCTAAAAAATACCCTCGGGTCATTCTACGGACAAGTTCGGGAGTGGAAGGGAAAATCTTCAAACGCTCTAAAATCATTGCAAAATCGTGTGTGTGCGCACATATGTGCTTTTTTTTTTCTTTTCTCTTTCTTTCTTTTTTTTTTTTTTTTTTTTTTTTTTTGAGGGAGAGGACCCATAACTTTCACCAGATTCTCAAATTTCCCATGACTCAAAAGACGGTAAGAAACAGCATTCAATTCTCATTTGGTCCTTTTGTCCTACCGGCTCTGCTAGGGTTTATCCAGCTTGGTGCCTCTTCCATGCCTGGTAAGGAGCCTTGCGCAAAACAGGTATTTGGTTGCTGAATTCAACCGAATGGAGTAAACACAGATGTTGGCATTTACCAAGTTGGAAAGGGGAAATTTTTTAAAAGGAAGAAGAAACAAACAAAAAGAACCCGTTAACTCCTCCAATGTAAAGACTCTATCACAACCCACACAAGCACAAAAGTGAAAGTGAAATCACTGTATTTTCTTCAAAACCTAGGGCCAGCCCGGCCTGCCAGCAAGGCTAGGATTAGAGGATCAGGAGAGGTCGTGTGCAGTCCTCAATCTGCCCCCGACTCACTTCTATTTTGAGTAATAATTCTCTCAAACTCACTATACCTCATTTCCTATTTGTGCAACACGGAAAATAATTCTTGCCCCTTATCTACCCAGTGAGGAGGTCGTCAGGAAAACAGATGACACACAGAATGCTTTCTGAACACTTCATTAGGCAGTCTCCACAAATCTTTTCATCAGAAAGCCTGTGGTTGCAAAGGCCCGCTCAGCTGTGGTGCTTGTTTTGATGTCCCGATGCTTTCTTTCAGGTCTAAAATATTTCCAAATGTGCTTGAGTTTAACATCGACGGTAGGAAAAAACTTGGGCTGGAATGCACTCTGACCACACTCCAGACCAGCATTTCTCAATTTTTAACCCATATTCCCATTTGATAAGCAGTAGAAATCCCGCTCCCTCTTTAAACTTTGTATTAGGAAAACAACGGTTGATTCTCTCCCCCCTTCTCAACATACACACTTCTATAATAAATACGTCTCACAATAAAAAGGAATGAACTATTGATTTGTAACAGCATGAATGAATCTCAAAAGCGTTATGCTCAAAACCAGTGCAAAAAGAGTACATTGTGCATGATTTTATTCACATAAAATTCTGGAAAAGCACATGACTCTACATGACAGACGAGCAGTTGTCAGGGGAAGGATGGGGTAGCAGGACAGGAGGGGCTCTAGGGAACTTTGGGGGAAGGGGTGATACAGATATCCCGCATCTTGATTGTGCCGTGTTCACAATGTATGCACACGTCAAAACTTAACACATATCTGCATCCATTGTATGTGAAGTATACATCAATAAAGCTGTTTGTAAAAGCTGTATACCCCTGGCACCTGAGTGGCTCAGTCGGTTTGGGTGTCTGACTCTTGATTTTGGCTCAGGTCATGATCCCAGGGTCATGAGATCAAGCCCTGCACCGGGCTCTACAGTGAGCACAGAGCCTGCTTAAGATTTTCTCTCTCTCTCTCTCTTTCTCTCTCTCCCCCTCTCCCCAGCTCTCTCTCTCATAAAAAAAAATTATTATATGCCACTGAATTACTTTCAAGGAAATTGGAACCTGTCCATGTCCCCATAAAAATTGCTCTAAAACATGAGCTGACCGACCCTCTAGACTGAGTCTTTGATTCACTCTTTAACCCCCAAGACTCAGTACAGCAAGCAAGCATTTAACACTCAGTAGTCCCCATTTCCACAGAGGCTGGTGGTTTCAGGCCGCCTGTGCTCATTGTGTTCTCTCCCTGCAAGTGACCTCCTGCTTCTTTCTTCTGCTCTTCACGCTTTATTCCAGATGCAGCTCAGCAATCTCCTGAAGCCGAGTCAGCCCCCTTCTTGGGCTCCTGTAGCTCCTGGGCATATTTCTTGCCTCTACTCACCCCTTCCATGAACCTGTACACCTAAAGGGGTTCTTAACCGTTTATCGTGCCTCAGTCACCTTTGGCAGTCTTGTGAAGACTTCCCAGAATGAGATAAACTACACAGGCGCGTGCAGTGAACTGATCACGACATATGGTGGTTGAACTATCAAAACACATATTTGATGTAATAACACGTGCCTTTTTACGGGTGTATTAAATGACAATATCCAGCAGTAGGTCAAATAACTGCCATTATTTCAAAGTAGCGATATGTATATGCAATATTTCAAGAGAGCTGCACACAGCTGTGATAGGATATGTATATGAAAATATATGTGTTTCCTGGTGACCACGGGTCACAGGTACGGCTGATGCTACTGTGTTTTCCAACGCCGTTTCTCTCTGAAGGAAATACTGCGTTCCAGTTAGAGGTTACTGAAAATGTAATTTTTTCTCCATTCAAGTTCACAAAGCCGCTGAATTCCATCCAAGGACAAGGATCCATGGACACCTGAATAAGAACTGCTCTTTAGAGAGGCTGTGTACTATTTATCTTTGTGTTCTCAGTGCTCTTAGCCACACAGGGGGCAAGGGAAGCTTAAGGGCCCGGGACAAAACACCGTAACGATAGCAATGACAATATTACGTAGGAATTCAAAAACAAAGACAAATAATTTCTCCCGTTAATAATTGTTACCATTGCTGCTAGTATGTTTCCACCAGACTATGTCCTGGAAAACTGTTCGCTCAATGCCAAGGAACTTCAGATACATCTACCTGAAACCGCATCGTTCTTTGGCCACCTTGTAACATAGTCTGTAATTCGCCAAGTGTTAACATTAAGCCAGGAAAAGAGAGTATATAAAGACTGAGGAGATCTAGCGGAAGTCAACTCCCTCACCATGACCTCACTGTGTCCATCCGATGTGACCTTCACATGGATGGTGTGGCTCTAGATACATGAGGAATGTAAGAAATTCCCTTGGCTCAGTCTTCTCCTCCTCATTGCAGCAGACGATAACGCAAGATGCTTTGTCCCAACCACGCCTCTCTCTTAATATTTCTAAATACTTCCTTTCTTCTCTTTACTGTTGCAGTTCTTGTTGAGAGCATTTCGTAAGAGTGTAAAAATAATGAAGTAGGCTCAAGTGAACTGGAGTAACAATGGAGCACCTTGTGGGGAAAAACCCTGTTCGCTGTGAATTTTCACATGACCCTCTTCGGTCTCATGCTGCAGATTCAGCCATGCGCTCTGGGGCCCAGCTGGCGTGTGGAGGCTCAGGCCACAGAAGGAAAAGGCATCTCGTCCGCCTCCCACTCTGTGGGACCCATTTCCTCCAGTATTTGAGGAGGACTGGTTTCTTCACTTCAAGCAGAGTTCACGTGAACTAAGGTGAGTTTAAAATTTTGACCTTAAAGCCTCTGTTTTCACTCCCACCCAAGAAGTTTTTAGAAGCCACTCTTACCCTAAATCAGTCAGATTCAAAAGAATGTTGAGCAAGCCTGTTATCCACCCACACCCCTACTCTGTCGGAGCCCTAAACATCTGCAACATTAAAAATGAGATAAGCAGTTTAGGAAACAGTATGTGAAGATAGTGGCTTGTTGCCTGAACAAGGACTTGGGAGGTCCCACAGAACTACCGAGTGAGGACAGACCCCGCTTGCTGGAGGAGAGAGGCACAACTCTGAAGTAAGCTGGCTGATGTGCAGAACATTCTGCCCGTGGCAGAAATGAGCGTCTTTCCCGTCTCCACTCTCTCGCCCTTCGTCCACAAACGTGTTCAAATTGATTGCATTGTAGAGTAGTAACAACTACCTTTACGCCACTTCTCCCCAAAGTTAGCAAACTGCCACCCCATTATCTCTGTGTTCTAACTTCTTAAGCGCAGTCCACAGCTGGTGTCCTCACTTCCTCCCTATTGCTCTCTTCTCTAACCTCTCTCAACTCTGCCTCCAGCCACCAGCCTCCACGCTGGATTGTAGTCTGTAAGAAAGGAGAATGTCAAAGTCAAGGACTCCATAATTGCCAACTGGATCCAATGGATGGCTTGGAGTCCTTGGCTGGCCCAGTCCAGATTGACACCTGACACTCCTTCCACCTGAAAACAGTCTTCCCTGCTCTCCTTCTACCTCTTAGTTGTACCCGCAATGTCTAGTTTGACGTCCACATTTTAACCCAAGTTCAAATGGTTGCAAAGAATCTAGTTTATGGTGCTTTGTAATGCCAAGATCCTTAATAGTCAATAATTGTACATTATTCTTTTTTTCTGTTTTAAGTCGTATTTTCCATTCCATTTCCCCACAGGTGTTTTTCTTAGCTTTCCTGAGATATAAATCACATATCATACAATCCATCCACTTTGAGTGTATAATGCAATGGTTTTTGGAATACCCAGAGTTGGGCGATCATCACCAGAATCCACGTTAAAACATTTTCATCACCCCAAAAAGAAACCTTGTACTGATTGGCAATTACTCCCCTTTCCCTGGTCCCCTACCACAGCCCTAAGCAACCACTAATCTACTTTCTGTCTACAGGTTTGCTTATTCTGGCATTTCATACAAATGGAATCATACAATATGTAGTCTTTTGTGACTGGCTTCCTTCACTTAGCATAACGTTTCAGGGTTCATCCATGTTGCAGCAGTATCTGTACTCGTTCCCTTTTATAATCCAATAATATTCCATTATATGGATATACTACATTTTATTTATTCATCACTTGGTGGACATTTGGGCTGTTTCTACTTTTTGGCTATTGTAGACACTGCTGCTAGAAACATCCATGTACAAATTTTTGTGTTACCCACAGATGTTAAACCCAATTTATTTCTATGTTTCAAAGTCTTTTGTTATCAATAAGCTTTTCATGTATCTCATCCACAAACTATATACATAAATTAAAAATTAAATTAAAAATTAGAAATAAAAATTAAAAGAAAAAAGTTTCTGTGACCATAATTCACCAAATACATGCAAAAAAATTGGACTGAATAGTAATACTGAGTAGTAATAAATTCCAATTATTGGTAATACACAATCAAAGCCTCAGAAGTATATTGCAAAATTTGACAATTATTAAACATAATAAGTAAAATTTGGAGGGGGTTCCTGGGTGGCTCAGTTGGTTGAACGTCTGACTTCGGCTCAGTTCATGATCTCGCGGTTTGTGAGTTCAAGACCAACATCGGGCTCTGTGCTGATGGCTCAGAGCCTGGAGCCTGCTTCTGATTCTGTGTCTCCCTCTCTCTCCCTGTTCTTCCCCCACTTGCGGGCGCTCTCTCTTTGTCTCTCAAAAATAAACTTAAAAAATTTTTAAGTAAAATTTTGTTGGAAATATATCCATTACTAGAGATGAACTGGGTTTATTTTCCAAATATTAGTTCATGGGTCTGTGGATGCCTTTGAATCACACTGAAATAGTTTGGCATAATTACATCTTACTACTTTTTTTTTTTTTTTTTTTTTTACAGATGCAATCACTGAGAAACACTTCAAAATACACAAGTGAGGGCACCTGGGTGGCTTAATCGGTTGAGTGTCCGACTTTGGCTCAGGTCATGATCTCACGGTTTGTGAGTTCGAGCCCCACTTTGGGCTCTGTGCTGACAGCTCAGAGCCTGAAGCCTGCTTCAGGTTCTGTGTCCCCCTCTCTCTCCACCCCACCCCTGCTTGTGCTCTGTCTCTGTCTTTCAAAAATGAATAAACATTAAAAAAAATTTTAACAAAATACACAAGTGAAGGAATGGAAGTATTCTACTTATACCATTGTTGCTCAAATCTTTGACATCCAGGCTAGCCAGAACCCCACAATCACTTTGTAATCTATCATCAAAAATTATGTTTAGGTCTCCCTCCAAAAGTGCTAAAAGCAAACAGCCAAAACCACCTGATTCGTAAAAGGAAGTGTGGCCCAGTCCTTAGTCACTCACTTTCTCACACCTGCGTCAGTGTTTAGAATGGCCCCTTTGTTTGGAGCCCAAGTTTTTGTTCACTCCCCAAACACATCACAGTAAGATGGTAGGCAAGAGGGGTGCCTGTTTCCTGTAAAGTGGGAAGCTGACTTGTTCTCAGGGGGATCTGTTTCAGAAAAGGGTGTAAATATGGACAACGGACACCTGAAAGTTGCTTCCCTCACCCAGACTGTGATTTCATTTCCTACAACCACTTTGACTCTCGACTCCACAGCTCCAGATCAGCCTCCACGGAGGCCCAGACCCGCAGCCCACAGTGCACTGCTTGGCCAGCCCTCAGGTCCCTCAAGAGTCCCACATACAGCTAATCTCCCCCCAAATCTATCTCCCTGCCCATCTTCCCAGGCACCCTCATCCATTCTGTTCACCACCCTGCCACTAGATTACTATGCTACACTGTGCTACTATGATCTAGTCACTGACCTAGTTGAAATCCTTCATGGGTGCCCCAGATCTGTCTTGAACTTTTGCACATAAAGCATCTCCTCCAAGAGACAGAGTGAAGCCAGATCCTCTCCAGAGAAAGGGTGCAAGTTCTCAGCCTCTAACCTTCTAACACCCAGCTAAGCCATCCAGGAGACAGGATAGGTTAGTAGTTAAAAGGATGGACTCTGGAATGGGACTACCTGATTGAAGGCAGTCATTCGAGGGGTAACCTTGGGTGAAGTCTTTGACCTCTCTGAGCCAGTTTCTTCACGTACAGAGGATAATAACACTGTCTTTCTTAAAGGGTAGGTATAAAGATGAAATGATGAAATGTGTATAATATGCTTAGTACAGTGTGTGACACATGATAAATTCGAGTAAGACCTCAATGGATCCTAGTGGCCAACATCATGAAATAAACCACCGATGTCTTAGGTTGAGAATCCAAAGGCATTTCAAATTGGGAAAGCCCCTTTTCCAGCCTCATCTCCTGTCTCTCCCCAACGTTTCCCCCACAAGCTCCCCATACCATACCACTTGCTCTCCTCCTCCTCTCTCCCAAACCAGCTTTTCACAGCCCTGAGTCTTTGCTTTCAGCCTTCCTCTCAGCTAGAATTCTTTCTTTACCATCTGCCTTGTGAATGGCACCTTCCCAACAGCTTCCTTGGTTGTTTTGTCTCAAGTCTCCTTTGCTGATCACTCTTCTTCTTCCAGAACTCTCAGTGTTGGAGTGCCCTAAAGCTCAGTCCTTGGACCCCTCCTCTTCTCTATCAATGCTCCCTTTATGATCTACCTAAGTCACCAGTCTTTAAATATTTATATGCTGATCATTTCCAAATATGTCACCAGATCAGACCTCTCTTTCCACTTATTGACCTCCACTTGGATATCCAGTGGATGTCTCAACATGGACAAATGTGAAGTCTTAGTCTTACCCGCAAGTCTGCTTCATCTATCTGCACGTTGCCCCCCAAATGTTGCTGGCAAACTCCAGCCTTCCTGCTGCTCATGCCAAAAATATTTCATATCTAACCCATGATAAGTCCTACTGGTTGTACCTTCAAAATATGTCCAGAATCTGATTACTTCTTATCCCCTGTACTGTCATGAACCCTGGTCAGAGCCATTATCCTCTCTTGTCTGGATTACTAGTCTCCCTGCTTCAAACTTGCCTCTGCAAGTCTATTCTCAGTATAGCAATCGGAATGACCTTTTCGAAACCTCAGTCTCATCATGTCCGCCTCTGCTCAAAACCTAGCAATGGCTCCATATTTCTTCACATTTCTTTCATTATAAAACTCAAAGTCCTTTTTTTTCCCCTTAATGTTTATTTATTTATTTTGAGAGCAAGTGAAAGCGAGAGCAGGGGAGGGGCAGAGAGAGAGGGAGAGAGAATCCCAAGCAGGCTGCACACTGTCAGCACAGAGCCTGACATAAGGCCCAATCTCACAAACTGTGAGATCATGACCCGAGCCAAAATCAAGAGTCAGATGTTTAACTGACTGAGCCACCCAGGTACCCCCTCAATCATTAAGATAATGCTTAACAGTCCAACTCCTTTACTTCTCTACCCTCACTTTCTATTACTTCCCCCCACAAGCTCTGTTCCCGGCACACTGCCTTCCTTTTTATTCCTAAATCTGGCCAGTAGGCAATTTTTTATTTGCCTTAGCTATTTTCTCTGCCTGAGGACCTTCCACCAAGATCCCCACGTGACTAACTCCCTCAGCAACTTCAAATCTTTGCTTATATCTCATCTTCTCCATGAGAACTCCCCTGACCCGAGCTGGGGCTCAGACATAGCCACCTGAACCCAGAGCATTTCTATTCTCTATGTGGTTTCCCAGGTTGCTCTATGCCAGAACTAGTCTTACCTGGGCCTCTGAGGAAGTGAAAATTAAAAATTCACTTTGCTGAGTCTCTCCTCTGGTCCCACGCTAGGTCTTGTGAAGAAAAGGAACCATCCTGATTTCATAGGGATCAAGTCACTTGACCCAGATCACCAGGCTTATAAACAACAGAGACGCAGAGCCATGTCGGCCTGATGCCTACACTGCACCCTTTCTTCAGACCACTCTGCTGAATGCTAGATGCTCATGTCCTTGCCCTGCCCCTCTACCTGTAGAATGTTAGCCTACTTCCGGTTCTGGAGAGTCAAATGAAAGGCAGTCAGCTTAGGGGTTTCTTTTTTTGTTCTTTTAATGCCAAGTCATTGTGTTATGTCCATCAATCTAAGCTTGAAACAAACAAAACACATGTGTAATACATTCCACGTTTTCATCTATAGGTGCTAATGACAGAATCGCTTTGAGCAAGAAGGTGTGCTAAGTTAGAATCTTGCTCTGCATCCCGCTGGGTTCCTGGGTGGCTATTTGCAGTCTTCCGGCCCTTTCTTCTCTTTCTCCCGTCCCCACCCCTCCTTAATTGTTCTCCAAGAGAAAACAAGAACTCCAACCAACTGATGATGTTCTTTCCATATTTAACATTCCTTGTCGGTGAGTAGTCATTTTTATGAGCTAAGAGGCACTCTCCACAGTGACACCAGGGCTAGAATCATTCTCCTGGGCTCAGATTCTCACTCTGCCACTGTCTAGAAGCGCTATGCGAATGATTTAGCCTCTAAGTTTTAGTATACTCAGCTTTAAGCTATTAAAAACAAAAGCTCTTCCTTTATGGAGACTGTAAGGATGTTCAGAGAGAGTGCAACGAGGTACTTAGCACTGTCGCTGCACAGAGCAAGTGAGCACTCGGGGGACAGTACTTATTTTGTTGTTATTCCACAGGTGCTGGCTGGGAGATGTCAGTGCCCACTGCTCCATCCATGAAGCGATCAAGCCGCTGTTCCCCACCCAAGACTCAACACGCTCTGGAAGACAGTCATCTTAACTGTTTCTATAGTCAACATCCATCTCGTGAAATGACCTTATTTGTTAATACTAGTAAACAGAAATTTCTGACTTCCTTGTTGAAGGAATGTTGTCATTGAGTTCCGAATGCTTACCTTAAAGGGAACCACTTTCATATCATAGAAATAAAATAGCCACTCTAAATACAAATGGTTACGAATTTTATCTTTATCTATAATCCACATTCCCAGCAAGCGTTCTGTAAACTTTCTTTCCGATTCTCAGGAAACTGCAGCTTCCTGCCACTTCCCCTATTAATCCAGTTGTAGTCACATCTCCTCACTGTCTATTCAACTACATGATCAAATAAGAACACAGACTTACTGAAAGTTCGACTAAAGTTAGACATCAGCTCTCAATATCTAGTTAATTACTGTTATGCTTTTATGATTAATTCTTTGAAAGAAAGCTAATTCAAGAAGCTTAGTTATGCAAAACTTCAGAATAATGGCAAAGACCATTTCTTTTTTCCTTTTTCTAAACATTGTAAGACAACTGCTTTACCATTTATATTCATTTTCACTTTCCAGGAACAGGAAGAAATATTTAAAGAATTTCACCAACAAATCACCAGACAGAAAGAGGATTTACCAGACTATAGAAATCTCTGAAAACAAATTTAAAAGTTAGTAACAAGTTACTATGCATGATCTCCCTTCCAGTCTTCTTATTCGTATCCAAATAACAACATACCAGCTAGCTGCTCACAGTTTTATTTTCTGCGGTACTTTTCCTAGGTGCAAAATGTTTGACCCTGCAGACTAGGTGACTCAGCACTTTCAAATTGCAGATCTCAGGTTTAGAGGGTGGATGCCCTCCTCTCCTCCTGCAAGTACTGCAGAGAAGATACCAGGATGGAATTTTCTTCTTCTTCTTCTTCCTCTTCTTCTTCTTCTTCTTCTTTTTCTCTTGAGGTTTGAAAGGTCAAAGATGCTAAACATATGCCTCTCTAACAATGAACAAATGAACGAACGAATGAATGAACAAATATAAAACAAAGAGAAATAAGATTGGCAGAAAAACAATTCTATCTGATTGCTAAAGAGATTATAGTACTGACACATTAGCATTTAAATTGCCCCAGGAGGACATGAGGGGAAATACCTCACTGATGCTAAGGTGGTAGGGAAGCTGGTCAAGTTTGCACCTTTTTTCCTACTATTGTTTAACTGGAACGGTTCTTTCCAGTTCATCCTGTTCCAGGACGAACAGACCACGGTGAAGGTGAAACAGGCATTAAGAAAGCTAATAGTTCACACAAAGGCAAATGAACTCTTTTTTTTTTTTTAATTACAAAGACGATGAAGCTGAGTAATGGAGACTTTTGAGCACTATGCTTTTCTAGCGATACATATACTAGTGGTTCCCCAAACTTGCAGATGATCAAACCACAAGGGGAGGTTTTTATAAATGTACATCTACAGTCCCCTTCCTGCCCCCAATTCTGATTCAGTAGGTGTGTGGGGTGGGGCCCAGCAATCTGTAAAACACTCACCCCACCGACTCCTTTGCAGGGCTAAATTTGGGATCAGACAGCAGATAAACAAAGGTGCAGCAAAACAAATGGTGAACCACACCTCCCCCAGCCCGACTATAAATCTTGTGGATAAAAGAGAGTTCTTGTAAAATTTAGGAGGATGCATCCTCGAATGCTAACGCTGTTAGTAAATATCAGTGGTATTCATTGTCTTAACTTTTAAAATTCCCAATGAAATCCTAACCTTAAAAAGTTATTTCAGGACATGACCTTGTCTCCCAGTTCCTGTTTATAGTGATGAGCTCCACATATCTCTGCGCCTGAAACAAAGACTTCTGAGCCAGGCCCTGTGTTTGCTAATTTCCTTCGATTCGCTCCCTTAATCTTCACAGCAACCCCTGGAAATAGCTACTCCTATCCCTGTTTCACAGATGAGGAAGCGGAGGCTAGGAAAAGCAAATCATTTTAGGGATAAAGCCAAGATGTAAACGATGTCTCTTACTGGCTTGGTTGGGTTGGTTGGTTATTTGGAGGAATTTACACATGAGATTTGGATCTGTTCTTTAAAAAATCTCAGGCCGGTAGAATCCTCAGACACTTGGCAACATCGGTTGGGGTGGTCATCGTGCCAGGTGCTGGGCAGATACGAAGAGATACAAACAGCTCCCTGCCAGAGAAGGGCCTTTCCTGGCCCCTCACAGGGTGGTGGAGAGGAAGAAGGAGTGATCTCCCACGAGGTTCTTCTGGACTGCGTTCAATTATCTGTCCCATTGTCTCCAGGAGCATAGTCTTTGCCATCTGAACTGTCACATCTGCACTCTTGATTCAGAAATGTGTTCACCCAAATCGTGGGCGCAGAAGGCCGTGTGAGGGACACTGGTGGGAGGGGCTGACTGGGGCCCTCTTTGAAAGCCTTCACAGAGGATGTGGCTTGCGAGCTAAATGTTGAAGGATGAAAAAGACTTCACTAAGCAAAGGGGAGAAAGGGTGTTCTAGGCCCAGAGCAGCATGTGCAGAACCTGCCTGGTCTAGCAGGAGACCTTAAGGCTAAGGTGCAGCTGAGGGCAGGGGCCACGGAGTGGGGAGGGAAGCTACACAAAGACAAAGAAAGGGATTGTATGCTGTGTGAGGAGTTTAGATTTTAAAACATGCACAAGGAGCCAACAGTGGTTTTAATGCAGCAGTTACAAGACAGAATTTGTATTTTATTTTATTTTTTAATGTTTTTTTCATTTTTGAGAGAGAGAGAGAGAGAGAAAGAGACAGAGCGTGAGCGGGGGAGGGGCAGAGAGAGAGGGAGACACAGAATCTGAAGCAGGCTCCAGGCTCTGAGCTGTCAGTACAGAGCCCGACGCGGGGCTCGAACCCACAGACCGGGAGACCATGACCTGAGTCAAAGTTGGACGCTTCAACGACTGAGCCACCCAGGTAGCCCCTGAATTTGTATTTTAGAAAGCCAGTGCTTGCCACGGGGTGGAGAAGGAGCTGTACACAAGCACACAAGGAAGGCTGGTGGGACATGCCAGGACATATCCAGTCCAAACTAACACAAGGATCCTGAGGTTAAAGGAGGGACTTCTCTGGACAATTTTCTCAGGTTGAGGGTGCAAGCTTTGGGGTCTGGTGGCTGAAAACTGGCTTCAGACCTCTGTCTGTGACTCACAGGCAAGTTTTGGGCAGCCACTTAGGTGGCTGGCTACAGGCTGAGGGGAAGAGGGGAGAGTACGGGAGCCTCCAAGGTCTCTAAGTGGGCGGGTGAAGGCACATGTCATGAACCAGGCTGGGGACACAGAAGAAAGACCTGTGTCTGAAGGAAAAGGCAGTGCGTTTGGTTTTGAACATGTAGAGTTTGGGATGCCTACAGGATTTTCTTTCCAATAGGTAGTTGGAGACACAGATTTAAAAAATGGTCAGAACCAGAAGAGCAGATTCGTGAGTCATTTGGGAGCACATTTGAAGCCCTGGAAATGGAATTTCGGGGAATGCTAATTCATAGGGCATACTGATGGAAACCAGAGTAGCAATTGTTTTGTTCAAAATGGAACCTGTAGTTCAGGTTTATCCGAAACACATACAACAAATACACACTGAGCACCAACTGCATGCCGGGCACTGCCCTGGAGCCTACGATTTGAACAAGCAGACCAAGCCACCAAGAGCTGGCACTGTCACTGGGGAGTAAGGCCATCCACGCACTGTGGGAAGACCACTCAGAGGGAAGTAGGCAGAGGGCAGAGATGTTGAGCGCCTGTGGGAGGCCCATGCTAGCTCCAGGGGTCAGGAGGCTCCTTCTAAGCCCTTTATGGGCATTATCCCATTAATCCTTACAAAAACCCAATGAGGTAATATGGTTATTATCTTCACCTTAAAAATAAGGAAACCAACCTATAGAGATGTTAAGTAACTTGCCCCTAGTTACTTGCTAGGTAACAAGGGAAGAACAAGACAGGGATTTTACTAGCTTACAGCTAGTAAGCTTTTCGAGAAGCCCTTGACCCAAACAATCTAGCTCCAGACAGAGTTCATGCTCTTCCCTCCTCCATGAATTGCCTCTCGCCGTCTGATAAATGCTCAGAGAAAATGAGACTTAAAGAAGGAAGAAGAGATTAACAGCACATCACAGTGGTTAAGAGCACAGTGGTTCAGGTTGTATCTGGAAATAGCAAGCGGTTGGTGTCTGCTATATTCTTATTTAAAGCATGGCAGCTTCACAAAGAAGTGGTCAGAAGCCTCAAATTCAAATGTGAGCTCACTATTTGCTAATTCTGTAACCTGGGAACAGAAAATGACCTCTATGAACCTGTTTTTTTTTTTTTTTTTCATCTAGAAAATAAATCTAACTCACAACTCAAAGATTACCCTGAAGATAAAGGGATATAACCACATGAAACACATATCAGTCTCGAGCACACAACGTTGCCCTCAACAGCTGGTGGAGCTGGAGAAAGGTCCCCGTTGCAGATAACACACCATCGCTTCCGCATAAAAAGCTGAAGCTCAGAGTGGACACAGCATCTAAAACAAGATTGTTGGGGAACCTGTTTCAGTCCATGGAGCATGCAATCTTTAATCTCAGGGTCATGAGTTTGAGTCCCATGAGATTACTTTAAAAAAAAAAAAAAAAAAAAAGTAAACAGGGGCGCCAGGGTGGCTCAGTCGGTTAAGTGTCCGACTTCAGCTCAGGTCATGATCTTGCAGTTCGTGGGTTTGAACCCCTTGTTGGGTTCTGCGCTGACAGCTCACATCCTGGAGCCTGCTTCAGATTCTGTGTCTTTCTCTCTCTGCTCCTGCCTTGCTTATGCTCTGTCTCTCTCTCTCTCTCTCTCTCAAAAATAAATAAACATTAAAAAGAAAACAAACAAACAAACTACTACGGTTAAAAAAAAAGTAAACAAACCAAGATTGTTAATGATTGTTAATTGTTAATAGCAATGAATAACTGATATTCTAACAAAAAAAAAAAAACAAAACCTAGGTGGGATAAAAATGTCACTTTGGGAACTCCAACTCGTCTTAACAGTTATTAAAGAAAAGTAAATTAATTTTATGAGCCACTGTGAAAATTAGCTTAGGTACACTAAAGGGAAGTTTATTTCACTGAAACTCAGGCCCTTCCAAAGTGACTCAATCAGAAAGGACAGGCTTCGTCTGCATTGTACCTTTTCTCCCTCTACTTTCCTCATTCTAAGATAAGAATATTGGCCAGGTGCCTGGCTGACTCAGTCAGTAGAGCCTGAGACTCTTCATCTTGGGATTGTAAGTTTGGGCCCCACATTGGGTATAGAGATTATTTAAAAATATAAAACCTAAAAAAATAAAGTAAAATAAAATATTGCCCCCTACAAGGCAGAAACAAAATTTCAAAATGAAAGCAAATTAGCTCTTGGGAAGAACAGACACCAAGATCCCAAAGTGCCACATAAAGTTCCATAAGAGGGACCTCCACTGTGCCATGGGGGTCCAGGAAGATGGCTCTCAGCTGGCAGGCTCAGGCATGGGTATAAAAAGAGCATTTGATCATGGCTTTGAAGGACAACCTACAGGGGGCACCTGGGTGACTCAGTCGGTTAAGTCTGACTCTTGATTTCAACTCAGGTCATGATCTCTCAGTTTGTGAGATCAAGTCCTGTGTGGGGCTCTGCGCTGACAGCACAGAGCCTTCTTGGGATTCTCTCTCTCCCTCTCTCTCTCTGCCCCTCCCCTGCTCACACTGGCTCCCTTTCTCTGTCTCTCTCTCAAAAATAAGTAAATAAGTAAACTTTAAAAAAAAAGAGGAACAAAGAAAGGAAGGAAGGATAAACTACAGTGGCCCCTGGCTGGCTCAGTTGGTAGAACATGAGCCTCTCGATCTTAGGGTTGTGAGTTCCAGCCCCAGGTGGGGGGTAGAGTTTACTTTAAAAGTAAATAAATATATATCTAAAGGACAAACTACAGTTGAAGAGAACACCAGCAAGGTGCCTCCTCTGGCATCAACCACTCCCCTAGTCCTGACCACCCAGCCACAGAGGCAGCTCTGTTCTTCAGTGCACCCGGGCCATCCCTGCCTAGAAGCAGCTCCAGGTGAGCAACATGCCTGGGCTGTGAGTGAGCTTCATATGGCTCGTCTCAGGAGGAGTATCACCTCCTCTGCAAAGCCTTCCCTGAGCACCTGCCCTTCTAAGGCTCCCACGCCGATATGCCCACGTACCCTGGACTCCCCGCCCCAGCCCCTTGCCCAACATACCCAACTCCACACAAAGTCACATGAACATTCCATTTCGCTTTCTTTATAGTACTTACAACTATGAAAAATGATCTTGTTTGTTTGTTTGTTTTTACTGGTTTCTTTCTGCCCCTCCCATCCTCTGCTAGAAATCGTAAGCTCCGTGCACGCCTAGATATTGCCTTTCTGGTTCACCCTTACATTCTCTGCACCTGGCAGGAACTAAAGAACTCACTAAATATTTATTGAATCAATAAAGTAACACAGAAGAGTGTGATCAAGTTGCAGAGGCAGAAAAACAAGAGCTGCATTTGAGAAAATGGTGAGTAGCTCATTTTGGTGCAGCCAGGCACGTACAGAGGAGGCTACGCGGGCTGCTTGCAGAGCGTCTGGCTGGGGCCGCCGTGGTTTGGATTGAGCAGATAGTGGAGAGCCTCTGAAGTGTCTGGCCCGGAGAACCTCTGAACAGATCGGTCCTTAGGGAAGGACTGCAAATATAATGAACTGGAAGGAAGCTAGAAAACCGGAGAGAAAACCATTTGTTACCACTAAAATTGGCAAAAATTAAGAAGCCCGATAGGGACGTAATGTACAGCTTAGTGACGATAGTTAACCATACCGTATTGCATATTTGAAAGTTGCTTAAGAGATCTTAAGAGCCTTTATCACAAGAAAAAAAATTGTTTTTAAATAAATTTTAAAGCAAGCAAGTCTAACAAGTATTGAGAGTATTTAGGGAACGGTTTCAAACAGTTGAAAATCAATTTGGTGATATCTCTTGAAAGTGATATTTGGCATATTTAAAATGTAGTGATTCTACATGCTGTATCCAGCCTAAAAAACTAACACCTGTATCTGGTGAAAATAATATAAGCATTGTTTATGTTCGCTAACATTGTAAAACAATCCATATCTCCCTAATAATCTGTGTTGTGTATGAATAAATAAGCAAATAAAAGAATTATCCTGTAAAAAAATAAAATAAAATAAAATAAAATAAAATAAAATAAAATAAAATTTTAATATAAAAAGATCCCATATCCACTAATGGACTGATTAATAAAATATAGTATTATTCATACCATGAAATACCAGGAAATTATAAATAATTTATATCTGGTATATTTATATATACATATAAATATAAATATAAATATGTATGGATAGATATATGTATATATGCATACATGGATAGATATCAAAAAACATTCAGTGAAAGTAAGCAAATCATAGAAAAATAAGTACACATGGAACCATTCATATGTATTTAAAATCATAAAACAATACTACATATTAATTATGGGTGCCATAAACATATAGAAAATACATATTTTTTACACGTTTATTTTTGAGAGAGAAAGAAAGAGCATGCATGAGTGGAGGTGGGGCAGAGAGAGCAGGGAACAGAGGATTTGAAGCAGGCTCTGTGCTGACAGCAGTGAGCCCGATGTGGGGCTTGAACTCATGAACTGTGAGATCATGACCTGAGCCAAAGTCGGATGCTCAACTGACTGAGCCACCCAGGAGCCCCCATATATAAAATATTTTTAAAGCACATATCAAACTAAACAGGGGTTCTATGAGGTGAGGACAGAAGGAAGAAATGGAAGTCGAATTAGTATTCAAAGGAAAATTGACCTTATCTCCAATGTTTTATGTCATTAAAAAATTGAAACAGATATGACAAAAATAACAATAGTTGTTAATTTGGGGTGATGAGAATATAGTCCATCACTTGGAATCAGAAAAGGGATGCTAGACACTGATGGAAAGCCTGAAGGGATCTCAGGACTGGGTAGATTGGTAGAGGGTCTAAACAAGTCTGAAAGGATGGAAAGTTCAAATTTATATATATATATATATATATATTTTTTTTTTTTATTTTTTTAATTATGAGAGGCACCATTAAGAAAACTAACAAACATTGGGTTCCATTTTTGAAAGGTTTGCTGTGTTAAGGAGGCCTCGACTTGATGTCCAGCAAGAAGACAGAATTCAAAACCCAAGCTGGTGCTTAATAGTGGTCCTGGGAAAGTGAGGAAAAAAATGGGTGCCTCAATTTCCTTCAAAACAAACAAACAAATAACTTTTTTAGGGTCTCTGGAGGATTCACTCTGTACTTTTGGTCTCTAGAGGATTCACTCTGTACTTTTGGTCTCTAGAGGATTCACTCTGTACTTTTGGTTTGTTTACAACACATACAGAAACCCATACTCAGTGCCCTCCACTCAATGAATAAATATTAGTTTCCCTCTTTGAAAGTCAGGTTACTAAATTTAAATACACGTTTCTAGAAGGACTGGGGGGGATCTGATCCCTGACAAGCAATTAACCATTCCAGTAAGGCAACTTGTTAACAGTTTCCTTTCAGTAAGCAACATAGATTAACAGAGCAAACAAGGACCCAAATTCACAATGTTCAAACATAAAACTGTATTTTGAAGTCAAACTCCCTATTCTTACATAAAGATTATCAACTTCTAATTTTCAAAAGAATCCACTTACCCTTATAGTGGTGCCTGACTGGCTCAGTCAGTACAGCATGTGGCTCTTGATCTTGGGGTTGTGAGTTCAAGCCCCATGTTGGTATAGAGATTACTTAAAACAAAACAAAACAAAAAAAAAAAAAAAAGGAATGCATTTGCCTTTATTAATATGTACCTCCTCTAATATTTCATAATTACATGTTTGTTTAGTGCCATCCTATCCTTTTATAATGTGTTTTGCAACCTCTGAAAAAGTCAATAGTCTGGGGAACCTGGCTGGCTCCGTCGGTAGGTAGTTGCAGTCATGCAACTCTTGATCTCAGGGTTGTAAGTTCGAGCCACGTTGGGTGTAGAGATAACTTAAAAATAAAATCTTAAAAAAAAAAAGTCAATAGTCTTAGCTCTTCCCTAAAGAAGGAAACACAAGACAGTGGGTGACTAGTCAGGGTGACTCACGGACAGTGTCAATAACTGGAACTCAGAACCCAGGGAGCCTGGCATCCTCCGTTCCTAAAACCGCAAGGCTTCTGCTAACCCCAGCAGAATTTACTTCTTCACTTCGCTTCTTTGAGGACCTGGGAACCAGAATATCAGTTTCCAAAGTTTTCTCCTTCAAAAGTAGTCAGCAGTCAGAAATAAAGGTTGGCCTGCAAGTTGTAGCCTTTAAAATTGTTTGAGTATCTGAATATAAGATTCCATTTTCTAACCTCTGCTTTTTAATAAGGCATAGCTAACCTCCACGGTACCACCTAACAATCTCCGAAACTAACGTAACTTTGCTGGTGAGCTTTTTGAGGAATCCTCTTTTCAGACCGGGTTACATACAGATCAACTGGTACTGTTTAAACGATTTGCTGTTTGTGTTTGTTCGAGTTAGTGCTATCTTGGACACACTCAGCTCCTAACAGCCACAGGGCTGGTATGCTGAAACTGACCTTATAAAGCCAACAGTTAGTGACTCTGTATACAAGGATTTAAGAGATTATTTTACCCGAATAAAGTTGCTATGTAGCCATCCGGAGTGTATGGCGTTTCTTTCCATTAACACACTAAAGATTTTGTAAGCACTTGAAATTAAATGGCTTAAAAAAAAAAAAACTAATATACTAAAATGTAGGTTTACTGACAAAATCAGATATTTTCAGTGAAAAAGCCAACCTGACTGTGGTTTCTGATTGTGCTTTCCTCCTGGGACTTTAAAACGCCTTCACAAATATTTTTTTCACCATCACATATTTCTCATTCCAATTTTATATGTTTTTAAAAAAAGGAACTTAATCACTTATTCAAAGTCACACAGCCAGTTCAGAGCAGAAGTCAAATAAGAGCCCGAATTTAATATAGAAAACTAAGAATCTGATATTGTGTGTCCTTTTCACTAGGCTGTATTGCCCCCTTATTTTATTTTCCTAAAAAAAAAATAATTGTTTACATATCAGTTAAAGTGGTCACATTGAAAAGCTAGCATTAATTATCAGCAGGTCCTTTCTTGAAACTACAAACACAATCAAATTTGTGCTCAAAAATAAGCTATAAATATAATGTTGTATCTTATCATTTCATCTATAAGTTGAAGCCTTCATCATATTCATTAATTAAGATGTCATAAATCTTTTCTATCCTATCGCTTAAATGTTCTTAAACTAGCATACAAAACACCAAAACGCACATCAGCCACACAACACACACAAATCCATCACTCAGTCTCGGTCCATTAGTCTTGCCAAGGTCAGTATCGAGTATTCCTGAAATTTTCACTTGTAGAATGAATGGATGTTTTGTAAGGATTATCTATTCAGGCAGAAAAAAAAAAAGGAGGGGTGGGGGGGATGAAAACAAGAAACAATTAGCTATTCAACTGGTACTGAGCAAATTCCAAGTATGAAATCCTTTGTTTGTTTTTATTTTGTTTTTGTTTTTCTTACCTACCGGAGGACTCCAATTCACGAAAAGGAATACATCTTGTGAGATTTTTCTAGAGCTTTCCACAGACCTCTGTGGAGACCCTCCTTGTCAGTTTTGGCTCTATTTTGGCAGCCTGGGACTGGAATTTAGAGCTGTCTATTTGCATTTCAACACCCTTCTTTTGTTTTCTGTCCTTCCAGAGCTCAGCCAGTTCAAATAGCAGGTAAGGTAGTTAGATCATTCCAATGACCCTAGAAAACTCAAAGGAGAAAACTTGTCCAAACAATGCGGTTATTTTGGCTAAAAACTACCACTTACTTCATTTAGCCAAGCCTACAAAGCCCAAGCTAGACCATCGTGTTAAAAATTTACCTTAGATTGTTCTTAATACTCTCACAGCCCGAGAGAGAGGTTAGAATGATTGGTGAGGAGGAGGAGGGGAAAGGAGGGGGCAGTTTTGCCTTCTGGAATCTCTCCTGAATAAATATCAACAAAATGTTGAAATGGTCATAGGAATTTACAGGTCACAATATTGCATTCGATTCTGAGAGCAACAGCCTCTATCACTTCTGCTGAAGGAGCTCTCCTATGAGGCACTAACACAATTAAAAGAGAAAAATGCGGGGTGTCTGGCTTAGCTGGTAGAACATGTCACTCCCTGTCTCAGGGTGGCGAGTTCAGGCTCCATGTTGGGCATAGAGATTACTTAAAATAAATTTATATATTTTTTAATGTTTGTTTATTTTTGAGAGACAGAGAGAGAGCAAGAGAGGGAGAGGCAGAGAGAAAGGGAGAGAGTGAATCTGAAGCAGGCTCCACACTGTCAGGGCAAAGCCCTACGTGGGGCTCAAATTCATGAACCGTAAGATCATGACCTGAGCCAAAGTCAGACATTTGGTCGACTGAGCCACCAGGCGACACAAAATAAAATAAAATAAAATAAAATAAAATAAAATAAAATAAAAAGAGAGAGAGAGATACAGAGAAAGAGGGAGAAATGCTTGTTAGGTGGAGAGCATTGGAGAGAGTAGGGCCTGAAGGACACCTAGGTCCAGATGCAGCTGGTATAGAATTCCTGTCACACAGGCTCAGGTGACCACGTGGCCAACATTCTGTCATGTGACCCAGAAGACAGCTTTCCAAGAGTGTAATATTCCAAGAAGCAGCAGATAAATAGTTGCAAAGTTGCATATTTTTTTAATGTTTATTTATTTTGAGAAAGAGAAAAAGAGCATAAGCAGGGTAAGGGCAGAGAGAGAAGGAGAATCCCAAGCCAGCTCTGTGCTATCAGATCCTGCGCGATCCCATGAACCCTGAGATCATGACCTGAGCCAAAATCAAGACTCGGCTGCTTAACTGACTGAGCCACCCAGGCTTATTTTTTTATTTTTATTTTTTACATTTATTTATTTTTGATAGAGATGCATCTAAAAAAAATATTTTTTTTACATTTATTTATTTTTGATAGAGACAGAGCATGAGCAGGGAAGGGGCAGAGAGAGGAGACACAGAATCAGAAGCAGGCTCCAGGCTCTGAGCTGGCAGCACGGAGCCCGACGCGGGGCTCGAACTCACTAGATCATGACCTGAGCCAAAGTCGGATGCTGAACCGACTGAGCCACCCAGGCACCCCAAGTTGCATATTTTTAATAGGCAAATCCCCCAGGGTCCATCTTGAAGGTCAGTGTTTGGAAAAAGACTGTAATTATAATGAGGCCATACAGTCACAGATGAGAGATGGAAAGGACCATGAAGTTCATTTCCTCAAGGTCCATGGTTACACAGCCTATTTGCTATGGGCCTGGAACTGCAGGGTAGGCCCCACAGCCATGCTCTTGGGCTTTTGGTTTCCAAACCCGCCTACATGAGATCCACAGTGAGATCAGATTATGTGGAATCCCAGGACATCGCAAGTCAGCCCAGAATGAAGATACAGCTGCATAGATTCCAAAGGCTGGAACTTGTTGTCACCTGAAACATCCATCTGAGAAATTGCTGACTCCCAGGCACCCCTCGATGTGCATCTCTCCTTCTAACTTGCGTGGTCTACAGCTGTAACTGTTCTTAGAACTATTAGTGCCTCCACTGGGTGGCTCAGTTGATTAAGCATCCGACTCTCTGTTTGGGTTCAGGTCATGATCTCACAGTTCATGTGTTCCAACCCCACATCGGGATCTGCGTTTACAGTACGGAACCTGCTTGGGATTCTCTTTCTCTGTTCCTTCCCTATTTGTGCTCTCTCTCTCTCAAAATAAATAAACTTTAGAAATAAAAAAAAGAAACAAAAAAAATGTGCTGATCCCTCTACTTCCTCCCAATTCATCAGCCCTCTGCTTTTTTCACTCTCCTCTTTATCAAGTTTGATTCCATGTTATAATATCCTTGTCACAAATCCATCCAGGAAAACATCAGCCCTGAATGAACCCACTCATCTCTTTCCCCCTTGCTTGTATACAAGCAGGCATATTCTGCTGGAGAGAATCAAAAGAGTAGATGGTTTCATAATCCCCAACTTCAAATGGGCCCTTTCCCATAACTACTTGGAATCTTCTCCACCATTCTTACAGTTTCGGCACACCTATCTCTCCCTTTACCTCTCCATCTTTTAGTACTCAGATGAGGGCGCTCTAGACCTCTTTCTTCCAGCCGCAGCCCTGCTCTGTCTCCCAGTTCATGATGAATGGGACTCTTCCTCTGTGTGTTCAATCCTTCCACCTGTGCTTTATGTTCTCTCCCGTCATCTTCAGCCACAACACTTTTATCACTTTCTTCTCAAATCACACATCAATTCTATCAGAAAAGCCTACCGATTCTGCCTTCAAACTATATTGAAAATCCAACCATTTCTCATGATCACCACTGCAACCAGCCAAGACACAATCATCTCCCAACTAGGTAATTAATGGTCTCTGAGCTTTGCCCCTCACAGTCTATTCTCAACATGGCAACCCTAGTGATCTTTCAAAATCATAACTCAGAGCATGTCCTCCTTTGCTTAAAATCTTCCAACGGCTTTCCATCTACCCGGAGTAAAAGCCAAAGACTCTATGAAGGTCTTTAAGATTCCATCAGCACTGTCCAACAGAACTTTCTGTGATGATGGAAATTATTTCTATTTCACTGTCCAATACAGTAACCACTAGCTACATGTGGCTATTGAGCACTTGGAATGTGGGTAGTGCAATTAAGAATATGGATTTGTGGGGTGCCTGTATGGCTTAGTCAGTTGAGCATCTGACTCTTGATTTTGGCTCAGGTCATGATCTCACCGTTCGTGAGATCCAGCCCTGCCTTGGGCTCTGTGCTGACAGCACGGAGCTTGCTTGGGATTCTCTCTTTTTCTCTATGCTCCTCTCCTGCTTGCATGTGTGCACACACTCTCTCTCTCTCTCAAAAAAAAAAAAAAAAAAAAAAAATTAAAAAAAAGAATATGAATTCGTATTTTTAAATAACTGATTTACATTAAAATAGCCACCTATGGCTAGTGGCTACAATTTTGGAAAGCACAATTCTATGTGACCTCTTCCCATCCACCCTATCCTCCATTTCCTGACTCTATATCACACTAAAAAATCTCCTTTAAAGTCAGTCCTTTGATGTCACTTCTCTGCACAAAAATCTCCACGGCTGGGGCATCTGGGTGGCTCAGTCGGTTGAGCCACCTGACTTCGATTCTGGTCATGACCTTGCAGTTCATGAGTTTAAGCCCCACATCGGGCTCACAGAACCCGCTTTATATCCTCTGTCCCTCTCTCTCTGCCCCTCCCCAGCTTGTTCTCTCTCAAAAGTAAATAAAATATATTTTTTAAAAATCTCCTTAGCTTCCATTTTACTCAAAATAAAAGCCAAAGAATGTGCTTATTTTAATGTACAAGGCTTTATATGATCCAGCCACCCTACCCAGCTCTGTGGTCTCAGTCCCTAGTCCCATTCTCTTCCTTGTTTACTCCATTCTAGCCACAACACTGGCCTCTTTAGTAGAACATACAAACATGCTGCTGCCTCAGGGCCTTTGCTCATACTGTTCTCTCTGACTGGGATATCTTCTGCCCAGGATTCATATCACAAGTTCAGAGCACCCTCACTTCTTTCAGGAACACTGCTCCAATGTCTTCTGGTGAAAGAGGCTGATATTATTTGACCTGAAAGCCCTATCCAAAACAGCATCCCTCCCATCCTATCACTCTCTATCTTATCTCCATACTCTGTTTTTGTTTTTGTTTTGTTTTTTTCTTTTTTTAATAGCACTTATCTCCATCTGGTGAATCCTGTTTGTTTACTTATTGTCTGTCCACTCAGCAGGGCAGGACCTCTTTCTGTTTTGTTCACAATAGTACCCCTAGTACCTGGTTCATCATAGGCATTCAAAAAAACAAAAAACAAAAAAGCTGAATTTGATGAAAGAATATGGATGGCTTTATGATGCTAAAAGCTGCTTTCAAACTTTCAAACTGTCTCAACCCTTCAGGCCTGACATCCAGCACTTTCCTGCAACTATCCCTTGGGGAGAGGTTGAGAATTGGGTTCCTCTCTAAATATAGCATCCTCACGTGCAAGAGAGTAGCTCGGTGCTTTTACTATATTAGCTTGAATCCACACAACAACCCATTTTACTAGTAGAGAAGCAGACAGTTTAAGTAAACTGCTTGAACTCAGCTAGAGTGACCTTCACCTTGCCTCTCATGATGAAGTTTCCATAGTCAACTGAAAAGCTTTCTGAGAGCAACAACATTAAAGTGACCGCAAACTTCATGATTAAATCTCTCTTCTGACTGTGCCTTCATAGGAGAAAATGAGAATAGCTACTATTATTAAGAGACTAAGTGAAAAATAATTCAGTTGAGCTAACAGAAAGTGACTGTATCCTTTATTCTTCCCCTAAATGGCCAAAGTTGTGTGGTTTTTTTTTCTTTTATCAAATTGCTTTTAGATTTTAAAAATGCTATGCTATGGGCACTTGGCTGTCTCAGTCGGTTGAGCGTCCAACTTCAGCTCAGGTCATGATCTCACAGTTTGTGGGTTTGAGCCCCACATTGGGCTCTGTGCTGACATCTCAGGGCCTGGAGCCTGCTTCGGATTCTGTGTCTCCCTTTCTCTCTGCTCCTGCCCCACTTGCACTCTGTCTCTTTCTCAAAAAATAAATAAAAATAAATAAATAAATAAATAAATAAATATGCTATGCTAAATAAAATATTGTTGGCCTTCATGTTTGAAAATGTTGCTGCTGAGAATGCTATTTCTTATGCTAGAATTTTTACAGTCAGCAAATAAAGTAATGGTCAGTAAATTCAAGACCAGTTACACAGATTGGATCAACTTCCTCTCAACCTGCTAGACAAGAGTGAGTGCTATATTTTTTTTTTCCTGGTTTTATGTTTAACATATTAATGAGGAACAGGGATGGTCTCAGTAATTTCAAGCCATAGGTAGTTAACATAGTTAGAGACATTAGTTCTAATTATATATGCCATGAAACCTTTTAGTGGAAATGTCAAAACATAAACACTGGTTTGCGTTTCACATCCTGTTCTTTTCCATTGTTGTCTGACAGAACCACCAGTGAATAGGGAAATTACATCTTTGGCTACAAAAATGAAGATACAGGGGCGCCTGGGTGGCTCAGTCAGTTAAGCATCTGACTCTGATTTCAGCTCAGGTCATGATCTCACGGTGTGTGAGTTTGAGCCCCGGGTCCTGAATCATGTGCAGAGCCTGCTTGAGGTTCTCTCTCTCCCTCCCTCTCTCTCTGCCCCTCCCCCACTCGCACATGTGCCCTCTCTTTTCCTCCGAAAAATAAACATTTTTTTAAAAATGAAGATACAATTGGAGTCATCCGCTGGACAGAGAACCTAAAAAATTTTAGGGACTTTGGGACTCTTGCTTCCAACATTCTTGCTTGTCAGAGGGGGAAACCCAGCTCAAAGCACAGGCACCATGAGATGTGTGGCCAGGACTAAAGCATCCTGACTTCCTTGCAGTTCATGTGTTTCCACCAAAACCCAGTGATTATCTTCCAATTGGCATAGGGAAGGGGAGGGGGGAGAATTTCCACAGAGGACCTGCATATGACTCTTCTGATACTATTCACGGTTATGAATTGCAAATTACTTTTCAAAATGACTTCTCTCAAAATACCCAGACACCTGGCCACAGACTGCCAACCTAATGCTAAAATAGGCACCTTGATCAGCTCACCCTGTGACTTCAACCATTCAGCTGCATTTGACCACAGAGACAGACATCTCTGCCAAAAGAAATATGAACAGCCCTGGGAACTGATTACAAAATTGGGATTGGTCCAAACTTTTCAAAAGTGATGGCTCTGTTGTCTGGAATGTCTCACAGCCAGGACATTTTTCTCGACAAGTCAGCTCTATGTAATGAAAGCAATTAGAAGAAGTTCAAATGTGCACAGAACTTGTCTCTCTGCCTAATATGGAAATAATAATTAACTGTCCAAAATGTAAGCCCTGGATCATGGCTGATGATTCACCTTTAAGTTGTGCAAAGAAGGTCAAACCTTTTGTAAAACAGTTTAACAATGTGTATCAAGAGTCATAAAAATGTCTCTTCCCTTTGACACAGTAATCTTACTGCTGGAACTGATCTTAAGAAATGATCCCCGTCCCCCCCCCCACCCCAAAAGAGATGTTCACTACAAAATGTGAATCAACTTAGATGCCCAATAATAGGGAAAATGTTAGTTATGGTACATCTTTCTAATGAGATATTACACAAACATTAAAAATGAATTATGAAGAGGGGTGCCTGGGTGGCTCAGTCAGTTGGGCGTCGGACTTTGGCTCAGGTCATGTTCTCACGTTCATGGTTCGAGCCTGGCGTCGGTCTCTGTGCTGACAGCTCAGAGCCTGGAGCCTACTTCGGATTCTGTGTCTCCCTCTCTCTCTGACCCTCCCCCATTCATGCTCTGTCTCTCTCTGTCTCAAAAATAAAAACATTAAAAAACAATTTTTTTTAAAAGCAGAACACAGGAGTGCCTGGGCAGCTGGGTCCGTTAAGCATCTAAACTCTTGGTTTCAGCTTGAGTCATGATCTCACAGTCTGTGAGATCAAGCCCCATGTCTGGCTCTGCACTAACAGTGCAGAGTCTACTTGGTATTTTCTCTCTGCCCCTTCCCCACTCACTCTCTCTCACATTCTCTCTCTCTCTCTCAAAAACAAATACATAAATTAAAAAATTTTTTAATGTTTATTTATTTTTGAGAGAGAGAGAGAGAGAAACAGAGCACGAGCAAGGGAGGAGCAGATTGAGAGAGAGAGAGAGAGAGAGAGAGAGAGAATCCGAAGCAGGCTCCAGGCTCTAAGCTGTTAGCAGAGAGCCTGACACAGGCTTGAACTCACAAACCACGAGATTATGACCTGAGCCAAAGTCGGATGCTTAACCAACTGAGCCACCCAGGTGCCCCTAAATACATAAATCTTAAAAAAAAAAAAAAAAGCAGAATACAAATTATATGTGCATTATGATTGAGACCATGTCCAAATCTTGTTTGTTTGTTTTGAGAGAAAGAGAGAGTGCATGTGCAAGCAGGGGAGGGGCAGAGAGAGAGGGAGAGGGAATCCTAAGCAGGCTCCACACCCAGCACAAATCCCACGAGGGGCTTGATCTTATGACCATGAGATTATGACCTGACCTGAAATCAAGAGTCAGGCACTTAACTTACTGAACCACGCTTACAGCTCTCAAATCTATTTTCATGCAGAAAAAACAGAAGGTAGGATAATGGATTATTCCCCCCCCCCTTTTTTCCCTTAGCTTTTGGGAATGTTGATCTACTGTTTTGATCAATTTCAAAAGAAAAAAGTGTTATGTACAATGCTCCATCCTCTGCTCTATATAAATAAATCAGTACATAAATACTTTTAAAACTATAAACAGCTTATTTCAAAATATTTAGCCATTAAAAATTGGGAGCAGGGTACTTGTCCAACATTTGACAGCCGACAGAATACTCACATCAGTATTGCCTCAACCCCCTCTTACCTGTCCAAAGTCAACCCAGATTCACCGGAGTCCAGGATACAGTCAGGTTGACCAGGTACACGGCTCCGCCCCTAGGGAACTCCCTCTCCTAAAGAAACTGGTTGTGTTATTCTGTATCCCAAGCTCCTACTATTTCTACAGAGGACCCAGTTTGTGCAAAGCTCTGGGACCATCCCCTGCAGCTACCCCTGCCCTCTGGAAGGCAAGTAAGTCCTATCGAGACTGGACTTTGGATCCTAGCTCCAAAGGTAGAAAAGTACACAGCTATGAGGACTTTGTTTTGATGTTTTTTTCTCTAAAACAGATTTTCACACCAGTGAACCTGGACGTCCCAGCCCTTCACAGGCAAATAAAGAGTGGGGCCTCTCTTCTTGCTTTGCGTCTGCTACCAAAAGCAGTGAATCACCCCACAAATCGTGTGGGGAATGAGCCTGAACGCTGACTACTTGCACTCTGTGTTCATGTAGATATTGGTCATCAATGTTCACACACGAAAGGAGACAGAGTTGTTCTTATCTAATCATTAAAAAGGAAAAATAAAAAACCTACCAAATTCTACAGATTTGTTTCACTGCCTTGAGACCAAAATGTTCATAAGAACTCAGAAATCTGTCTACAGAAGTCATGCTATTGCTAAGCTAATGCTTAGGAAACTCAGACATGGTCATTTTGGTATGTCAGTAAATAATAAGAAATGAAAATAGACCCCATTATATATATATATATATATATATATATATATATACACACATATATATATATACGTATGTATATATATGTATGTATATGTATATGTATATACTGTTTCAAATGAATGTTCTGTCAATAATTCTTCAAAGGGAAAAAATTTAAATTTCACAGCATTTGTTTTTGATCTATCAAACTCTTTCTAAACCATCATACCTATGTTGCTCAAAAATTGTTGAGACCTTGGGTCAAGGAGACACTCGCGTTGGCTTTCAAAAGAAAATGTGCTTCTCTACACTAAAATGGCCACTTAAGCAAGAATGTGGAAATGATTTATCTCACAATGTTTAAAGTTGGATCTTTACTCTAGCTATGTCATGACTGCACAATCAGTCAGGGACAAGTAGTTATATGCTCCTAAACAAAGAAAAGCACTCTAATGGCCAAAAGAGTTGAGTATCTAACATAGCAAAATTACCTTAATAAAAGGTAAATTACCCACATCCCAAAGAATAAAAATCACTGATAACAATAATGCTTAAGTGTTAAGAACAGCAGAACATTGAATAGGTCTATTTACATCACATAAAGATTGCCTTCCCAATGTGGTCTTAAGAAGTGATATTAACGCTGTATTATTGTTAAGTCAGAATGAAAAAGAAAAGGAACCATGTGGCATCACCAGAGACTATAACCACATGAGAGCAGAGATTATTATTTATTTGGTTTCCTGCAGTATCTCCGGGACCTAGTAGGTTCTCAATAAGTATTTGTTGAATAAATGAATGAATGCACAAATAAAGGAACAAAGCTCATCAAAATAAAAATATAGTTTGAAATGTGAGATTATAGAGGCAGGCATACTTGCCTTAAGTCATTAAAAAGATTCTGCTTAGAAGTGAATATGTTTGCTACATACCGTATTTAAAAAGTGGGTGTTAAAATTTAAGTACAGATCTCACATTTAAAACATGGCTAGGAGCGCCAGGGTGGCTCAGTCGGTTAAGCATCTGACTTTGGCTCAGGTTGTGATCTCAAGGTTCAAGAGTTGGAGCCCCGCAAAGGGCTCCGTGCTGACAGCTCAGAGCCTGGAGCCTGCTTCGGATTCTTGTCTCTCTCTCTCTCTCTCTCTCTGCCCCTCCCCTGCTCATTCTCTCTCTCTCAAAAATAATAAACAATAATAATAATAATAATAAGCCATGGCTAAAGTGTTAATTGAACCAAATAGGAGCTATTCTAAAGATTGTCTCCATAGATTCAATCATATTGGAGTTTCAGAAGTTTCTTGGTCAAGTTGACTAATGGACTCAGAGGCTGTTCCTAGAAGTGTTAGGAACTGAAACACAGTCCAAGATTGATCTTAACTCTTCCCAGGGTTACAGTCTAAAGCATACCCCACCCCTGTTTTACTCTAGCTCACCACCCTGTGTCCTTCCTTGGTAGCACTTATCACAACCCGGTTATCTTGTTTGCTATTCTCTGCTTACTTCACTAGAATGTTACTTCCAGGAGAGCAAGAACCTTGACTCTCTTCGTTTATCAGTGTATTCCAGCACCTGACACAGTGCCTGGTACCTAGTAGATATTCAAATTCTTAAAAATGAATGAATGAGTGACTAGACTAAATGAGTAGTAGATCCAAGGTGAGGTAAATAGCTGCTTACTGGCTACGGGAAGGCATATGTAAAACTATTCTTAGACTGCTGCCCTAGGCTGCTATACAACAATATGGAATTCTGTTTTTAATTAAGATTTGGTAAAAGGCATTGTAATTGACATATTATCCATGGATAAGTGATGCAAGTCTTCCCATTCCAGACAGATTCTAAGAAAGATCTTGACAGCTCAAAGTTTAAACTGCTCTCAAGTATAAGAAGAGGCTTATATTTCCCAAAATAAGTTTTTAAACATTAAGGTACCTAAAACTGCAAGATTCCAGCTACAAAATCATCTGCAAGTCCATTCAATTTAACAAGCAACTATAAATCTCCTGCCATGGTTCTTTTTATCAGTGGTATAGTAAAAATACCCAATTCACTAATTCAATGGTGAATTTGTAGATTCTCTATCAAAGACATTTTAATTTCTTCATTTTGTCTTAACCTGTAACTTTAGGATATTCTAGTTTTCATTATATCTGTATTCTTAGGAAAAGATTTTACTTAACAGGAACTTTTCTTAGCAGCAGTAACTGTGAAATTGAATCTAGGTGTAAATTTACTGCCTAGCCTAACTAACTGCAGTGTATTTATTTTGCATTCCCTGAATTATTCCATGGTTTTGCAATATAGTCCATTTCCTTGGGTGCATCACGTCTATGGTACAAGTCTACTTTGAATAATTTTAGGGTGAAAATATTCTGCTGGTATCAATCCACACATTTGTTGAAAATGGGACTTCCGGGGCACCTGGGTGGCTGATTTGGTTCAGCGTCCGACTTCGGCTCAGGTCATGATCTCGCGGTTTGTGAGTTCAGCCCCACGTCGGGCTCTGTGCTGACAGCTCGGAGCCTGGAGCCTGCTTCCCATTCTGTGTCTCCCTCTCTCTCTGCCCCTCTCCCGCATGCTCTGTCTCTCTCTCTCTCTCTCTCTCTCTCTCTGTCAAAAATAAACATTAAAAAAAAAAAGAAAGAAAGAAAATGGGACTCCCAACAACCTAGATGAATACACACCAGATCAACCTTCTTGAGATATATTCAGACATGGTACACATTGATAGGTCATGGTATTATCATGGTAACTTAAAGCCTAGCTAAAAATTAAGAAAGCACAGAAGTTCAACATTCATTTTTAGCTGTTTTACTTGTTTTCATCACCTTCCCATACACTGGGTTCGATATTATACAGTTTTTGCCTATATCAATAATCATTCCAAAACCAGGTATAGCATGGATATTATTAATTCAGTTATTTTACCTTTGTGCAAATATTATAGCAACAGTAAAGGAAATTAGCATAAAGAAGGAAAGGATTAATGGCATAATACTGTCATTGCACCATATCAACTATTTCATTCCTTATCAATACATGAACATAATTTTAAATTGCCTTTATACTATACATGCTATTTAGAATTATGTCTTTTTTGCTTTATATGTTTCCATATATAGCAGACATTTCCATTTGTAACTTTCAGTGGTGAAATATACCATCTGATAAAATTTGTGATTTGTTTTAAATGCTCCTTCTGTGGGATATCGGGCATTTTTCTTTTGTTTGGGGGACACCATCAAAAATAACACTAAAGATACAGTTTACTAGAAAGTCTAAAACAAATTCTTGGGGGGCGCCTGGGTGGCTCAGTTGGTTAAGTGTCTGACTCTTGGTTTCGTCTCAGGTCATGACCTCACAGTTCCTGAATTCAAGTCCCATGATGGGCTCTGCACTGACAGTGCAGAGTCTGCTTGGGATTCTCTCTTTCCCTCTCTCTCTGCCTCTTCTCTGTTCATGCTCTCTCTCACTTTCACATAAACTATAAATAAATAAATAAATAAATAAATAAAGCAAGCAAGCAAGCAAATTCTTGGACTGGGATTAACACGTAAAAAAACATGAACATTTTCACATCTTGATTACATTCCAACCCAGATTTAAAAGTTTATTCTCAGAAACATGAGTAATAGGGGTGTTCCAGGAAGTATATGATGAATATTAAAATGTTATGGACTTTGTTTATATCAAGTAGAGCACTGGAGAAGTAGGATAGAAGTCATATCCAGTGACTGGTCCATCCAGCCCAGGAGTTAATGGGAAGCTGTCTGGGTCCTATGTGACAACTTACAAGATGAGTCCCCAAAACATCTTAGTTTTCTTTAGCACCATTTTGGAGTAATTATTCATGGAAGTATTTAAATACATACCCTACTCAGAAACCAGCTTTAAAGATACTAGCTATACCACTCAGATGGCAAGGACATTACTTTTTTGTTTGCCACTGTAGCACCAGGACCTCAAACAGTGCCAGGAAGTTACAAGTTTCCCCCACCCTCCGAAAACACAGTGTTCCTATGAAACCTCTCCTAAGCTCAAGTATCCTATAGCAAAGAAACAATTGCCATTCTGTAAAAATGAAAATCCTCTTCAGACTTATCTCAGTGGGTGAAAACAAGTACTAATGTAGGTATTTCAAGTACTAATGTAGGTCTTTTTTAAAAACAAAGTGGCATAAAACAAACTTTCAAATGGTGATGGAGGGGGACTGTGTTAGGTACTATTTGTTGAATGAATCCATTTAATGAATATATTTTTTTAATTTTTTAGTGTTTATTTACTTTTGACAGAGAGAGAGAGAGACAGAGCATGAGCAGGGTAGGGGCAGAGAGAGAGGGAGACACAGAATCCAAAGCAGGCTCCAGGCTCTGAGCTGTCAGCACAGAGCCCGATGCGGGGCTCGAACTCACACACCGTGAGATCATGAACTGAGCTAAAGTTGGATGTTCAACTGACTGAGCCACCCAGGCACTCCCCCTTTAATGAATATTAAGAAAACCAAAGGAACTCACTACATAGGTGTAATTTGGCGCTTCATTCTTTCTCCTCACCCACCCCCACACCCCTTATAGAATCTTAATTTACTTACCGTCTACAAATCTCTTGGGTAGAACCCATTGCACAGAAGGAAGTTAATAGAAGAACACTAGTGAACCATTGTAGGGAAGGTTGGATTCAAATCCTCATTCTTCTCTGCAGTCTGGCCATTCTAGCCCCACAGATAAGATCTGTCCCACACAGTTCAATACCCTGATACACTCTTTGCCAAATGTTTTATGTTTTTCTCTTCCCTAAAGGACCAATCTCTATATGAGGATATTAAATAAATTTAAAGGAAGAAATAAAGTGAGAAACAACCATGGTGAGAAGAGAAGATAGCTCTCTTTCAAGGAAATTAATAGAGACGGAAAGATTCAAAAAGCTAAACCACATATCCTTGAGGAAAGGGCCCTATGGCAAATCTTACCATATATGACTTAAGAGCCGACTGAGACTCTTCAAAGTAGCCAAACAGCCCTCCAGGGGCACCATGTAATCAGAACAGAGAAGAGAGGCAAAAAAAAAAAAAAAAAAAAAAAAAAAAAAAAAACCTCAGCAAGAAGAGACTACACAAAAACCAAAAGTCTAGTTCAATTGCCTTACAATTTGTTGTAGCTTCTAGTTAACTATAAGTTACTCAATAGTGGCTGTGGAGTTCAGCATGAATTGTCTCTATAGAGCCCACTAAGATTTTCTAGAAAGATTTCTAACAAGAGTTCTTAAAGATTTCAGCAAACTTTACACTTTTCTCAATTCCAGACATCTCTACCCCACTTACATTCTACCAAGTACCAGATACCTTTTCTTGAGCCAGGTGTCATTTTCTATGCATGTGATATTCAGGGTTGGTTTTTGGTAACTAATGAGTGCAAATAGCTGCTTCAAAAATAAATGTGATACTGTGGCTTCAGCAATTTTTTTTTCCAGCAAAAAACTAGAGTAAAATTCCAGATATGCTGGCCCTTATTTAAATCTATAAAGATGTGGAAGAAGCAATCATCCCTGAGTGGGTAGAGCCAGAAGTTTTAAAGAATGTAACAGTGATCAAATCTATTGAAGACACTGGTTATATATAACTAAAATGAATTTCTATCATATTCTTTAATATTCATGTAGTTTAAGACACAAACTAATTCAGTCTCCCTTTAAAAATTAATTTTCCTTCAAAAAGAAAAAAGGCATAGGATTTATTGTCAAACAGAGAACCATCCTAGAACCATTCTAAGGGTTCAGAAAAACTCTAAACATACTCTAACAATCTGAATTAATGCGTGTTATCTGCATAGGAAGGGCAACATCTCACTCAGGTGACTGACAATGTGAGTCAAGCAGAGGTAAAAAGTTTTCACATTAGCATATTAACAAAAGATCTATCAAAAATCATAAAAGTGAATTTAAATTTCACATTAACTTAAAATGGAGCAAATAACATTCCAACTAAATGATGAGAGTGAGTTTAAAGATACTTTAGCTTATTTTAAAATAGATTTCAACTAAAGTAACCACGTATTGATACACTCTCTAACGTTACCTCGAGTATGCTTTTTGCTTCCAGTGATACTGATGATACTGATATTTGATGCAATTTAGGTCACCTCATTTTTGTTGGTTTTTCCAGAGCTTTACTTTTATGCATATAAGTATCACTGTAGACAAATAAGCAAAGACTTGGGAAAAAAACCACGCACAATCCCATCACCCAGAAATAACACTTTGTTAACACTTCCAGGTTTTTTTCCTATGCACACATTCTGACAAAAAGAAAGTATCATCTTACATTTTACAACTTTTTTTTAAGTGAATAAATACTGAGCATCTTTCCATTTTTATAAAATCATTTTTAATGATTGCACTCTCTACAAATAGAATATGTTATTTAACCTGTCTGGACATTTAGAATGTTTCAATTTTTCCACTACTATGAACAGTGCTAGGATGAATATCTTTGCTCATCTTTAGTACACATCCCACAATATTCCCATAGAAAATATCCCTAGAATTATAATTGGTAGCTCAAATGCTCTGTGCATATTTTAAGCCTCTTGATATAAACTAACCTCCAGAAAAGCAGTCCTAATGTAAACTGCAAAATAGAAAGTTTAGGACACTTTAAAGGGATGTTGCATTAATCATGCATTTAATTTAGATGATGTCTTTTTTTTTAAATGTTTATTTATTTTTGAGAGAGAGACACACAGAGTATGAGCAGGGGAGGGGCAGAAAGAGAGGGAGACAGAATCTGAAGCAGGTTCCAGCACAGAGCCCAATGCAGGGCTCAAACCCACAAGCTGCGAGATCACCAGCTGAGCTAAAGTCGGAACATCAATTAACTGACCACCCAGGTGCCCCTTAGATGATGTCTTAAGTCAAGATGTAGGCAATATCAATTAACAAAGAAATACGGCCAATAAACAGAAGAAAACAACTTTCAAAATAATCAGCAAAGAATGCAAATCAAAATGATTACATTTCTCCTCTCTCAAAAGGTAACATTCCTTAGAAATATCTAGAGTTGGCTAAAGAAAAGAGCCTAAGATGGGCACTTTCACACCCTGCAGGTAAGTAAGTAAACAGGCACAAACTTTTTGAAGGTCAATTTAGCAATATCAAAGCCTTAAGAATTTTCAAACCCTTTAACCTAGTATAGTGTATTTATAGACTTTATCATACTAAAATAATCCAGACACAGGTATAAAGAATTACAAACAAAGGCATTCAGAGTGTTATATATTTCATCATAACAGTGAAAAGTTACCAATAATCAGTAATTAGATACCTATGAACTAAAGTAAGACTTAAAAGCTCCATTTTATGGGGCACCTGGCTGGCTCAGTTGATAAAGCGTATGACTCTTGATCTCAGGGTTGTGAGTGTGAACCCCATGTTGGGTGTGGAGATTACTTAAAAATAAAATCTTGAGAAAAATAGTTACATTTCTACAGGGGAAACTGAAAAAAAAATACAACAAAATGTTGCTTAAATAGTTGTCTGAACGCTGGATGCTTTTTCTTCTTTTTTGTATCTTCCAGCTTCTTAACAATAATCCTCTGCCTGCTAACTGGAAAAAAATAAAAGAAACATAAAAATGTGTGCAGTCACTGAACTTTATTTCTTTCAGTAAAAATGCTACCAAGTTCTCTGAGACTACTGGAGTTTTATCTTCAGCATTGTAGCCTACAGTTCATGGACATTGTTCATTTAAAGGATAACTTAAAATATTTTTACTTCTACATGTTGCCCTGTAATTTCTAGGTAGCTCATGAAATTATTTAAAATTCGCCTTTCTTTGGGATAATTTATATGACCTTTTAACAGCACGATAATTTTGCAATTCAAGGCCTGCCTATGATATGTGTGGCAATAAAAGATGTTTCCCGTTAATAAAGACAAAAGTGACAGAAAGTGGATCAAAGGAAAAGAATTACTTATTCTCCATTCCAGCGCCCTGTGCGACGGGCATTTGGAAACAGAGCAAGGAAAAGGAAATGGGACAGAGGCCTTTTGAATTGTTAGTTTATTCACTCAAAAATATTCAGAAGCTGCTGTCAATATTGATGTAAAAACTAGAGTCACAAACAGAAGCCCTTTTTCTCTACCCTTTCCATCTCTTTCCCTCATTCCCTCTAGAAGGGACAAAACCAAGACAGATGTAGATATAGACGTAGATGCTATGCTCTCGTTCAGAGAAATGCTGCTCCTCATCTTCTAGAATGGTGTTTTTCAAGTTACAGATGCGTTTTTAGTGGGTCCTATCCAGCACTTTTCAAAAAATGAAATAGAGGAAATTATCGGAGTCATCTTTTTACAATAAATGTAAATGACACCATCATGCCGTATGCTTTACACTTACACAGTGATGTATGTCAGTTGTTTCTCAGTGAAACTGGAAAAAAAATAGAATGTATGAGCAGGCAATAAGAAAGATGTTATTTTGTGTGAAAACGTTATATATGATTTGTATCATAGGTGATATAAAATGTATTTTTGACTATGGGGTCATGAATAAAAGTCTGAAAACTTCTATTCTAATGTAATAGAGACACAATGAAAGCATCAATAAACTACTGTTCCCCACAGTAATTAAAAATTAATCTCCAGGGTCACTTGGCTGGCTCAGTTGGAAGAGCATGTGACTTTTAATCTCTGAGTCTTGAGTTTGAGCCCCTCATTTCGTGTAGAGATTACTAAAAATAATGAATACATTTCTTAAAAAAAAAAAAATTAAGTCCTCAAATCAAGCATTCCTAAAAAGTATGAAAAAAATGACTTGGGACAGAAGGGTTCTAGAGTTATGCCCTGACCCAAACCTTAAACCTTCAGAAATTTTGTGTTGCCCGAAATCATATGAAGAGTGTTGACAGGTTGGCCACATTAAACCCTGGTCTATTTTTTAATACTTAGTCTACCTGTCACACCATAATTATATAGCCTGCTATGGTACCACAAACCTCAAAATTCTCTGTGCTTCCACTTGCCTGGCCATACTCCCCCACTTAAAGCCTTCCTTTGTATCCTTTGGAACTCATTCCACAATCAAACTCTCCTACAACCTTAACCTCCTGGCATTCACCTAAAACCTCTCTCTCACGGTCCTCTTAAGAGGAGGCTGTGCTTTCATCCGTTTTTACAAATACTGAGTACCTTCCAAGTGCCAGGCAATGTGCAAAGCACCATGAATATGGTAATGAGGAATGACAAATGCAGTGTTCTGAGTTGGCTCTGGGCTGGCCCTCTTGCAGGCACAGAGAGGAAGCCTATGTGTCAGGAGAGTAGAGCACAGTCTGAGAGGAGCAGACAGAGTGGCTGTACAAGGCCCCACAGGAAATGTGGATTTTATTCAAAGAGCAGTAGGAAGTGACTGAAGTGTTTAAAACAGGGGAGTTACATTATACGAATAATTTTAGAGGAAATGGATTGAGTGGTGGCAAAAATGAAAATAGGGAGGAGAGTTAGGCAGTGAAAACCATCTGAAGGAGAGATGATGGTGCCTTGAACCTGAATAGTGGCAGTGGAAATAAACAGAACTGATTGAAAATACATTCTGCACGTCAGTAGAATCTGCCAATATACTGAAATTGGGGAAAATTAAGAAGGACACAGATTTGGGGCTAGGTGGGGTCAGTGTCCTCTTTTCCCACACACCTCCTTCCTAAAAACTTTCTAAAGGTTTTCCCTTTTTGCAAAGCTAGTTTCTTTGAACCTCATGGCATTTGGCTGTATCCCTCTCCACCATTTCTCTTAGCTTCTGTCTATTAACTACCTAGCCGGATCCTAGAGGAACACTTTGTAAACGGGCTCCTCTCCTCCCCAAGTCCTGCCATCTTTCTGAATATCTTCAAGATCTAAGGGAATCAGCCATCCATCACTTTGCCCCTCTTGTTCTTGACCACCCTTATCTCCAACTTTATTCTGCCCTGCAGCAATTCAATCATGTCTCTAAGTTGCACCCGAGACCTCATAAGGTCCAAATCTGCTCTTTCTGGAATAAGTTCTAACAACCCACTCTGACCCGAACCTCTTGTCCTTTGGGCTTCCTCATCTAATTCCACCACAGCTGTTTTCCAAACTTCTGGGGTTTTTTCCCATCTCTCTGTCTGCTTCTATCCAGCTTGGATTCCACCCCAATCCAATACTCCATTTCCAATCGTTGTCCTTTCCGCTACCTAGCAAATCTATGCCTGTCCTTTCCAACTGGTACCACTTGCTATATAGTCATGGTCCTTCTGAAATTTCCACTTGTTTTCTCTACACTTATTCTTTGCCTGCCTACCTCCTTATCTTTCAGGTCTTCATGATTCCTAAATCAGGGTAAGTATCCAACTATCCAACTCTATACCCTCCTCACCTCTTCCTCTCATTATACTCTGCTTCAGGCCCTTTTTTAAAATTCACTAGACTTTAATTAAGCTTAAGAGGACAACAAGGACCATGTCTGATTCTTAATTTTAGTGCCAGTGGCTAGTAGTGTTTGGCATGCACTTAATAGTGTTATGGGGTAATATCCTATTTTAAAAACTGAAACATAAAAAGTAGAGTGATTTTTGAGTTGAAAAAGTGAAATCATAACATTAGATCTTTCACCAAACTTACCTAGTCTGTTATCCTTTGCATGTAAAGACTGTCCCACTAGGAAAGTGATATAAAATTGGCTTACCGCCAGCAGGCATTGATTTTTACATTGATTAACCCTTTTGATCTCCCTTGTGACCAATGACATAAATTTGCAACATATCTGACTGATGTTAGGATCTATTCAGCAGCACAGAATATCTGAAACATGAACCGTTTTAAATGCTCATGTATTTATTCCTTTTGGAATTTTTGTTTCAGAATGCTAATACTGAAAAATCACCTGTTATTTATCTTTATTTATTTAAGTAATCTCTGCACCCAACATGGGGCTCGAACTCACCATCCAGAGATCAAGGTCACATGCCCTTCCAACTGAGCCAGCCAGGTGCCCCTAAAAATCACCTTTTAAAAAGTTTATGTCAGAGTGCCTGGGTGACTCAGTTGGTTTAGCATCTGACTCTTGATTTGGCTTAGGTCATGATCCCAGGGTCATGGGATCGAGCCCCATGTCAGGCTCTACACTCTTAAGATTCTCCCTTTCTCCTTCTGGCTCTCTCCCGCATGCATGCAGTCTCTCTCTCTAAAATAAAAGACAAAAATTTTTTTTTTAATTCAAAAATTTGCCATTAGAACCACTGGTTAGGGGCGCCCGGGTGGCTTAGTTTGTTAAGTGTCCGACTTCGGCTCAGGTCATGATCTCGCAGTTTGTGAGTTCAAGCCCCGTGTCGGGCTCTGTGCTGACAGCTCAGAGCCTGGAGCCTGCTTCAGATTCTATGTCTCCCTCTCTTTACCCCTCCCCTGCTCACACTCTGTGTCTCTCTGTCTCTCAATAATAAATGTTAAAAAAAATTTTTTTTAAAGAAAATAAAAAACCTACTGGTTAGTGTATGTCAGCATGCTCAAATGTGAGATCTCAACAATGAAGAAAATCTGTTACCCATTATGTGATATTATTATTAATCTTATACTGGTGTCTTAAAAAATTTTGTTAAAAATCACCAAGTGTATTAGTGAAGATAAATCCTTAAAAATTAAAAAGCATGATTTGCATCTTAATGAGATGACACTAACAAAATACTTGTTTGCATTTTGAAGTGTCTATACTCTCCTAAATTCTATCTTTTATGTTTGACATTCATGTACTTAGAATATTGAAGTCAAATCCCAAATGCAAGCAACAAATTCTGTTTTCCTTTAGACCTATTTTTGGGAAAAGATTAAATGGGCCAACTGGCTAAACAATGAGGAGGCCAAAAAAAACCATCATCAGGTAATAAACACAAGCAGTAGAAAACCATGTGGCACTTTTGTTTTAAGAAACTTCAGGAGCACCTGGGTAGCTCAGTCCAATCTCAGCTCAGGTTATAATCTGACAGTTCTTGAGTTCAAGCCCTGTGGGCTCCCTTCACTTCGGATCCACTGTCTCCCTCTTTCTCTGTCCCTCCCCGCTCATGCTCTCTCAAAAGTAAATATTAAAGGGGCGCCGGGGATGGGGGGAGGGATCTCAGTCGGTTAAGCGGTTAAGCGTCTGACTTCTGCTCAGGTCATGATCTCACTCACCGCTCCTGAGTTCCAGCCCCGGGTTGGGCTCTGTGCTGACAGCTCAGAGCCTGGAGCCTGCTTCGGATTCTGTCTCCCTCTCTCCCTGCCCCTCCCCCCTCATGCTCTGTCTCTATCAAAAATAAATAAACATTCAATAAATAAATAAATAAACATAAAAAAAAACTTCAAAATATTCTCAAATTATCTTCAATTTCTCAGTTTATTCTCTAAGCATATCTTGCACTAAACTGCTTCAGCAAAGATTCCTCTATAGACTATAATTCAAAAAATAGTTAAATAACACTAGAGTGTTTTTAAAAAAACACTAGAGTTTTTACTTTTAAATTATCATATTATTTTCTATTTTTCCTCTGAAGTGGTTATTCTGAAAACAAATCAAAGTACACGGTATATATAAACAACACTGACATTATTTCTATTCCTGAGAAAATTATATTTCCTTTTACCTACTTATTTATTAAGAAAGAATGCTATGACAGGAACAAATATCATACGACTTCATTCATATGAGGACTTTAAGAGACAAAACAGATGAACATAAGGGAAGGGAAACAAAAATAATATAAAAACAGGGAGGGGGACAAAACATAGAGACTCTGGAGGGGTTGTGGGAGGGGGGATGGGCTAAATGGGTAAGGGGCATTAAGGCATCTACTCCTGAAATCATTGTTGCACTATATGCTAACTAATTTGGATGTAAATTAAAAAAAATAAAATGAAAACAAATTATAAAAAAAATAAAAAGCTAGAAAGAAAGAAAGCAAGAAAGAAAAAGAAAGAAAAAAAGAATGCTATGACAGGATAACAAGAGGAGTCAGTTGTTTTCTATAAATTGTTACACTTTGGGGAAACAAAATGAGGAAGGTGGTAATATTTATACTAAATTTCCTTTATATTCATGTTTCCAGTGGAAACAATAAAAATAATCTGAACATCAGAGATAGAAAATAACCTACCTTTTCATATTACAAATTTGCTTCCCTCAAAAAAAATTCCCACTGTGCAAATTCTAAATATTAGCACTATAACTATACACATTGAAAATTGCAAACAAACAGCTGAGCACGATAGGATCGACAGTATCTAACCAGGGAATCACAAATAGGACATGGAAAGATTCTGTAAAAAAGAATGAGTAAAAATAGAAAACCTTCATTCCTCCACATTGTTAGCCCAGTTCTGCCAGGCAACCTCTTTTATGTAACTCAGGCAGGTTAGGATTCCTTGGGTCATAGGCCTTACTTATTGCAGACTAATTTCCTGTTCTCTGCTGCGGTGGTCACCGTCCTGAGAACCTGGCAGGCAAGTATTTTTATCTTTACAGGAAGAAGTGATCTGGAAAGGTTAGCAGTTTCCCTGAATCACACAGCTTAAAAGTTCTGGAGCTGGGCCTTGTTCTAAGAACTCAAGCATCTGGACTTGTAGACTTGAGTTCTGTCCCATTATAATGAAAGCCGGTGCCAGGCTGGATAGTGAACACACGTCAAAATGTCAGGGGTCTAAGGCTCAGCCTACATGCGCATTCTTGTGCCACCATTTCCAGTGTTTCTCTCGTGGAAGTGTCCTAACCCAGTTTGTTCATCTGTAAAATGAGATTAATATGATCTTGCCTTTCAGGCTTGTCAGGAGGATTAAATGAGGCAAAATATGTAAAATTTGTGGACATAAAGATGTTCCACAAATGCGTATATGCCCAAGGGCCACAAGCAGCCTGTGCAACTTTCCTGAGCAACCCTGGGTTCCTCAGGATGTGTGCTCTGTATACTGGTACACTCTATCCCAATATGGCAGGACACACAACAAACGGAATTCTGCTGGTTTATTCAGCTCCAAAATCAGACATTCCAACTGATGGACTAGAGTCTCAAGTCACACGCAGACCACTTTTCCTAGCAACGTAACAGGACTCCTCCTTCCTCCATTTGTATCCATTGCCACTACCGATCTGAAGCAATAATTGCTACTCAATTCCTCTGCCACAGTTGTATGCTACATAAAGGTATTATTCAGAAAATGCATAAAAAATAAGACCTGTCTTTACGAGAGGAGATTTTAAAGAGTCTTGGAATTAAAGAGATATTAGATATCTCTTCCTTGACTATTTTTTAAATGGTAACTATAAACATGATAATATAAATAGGGAGTTTTGGCTAATTGCAAATAGATTTATTCTCATTAAAGAAATTTGGCTAATCTCGAACTCTTATTACCACATAATAACCGTAAATCTATCATTACAGTGAACCCAAAATTATCCAGAATACACAAGATTAGAGCTTTGGGGAAAGCCTGTAGATACTAATATTCCATCAGTGATTTTAAGAAGCAGTAAGTTCCTTCGGTTTGCCAATATATTGTCAGCCAAAAACAATGATCAGAAATAAAATTGTCATTGGCCTATAAACAAGCTTAAAAACTAAATAATTGAATCAGATAGGCCCAAGGAGCTTTTCTAGGAAGGTTTCCCACTAAAAATTGCTCCATCTTTAGCCCTGTATTCATTTCTCAAACAGTGATTGTTCAGGTTATCTTATTCCAAAAGCTCTCACCATCTGTCCCCAAATTATCCCAATAGTGGCACATCATTTAGAAATTTCTTCAGCAATATTGACATTCTGTGCTGCATAATGCTTTGGGGGATGGGGGGGGGGTGCTGTCCTAGGCATTGTAAGTTGTATAGCAACATCTCTAGTCTCTTCCCATTAAAGGCCAGTAGTACACAACATAGCTCTAAGATGTGCCAACCAAAAATGTCTCCAGATATTGCCCATTGTCCCTGGGGGCGGGGGGGGAGGCAAAATTGCTCCATGGCTGAATCACTGATTTATTCATTTCTCTGGTGTCTCTGCCTCGACAAGACCCTTGTTAAAGTGCACATGCACTCCCTCAACAGTCACTGATCCAATGGCAATTGTTAATGCCTCTGAACACTGTTATGAGCCCTAGCCCCATACAGTGGCTGCTACATGTACTACTTTGTAGATGAAGAAATTCAGGTTCAGGAAGATGAAGTAACTTTTTTATTCAATGCCAGAACCAAGATTTTAAATTAGACCTAACTATAAAGCTTTTTATATGGAGAGAGCCTTCCATAAGGACCAAGACCTCTGAAGAAAGAAGGCATAGTAGGATGAGTAGAGGTAAAAACTAAACAAAATAAACCCACAAGATTTAGATTCGTGAAAGGGATTCACCACCCTTGAGGGAGTGGTCACTTCCCTTTCTGGGTCTCTGTTCTCCACCAGTGATAGAAAAATACTCCCATCTAGGGTGGTGGGATGGGTGAAATAGGTAACAGGGATTAAGAGTACACTTACTGTGATGAGTACAGAGTACAGAATTGTTGAATCACTGTACTGTAACTAACATAACATTGCATGTTAATTACACTGAAATTAAAAAAAAACAAATTCTTATTTATTTATTTAAGAGAGATAGAGATAGCATGCGCAGGGGAGAGGGAAAGATAGAATTTTTTTAATGTTTATTTTTGAGAGAGAGAGAGAGGCGGGGGGAGGGGGAGGGAGGAATGCACACGCACTAGTGGGGTAGGGGCAGAGAGAGAGGGAGACAGAGAATCCGAAGCAGGCTCCGAACTGTCAGCGCAAAGCCCACCATGGGGCTCGAACCAACGAACAGTGAGATCATGACCTGAGCCAAAGTCAGATGCTCAACCAAATGAGCCACCAGGTGCCCTGAGGTAGAATCTTTAGGAGGGACCACACTCAACATGGAGCCCCATGTGCAGCTCCATCCCATAACCCCAGGATGACCCCAGCTGAAATCAAGAGTTGGGCACTCAACTTTTTTGGGGTGCTCCCAAAAACGAATTTTTAGAAAAGGAATACTCCCACAACCTATAGCATACAAGTACTATGTGGACTGATGGCATACAAGTAGAATTATCATCAAATGATTTTTTTTCCCTCATGATAGGTTATCAGCACCCTAAAATCTCTTCCCCAGATTCTTTCCTACCTCCTTTGGGTCTTTGTTCCAATAGTACCCCTCCTAGGCTTTCCCTATATGAAAGAGCACCCACCTCACTCTCACTTTCTGGTCCCTCTATTTTTTCTTCCTAGCATTCACCCTACTCCACATCATAGTGGACATTTGTTCACCCAGCTCCTCCGGTAGAATTTAAGGACACTTAATTTTCTTCTCTTTTCACTTCTATTCACCTCACAATGCCTGGCACACAGTGGGCACCTAGATGTTTTCTCAGTGGATTCTTAAAAACTAAACCAAAGATCATGGGGTTCCTGGCTGGCTGCTGGTAGAGTATGTGACTCTTTATCTTGGGGTTGTAAGTTCAAACCCCATGTTGTGTGTAAAGATTACTTAAAAATAAAATCAAACAACTAAACCAAAGATTGTAACTATGTGTGGTGATGGATGTTAAGTAAACTTAACGTAGTAATCATTTCACAATATACACATGTATCAAATCATTATGTTGTACACCTAAAACTAATAGAATGTTACATGTCAATTAAAACTCAATCATAAACAGTAAACCAAAAAAATGCAAAAATTAAAGCAGGAAAATTGGAATTAAGGACCTGTGGAAATCAGATGGACTTTGATTTGAGATGAGAAAGGAAAGCCAAGGAGGTGGTGTTGGAGCATTGGCTAATGTTTTAAACATTCTAAAACTTTTCACTAGATGAGAATTAGGGCTGCCAAAGACTAAGCAGAGGAATTATTTGCTAACGAAAAGTAATGCCGTATTTCTCTATATTGCCTTCCTTTCAGCTTCTAAGACTGACGAGATAGATGCAAGGAATACTTCATGGAGTGAAAAATCTGCAAATCCCAGTACCAAATAATCTCTTTTATTTGTATGGCATCTTTTTCTTGATGCAATGATCATCTATATACATTTGGACTTGCTCAGGAAGCAATATACTGAAATGTTTGATATTAAAAAAACATTTAGCTTAATTTCTGATTACCATATAATACAAAATACTAGTGACTAATGTGTCTGATTTCACTAATAGATTAGCAAAAGCTTTCTTTTCCACATTCTCCTTCAACATTATTTAATGCTTAATCCAACACAAACTCTGAATTTTGTAGTGGGTAGATTATGAGGAGTTGAAAATTATGAGACTAAGAAGTAGCTAAATGGAGAAGGGAATACATTCCCAAGTTCAAAATCAGTTGTCCCAGTTTCAATCTGGATAACAATGTAATTGGGACCAAAATCAAGAAGAACACTGAGCACCATAGGTTGCTAACTTAAAAAATATCTGTTTACTTATGAGAGTCTCTGGTAACAGTAAAATGTTCGATTTACTTTTATTAAAAATGGCTAAAATTTTAAGTCAAATCAGCTAAGTGCAACTATAAAATTATCAATACATTTCTTTTTATCTATTCCTAATGTAAAATACAGTGATGCTGTATTTAAGAGAAAAAATATGACTAAAACTTATTTATAAATGAATAAGTTAATAGGCTTCAACTAACCTGATGGTTTCATAGAACAAATGGCAGAAAGGAATAAGAGAATTTTGAAGATATCCATTTCCAAAGTATAAACTAAATTTATTATTTCTTCTATTCTAAGTACACTATCGTGACCATTTCTAAAGAATAATTTATTTCACATGTTCACAATGTAAATACTAAATATCTTTATGAATTATTTCATTTTACTTTTCAACAGACATTTCTAGATATGCATTGTAACCTTATCATGTGAAAAAAATTCAGTCTTTTTCAAAGAGAGATCTTTGACGTACATTTGATAATACACCAGAACAACTGCTGCTCTCCAACATTTGAAAGCCTCCTGAAAGATTTGGAGTGGCTGCTCTTTTTTTTTTTTTTTTTTTTTTTTTTAATTTTTTTTTTTAACATTTATTTATTTTTGAGACAGAGAGAGACAGAGCATGAACGGGAGAGGGTCAGAGAGAGGGAGACACAGAATCTGAAACAGGCTCCAGGCTCTGAGCTATCAGCACAGAGCCTGACGCGGGGCTCGAACTCACGGACCGCGAGATCATGACCTGAGCCGAAGTCGGCCGCTTAACCGACTGAGCCACCCAGGTGCCCCTGGAGTGGCTGCTCTTAACACACAGGGAGAAACTGGATCTACCTTAAACCTTATATGTGTTCAGTGAAGTTCAACTCTCTAGCCATGTTTCTGAGAAATGAGCTTTTTCAAATCCAGTCGAGTCAGGTTCAGGCAGTGGTTTGCTTCCTATTGCTAGGCTAAACTTTTTTCCTTTCTCTTCACAATCTTAATAGCTCTAAACACATTAATCTTATTTATTGCTGAGCAATGTCCCTACCATCTGCTCTTGCTAGTATTCCATCTAAAAATACAATTCTTTTTTTTTATATATTCAGCCCCAGTAATTTGTGTTCTGAATATTTTATTACAAAGCAAGTACATGGGGGGGGTGTTAGAATAAACTTGATCATCTAAATAATTATTTATATGTGGCTTATAAACAAAATCACCAACTGAAGTCTGAAAAGCAATTCTACAAATATTTTGAATTTCTGCTCTGATATTCAGCTGCCAAAATTCCAACTGATATTCAGTACTGAATGTTTTTAACAAGCAGTACTTTCAGACTGTTCAAAATGTTTTTGTATTTTAGCTCCAGATGGAGTATTGGTCCAGTTGGGTGAGTGACTGATATAACCCAGAGTGATCATTTCTTATTAAATTAGAAAATGCGTATTATTTATTTTGGGTTTGAAAATCAGACAAATAATTTCTATCATTAAATGCCATGGGAAGCCTTGAAATGATTCCATAATTATACATCCAATCTTATAAATTTTTACTTGCATGTTATGTAAGATTTCAATTACATACACAGATGAACTGATGGGATTTAAAAGCAAAAAAAAAAAAAAAAAAAAAAAAAAGCTCCCCCTTATAATTCTTTCTTAGCTACCTAGTTTTTAGATAAGAATAAAAGTGTTCTTTTACCCTGTATTAACCAATTAGTTGTTTGTGAGAACATTATTTTTTATAAATTAAGATGTTCACCCATACTAAATTACAGTAATTCAAAATCTCAACAGTTACAAGGCAGGGAATTTAAATGTTCTTGTTAGAAATACCTGATTATGCAAGATGCCCCCTCTTCTCCCAACTTTTCCTAAATACTACCTTTTCTCCTTTCATAGGTCATACACACTAGCATTATCAGCAAAAATAACATTGTATCATTCACTAATATACCTTTTCTCTCCTTGTCAAATATCAATTTGCTTTAGAGGTTTAATAAAATTAAAGTGTGAACAAAACGAAAACTGTAATTTTCTGTTCGTTCCCCCAGCCTTCTCTAGAAATCTCCCCAAATCGCATTTTAATTGTGCTTCCATAATACACTCCTGTGATTCATCAGCAGTAACCCATATCAGCTTACTGTTATTACCAGTCTCCCAAATGCGTCTCATTCAAATCTTTAAGATCTTTTACTATACGACTATGGTAAACACATCCACTAATACTCATCTCCTTACATCCCTTTACACTTTTCCTTTACACAATAATCCTTCCTTTTCAAAGACAAATCTGTCACAACAGTTTGAATGTTTTTGACACTATGTTCAACATTCTTAGGTATTTTATATTCAAATAAATCCTGAACTACGTTTAGTTATGATTTCTTCTTTACTAAAAATGAAACAATTAAAAAAGTTAAGAGTGTAATGATTTCAGATTACCCATATAAATTTTCTTCACCAAACTTTTAAGAGATTAGCTAAATTGCTAACATTAACACTCATAAAAAAAGATACACAGCTGACTACTCCAAATGTGATCGAAACATATATGATATCTTAGTGGAAAAAAATCACATTAAAAAAATAAAACCCTTCAGGCAGCTGGGTGGCTCAGTCAGTTAAGTGTCCAACTTTGGCTTAACTAAGTTAAGGTCATGATCTCGGCGGTTTGTGAGTTCGAGCCCTGCGTCGGGCTCTGTGCTGACTGGAGCCTGGAGCCTGCTTTGGGTTCTGTGTCTCCCTCGCTCTCTGTCCCTAACCAGCTCATGCTCTCTCTCTTCTCAAAAATAAACATTAAAAAAAAAAAAAAAAAAAAAAAAAAAATCTTGGGAACTTCCGCAGCATTGTCTCCCAAACTCAAAGGAATAAAATTCCACAGTAACTTAGAAACAACAGAATTCTTAACAATATTAACACAATTTTAAGATGTTCATTGAAAGGCTAAACAAAATGGGATCATACAGGACTAATTTTTAAAAATGTTTTAATGCACGTATGCAATGCTATGAACCTCAATCAGTTTTCTAATATTGTGCTTAGGACAGTAAAATTTACATGTTGGGTCTATTAAAAGCAAATATTTTCCTAATAACTTTCATTCCTGTACTTCATCCATTTGCAAGAGGAAAACTCCAGGTCTCATCTCAGCCTGCTTTCTAATCTCTTACTGAACACTTTTGTTATTTGGGGCCACTAAGTAACAAAACTGCAGCCTCAGAGAGGATATTTCCAGGACCACTACTAAACTGATCAAGGTCATGGGTTGTCTATTCATGGAGACCCACAATGATACCCATTTACAGTTCTCATTATCCTCCAAAAAGAAGGAACTCTCTTTCAAATGTTTATACTTGGCTTCCTTGTAGGAAGAGCCTAGTTTATGTGCAACCAAACATAAAATAGTTACATTGCTGATCTTGTCATTCAATTTTGCAATCCACTGTTAAAAAATTAATCTAAAAATGTCACTCCCAGATTTAAAAAGCTGTATTTATCTCAAAAATCAAGATTAAACTTTAGCTCCTTTTAATTTTCCAATAGATAATGCTTATAAAAACAAGATCTTGTATAAAGTAGAATGAACAAATGAGTCAGTCACAAGTTAAAATTAAACAACACTTTTCAAAGCAAAACCTAAAAAATAATAATTAGGGAGTTTCCAACATGTTACACTCACACTTTTTCTTTGTCAGAACACAATATGCCTTTATACACTGTACTTGTACATCTCTTTCTTGGTGGTTGGGGATGTTGATTCAGAGATTTTGTCTTAATTCCTCAATTCTGTGCATATTCAGTTCAACACATATAACAATAATTTTGACTGCAATTGTTTTGGTACGAAAAGTTATTTGCAATTCTCACCAACCAATGGGAGCTGTGTGACTTTATGAGTTACTAAAGAAAAGATTTAATATATAAACACAAAGATTAGCCATCTTTTTCCTAGATTGGGAATGTAAACAGAAGTTCACCACAGTTGTCTGTTAAGAGTTATTTATTAATTGTTCCACAATAGTACTAAAGTTCATACCAAACCAAAGTACCTAAAGAAGTCTGAACTGAGAGAATGACAAAATGCGAACAGGTTTTCAAAGATCTCCTTTACCTTTCTAGTTACTTAAATTCCCCAGGACCCTTATCAATATTGGAGTAAATTTTATATTCCCTATTTTCCTTCAAACCTATTCCTTTCCTTCTCCTATTCTAACATATTCCTTACCTCCCTTAACACACAACCTCTGCTCATTATTCTTTTACTCCCTACAAACACAGGAAACAAAATTTTCCCTTTGGAGTATAAGATCCAAATCATTACATTTTTCTCCAGCTGTTTATCTACATTTCCCAAGAGATACTTATCTCAACATGTAACAACATACTTCTCAAGGCTTATCTTGCACAGTATATTTCAACCTAGCTAGTCACACTCAGGCTATATGAAGCAGAGTTTTCGTTTCATGTTATTAAGAACTCAGTATTATTCTTCAGGCAAAAAGATGTGGGGCTGTGGGCTTTCATTTTTATCAATATACTTGCTTATGAGGGAAGCTACTCCTGTGCAACTGAAGCAGCACAATGGTTGACTGTAGTTATTATACACTGTTAACACATTTCTTTGTTGATTGAAAATACTGAACAATTGTCACGTTTAGCGTCTCTATGGTACTTATTATCAGATGGGAAACTGTGCAGAGAATTATATTCCACTAATTATCTGACCAGCTTTATCATAAAACTTTATGGCCTTATGTAACCTAAATGTGGTTCCATAAATGCTAAGTAACTAATTAAATTGCAGATAAAGAAACTTTTAAGTATGCCTAATCTGACGCTTAATTTAGGTAATGACTATTTATAACACAAAATTTCAATATTTAGGCATTCTTCTAAGGCAGAGATTTTTTCTTTTAAGCTTATTTTTTTTTTTTAGTAATCTCTACACCCAATGTGGGGCTCGAACTCACGACCCCGAGATAAAGAGTTGCGTATTCTTGCCACTGAGCCTGCTAGGCGCCCCAAGGCAGGGAATCTTTGTTAAGGTCCACAGGTTAAGAATTTTTTGTTGGAGTTTGTTCATTTTGAGGAAGGGGGTGGTTATTGTGAGTATACAAATTGGCTTGTAAACTTTCATGTGCAAATATATTTCTGGTAACGAATGGGGGTGGGGAGATATCAATTCTCTCATCAGCTGCCCAGAGTTTGAGACACTAAAAATGTTATATACAGTTCTCCCTAGAGCAAAGGTTCATGAAAATCTTACAGTAGAATCTACTTACGTTGGTCACTCACATGCAGTTAATACTTTTTTAAAAAGCGAAACAGGTAAAAAGGAGAAATAACTTTAGAATTGTATGCCCTCTGTATGGTTTAAACTCACTATAATTTCAGAGAATTTATTTTCAAGTTTTTTGATCAAGGATAAGACAATAGAATTCCTAATGCTGTCTTTATGTTAATATTCATTTTAAGTAATCAATGACTAAGGACGTAAATAACAAGTGGAACTAACACATTTTCCCTCAAAATCTGCCAGGAACTCGTTATCCTCTCATAGACGGTATGAGTATCATAGCACCAACAAAGGAATCTTGCATCACATTTTAAAAATTAAAACCTGTCATTATGGATCACAGAAAACATGAAGACCATAAAACTCAAAAAATGGTAAGTCTTCAGATGTAGTTTACTCTAAAAACATAACTTTGAAGTTCAGAAGTTAATTTTCATTTGAAGAAAGTTCTTTAGTTTAACAAGAACTACGAATTTGGAAGCTAAGGACTGTGTATGTCCTATTGCTCAAACGGTCACCCAGTTCAGGCTTAAATGCTACTAATTACAAGAAACTACAAAATGCCAGATACCAGGAATGAACAGAAAGTTTTGCCTTTCTCACCTGATTAATGTAATACAGAAAACTAAATGTGAGGCAGAAATATTTGTATCACTGTTTGCAATTTTTTAGAAATATTAAAAATTTTAAGTACAGGGCCACCTGACTGACCCGGTCGTTAGAGCATGTGACTCTTGATCTACAGGTCGTGAGTTCGAACTCCACACTGGCGGTAGAGCCTACTAATAAAGAAAAAAAATTAAGCACAGATCTTTTTGCATGTATTTCTGTTCTCATTATTGAATTACCACACAAATTACTGACTAGCAACTGCTAAATTATGGTAAATTATGGTACATTCATCCTGAATGTACAGCAACACAACAGTTTTCTACTTCATACCCTAACATCTTGAAAGTAAAAACCTTAATTTTAAAATGACCATATTCAAATATGGCCATTCCACAAACAGAAGAAAACGGGGGGGGGGGGGTAGGTGGATAAAAAAAAAAAAAAAATGTTAAGGTTAACCTAGAATGGAGAAGTCAGTCATCTGTGCAGAAAAATTAAGAACTGGATTTGAATGCAGAATCAGGGAGATTCTGTTTAGCAGTCTTGTTCGAGAAAATACCAAAGCTAGGAAATGACCTTGGCAAAGAAAGAACTAATTTACTTTTCCCAATCATACGGGCCCAGCAGATTATTTCACTAGAGACGAACCCATGTTTATGTCTAATATAATTTATCATTTCCCTGTAATAGTATCATATACCCAAAAAAAGCAAAGCTTCAAAGACCTATTCTATCCTTTAATATTTTTACTCCTTAATTCAACATTTGTAGCTACTGAATTTCAAAGCACAATTTTCTCATGATTTTACATAGCCACCCGCAATTTTTTCTCCATCTTTAAAAGGTACTTACTTTCAAATATCTCTTCTGCATCTTCAATATTTAAATGTCTTACCTCTTTCCTTCTGATATCTATACTTTCAACTTTTTTAAACATTGTTAGACTATGACTAATAGTTTTCCTACTAAAAATGCTCAAGGCCCTTTTTGTGTCCTACTGTTATTACAACCTTTTTGAGGCAAAAAGGATGCATCTAGAACCAAAAGATATTGGAATCTGATTTTAAGTGAGGCCTCAATAGTCTCTCTGATGTAATACTTAGGATACGTAACCCAATTTCAACAAAACATGTTCTAATTTACATATTAACTTTCTACCCTTCCATATAGTGCACCTCAAACACAAAATGCTCAACCAGTTTTCAAATAAAATAAACCTAGAAACATGAAATACTTAAGTTAAAAAAAAAAAACACAATAGAAATACAAGTCTCTAAACTGCAAGTTATACCACTGATGTGAATATTTTAGAAAATGTAGTTCATGAAAAAAACTGAAAAATGTTACTGGATATTAAGTGATATCTCCTTTCTTCAATTTTGTGATTAACAGGTCTTTTATTGGTAGTAAACTAGAGCAAACAATCAGAATAATACATATGCAGTATTCAGTACACACAATAAAAGTTAAAGAAATTCAAAACCTGTATAAAACAAACACTGGAGAAAAATCATACAGCTTAAGAGATACAGTGGTAAAGGTCCTCTCCATCCTTTGATTACAGCTTGTACTCTGTACCCAATAGAACTTACCGCACTTACCAAAATAAGAAATACAGACGTTTTAGTACTGATGTATTTAAGAGGATTAAACACATTTTCTAAGAATCTTGCAATGACAAATAGGTGACCCTTTAGCTGGTAAGCAGACTTAAGGGAGGAAAGTGGGGAAAGGAAATTAACTAATATTTTGTAACCATTTTTAATAATTTCTTATTTTCCAAACACTGCTTTCATAACAGAAGTGTTTTACACTTGCACAATATTAATTACTTTATTATACATGGAAGCCTGTGGTAGGCTGATTACACAATAAGACTGCAAACAACCAGTGGTACTTTTCTGACGTCAGAAGAGTACATAAGACTGAAACATCACCAAAAGTACATAAAAAACTCATCAGCATAAACATCAAAGTACATTAAAAAATATAATCAGGAAAAAAATACAATTGCTAAAAAGTGGTTTAGAGCAAAGCCACTGTCTTATCAGTAGCTTCAAATGGCAATTAGCGTTCATAGCAAGTTTTGATGACTTTACAAGACCCCTGTACAATACTGACTAATGCACCCTTTTAAAATGTACATTAAAGGCTGCAATTTCACAAAGAGGTTCTGATGTCACTACTAAATGCAGACACTTACTCCTCACATTAGCTAGGTCACCAGTTGGAATTACAACCTTATTAACAGTATCTGTAGCTCAGACTATGTGGGGCTTTATTATACATGGAAATCTCTATGGTTTTTTTTTTTTTGTTTTTTTAAAGATGGGGCGTTGTTTATCCTATTATTTAGTATTTGAATGCCACAAGGCATGTAAAATGCCTAATGAGTTACCTAATGGAATGTAAATCATTCTAAAATTGAAACTGTCCAGAGAGAAGAGGGAACAAGGCAGGCTCAGAAAGAGGGTAAGTCAAGAAAAGAACAAAAAAAAGAAGTGTGGGTGACACGTAATAACACAGACAAGAAAACAATGCTTTAAGCCATGTATAACAAATAATGCATACCCCAAATTTCAAAAAATTATGTAATTCCAACTTGGGTTCTAATACTGGATCTAACCAACCACTTGGGTGTCAACACTGTGCCAGATATCATAACTCCTAAGGAACTACAGCCCTGTTACAGTTGGGATAAGGAGAGGGTGCTATTTTTTCTTCTTCTTTTATTAAAGCTATCATTCCAGGCTTTGATCAAAGATCCAAGAATATTTGTTCTACCAGGCTGGAATGAATGGTTTGGAAGTTCAGAGTACATTTAAAAGCTGCAACAAAACATAGGTAGCCAACATCTCAGAATTTTGGATCAGCCTAGATGGAGACAGCAATTTGAAATGTTTTCGATCCCTTACTTAAAATGATGAAATGTGTATCAGCCCAGATAGAGCAATTTGAAATGTTTTCGATCCCTTACTTAAATGATAAAATGTATTATCATACTATCTGTAAATTGGATATTCCATTACAGTGATAACGTACAGAATTCCCATGCGTTATTACACTTTCCTGAGAGTAAAGCAATTAGAATAACCTTAATCCTAGCAACAAAGTTTTTTTTTTTTTGTGGGTTTTTTTTTGTCTTTTTTGTAGGTTTTTTTTTGTTTGTTTTTGTTTTTGGGTTTTTTTTTGCCTTTTTTGTTTTTTTTTTTTGTATTTTTGTGGTTTTTTTGCATTTAAAACTTTTGGGCTATTCCCTGACAATCTATACATGTAAATTTGATTGCTAAACATTGTCACTTTGAATGTCAAACTATTTTTAATCTATTGATTTTGATTAAAAATCATAATACAAACAGAGCTAAAATCACACTAACAAAATAAACTAAATATGAAAAGTTGCATTGAAAGGGCATTACATTATTCTTAATAGGATCGTGTAGAAACATTCCAATGGCAGTGTTCTCAAAATAAAACAAAATTACATTAGACCTCCAGCCTGGTCACTTTGGGGACCTTACCTGTAACTTTGGCTGGTGGGTGTCTTTACTCTCGTACTACATGGCTCACTTACATCAGACATCATATTTGTATACCCTGAGAAATCTGACACCGAAGTCCTTACTCTATGGTCCACTTCTCCATTAGAGTTAGTGATGAAGGTCATTGGCACCCTGCTGCCCGACTTAAACTGAGAACCAAACGCTTGTGCAAAGTTCTCAATCTGGTACGTTGTTCTAGGCTCTATGTCTTTCTGAGGATCTATCTGGCTAGCTAACTCCTGAGATGGAATCTGAAAGCTTGTTGAGGACTCTAAATTTTTCTGTTGTTCCTTCTGGCTAGTCAATTTCTGAGATGAGGACTGGAAGGCTGATGAAGTCTCTAAATTCTTCTGAGAATCTATCAGATCATCCAGCTCCTGGGAAGGTGTCAACTGCTGATGTGTAGCATCCAAAGCAGATAAATAAAGACCTGGTTGAGATCCAAACAACATCCCAAAAGGAGGCTTTGGCAATGAAGATGGCAACACTGAGGTAACAGATTGGCCGAAACCACACTCCAAAGGAGACGTAGTGTATATTTGTTTTTCTGGAAATAAAGTGTGGTTGTGGAGAGGTGAAGACAAACTGACAAACTGGAAACCGTGTCCAAGAGTAAAACCTGCATTAGTGGATTTTTCAAAAGCCTGTTGGAGGTATTTGGAGTATTCTTGCAACATGCTTGCCTTATCACTTGAAGACGTTTGGGTGCCTGGGCTCAAATTTTCTTCTTGAACCAACTCTGAGTGTTCTCCTGAGGTGTGTAAATCCACTCGTGGTTCCGTTATGTTGAAAGGATCCTCTTTCTGGCTTTCTGATTTGTTGGAGTATTGATCCAAAATACTTTGTAAAACCTCATCAGGAATTCCAGACTTGTCATGACAAGACTTAATTTCAGCATTTAGAGCCGAGGAGTCAATAAGGGACAATGGGGTCTCATTGTCCAAAACACTGACACCTGCAGACTGAATGACGGACTGTTGGGAGACCATGTGTCCTACATTTATAGAAAAGGCACTGTTGCTGCTGGCAGTTGGTAAATATCTTCTTTTCTTTGAAAACTGCATGGCATCATCATAATTACTACTTATTTGACCTTGTTTACCACTGGTACTTTGGAGAAGACTAATAGTCTCCACACTATTATTTGAAACTATGCCAAGTGAGCCACCTGGTTTCCCAGACAAGGACTTCTGTCCAATGATGTCTGGTAATGGTGACACAAAATTAAGGTAGCTTTTCTCTGTATTCTTTCTGCTTCCTTTCTTAAAGATCAGTTTTGGCACCCTTTTCTGCAGTTCATCAATACCAGTGCCAATTATGCCTCCACTGGAAGACACAGTAGGCATTTCTACTGAGTAACTCTGCATGTTTATATTATTTGAAATTTGTGATTCACTTGTTTTACCAGTCTTATGTTCCTTATTTTCAACAGCTATACTTTTTGACTTCGTTTTTCTCCTTGAAGAACTTGTATTTCCCTGAGACAACACAGCCAGATTACCCATACTGCTATGGGTTGATGACCCAGGTTCTGCACCAGCGGCTCCTTTAGCTATGGCTTCACCACATGTGCGCCTGTGCTTCAACAGTCTATCAGTCCTTGAAAAATACTGTTGGCAAGTGTCACATTTATATGGCTTTTCTCCACTATGCGTCCTCTTGTGTCTCTCCATATGGTACTTCTGAATAAACTTCATGCTGCACTGATCACATCCAAATGGCTTCTCTCTACTATGAATTTTCTCATGTCTCTGTAGTAGGTATTTCTGAATGAAACCCATACTACACTGGCTGCACTGGAAAGGTCGTTCTCCAGTATGAATGAGGACATGTCTCCGCAGGTGATAGGAGCTTCTGAAAGCAGCACTACAGTGATCACAGATATGAGGTTTCTGACTTGGGGAGAGGATGGCACCTTCTCCATCTCCAACCAAAGAAGGTTTGGAAGATGCACTTGGCTTCCTCTTGGCTTTGATTCCCTGAGATTCTGGCTTTGGCCTCTTTGCCTTTTTGACATTAGTGTCCTGCTTTGGCTCCTCACTGCCATGGTGGTCATCAGTCCTGCTACTGCTGCTGAGCAATACGTCACGGTGGTGCTGGGCTGGTTGCTGCTGGGCATGCTGGTGGAGAATACTGAGGTCCTGGATGACGCCGTGGCTCCCCCCATCCCCGCCTCCTAGGCCAGGAGATCTCTCCTCAGCCCCAGCGAACAGCCCCCCATAGTGGTGGTGGTGATGGTGGTGGTGGGACTGCTGCTCCTCAGGATCTGCGGGTTTCTCCTGTTTGATGCTAACCAAAGACTGCAAGAATCCCCAGGAGGTCCTCTGCGAGGGGAAGGCCGCGGCTGACGCCGCCGGCTCCTTCTTGAAAGTCATGTCCGGGGCTGGCGGAGGGGGGGGCTCAGCGGCCGGGGCTGCGGAGGTAGAGGAGGATAACACGCACTGCGGGGGAGGGGCGGCCGACCCCGCCGGCCGGGTGAAGCTGGTGACCGGGGGAAGCCGGTGGTTGAACATAACCATACCCTGGGGAAAGGTGGGTTCCATCTCTGCCCTCCTGCTGCTGCCGCTGCCGCCGCTGCCGCCGCCGCTACTACCACCGCCGCCGGAGCCGCTACCACCGCTACTGCCGGTACCACCGCCGCCACTCAGGAACCCACTGCCGATTTTCATACCCCGAAGGAGGACTGGCTGAGGAGAGGAGGAGGAAGAGGGAAGAGGGAGGAAAGGGGGTGGAACCGGGCCCCGGGCCGGGACCACCGCAGCGCCCAGGACCCCGCCGCGCCGCCGCCCAGACCGCAACGCGCCCAGCACTAATTCCCAGCCCGGTCGCCTCCGGCACCGGCACACATGGTCCTGGGACTCTTCCCTGGGCCTCGCCCTCTCCCTCTCAGACCCACCGGCAACACTTACGGGTACCGCCGCCGCCGCAGCCGCCGTCGCCTCCAGTTAATAAAAATAACGCCGTCCTCTCCACAATGGAATTAAAAGCCTCCCCTGTACTGCGCAGCCGCGGCGCGGTGTCTGCTGGGAACTCTTCAACCCAGCCAGAGGGGAGCTCTGCGGAGCCACGGCGCCTGCGCTGCAGCTTCCGCCCGGTCTGCCTGTCAATCACTGGGGCGGTTGGGCGGAGGGGAGGCCCAGGGCTCGAGGGGCGGGGATTTGGGTCCCCTGTAGAAAGAGGCTTCCAGGCGAACGGGCGTGATTGGTGGGCTGCACTGACGGAGTTGGACGTGGGTGAGGGCTTCTGGGGGAGGACGCTCAGGGGGTGGAACCCAAGGGGCGGAATTACGCGGGACCTTACTGCGGCGTGGCTCGGGGGCTGCAGAGAAAGAGGCTGGCAAGATGGGGGAAACTGAGGACTGAATGTTGGGGCTTTTTCTAGCTTACAATTTGTAGTCTAGGTATTGAATCACAATCCAAACCCAGAAGTGGGTCACTTAGGGCACTTTTGGTTCTGCCTAAAAGCAGTAAACTTCAAATGCCCAACATTTATTAAAACAGATTTCTTCCGTTATCCCTCTTAGGTTGGAAATATTTTAATAGTGGGCGTGTACCTTTGCATTTATAGGAGGAGCCTGCTTTGAAACCGTTGCAAAAAAAAAAAAAAGTTGTTTTACTGCCAACCTACCTGAAGGCTACTGAAGAAGGAAACCGCGTGTAATCCGGGTGCTGCAGCCCTGTAAAACACGCCCACACTCATACTTCATCATCATCAGATGTTATTTAAATGCCCACATACCTTTTCAGTCTGGCTAATGACTCTGTTTGCAATGTTACAATGTTGCCTAGTCCCTTATGTTACTTATTTAGGAAAAACTGACTACCAGGCCCTTCTAAGACGTGTACTAGGAGTCACTCTGCCTTCCCCCAGTATGGACTGCTGAGAAACGCATGCAAAATTACAAATTTTTTCTTGAGGGAAAATTACAAAGTAAAATCTTGAAATCAGAGACTAACAAATACCACACAAGTCTCTACTCAGTGGCTAATGTACACAAAGCACTCACTTTCATATTAAACGTGCCAAAATCTAAACCAGCTACTTGCCTAACAAAGCCTATATAAATCACAATTTTTTTCATAAAAGAACTAGAACCATCACAATAATTCGTTTACATAGTATATTTTCTTCGTGAAATTTCAAGTCCATTTTCTCACAATATTTCTAACTAAATAACTGCTCATAACTAAATAGTAAATGACTTCTCTGAGAAACTTCACCATTGAAACCATAAGATTATTCATTATTCTTTATGGGCCTCTCTGAACCTGTGCAGAAACTTAAAAGGTAATATTTATGAACATTTGGTGGTAAGAAATATTATTCTAATTCCATGAAGTTACCTATAAGCATTCTGCCACTTAAATTGCAAAACTTGAATACCGTCAAGGATAGCTAAGTGTTAAAAGAAAGACTGAAAATTCCAAAACTTAAGGCAGTAGTAAAATATTAGTCAATGCCTGTGAGAAATGAGGCTGTCCCTTTATTCAGGGCGTCAGTGTTTAATGGTAAGCTGGGATGCATATAAGCTAGTCCAAGCATGAAGGGCAGTAGGACACTCATATGAAAAGCCAACTTTGTTCCTCAGTTATCAAGATAAGAAACCTGTCATTTCTCTCATTCACTCTGTCAGCCTTGAGATACTCCAAGCAGACTTACCTCTGTGTTGTATACCCCATATATCAGGAAGATGAAGAGACCCTGTAAAATAAAATGGAGGGAAAAAGCTGTTAACGCTAATCATTTCAGCAGTAGAAATACCCGAAATAAACTTTCCTGGGAACAGACAAAAGAAGACACACTTCATCAAGGTCAATTTATTTTTCTATTTTTCAACATTAGAAGCTGTACCTTGAGCATTTATAAGGTAACATACCAGCACATCACTTACAGTGGTTGTGCTACGCAATTCTTCATAAATAGAAAATAAAAATACCATTCCTGGTACATAGAATATTAATTATAAAAATCAAAATGCCAGTTTCTGAAAGATAGCTAGGTAATGAAAAAATTAAACTCAGAAAATGTCATCAAAGTAATCAATAGCACTCAGCATCAATATTTCTAAACCCTGTTTTAGACTACGGAAAATGGAATATATTGGTTAAAGTCTTCACAGGAGTAAAAAAAAAATTTTTAATGAAAACAACTAAAAGGATAAACTTAGGGTAATAAATAGTTTCTAAACAATATTTAAAACTCCAGTTCAGGTTAGGATAAAATTTCACATTATCACTTGTAAAACTACACACATTTTTATTGTAAACTTTTTATAAAGAAGTTTCAAAGATCTGCTGTTTATTAGTCCTTAGTTTTAGAAAATACTTAATTGTAAAATATAAAATGAATCTCTCTAAAATATTAAATTTTTTAAGAAAATAAAACTGATGTAGTTTAAACTTATTAGAGAAAATAGCAAGAAATTTTCCATGTATTTTGGCTTTGCAGGGGAAAGAAAAAATCTATATTATCCTATTCTTGTTAGGTATGAGTAAACCAAATATGAGATAGATGCCAGGACTAAAGTCTGGAAATGGTTCAAATAGTTAAGAAATGTGACATTTCAAAAGGAAAATATTACAGGAATATTTTAATATTTGTTTTATATCTGCATACTTAACATCTTACAGATAAAGGAAACAATCCTATAATAAGGAGATTGAATAAAACAGAACTAGGTTTTGCTCATCAGTTTCTTCTGTAACATATTTTATTTTTTAAGAACAATTTTACTTTCTTTATTATTTTCTTATGTAATCTTTACACCAACATGGGGCTCAAACTCACAACCCTTGAGATCAGGAGTTGCATGCAATACTGACTGAGCCAGGTGCCCCTCATCATTTTACTCTAGTATGGTATGTTCATTACAATTAATCTTACAAGTTTTCAATACTACTCTCTATATAATATCAGAAACAAACCTTCATTACATGTATTTGTATTAGGAAGAAAGGTTGATAAAGAGTTTTGAACAACCAAAAATGTCTACTGGGTCATTGACTTTTAAAAATTCAAGTACAGTGAGAGTTTCTTCACTGTGTATACATCACGTCCCATAGCTCAATATCAATACTCAAATCCATCCAAGTAGCCTTTCTCAAGATCTACATAGTGTGAATTCAACCGTCTTAGATGATACTCATTTTATAGGCTACTTGTTTGCCTATATTCTAGATAATTCAAGAAAAAAGTTCTCTGACTTATGACAAAACTATACAATAATTAATAGTGCTCCTTCCTTTCATAATTGCTAATTCTTTATTTCATATTGTGTTCTATAGATATAAAATTAAGAGTAGGTCACTCAAATTACTTCTATGTATGAGACAGGAGTATTTTGCTTTGTGCAGTACCTAAGTTCTTCACCACAATGCCTTGTGTATGGAACAATAGACACCGTGATTTCTATATGTTAAGAAATTCATCTGTTGGGGTGCCTGGGTGGCTCAGTCAGTTAAGCAGCTGACTTCAGCTCAGGTCATGATTTCATGGTTTGTGGGTTCGAGCCCCGTGTCAGGCTTTCTGCCATCACCCAGGAGCTCGCTTCAGATCTTCTGTCCCCCTCTCTCTCTGCCCCTTCAGTATGCTCTCTCTCAAAAATAAATAAACATTAAAAAATGCACAAAAAAAGAAATTCGGCTGTTATCTATATATTTTGAGACATCTATAGAAGAGCCCTTCTATGATGTGTATAATCACTTCTGTAATTTATCTATTTCGTAAATTCAATTTTCTCTAAAAGAAAAGAAAATTTCAAAAATCACATTCATTCTCCATGTCTTGGTAAAGTAAGAAGGATATGGAGTATGTTCTAATATTTTTATTTACTCTATTTCCATGTTACTTGTTATACATTTTAAGTTCTCACATATTTAACTCTTTAAAGTAATATAAAATGATCCACAACAAAAGTCTGCCTTTTGAAAAAAAGATTTAGACTGAAAAACTGTTTCAAATAAAGGCAGCTTCAGTCTCAGAAGTTTTTTTCTCTTTCTCCTTTCTCTTCAACAGATGCACACTTAAAAGCATGGTAAGCAATCCCCAAATTATTACTTCAAAGATCCTGAAAAAGCCTGAGACTTGAAATCACTCCAAGGAATCTCTGCTTTTTTTTCTCTTGGGTTGTCTACCTGATGTCACCACAACCAGCTGAAAAGTAAAACATTAATAATAATAATAATAATAATAATAATAAAAAATTGTGTGTTTTATACATGGTGCCTTTTTTCCCCACTGATTTTACCAACTATTGACAGTTGTGATAATTTAGATCTAACTCTACAGAACTTCATAAGCCCTTCACTACTGGTTAAACATCTCATTTTCTCTTTTTTCCCAAGGGAAGAATCAAAACAGAAATAGCTAAACATAAAAATCTTAAACCATAACTAGGAGCCACTTTTAAATCTCCGCAGGGAGAATACCTTTAAGAACAGCTGGAAGGAACCAACTGCCAAATTTCAACTGGCACTGAGACTTCTGAGCTCCTTCTACCAACATTCTGTCCCACCAAAGAGTGAACACTGTAAGTATGCCTTATTTCTGAAACGAATGATCCTTCATGTCTGTTGGGGAGTTTCTGCTATTCCATCCATAGACCTACCCATTCAAAATATATATGGAGTATTAATCTATAATGGAACCAATTTCTCAATGTTTCAATCACAGTAAAAATAACAGTAATTGGACAGGAAACATCCCAAGCGTAGCTGGATTCCTATAGCATGTGTATATATCATGGGCAGGAGCCAGGACCAGGGAAAGAACACAAGGGTATTACATCTGATGCTGTACAGGAGTTAAAAATAGAAACTTACAGGAAAGAAGGGGGGAAATCATGCTATATTATTTTATTTTCATTTATGTATGAAACATTAAAAACTGAGGCAGCTTTGTAAATATCTTCATTGTCCTAGAAGTTCATTGAACAACGTCGGCGGATAGATTCAATGGCTGACATCTAGTCTGTTATTTTTATATTGATTGTTCTGTACTTTCGTAGTGCACTTCATGACTGCTACAAAATCAATCTTTTCTGTGGTAATGTATTCTTTCCTGGCGATACAAAGAACAGGAAGGTGCCACTATACACAGTACATTGCCCACTCAGGAATCAGAAGAATATTAACAATGCTAATATATGTATAGCTCTCTCAAAGTACTTTCATTTGCATAATTCCATTTGTTCCTCACTACAATACTGCAAAGTAGGCAGCATGAGTGTTATTAGCTTTTTTTTTTTACATATGAGGATTTTGAGGCTTGCTCAAAATGCCACCGTGCTGACAAGTGGGCAGAGGCAAGGATTAGTTTCTGACTCCTCATCTAATGTGCTTTCACATACAACTGCCTTAAATAGACACCTTCGTAATTCTGAAATCACCAGCTTCAAGGTAATACAATTGGTGAGCTCTTTAAAAGCTGAGGTGTTTTGAAAGCATATTATAGTTTGATTAGAACTGTAGAAGTTCAGGGACTCAGTATCCAGTAATAGAGCTGCTTAGACTAGTGCTCCACAGTCTAAGATGGCCTAGCAAATACAACAGGAAATACACTTTGCAACAGTGGTTCCTAGTTGCTATGCACCAGGTTCTGTCTTTTGTGCTTCCTTACAAGTTCTCATTCAATGATATATACTTGCTAGTTGCTGGGAAACATATCTTTTCCCATCAAAACGCTGCTAGGTAACCACATAGTCAAATATCCTTTATCATTATCATCATTTACTGACCTTCTTTGAATGTATGGTGCTATGCTGTGTGCTTTTATTTATTTACAAACCATGCTCCAACCTAGTTTCTATAAACAATTCCTGTTTGGGCGACGAAATCCCATGGAAACAAAAGCATTAGTGTGCAAGGATATGTGTATTTGCTTGTTGCAACACTGTGTGTAGTGGTAAAGAACTGGAAACAACCTGAATGCCCTTCAACACAGGATTGGCTGAGTAAATCGTGGTCTCTTCATCCCTTAAGATACTAGGCAGCTGAAAGAATGAGTTAGAGCTATGTTTATTAGCCTGGAGTAATTTCATGAATTGTTAAAGGAGAAGAGCAAGAGGAAAAGACACGTGTGTTATATCGTCTCTTTTTTTAAAACAAATGACAAAACCTCCCTTCCTCCTCCCCAAATACAACTGATTCAACAGGAGAACAGTGGAAAGGTGCACACCACACTGTTGTCACTGGTTTTCCTAGTGGAAAAGACGTGAGGGAGAGGAAGCAAGTCAGAAACATGTTAGAAGCACACTAGAAAAACATGTATGACCTTATCAAAGGAGGTGGAATGTACAATTCTATGGAGGATATTAAATATAAATATAGAAAAGAGAATCTGCACATGGATAAGGAGCTAAAGATAAGATGGACAAATAAAATACTGATTTGATTTGGGGTAAGATTGGGGTTTTTTCTTGACTCCTATTATTTTTTTAAAGCTTTTATTTTTAAGTAACCTCTACACTCAAAGTGGGGCTCGAACTCACAACCCTGAGATCAAGAGTCACATGACTGAGCCAGTCAGGCATCCCCACTATTATTTTAATATAAAGAGTAGCTGAGGTGCCTGCGTGGCTCAGTCAGTTAAATGTCTGACTCCTGATTTCAGCTCAGTCATGATCTCACGGTTGGTGAGTTCAAGCCCCATGGCAGGCTCTGTGCTGACCGAATGGAGCCTGCTTGGGATTCTCTGTCCCACTCTCTCTCTGCACCTCCAGCTTACATGCACACATGTGCTCTCTCTCTCTCTCTCTCTCTCTCTCTCTCTCTCTGAAAAATAAATAAATAAATATAAAAAATAAAGAGTATAATACATTTGAACGAAAAAGGATGTAAGTGGGTTTATTTAAAATGAATTCATTGGGGCACCTGGGTGGTTCAGTCGGTTAAGTGTCAGAGCTCGGCTTTATCATTATCACGAACTTGTGTTCGTGAGTTCAAGCCCCGCGTCAGGCTCTGTGCTGACAGCTCAGGGCCTGGAGCCTGCTTCAGATTGTGTGTGTCCCTCTCTTTCTGCCCCTCCCCCACTTGCACTCACACACACACTCTCTCTCTCTCAAAAATAAACATTAAAAAATAAGAAGAATTTATTATTTTTTAAAAGTGGGGTATAATTTACCAATAAATGTATACTTGTGATTAGTAGACTAAAGAAAATAAGCAGTTTATACAGCAGAACACATCAATTTTGCCAGGGAAAGTGGGTACATCATGAGAAGGGAGCTAAAATCTATTAAGCGATGGCCTCTTGTGGTATGTGTTTGGTTTGCTGCTCTTCTGAAGATCTGATTCTTGAAGGAGAAGGAAGCGTGGTCAGTGAGACAGCTGGGAAAGGGCATTTATGAGAGATCTTTGAGAAAGCACAGCTTCATGAAAGCACAGAGATCTCCAGGGGACACGCAAGGAGCTCAGAATTGCTAGAGCAAGTTGCTTTCAAGCGAGAGAGGGGAAGCTGATGAAACCAGAAGCAGGGGCAGCACCAGACTGCGAAAGGCCTTGCATAGCGTGTCAAGGAATCCAGTTATTCCTCTCCTAGAAAAGGGGGTCATTACAAAGTTTTCATCAGGAAAGTGATGTCAGGAGCTTTTGGGGGTTTTGTTGTTGTAAAGTAACTCCTGTAGCACTGAGAGAAATCGGTTAAAGAGGCATAGGGCAACCGGTTAGGAAGCTACAGTCAGGGTAAGAGAATCCAAAACGAGGGAAATGGTTATGAGAATTCAGAGACGTTTAGGAGGTACAGTCAAATATCGAACGGAGGTGGATGCTGACTGGACGGGACAGGAAAAAGCGAGAGCTGGGTTACAGGTGATCATCAGCTCACTGGCTTCAGTGATGGGTGATTTCCTAAGGCAGAGAATTAAATGGAAAAGAAGCATGTTTGCTGAGGAAAAGAATGCATTTATTATATGTGTCAGATGGGAATGTGGTCCACTGAGCAATTGGACACACAAGTCTGAGCCTCAGGAAGGATCTCTGGGATAGAGATACAGGGCTGGGAATCATCCAAGTAGGGATGGCAGTGGATGCCCTCAACTAGGGAGCACGTAAAGTAAATGAAGGCAGTGGCTGTAGACAGATTTCTGGGAAATGCCATTCCTGCTTCAGAGCTAAGCAGAGAGAAAACCAATGAAGGAGGAGTCAGAGAGATGGTGCTTTCAGGGAAGCCAATGGAAGATTTTTTTCTTTATTTGGTTTTATTTATTTCTTTTAATGTTTATTTTTGAGAAAGAGAGAGAGAGAGAGAGAGAGAGAGAGAGAGAGAGAGAGAGGAGCAGGGGAGGGGCAGAGAGAGCGGGGGAGACACAGAATCTGAAGCAGGCTCCAAGCCCCTAGCTGTCAGCACAGAGCCCAACACAGGGCTTGAACCCACGAACGGTGAGATCATGACCTGAGCCAAAGTCTGACACTTAACCAAGTGAGACACCCAGGCACCCCAGAAGAGAGTTTTAAAGAAGAAATGAGTAGCGGCAAACATAGGTTAAAGGCATAAACTCTGAAACCATACTGCCTGGGTTCCATTCCTGGCTCTACTACTTACTAGCTGTGTGAGCTTGGGCAAATTACTAAGCATCTCTGTTCCTCACTTTCATCATGTATAAAATGCTCACAGTAATGTGCCTGTCTCATAAGATTGTTACGGGAACTAAAAGAGTAAATAAGTGTAAAGTGCTTGGAACAGTGCCTAACAGAGGTAATACTATCTGAGTATTTGACTGATGTCACATAAGATCAACTAAGAAGGGACCGGCAAATGCCATTAGATTTGGTAGTTACTGGATTCATTGCATTTACATTTGAGTAACTTCTATATGTCAGGCGCTGAGAACATAGTCATGAAGGAAACATTGAACTTGCTCTGAAGGAGCTTATATTCTGGCGAATAGCATTCATTGACTGTGTGTGCACTGTTCTAATCACCTGACAAGCATTATTACTTCGCTCATTCCTCACACTTACCCTGGATATAGGTACCATAATTATCCTCATTTTACAGATAGGAACATTGAGCAACACGGAGAGGTTCAGCAAGGAGCTGGAGCCAGGAGGTGGCAGAATCGGGATTTGAATTGAGCTGGACTGACTTCGGAGAACACCTCCTTAGCCTCGAAATCGTATAGTCTCCAGTTGGCTGCTGGTGACCTCAGTAACAGTGCCTTTAGAAGTATGGTGGGGACAATACCCAGAAACTGAGCATTGAATGGGAGCTGGTTAATTGAGAGATTGAGAAGAGTTGAAAGCATTTCCACATAGAATCACACTGACAAAGTCCAAGTATGTGGATTTGTGGGGGATTTATTCTATTTGGGTGATAGAGTAAGGAAAGTGAAAGGATTAAGTAGTAAGCATGTTCTTTGGTCATGTCTTTCTCAAATACCTGTTTCAACTATTTCTTTGCAGCGATCTGGCTGGCGGTCAGTTCAAGATTAAGATCTCTGGTGAGTGCCTGAAGGGTATGTATTTGTTATTATTTATTGAAGCAAGATCAGTACAATTTCTTTCTTTCTTTCTTTCTTTCTTTCTTTCTTTCTTTCTTTCTTTTTTCAATATATGAAATTTATTGTCACATTGGTTTCCATACAACACCCGGTGCTCCTCCCAAAAGGTGCCCTCCTCAATACCCATCACCACCCTCCCCGCCCTCCCACCCCCCATCAACCCTCAGTTTGTTCTCAGTTTTTAAGAGTCTCTTATGCTTTGGCTCTCTTCCACTCTAACATCTTTTTCTTTTTTTTTTTTTCCCTTCCCCTCCCCCATGGGTTTCTGTTAAATTTCTCAGGATCCACATAAGAGTGAAAACATATGGTATCTGTCTTTCTCTGTATGGCTTATTTCACTTAGCATCACACTCTCCAGTTCCATCCACGTTGCTACAAAGGGCCATATTTCATTCTTTCTCATGGCCACGTAGTACTCCATTGTGTATATAAGCCACAATTTCTTTATCCATTCATCAGTTGATGGACATTTAGGCTCTTTCCATAATTTGGCTATTGTTGAGAGTGCTGCTATAAACATTGGGGTGCAAGTGCCCCTATGCATCAGTACTCCTGTGTCCCTTGGGTAAATTCCTAGCAGTGCTATTGCTGGGTCATAGGGTAGGTCTATTTTTAATTTTCTGAGGAACCTCCACACTGTTTTCCAGAGTGGCTGCACCAGTTTGCATTCCCACCAACAGTGCAAGAGGGTTCCCGTTTCTCCACATCCTCTCCAGCATCTATAGTCTCCTGATTTGTTCATTTTGGCCACTCTGACTGGCATGAGGTGATATCTGAGTGTGGTTTTGATTTGTATTTCCCTGATGAGGAGCGATATTGAGCATCCTTTCATGTGCCTATTGGCCATCCAGATGTCTTCTTTAGAGAAGTGTCTATTCATGTTTTCTGCCCATTTCTTCACTGGGTTTTTTGTTTTTCGGGTGTGGAGTTTGGTGAGCTCTTTATAGATTTTGGATACTAGCCCTTTGTCTGATATGTCATTTGCAAATATCTTTTCCCATTCTGTTGGTTGCTTTTTAGTTTTGTTGGTTGTTTCCTTTGCTGTGCAGAAGCTTTTTATCTTCATGAGGTCCCAGTAGTTCATTTTTGCTTTTAATTCCCTTGCCTTTGGGGATGTGTCAAGTAAGAGATTGCTACGGCCGAGGTCAGAGAGGTCTTTTCCTGCTTTCTCCTCTAGGGTTTTGATGGTTTCCTGTCTCACATTCAGGTCCTTTATCCATTTTGAGTTTATTTTTGTGAATGGTGTGAGAAAGTGGTCTAGTTTCATTCTTCTGCATGTTGCTGTCCAGTTCTCCCAGCACCATTTGTTAAAGAGACTGTCTTTTTTCCATTGGATGCTCTTTCCTGCTTTGTCAAAGATGAGTTGGCCATACATTTGTGGGTCTAGTTCTGGGGTTTCTATTCTATTCCATTGGTCTGTGTGTCTGTTTTTGTGCCAATACCATGCTGTCTTGATGATGACAGCTTTGTAGTAGAGGCTCAAGTCTGGGATTGTGATGCCTCCTGCTTTGGTCTTCTTCAAAATTACTTTGGCTGTTCGGGCCCTTTTGTGGTTCCATATGAATTTTAGGATCGCTTGTTCTAGTTTCGAGAAGAATGCTGGTGCAATTTTGATTGGGATTGCATTGAATGTGTAGATAGCTTTGGGTAGTATTGACATTTTGACAATATTTATTCTTCCAATCCATGAGCACAGAATGTTTTTCCATTTCTTTATATCTTCTTCAATTTCCTTCATAAGCTTTCTATAGTTTTCAGCATACAGAAGATCAGTACAGTTTAAATATCAGATCCACATGTGGCAGAATCTCATTCTATTACAAAAATCAAAAAAGATGAAATGTATTCTCAACCAAATTTAAGATAGCTGAAGGCTACAGATGAGAGAATTTTTTGGTAAACGTAAAAAAATCTAAAAAGTAGTCTTACCTTTTCTTGGTCTGATTCTGGACGAGTAGGTTCCAGGAATCTGCGTTTTTAACACACACCTGAGTTGTTCTGATGCATAATAAAGTTTAAGAATTAATTCCAGCTCCACTATGTACTAACTCTGTGACCTAGGGCAAATTACCCAGTCTCTCTGTGCCTCAGTTTTCTCATTGTAAACGGAGATAATAATAGTACCTACTTCAGAGGTGTGTTGGAGAATTGAAGAGGTAAATTTTTAGCACATCTGGCTCAAAATAAGCCTTCAGTATGTCTTTGTTATGTAAAATAAACAAATCACAGTTTTAAGGGACAATCGACAAATTAGAGGCTGTAACTTTAGGGAGGTGGGAGTGTGCCTTATTAGAAGGCAAATTAAATTGTCATGCACTGATTTTCAGGTATTGTAACCAAAAAGCTTAGGGAGTAAATAAATTAGGAAGAATTTCAGGATAGAATTTAAAGAGTTTTGACAACAAAAGTTTTCTTCTATATTTGCAAATGACATGTCAGATAAAGGGTTAGTATCCAAAATCTATGAAGAACTTATCAAACTCAACACCCAAAAAAACCCAATAATCCAGTGAAGAAATGGGCAAAAGACATGAATAGACACTTCTCCAAAGAAGACATCCAAATGGCTAACCGACACATGAAGAAATGCTCAACATCACTCATCAGGGAAATACAAATCAAAACCACAATGAGATATCACCTTACCCCTGTCAGAATGGCTAACATTAACAACTGAAGCAACAACAGATGTTGGCAAGGATGCAGAGAGATGGGATCTCTTTTGCACTGCTGGTGGGAATGCAAGCTGGTGCAGCCACTCTGGAAAATGTTATGGAGGTTCCTCAAAAAATTAAAAATAGAACCACCCTATAACCCAGCAATTGCACTACTAGGTATTTATCCGAAGGATACAGGTATGCTGTTTAGAAGGGACACATGCACCCCCATGTTTCTAGCAGCACTATCAACAATAGCCAAAGTATGGAAAGAGCCCTAATTTCCATCAACAGATGAATGGATAAAGAAGATGTGGTATATTTATACAATGGAGTATTACTTGGCAATCAAAAAGAATGAAATCTTACCATTTGCAACTACATGGATGGAACTGAGGGTATTATGCTAAGTGAAATTAGTCATAGAAAGACAAATATCATATGACTTCACTCATATGAGGACTTTAAGAGACAAAACAGATGAACATAAGGGAAGGGAAGCAAAAATAATGTAAAAACAGGGAGGGGGATGAAACATAAGAGACTCTTAAATATGGAGAACAAACAGAGGGTTACCAGAGGGGGTTGTGGGAGGGGTATGAGCTAAGTGGGTAAGGGGCATTAAGGAATCTACTCCTGAAATCATTGTTGCATGATACGCTAACTAACTTGGATGTAAATTAAAAAAATAAATTTAAAATTAAAAAAAAATTTCTTCTGGAGCTCTTTTTTTTTTAAGTTAAGCTAATTGGTCAGATATGAGGCATGTCATATATAGAGGTCCCCATGTTACAGATCAATTCTACAAGGATTTCAAAATATAGTTCAAATATTATATGAATGAGGACCTCCATGGTTGTAAATGACAACTCAACTCAAACCAGATGAAACAAATAAAAGGACAGAGATTTATTGAGAACTAGCTCTAAGAATTGAATAAATAGTTAAATAATTAAATCTCAGATTTGCAAGAAGAGGAATGAACAAAGATTTCTCTGTCTGCTTCTCAGCCGTTCTCCCAGATCATTTTTCTCTGGTGGGACATGTACCACCCAAAGGGTCCAGGCTCTTGTTTTTACAGCTTTTAATACAAGAGAAAAACTGGTTTTTCTCTCTCAACTCTTGAGATAGGATTCTGGCCCTATTTAGGTCACATGTCACTCTGAATCACTCACTGTGGTCCAGGGAATGAGCTGTTATGGTGACAAGTCTACACCTTAACCAATCCTATGATCAGAAGAGCAGGATCATAAAAGAAGATGACCATTTCCATTCAGACCACTTAGCTAGAGCTGGAGGAGGGAGAGGGATAGAAGTAATCACGTGGGGGAACGTCAGTTACCCCAGTTAGTGTTTACGGCAGACACGGTCACTATCCTCAGGACTCACAACTTAGGGAGCAAAATATAGAAATTTGTATGAGCGCCTGGGTGGCTCAGTCATTAAGCATCTGACTTCGGCTCAGATCATGATCTTACAGCTCATGAGTTCGAGTCCCACATCGGGTGAGCTCGAGACCCACTTTGGGTGAGCACGATCCCCGCTTTAGGTAAAACAGGAGCCCCAGGTGAGCCCCACATCTCTCTTTCTCTTCCCCTTGTGGGATACTCTCTCTCTGCCTCTCACTCACTTGTATCTTCTACCTCTCTCTCAAAAGAAAGAAAGAAATTTGTATATATGAAATAAAGAAAGGCTTATACATGTGGACTATGGTATTATAAAAATACAAGTTAAATACTAAAAGATTTGTGGAGAATCAAGATTATGAATTTTAAAAGAGAAAAAATAATCATAGTGACCAATGAGAGGGCTTATATCTGAGAGACAAAGATTATATGAAAAGAGAAAGTATATGAAATAAAACCTGCTTGGATGGAAAATCCTGATCAGAGTCTTGGTAGTTTTCCCACTAAGACCAAATTAGTCATTGACTCTGGAAAATGGCAGTGTTATGAAATGAATTCTAAGAATTAAATCACCATAGAAGCCAGTGATGTAAAGAGGTATGGAAATAATTAGAATGGAGTGTGGGAAATAAAGGCAGAGAACCCACATGAGGAAGGTATTGGAGGATCCCGAATGAGAATTTACCACAAGTGAAGGCAAGGAATTGTCAGTGACAACAGAGGCAGATGAAAAATCTGAGTGTTCTTCAGAAAAAAAAAAAAAAAAAAAAGTTGTAGAATTTGATTGACTGGATACAAGAAACCAAAGAAAAATAAGTGCCAAGGAATGTGAATATGTTAAACTTGAATGTGAAACAGAAAAAGGAGATTTGCAATGACGATTGTGGAAGACAGGGGCAATAGGAAGAGATTCTGAAAGGAGAGCTTAGCCAGACTATTTTACAGGAAAAGAGCATGAGAGGGTGTAGGAAGAGAAAAAAATAGAGTTGGTCTTCTGACAAAGCATACAATTAAAAAAGACCATCCTTGGATGGAACAGATATTGCAAAGCAACCCCTATTACAATTACAAAAGCAAGTGAGAAAACCACAGATGTTTCGATCAGTTTTCCACATTAACACGGTTACCATTCTCAGTTATGGTTGCTTCACAGATACTTTAGTCAATTCAATCCTATTAGGATTTTAATATATCTTAATTCAGGATATTGATTTTAACATAATGGAATTTTACAGAAGGTGATATCTGGTGTCTAGATTAACCTAGAAGTCGAGATGTACGTCAGCTGAGACATTCATGTCCCTGTTCATCCCTCTATTATACCGTTTCTGCAGTGGATTCCCCCACACAGCTTCCATGCTTGTCTTCCTCCTGAGTATCTGTGCTCCTTAAGGACACAAACTTATTTGCCCTTGTAATCCTAGTGGCACATAGTGAGCCCTTACAAATGAACATTAAGTTACAGAAATAAAGGCCTTACCAGTGATTAAGTGATTTACCCAGTTTGCACTTCTGGTTAGTAGCAAAGCCAATCCTGGGATCCAGACCTCCTGTACCCTAGTCTCGGGCATAACCCACAGACCATGCCCTCATCTTGCACTCTTTTATAAAGATTTCTCTTACGTTTCGATACCAGGTAGCTGCCCTTCGGTGCCCAACTTGGTTTTCATTCTAAGGAAATTGTCTTAAAATCAATTTCTTTGGCTGCTGGGTGCTCAGAATTAAATTTGTGGCTCGCCATTAGCCCCTTTTTTACTTTGTCCTAATTTCCGAGTATCTCTATACGCCATCCCAAACCCTCCTTGGAAAAGGTAAGAAAGCAATGCCCATGCAGCATGTATTTAGGGTCCAGCACTGTCCCTATGACTATGAAGGACTGCCTCTTGACTTCATATGTATAATGTCCTGTTTTCCTCTTTCATACCTTATTGGTATAAATTTCTCAACCTTTTTTATGAAATATTACAAATTAATATAAAATTCAAGACTTCTGGATCATTCTATGAAAGAATTAAACTGTTGGAAAAAGCCCTAAAGGAGAGTGCCTGGGTGACTCAGCCAGTTAATGGTCTGACTGTTGATTTCTGCTCAGGTCATGATGGGCTCTGCTCTGAACATGGAGCCTGCTTAAGATTTTCTGTCTCTGTCTCTGTCTCTCTTTCTCTCTCCCTTTCCTTCCCTCTCCCTCTGCCTCTCTCCCTGGCTTGCTCTTGATCTCTCTCTAAAATAAAAAAATAAAAAATTTAAAAAAATAAAAAGCCCCAAGAAGAGGAATGGTGAAGGAAATTATGTGTATTGGTATAACATTACACCGCAGACATTAAAAACAATCTTTTGGGAAAGATTTTAATCATGTGGGAAACTGCTTAAGATAAATGAGTGAAGAGGGGTGCCTGGGTAGCTCAGTTGGTTAAGCGTCTGACTCTTGGTTTTGGCTCAGGTCATGATCTCACGGTTTCCAGGTCATGATCTCATGGTTTCCTGAGTTGCAGCCCCACATTGGGCACCAGGCTGACAGTGCGGAGCCTGCTTGGGGATTCTCTGTCTCCCTCTCTCTGCCCCTCCCCCACTTGCGCTATCTGGGTCTCTCTCAAAATAAATAAATAAACTTAAAAAAAAAGATAAATGAGTGAAGAAAACAGGATTTTACAAAAGGTATTACCCCAGCTGTGTAAAAGGAAATGCATTGAAAGAGAAAGGAACAGATACCTGAGTGGTTCAGTCAGTTAAGCACCTAACTTTGGCTCAGGTCACGATCTTGTGGTTCGTGAGTTTGAGCCCCACATTGGGCTCTGTGTTGATTACAGCTCAGAGCCTGGGGCCTGCTCTGGATTCTGTGCTTCCCTTTCTCTCTGCCCCTGCCCCTCCCGCGCTCTCTCTCTCTCTCTCTCTCTCCCTTCTCTCAAAAAATGAATAAACATTTAAAATTTTTTTAAAAAACATAAAGAAAAAGGAAGGAAATATGCCAAAGTATTGATGATTACCTTTAGTTGTAAGATTGTGGATAATTCTTTTTAAAGAATTTATTTTAGGGGGATGCCTGGGTAGTTCAGTCAGTTAAGTGACTCTTGATCTCTGCCCAGGTCATGATCTCACAGTTTGTGAGGTTGAGCCCCACATTGGGTTCTGCACTAAGCATGGGGCCTGCTTGGGATTCTCTCTCTTGGTCTCTCTCTGCCCCTCCCCTGCTCCCAAACACACGTGTACTTCCTCTCTCACAAAATAAGTAAACATTTTTAAAAAAGATTTTATTTTTATAAGTATTCTCTACTCCCAACATAGGACTCCAACTCACGACCCCAAATCAAAAGTCACATGCTCTTCTGACTAAGCCAGCCAGGCACCCCAAGATTATGGACAAATTTTATTTCCCTTATACTATTATATATTTCTCAAACTTTGTATATTTCTTATTATCAGAAAAATATTTTCTAAAAGTCAATTTTAAAAGATTTTTAATGGCACGGGGCAATAAGTGTAAACTGTTAAATAAGAAAAATCTGCCTACAGAAGCACCTGGGTGGCTCAGTCGTTTAAGCGACCAACTCTTGATTTCTGCTCAGGTTGTGATCTCACTGTCGTGGGATCAAACCGTGCTTCTGTGTGGAGCCCACTTGTGATTCTGTCTCTGTCTCTCTCTGCCCCTCCCCCCATTAAATAAATAAACTTTAAAAAAAGAAAGAAAGAAAACTGCATAGGAATTTGTATCACAATATAATCACAACCATATAAGAAAACACATTTTACAAAATGGACAAAATGCACCAAAATATTTTAAGTGTTGCTACTATGTGGTAAAACTCCAGGAAATGTCTTTTTCCTGCATTTTTATCCTTACTCTCTCCTGTGTCTCCAATGGGTTTGTGTTTCTTTTATAATCAGAACTGCCTCTCCAAATAATGTAAAAAGAGCTTCATAAGCATAAAAACCTAATAAATGTGAAATATCCAGAGTAGCTCTTCTGCTACTTATGTATGAATGGTATCTGCTAGAAATCTAGACTTCTACTTTCATTTTGAAAGGTCACTATACACTTCCAGGAAAGAGTTTTGCAAAACCATCTTAACATTTTAGCAGAAACTAACAACCTGTTAAGCTTCCTAGAACTTCCCAGAAGATCAGAGCTAACAACAACTTCCATACTTCCTGTTGTGTCTAGAAGATAATCACATAGAGTAGACATAATTACATAGGGGTATTATGCTACTTTGCCATCTGGTGACAGAACATAGGGACAAGTTGTTGCTATGAACCAAAAAGAGGCTACAGTAGCCTCTTCAGGGAATTTGGGCAAATTGTTCTAGGCCAACAAATTAACTAAGTAATTGACATGGTTTGTTGAAAATTTTGAACAGCAAAAAAAGCATAAAAGTCTTGGCATGTTGAACCGAGCTGTATCTTTTGCCAAAGCCAACTGCAGTTCTTGGAATACATACCATTTGGACTTCAGAGTGTAGTTCAATAGAATTCTCATCTTAAGGTGCTGCGTTGACCTTATGTACCTTTCAAGTTGAACTTCATCAGGACCTACCTTCACTGAACATGTACTGTTGAGTGCACACTAGGAACATGCATTGCTGGGTGCTTGAATTGCCTGGATATTTAACTTCCAGAATCCTAGTCTCCAGACTTGTCATCAAATCCAAGGGCTTCTCTGTTAGACATATGCCAACTGGTGTCAAATTTGGTGTATTAAACATAGTAAAAACAAACAAAAAAACAAAAAACAAAAACAAAAACAAACCAAAAAAACCTACTTTGAAATAAAGAACAAGTATGAAATTTAAAAAATCAACCATAAAATGGCCTAAGGCCAAAATGTTTGGAAATTTCCCCATAAGTCTAACCCTCGTCATAGTATTTGTAAGAGCCAGAACTCCTAAGGCTAGCCCTATGCAAGTTCCCTTTTCCAGTTCCTTGCATTTAATTTGTTCATTTTTAAACATTTGCACACTACTTTATGGGTTTTTTTTTAAGTTACTTTTATGGAACATGATTTCATTTTGGACTCAGTGAATCCCATTTTAAAAAATGAGGAAAATAAGTTACTTGCCCAATGTAACAAAATAAAGTAGCAGAGCAAAGATAGAACCTAGATTTCGTGGCTCTTAGTTTGGCATTTGTTCTACTATTGCACACTTCCATTTAACTAATAAAATGGCTTATTTGTGTCTGTTTCTCTTTCTTTTATGCCTAGAGTTATCATCTTTGCTCTCTTCATATGGTAGACCAAAAATTAATTGGTGACTTTCTTATAGAAGATAGTATATAAATACAAATTCCTAAGAGGGATTCAAAATTTTATCGAACCCATTTTATTTATTTATTTATTTATTTATTTACTTATTCCTTCCTTCCTTCTTTCCTTCCTTCCTTCCTTCCTTCCTTCATTCATTCATTTAAATTTTAAAATCCCAGCATAGTTACCATACAGTGTTAAATTAGTTTCACGTGTAGCCCATCTTTAGAAGGTGAAACTGAATCTACCATTTCTGCCAAATATCTTGAGTTTTTTACTCAACAAATTTTTGGACTCAAGCTGACATCTTCTGAGAAGATTAAGCAGCTTGCAAAAGCAATGGGTCCATTATAATTTACATCCTGTTTCACTTCACCGTGAGTAGTTGAGGGTAATGTGGGTCTCTGCAACATAATCAGACTTTCAGTTCTTGACACCATAAACAGTAACTTAATTGTCTCTAAATCCTAGACCGTTAGCCATTCTTTTTCAAAACGTGTAAAACACTACTGAGTAAATCATGGAAAGTACTTTCAGTCCTAACGAGTATAAAATAAGGCGTTATTGTAGGCTCTTTATTATTTTACTTTATAGTTAAATAACAATTATTCCATGAACTGAGTAAGCACCAGCCTCTTAGCTGATGGTCTAGAGTGTTCTGCGTCACCTGAGTGTGACTTTGGAAGTAGCTAATCCAGTTATCTTATCGAAGTAGGAAGCAACAATTTTGCATCAAATATATTGACAGTAAGAGCATCATAACAGAAGTCCTTTAACATTAAAATAACTGTGAGATGACTGTTCAATAGGATGTTACTCAGATACTTGGGAACACCTTTGTGGCTGACATCTTGAGAGCTCTGTTAGGTTGCATTTTTCAGGTAAGAGTTCTTCAGGCCAAAATAACACCTTCTGTGTTACTGCAACAAATTTCTGGGCTTCTGTATGGCTCTAAAAGTGTTCAAAAGAATACTTGCATGTGCCCCTCCTCCCACATCCATGTACAAGTATGCTAACCCGCAATCTGCAAGAGTACACAGAAGTTCTTAGTATGGTACGAGAAAAGGATAGTTCTGTCTTGTGTATCCAGTTTCTAAGCTCATTGGAAGCCCTTCCATCAACAACATGGAATATCAGCTCTTCAGACACTTGACAGGGTTTCAAGCATCCATTGACTGCAACCCAGAACTTGCCACAAGCTGTTTCTAGACACCTGATATTTGTGAGAAATGGCATCTAGGATATATGTCAACTATTCCTAGATTTTTTGAGGGCTATTTCTGTGTAAAGTCAGAAAACAATCATACAGTATTTGGATCACATCAACACTGCTCCCTTACACAAGTGCCTTCAGTGAGTAATGCCATTTCTACAGGAATTTTTTAAAGTTTTATTCTTATCAAGGTTATGCATGGACATGATTTCTGGAATCAAATAGTTCTCCAAGACATGTAGTAAGAAACACTGACTTCTACCTCCAAATTCAAATTTCCTCCTCACAGAGGCCACTGATTTTCACTGATTGTTTTCTTACTTAACTCAATATGTCTAAATAATATGCTTCTATTGCTACCTCCTGGTTTTCAGTTTTTGTTCTTTTTTTTTCCATAATTTTTTTTTTTTTTTTTTAGTAATCTCTACACCTGATGTGGGGTTCAAACTCGTGACTCTGACTGAGCCATCCAGGTGCCCCTCATTTTCTATTCTATCTTTGACTCGCCACAATGGAAGATGTGAATTTGGCTCTTTAACCCCACTCTGTCTCATTGACAGTGTTTAATGCTGTCATTGGTGTGGGTGAAATCTCATTCCTTGAGGAAGGCATTTGGAGACCCTTTCAGTTGGAAAGGGTCTGGGAAATTTTCTTAAGTTGTTTCTTCAATAGTTTCTTCTCTCTTCTCTTAATTTCTTTGTCCCCTCCCCCACCATTTGAAATACCCCATTATTTGAATGTTGGATTTCCTGAATAGAATCTCTAAATTTTCTCTATTTCCTTATATTCCCTCTCTATTATTTTATTCTGCCTTCTGGGATATTTCCTCAACTTTATGTTCCTTCCTTTTATTGCGGTTTTTTTTTCATTTGTCATATCATAATTTAATTTTCAAAAACTGTGTGTTTTTTCTTTGATTTTTTTCTTTTAACAGTGTCTGATTCTCATTTCAGGGATACTAATTATATTAATCATAGAATTTGGGATTTAAAAAAATTTTTCTTTTATGTCTATTTAAGAGTAGGACACAAAAAAGTTGCCTGGGGTTGGAGGTTTCACCAAATGCTTATCTGGTTAGGGTGTTTTATTGGCTTAAAATATTATAGCATGAGCTATAAATAACATTAATGCAATTGTCCAACCAGTTTATCATTTTAAAAGTCAGATTTTTAAAAATTAAAATAACTTTTGAAGCTTTTTTATCTTATATTAAACAAGTGGCATATGCTCATTTTAGACTACCTGTCGATTGATTCATGAGTTAGAAACTAGAAAAAAAAAATGCTTAAGTTATTTGTAATTTTGAAGTCTAGGGATAACCACTGTTATCACTTTGGTACATATCTTTCTGGACTTTTTTCATAACTAAATGCATTCTGTTTGAAAGGAAACTAAAATTCACCCTATACTTTGTTTTATAGCCTGTGGTTTTCACGTAACCTATTACAACCATATTGTCATTGTCATTAAATTTAAGTTCAATTGTTTTCCTTTTGCAGTTTTGTTTACATTGCATATAATGTATTAGTCAGCCTCACTTTAATAGCTTGGAAAATTTTAGGGAAAAACCATCAAGAATGAACTTGAAAACATTTCTAAGGAAACTAATAAACTGACTTTGAAACAAAGAACCCTTATTAGACAAAACCTGATCTTTCATAATTTTACTTGCTGAGAAATTGTAGCATTGGAGATTTACAGAGAACTTGGATTTCTACCAAAATTGATGATCCATAAATTTTACTATTTGAGTTTGAAGGAATGCAGAATATGATTTTGACAAGTTTTTGAATTGTGTTCTGAATGACATCTATCAACATACATGACAAAAGCTGAATCAACATTGCAAGTCACATGGAGAATTTGATTCTTAGGAAATTGGCCACTGTCAACCCAAAGCAAAACACAATATCCAGTTCTGGGGCCCACAGTGAGCCACGAGGACTCCCATCCAGATGTAACCCAGGTTATTCTGCAATGTGACCACAGTTCCTGGAGTAAAGTACTCAGGACTTTGGAAGCCAGAATTTTAAACCTATTGTCTTTTCCTTTTAAAAAAACTTACTTTTCTCTTGTTTGGGCTTAGTTTGGTTTGGTTTTATGAAGTGATCATTTCAGTATCTCACAGGAGCTAAAGAAGACAAACGAGGATCTAGAATATATCAGGTGTCTGTCATGCCTGCTAGACATGTTATCTACTTCATCACATATATTCCCAAAATAACCCTGTTGTAGAGAAAAGAGGCTCAGAGAAGTCAACTAACTTCTGGGTCACGCCTAAGATGGTAGGTTACAAAGCCAGGAATTAAAACCCAGCTCCAAGTGTGTTTTCTCCCTGAGACCAACGCAGCCTTCTTGTGGAATACTATGGAAGAACAGTGGGGGTTCTGTACAAACTGGTAACATCCATGGTATACTTTTTGAAGAGCAGAGCACATGCTTGACATTCAGAAGAATTATATGTGGGGAGAGGAGCATGAGACCCAATGATTCTATGTCCCAGTTATTTGTGACAGTCCCAATTTCTGTCTGTGAGTATTTCCTTATGCAATTGAACATGAGCTCTGATTTTTGGTTCATAAAACCTTGGCGGCATCAGTATAGGCTATCCTGAAAAACAGACTTAATGATAACGACTCCTGTGTGAAGTAATCAATCCTGTGTGAAAACACAAGGATTCCATTCCGTGGTACTCTGGGTGAAGGACAGGCATGTCCGGAAATGACCGAGCTGCAAGCTCTCCCCACAAAGAAGAACTCCTATTTGGGATCTTAAAATGGAAGCAGAAACAATGCTGACATTTAAGAGAATGAAAATAACTGTTCTTTAAAGTAGAAAGGTTCCCTCTAAGTCTCTCTCCTATTGTGACTCAGCAAGTCTAAGAACCTCGGTATCTAGATTGTTTGGGGAGAGATATCATCTGAAAAAAAGAGGTGACCCCAACACCAGGAAGAGGATGGCTTTGGCAACAGCAGACCACCGAGCCTTCATGGCAATTCACTCCTGGAGGTGTTTAGTGCACTAGCTACATGCCAGGAACTCTGACGGATGCGAGGATACAGTAATGCTAAAATTCAGCCCCTCCTTTTGAAAATTAACTATCTGGAAAAGAAAACAGAAAGGCAAACAGTGAAGTACAAAAGTTGTCTGGGGGATTCTTCAAAATTCTTCAGCATCAGGGCAAGTCAAGGAGGGTCTACTAAATATGACACCAGACACTACTCTAAATATTTTACCTAAGTTTCAAAGGATGAATAGGAGTTTCCCAGGGAGCTACATTTTTTTTTTTTTTTTTAGTGTTTATTTATTTTTGAGAGAGAGAGAGTGCATGAGAGTGAACGGGGGGTGGGGGGAAGACAGAGGATCTAAAGTGGGCTCTGTGCTGACAGCATCATGAGGCCATGGCCTGAGCCAAAATGAAGTTGGATGCTCAACCTACTAAGCCACCGAGGCACCCCAGGGAGCTACATTCTTAACAAACCCCCACCCCCTTCTTAAAATTGGCTTTGGGGAAGATAATTCACTAGTAGAGATCACAGCTGGGCCATTATACTTCCCCAAGTGTGACCTTTTTATTTTGGGAGCATCAAGAATGGAGATCCCATCCAGTTTGGAGTGTGGGCATCTTGAAGGTAGGTCTGTATCTTGTTCCTTCTTGTATTCCTGCTATTGAATGCAATGTTCAATAAATCTTTGATGGATCAGTGAATAAATGATTAAACAAATCAACAAATTAATAAATGGTTTGGTTATGATCATCAAGTGGAAATAAAACTTCTAAGAAAGACTAAATAAAGGCTTTAACATTATACAGTACAACAGGAAACAACAGAGGTTAATAATAATAAATAATCTTGCTTAAAAATTAATCTTCCCCTCAGGAATGCAGCCCCATTCTAGCTGATGGTTTGCCTCCATATGGTGGGCACTATTTTAGCATCCTCCCTAATTCCCGCCTTCGTTAGACATCTTGACTTCCGGATGTTTGTATCTAAGAAAGTGGTTTCAGAGAGAAATGAGAAATTATTTCTCACACCTACCTCCTGCCTAAGGCCTTCTGAGTTCAGTTTCCCAAGGAACCACACCCTTTTCCTAGATGGGAGAGGGTGAGGATGAGCTCAGGATCTGTCATGGAGTAGGAATAAACAAATTGATAAGGTTGTGTGATGGGGCAATTTTCAGGGATGGAACAAAAAATTCAATAAGGATTGGAAATAGGTTCAGGGATGGCATTGAGAGCCTAGAATGTCTCTTGCACAGATTACTTTGTCAAAATGATCTTTTTATTTATTTATTTTTAAGTTTATTTATTTTGAGAGAAAGAGTGCGTGCAAGTAGGGGAGGGACAAAGAGAGAGAGGGAGAGAGAATCCCAAGCAGGCTCCACACTGTCAGGGCAGAGCCTGATGTGGGGCTCAAACTCACAAACCATGAGATCATGATCTGAGCTGAAATGAAGAGTCAGATGCTTAACTGACTGAGCCACTCAGGTGCCCCAAAATGATCATCTTTAAATAGCTATGTTAAAATAACCTTCTTAACAGCTTACTAGCTGTTATTAACCTTATTGTAACTGTTGCCAACACCAGAAGTTCCTATAAAAGTACCTTGCCAAGAGAGGATGGGATAATCCATAGAAGACCTGCTATGAGTGATTTTGATGGGTCATCAAGGGAAGGGAGTTGAATTATCATTACCAATTTCAAGTGGCACTGCATATCTTTTATTAATTAAAAACTTCCCTTTATTGAAACAAATCCTAGAAGTGAAAAGACATGAGATTTTTCAGCAAGATACATTTTCTAATTTTTTTGGCATGAACTCATACCAAGAAATACCTTGTTAATAACCATCTGGACTTTGGACCATGAGCTCTCCCAGCTAAGGATTATAAGACTATGATTTAAAATGACTGACAGGGGCACTTGGGTGGCTGAGTCTGTTAAGCATTGGACTCTTGATTTTGACTCAGGTCATGATCTCATGGTTGTGGGATCAAGCCCCAAGTCTTGCTCTGTGCTTCACATGGAGCCTGCTTCAGATTCTCTCTCTCCTTCTCCCTCTCCCTCTGCTCCTAAATAAATAAATAAATAAATTAATTAATTAAATGAAGATATAGTCAGAAATGAACATATGAACATATGGGGCCAATGAGGATTCACATTTATGGAGGGAAAAAATAAGCCATTGAATCTTAAAAATAGAAGGGATATAATTCATCTGTATGTTATTTGAAGCCATTTCCCAGCACTTATAACCTCCTTGTCCAATGATTCCTACCGAGACGCCTGGGTGGCTCAGTCGGTTAAGCATCTGACTTCGGTTCAGGTCATGATCTCACAGTTTGTGGGTTCAAACCTCGCATTGGGCTTGCTGCTGTCAGTACAGAGCCTGCTTCAGATCCTCTGTCCTACTCTCTCTCTGCCCCTCCCCAGCTCATGCGCGCATGCTCTCTCTCTCTCTCTCTCATTCTCTCTCTCTCAAAATAAATAAATTAACAAAACAAAACCCCCCAATGATCTCTTACCTGCTTCCAACCCTTACTGCTTTGTGGGCAGCTAGATCTGTTCGGGAGCAGCTCTGATTTATATTCCGATATTGTGCTGAACACTTCCTTGCTATAAATCCCATTCCTATGCCCAGTTTTGCTCTTTGGGACAACACAGAAGAACTCTATGCTGCTTTCCATTTTCAAAATATTTGAAAATATCGGACATGTGCCCTCTTGCATCTTCTCTTTTCCAAGCTAATTGTTATGAGTTTTCTCAACATTGATCTGTGACAGTGTTTTGATCTCTCTCTTCTGGCTGAACACACCTTAAATTATAATGTCTCTTACTATAGAGCAAAGTTGGAACTGAATCCATATGTGGTTAAACAGGCTCACAGTCCAATGGTTGGTGTATTATAATTCTGTTAATGTAGCCTAAAATTGCATTCAAATTTTAATAACTACATCATACCCTTGGGCTATGCATGGTGGGCATGTAATTATATGAATAATTAAAACCCCAGATCTTATTCATATAAACTATCAAGTTGCCCCTCCCCTATTTTGTGTGCTTTATTTGGAGGATATAAAATATCCCTCTTTGTCTCAGCTTGTTTATTTTGATACGTAGCTAGCTTTTTATGATTAAAAGAGTAGATTGATGCTTTAAAAAAATTATTTTTCCTTGTAAAAATTCAGATGGTAATAGTACAAAACAGAAAGTAAAAATCATCCCCAATTCTACACCTAGGAGTGATTGCATTTTTAAAAAAATCAACACACAATTTTATTTTTATAATGGTATCAAAGAAAACATTATTTATAATAGTAAGTTTACCGTTGCTTTGTTAACTATGTTTTGTCTTTTTAAAAATATTTACTTATTTATTTACTTATTTGCTTATTTATTTTTAGAGAGAGAGAGCGCACAAGCAGGGGAGTGGGGCAGAGGGAGAGAGAGAATCTTAAGCAGGCTCCACGCTCAGCACAGAACCAAACATGGGGCTCAATCCCATGACCCTGGGATCATAAACTGAGCCAAAATTGAGTCAGACACACAAATGACCGCACCACCCAGGTGCCTGTGTTCTGTCATTTTTAAGTTTAGAATGAGACCTGTGGCATAATACAGAAAAAATACAAGTTGCCAAATGGTGTAATTCCACTTTGGTTAATTAAAAAAGAAACTCCATGCATATTAATGTGAATGTGCAATGTTTACAACGGGATCACACTATATTCTGTCTTATAACATGCTCTTTTCTCTCAACATACACATCTTTTCAGGTAATAGAGAATAACAGCATTATTTTTAATGGTTGTGTAGTGTTCTATTGCATTTGTGAAGTACAACTTAGACAAGTGATTTGCTTCCAAATTATACTTTTATAAGCAGAACTATGGTAAACAGTCTTTCTGCACTTGTATGATTATCTCCTTGGTAGAAGTTACTAGAAGCACCACTATCATAATTTTTTTTTAATTCCTAACTTTGTCATCTACTATGTCTCTCCTAGTTTTGTATTTTTGGTAAATGTGATAAGCACACCTTTTTTCTTAGTCTGAATTTGATAAAATTTCCAAACACAGACTCACATCAAGGGTTACCTTCTGTATAAAGCCTTTCCAATGCCTCCCCTCCTCCCACCTCAGATCAACTGCTCTTTTCTTTGTGTTTCCAGTTCACCCACTCACCTTCTGTAGCCAATCATTTTAATTCTCTATCATTGTTTTTTTATTATTATTTTTTGCTTTCCCAGAGTCTACTAGACAGCAAAGACCAAGCCTTCTGAGTTTTACGCCTCTGCTCCCACCCGAGTGAACATAGTTCCTGGCACATAGAAGGACATTATGAATGAGAGAAGAAATGAAGGATTGAAGGGTTCAACATAGGATCAAGGACAAATTCCCACAGCATACTACTAAATCCTAGTTTTTAGGTTTATTTGAACTTTTAGGCAAAAGTCAGCACAGAACTTTCATTGTGGTTAAGTCAAGGGCTCATTCATTTTGTTCATTTATCACGTCATCTATTTTTTTCTACACAGATGTCATCGTTCATTTTTTTTTTCCACAAAATTTATGGAGTGTTTAATATGTTACAAAGTTACTGAGGTACGGACTATGGGAAAAAACAAAAAAGACCTTAACCTCAATAAGCCTACTGTTTGTAAGGAAACCAGCTATAAGTGCTATCATTATCATAATGAATAGGAACCACAAGAGAAGTCTAGTCAAAATGTTATTAGGATTCACGGAAGCAAAAAATAGTTTCCTTGCTGGGCAGAGATGATGGTGGTGGGAGTTCATAAGGATGAATTGAAAGGGAAGGCCAGAAATTCTTCTAGGATTTTGATGGATTCTTGTCTCACATTTAGGTCTTCCATTCATTTTGAATTTATTTTCGTGTATGATGTAAGAAAGTGGTCCAGTTTCATTCTTTTGCATGTTTTCCCTACACCATCTGTTGAAAAGGCTGTCTTTTTTCCATTGTATATTCTTTCTCGCTTTGTCAAAGATTAGTTGACCATATAGTTGTGGATCTATTTCTGGGTTTTCTATTCTGTTCCATTGATCCATGTGTCTGTTTTTTGGGTTTTGTTTTTTGTTTTTTGTTTTTTGTTTTTGTTTTTGTGGTTTGTGTGTGTGTGTGTGTGTGTGTGTGCCAGTACTGCCTTGATCACTACAGCTTTGTAATATAACTTGAAGTCTGGAATTGTGATTCCTCCCGCTTTGCTTTTTCAAGATCGCTTTGGCTATTCAGGTCTTTTGTGATTCCATACAAATTTTAGTATTGTTTGTCCTAGCTCTGTGAACAACAGTTGCATTTTTATACACCAGTAATGAAGCAGCAGGAAGAGAAATCAAGAAATCGAACCCATTAACAATTGCACCAAAAACCGTAAGATACCTAGGAAAGAAGCTAACCAAAGACGTGAAAGATCTGTATTCCGAAAACTGTAAAACATTTATGAAAGAAATTGAAGAAGACACAAAGAAATGGAAAAACATTCCATGCTCATGGATTGAAAGAACAAATATTATTAGAATGTCTGTAGTACCCAAAGCAATCTACACACTTAAATGCAATCCCTATCAAAGTACCTAGGGATCTTTTAAAATCCCAGGTGCCCTGGGGCACCTGGCTGGCTCAGTCAGTAGAGCATGCAACACCTGATTGAGTTTGTGAGTTTGAGCCCCATGTAGGGCATAGAGACTACTTAAAAAAAAAAAAAAATCCGAATGCTCTGGTTGCATCATAAAGCACCCCAGGTGATTCCAGTGTTCTGCAACGTTTGAAGACCACTGATATGACCGTACTCAAGATATTCAAAAGGTAATAGGGGGACTAGCTCTACCACATACTGAGATATAGTATAAAATTATGGCAATTGAAACAGTGGCACTGGCATGAATATACAACAGACAGATGAAATAGAGCTCAGAAAGAGATCAATGTGCATACTTGGGGATGTAGAATATAAATTAAAAGAGTTCAAAGAAAGAGAAGTTAATTAATACTATGGTACAACTGGCTAGCTATTTGAGGCAAAATTGAATGGAACTTCTTACTCCTTAGGATCAATCCTCAGTGACCCTCCTCTCCTTGTACCCCTACCCCCTACCCCCTCTCATTTATTTTCCACCCAAGAGCCAGACTGATCTTAAAACCCATGATCAGATCCTGCTTCTCTCCTCTTACAACCCGGACGGTTGTCAGGGCCTTCTGGGCCCTGACAAGTCGGTCCAGGCTCTCCCTTCAGCCTCCTGTCTGCCCCTCTACCTTTTTTTTTTTTTTTTAATGTTTTTATTTATGTAGTTTGAGAGAGAGTGAGAGAGAGTGCAAGCAGAGGAGGGGCAGAGAGAGAGAGAATTTCAGGAATTTTGTGTCGGCTTTCCTTCTGCCTAGTCCTTGCAAGGCCAGCTTCCTCTTGCCTTGAGGTCTCAGGTTCAAAGTCTCCTCTACTGAGGGGCACTGCCTAACCTAACCTTCTGGGACATTCCCCATCCCATACCCATAATTCTCTATCTTTGCATTCATGTAGACATCGTACTTACTTCTTTATTAGTTCTTGCCTTATGAATAATTACCATATTTATTTGTTTATTTTTTGCCCACCTCCCCCAAGCTCCACGAAGGAAGACCTTGTCAATCTGGTCACTGCTAAGGTCTCAAGATCTAATACATAGTAGGCGCTCAATAAATATTTGCTACATGACAGAAACCTTGCATGGGGCAAAAGCTAGGCCTGAGATCCAGGACAGTGACCTGCTGCTCTTGTTCCATCGGCAAAACCCTGCAGCAGGTATGGACACCTGGAATCTTCCTCTGGGAGAGAGTTCATAAGTCTTAAAGGATCCTAGCCGGTCAGGATGGGTTCCTTTCCTTGACAGGAGCTGTATCCTGAGGGGTAGAGTCAGGGTTCTAAGCTGAACCTTCTTCCAAAACTCTGACATCCAAATGGGGCATCAAATCCTTCTTAGTCACTCTTGCCAGTATAAAGGCCATAATCCTTGAGAGAAACAAAATAACAGGTTAGCAGCACAGTTTTGATTGATTTCTCTCTGCATCTGACGAGTAGGATCCATTAAAATAGTTATAAATGTTAGTGCTGGAAAATGCCTCAAATACCATCTCCTAATAACTGTAAAACAGCCCCACCTTTTTATTTTATGGATGAAGAAAATCAGGCCCAGGGAGATTCAGTGGCTGGCCCAGTAAATAGTTAGTGATGGGGTCTACCTCTCACCCCCTTCTTGATGTGCTGTTCAGAGCCTCTGCTATGATAAGATGATAATGTGACTCTCCATCTCATTCAGGAAAAATCATTTTGAAAACAAGTCATTTAGAAAACTTACATTCATTCTTATTATCCATGAACTTTTGCACCTTCTGCAAGCAGTATGCAGTATAGTCTTATTTGCTTCCTCTAGAAGCCTGAAAAATAATTCGGGGGGAGGGCCCAAACCCAAGATGGGAACTGTCGGCAGCATGTAGAGGCAGACAGATGGAGCTTCAAGGTGACAGAGTTGGACCTGAGTGGCCTCCTCTGGCGCTGTTGTGACACAACGAAGCCTTGTGTTAGAAAACGTTCAAAGCAGGCAGCCTGTGAGGATGTCTCTAGGCCCCTGGGCTGGGCAAAGGCCTCTTCCTTGGAGACAGCAGTGATGGCTGCAAACATGGGCTTTCCAAATGGGGGAGACAGTCATGTCTTCTTGCGCTCTTTCTAACCAAAAGAATGATTCAAGGAGAAGAGTTATCCAAGTTCGGGGTACCCAGAGCAAGATGATCTTTGGCTTTTATTCCCCTTTACACTGTAATTATTTTTGATAGAGGGAATATGAGCTTGTGCAAACTCCACAGGCATCACACAACGAATTGACTAGAGAAGCTGAGGAGCACCTGCTAACCGAGAGCTTATGTAAGACTGTTCTGGTTGACCACAAGTCTTCTAAAAAAATATACATTTTTTTTTGCTTACCGTGGTTCTTAATGTAAGAACTTTAAGAAAACCACAAAAGATCACTATTTTTAGAAAATTATGTTGTTTCGGGGCACCTGGGTGGCTTCATTGTTTGAGCGTCTGACTCTTGACTTCAGCTCAGGTCATGATCTCACGTTCGTGAGTTCAAGCCCTGCATCAGGCTCTGTGTGGACAGCGTGGAGCCTGGAGCCGACTTCAGAGTCTGTCTCCATCTCTCTGCCCCTCCCCTGCTCGTGTTCTGTCTCTCTCTTTCTCTCTCAAATATAAAATAAAAAAATGTTTTTTAAAAAAGAAAATTATGTTGTTTTTAATTTATTCTGGTACTTGGGACCACTGCTAGTTTAATTGTTAAAAGTACATTCTGCATTGAGAACAACTATTCTGACTATTGACTAAAATCACTATGATGTTTTATCTCTGTCTTCAGTACTGAGCGGTGCTTTAATCAAAAGACCTCAAAGCACTTTCGAGAGAATATATCGAAAGTTTCAGGCCCTGTGAAAGAATTCTATTTCTTAAAATTTTATTTTAATTCCAGTATAATTAACATACAGTGTTATATTAGTTTCAGGTGTAGAAAGAACTGTATTTTGGATTGCCAAAGTATGTGAATTTATCCTTAATCATCAAAAAATAATTATGTCTTGGAATCCTGCCAGAAAATGTAACTTGAACTCTCTGCTACCCTCTTCTTATCAAAGCCCACTGATGAGAAATGATATTAATGGACAATTTCCAGAAAGATATATAACCTGTCTATTCCTAGATATTCTCAATTTTGTCTGGGATCAAGCCAAACCATCAGACAGCCATGTACTTGATTGCAACTTTTTGAAATCTCCTAGGATTTTTTCCCCCTTTGGTAACATCTTTACTGAGATATAAATGCTTCACTCATTTAAAGTGTAGAATTTAGTGGTTTTTAGAATACTCACAGAGTTGTATAACCATCAACACAATCAATTTTGGAACATTTTTATCATCTAATGACAATGATAACAAAAGTACCCATTAATCACCTCTCCACAGCCTATCTCCCCCAGTCTTAAGCAGCCACTACAGTGCTTTCCATCTCTATGGATTTGCCTATTCTGGACATTTCATAGAAATGGAATTATCTATATGTAGTCTTTTGTGACTGGCTTCCTTCATTACTTAATAATATTTTCAAAGTTCAACCATGTTGTAGCATGTGTTAGTACTTCATCCTCTTAATGGCCAAATAATATTCCATTGTACAGATATGCCACATTTTATTTATCCATTCATCAGTTGATAGATATTTGGGTTGTTTCCACCTTTTGAATATTATGAATAATGCAGCTATCAATATGTGCAGGTTTTGGGGTGGGTTTATGTTTTCATTTCTTCTGGGTATATGCCTAAGAGTAGAATTCCTGGGCCAAATGGGATCATTATGTTTAAATTTTTTTCATTTTTTAAAATGTTTATCTTTGAGAGAGAGAGAGAGAGGAGAGAGAGAGAGAAACAGGGCACGAGCAGAAGAGGGGAAGAGAGATAGGGAAACACAGAATCCAAAGCAGTCTCCAGGCTCCAAGCTCCAAGCTATCAACACAGAGCCTGATGGGGCTCAAATCCACAAACTGCAAGATCATGGTGTGAGCCAAATTCAGACACTTAACCAACTGAGCTACCCAGGCCCCCCTCATTATGTTTAATTTAAATTTTTGAGGAACTGCCAGATTGGTTTCCACAGTAACTATAATATTCTCACCATGAGTCTATGAGGTTCTGATTTCTCCACATTGTCTCTAACACTTGCTATTAATTGACTTTTTTTCTTAAGTAAACTCTGTACCCAATGTAGGGTTCGAGATCAAGAGTTGCATGCTCTACCGACTGAGGCAGCCAGGTGCCCTATCTGAATTTTTGATTGCAGTCATCCTAGTCAGAGAGAAGTAGCATCTAGTTGTTTTGATTTTCATTTCCTTGATGACTAATGATGTTGAGCATCTTTCCATGAGCTTATTGGCCTTTTGTGTATTTTCTTTGGAGAAATGTCTATTAAGATCCTTTGATCATTATTTAAATTGGGTTCTTTGTTGTTTTATTATTGAATTGTGAAAGTTCTTGGTATATTCAAGAAAGAAGTTCCTTATATTTGCAAATATTTTCTTTCATTCTATGGGTTGACTTTTTATTCTTTGTTGCTGATTTGAAGCGCAAATCATTCGATGTTGATGAAATCCCATGTACTTGTTGTTTGTGCTTTTGTTGTCATATCAAAGAATCCATTGTCACAAAGATTTACCTTTACATTTTTTCTAAGAGTATTCTAACATTGGATTTTACTTTTAGGTCTTTGATTCATTTTGAGTTAATTTTTGTATATGGTGTGAGGTAAGGACCCAACTCATTCTTTTGCATGTAGCTGTCCTAGGTTCTTTTTACAAGGAGCATCTTAGCATTATAATAAACTGCTTTGTGAAACACAACTTTGTATTTTTTGAAGCAATGTGGTTGGTTGGTAACAGTGTCCACTATATCACACAGGTATCCCTGATGAAGACCAACAAAAGAGATTTTTCTCAAGCTTTAGTTCCAGGAGGATTTATATCTACAGATATAGTGAATTTGCCACATATAAGCCAGTTCTTTGGCAGCCAAGAGAGTTCAGATCCAAATGTGCTGCCCATCTCTAGTAATACATATGCTTAAGATGGACATTTTGTGTATGGTATTGGCTCTGATTTCATCTTCTTTTCCTACCTTTATATTTTTCTGACTTCTTCATCTGTTCTGTTTTCATTCAGTTGTGTGCTGTGTATCCTTGGGGCCATCTCACATCGTTTTTTGAAACCAAATAAGGTAAAAATAAGTCAACAAAAACTTACAAAAAATTAATATTATTTGGTATATCTTGAATTTTGTCTTATACCATGGTTCCTTGTTAACATATGCAAATTCCATAGTATAATTCATAGGCAAATATAAAGTCTTTTTCACCTTTTACTTTTCCACATCCCACCCCATCAATTCCCTAAAAGATCATGCATTTAAAATGTTTCTTAAATAATTTTTTTTATTTGAGAGACAGAGAGAGAGAGAGAGAGAGCAAGCACAAGCGGGGGAGAGAGAGAACATTAAGCAAGCTCCATGGTCAGCATGAAGCCTGACACGGGGTGCAACCTGACCCCACAACCCTGGGACCATGACCTGAGCCAAAAATTAAGAGTCAGATATTCAACCAACTGAGCCATCCAGGCGCCCCATAAAATACAATGTGTTAAATGATTGAATGAGTGAGTGAACGAATGAGTGAGTAAGTGAATGAATAGTTAACAAACAGTTGAAGAATAGATTTCACCTAGCTGGAAGTAGGTTAAGAGCCTCTCCCTCTCTCAACAAAGTGGATAGAGATGGAACATACCTCAAAATAAAGGTCATATATAACAAGCCCACAACTAACATCATACTCAACAATGAAAAGCTTCAGCTTTTCATTTAAGATCAGGAACAAGACAAGGATGCCACTCTCACCAGTTGTATGCAACTTAATACTGGAAGTCCTAGCCAGAGAAATTCGGTAGGAAAGATAAATAAATAAATAAACAAATGGCATCTAAAGTGGACAGAAAGAAGTAAAACTGTCACTATTTGTGTACAACATGATTTTATACATTAAAAGACCCTTTTTAAAAAATATATGGAAGTCTCTACCAAAAAACTGTTAGAATTAATGAACAAATTCAGTACAGCTGCAGAGTATAAAATCAATATACAAGAATCTGTTCTGTTTTTATACACTAACAGTGAACATCAGAGAGAAATTAAGTAAGCAATTCCACTTACAATGGCATCACAAAGAATGAAATACCTAGGACAAAATTTAACTAAGGAAGTAAAAGACCCATACACTGAAAACTATAAGATACTGATGAAAGAAATTGAAGAAGAGGGGTGTCTGGGTGGCTCAATCAGTTAAATGTCTGACTCTTGATCTTGGCTCAGGTCATGATCTCATGGTTTGTGAGATTGAGCCCCACGTCAGTACACACTGACAGTACAGAGCCTGCTTAAAATTCTCTCTCTTCTGCTCTCTCTGTGCCTCCCCGCCCCCCCCCAAGCTCTCTCTCTTTCTGTCTCTCTCTCTGTCAAAAACTAAATAAATATTTTTTAAATCCTTAAAAAAATAAATTAAAGAAGACATACATAAATGGAAAGATATTTTGTGCTCATGGATTGGAAGAATTCATATTATTAAAATGTGCGTATTATTCGAAATAATCTAATGCCATCACTATCAAAATTCCAATGACATTTTTCACAGAATTGGAACAAACAATCCTAAAATTTGTATGGAACCACAAAAAAAATCCTGACTAGTCAAAGCAATCTTGAGAAAGAAGAGCAAAGCTGGAGGCATCACGTTCCCTGATTTCAAACTATATTACAAAGCTTTAGTGATCAAAACAGTATGGTATTGGTATGAAAATAGACACATAGATCAGTGGAACAGAATAGAGAGCCCAGAAATAAACCACTCCTATATAGTCAATTAATTTATGATGAACGAGGCAAGAATTTGCAATGAGGAAAGGTCTGTCTCTTCAGTAAATGGTGTTGGGAAAACTGAACAGCCACATGCAAAAGAATGAAACTATCTGACACCATACACAAAAATAAACTCAAATTAAAGGCTTGAATGTTAGACCAGAAACCATAAAAGTCCTAGAAGGAAACATAGGCAGTAAATTTCTTGACATTGGTCTTGGCAATGTTTTTCGGATCTTACTCCATAGGCAATGGCAACAAAAGCAAAAATTTAAAAATGGGACTACATCAAACTAAAAGGCTTCTGCACAGCAAACAAATGGCTTCAGAATGAAAAAGCAACCTACTGAATGGGAGAAGATATTTGCAAATCATATAGCTGATGAAGAGTTGATATCCAAAATATATAAAGAACTCATACAACTCAATAACAGCAACAACCAAAAAAATGCAATTTTAAAAATGGGCAGAGGATCTGAATGGACGTTTTTCCAAAGAAGACATATAGATGGCCAATAGGCACATGAAAAGGTGCTCAACATCACTAACTATCAGGGAAATGCAAATCAAAACTACAATGAGATGTAGCCTCACACCTGACAGAATAGCTTTTATCAAAAGAACAAGAAATAACGAATGGTGAAGATGTGGAGAAAAGACACCCCTCAGGCACTGTTGATGTAAATGTAAATTGGAGCAGCCACTGTGGAAAACAGTGTGGAGTTTCCTCAAAAAGTTAAAAATAGGACTACCATACGATCCAACTATTTCACTTCTGAGTATTTACCCAAAGAAAATGAAAACACTAATTTGAAAAGATATGTTTACCCCTATGTTTATTATAGCATTATTTACAATGGCCAAGATATGAAAACAACCTAATTGTCCATCAGGGGATGAATGGCTAAAGAAAATGGATACGGATGATGGTGTACATACATGAGCATGCATGCACGTGTGCCCATGTGCACACACACGTGCACACACACACGTGCACACACACACACACACACACACACACTGGAATACAATTCGGCCATGAAAAGAGAATAAAATCTTATCCATTTTTATCAACATGGATGGACCTTGAGGGTGTTATGCTGAGTGAAATGTTAGAGAAAGACAGATATCGTGCGATTTCACATAAACGTAGAACCTAAAAAACAAAACAAAACTCATAAATTCGGAGAACAAACTGGCAGTTGCCTCAGGGGAGGGAGGTTGTGGGTGGGCAAAATGAGTGAAGGGGATTGAAAGGTATAAACTTCCGGTTATAAAATAAGTCATAGGGATGTAATACACAGCAAGGTGACTATAATCAATAATGTATTGCAAATTTGAAAGATGCCAAGAAAGTAAATATTAAAAGTTCGCATCACAAGAAGAAAGAATGTTGTAACTTTGTATGGTGATAGGCAGTAACTAGACTTACTGTGGTGATCATTTCACAACGTATACAAATGTCCAACCACCTTTATGTTTTACATCTGAAACTAATATAATGTTGCATGTCATATATACTTCAGTTTAAAAAAAAAGAACATTTCCCTGCATCCATTTTAGGAACCACAGAAAAGAGTCCAATATTCAATATGATAATTCAGCTGCCCACTGGATAGCATTTATAATCCCAACCATCTGAGCTTTCTCCCCTTATATATGGGGTTCTCTATCACCTGCATCAGAGTAACCTGAGGTATTTATTAATAATTTAGATTCCTGGGCTTCACCCAGGAAGGCGGGGACAGGAACTGCAGTTTAGCAAGGACTTTTTTGCACTCTAAACTTTGAGAAATATTGCCTACAGGTGATAACATCTGGGAGGGGTAACATTTTATGTGATTTTTGGTGCTTTGTAACTTAGCGTGAATGGTTTGCAGATAGAAAAAAGGAAGAACGTGTAAGGACCCCAAAAACATCAGTGCAAGAATATCCAAAGAAACACTTTATCTTTTTCAAAAATATGCCGAGAGTTAGTTTTGTGGGGAAATGAGCACAATCTAGTTAAAATTTTATAAGCCTGAAGATTCAGGTGAGATAGCTTATGTTTATTATAAATTGCACGAATTTTGTTGGCTTATAATCAGGGATAGCCATACTATAAGAAATATGACACAAAAACAATAATTTCCATAAGCAAAAGTTAATTTTAGCAATCCCTCTCCATATAGATTTAATATGGCTGGTTTGCTTTGAAAAATGTGTGGAAAGGTTACTTTGGCAGCTTTGTTCTTTGGTACTGATCCTGAACGGTGTCTGCCCGGAGGCCATTCCAAAGTGTGAAATTGAAGAGAAATACCAGGCAGGTGGCCAAAGTTTTAGAGATTGGACAGAAAATAATTCTTTTTCTTTTGACTTGGGACAGTGAAACCCAATGATCTCTTCTGCATTTGAAGACATATTTTTGGCATACTTTTATAGTACTAGTAAATAACACTTTTTCACTGGAAAACCCCCAAAACAATCATATAGAAACCAAACCTTGTAATCTTTATTCTTTCCTTATGTCAGCATAGGTCATTCATGTTTTGAAAGCAGCTTCAGCAAAATCCCCTGGTTTTGATTTTATTCAGATAACTATTTCATTCATTCATTCTTTCTAATAATGCGCTTCTAAGCCAAACTCATTACGCTACCCCTGTTTGTACCCAGAGACATCCATTCCCTTGGGCCCCGGCTAAATAGACATGCATCTCAGAATGCAAAAATTCTAAAAAAATACCTGAAACACATATCTTTCAGAACCTTCCTTGAACTTTCTAACATATGAAAAAGATTAGTTAACTCAGTTAAAGCTGAATTTTAAATAATAAAAACGATATTGGAGATACTGACTATAATGGGGGGGGGGGGGGATGAAAGCAACTTAAATGTCCAGTGATGAAAAGATCATTGAATTGTTTCATTTTAATGATAAAATATTATGCAGTCAATTTTTCAAAGAATCTTTAGCAACTTGAAGATTTGCTCATGATAGATAAACGTTAGGAGAAGAGAGTATAAAGAGTGTAACCCCAATTACATAAATATATTGGGATTTGGATCCTGAAAAAGACTGACAGGAAATAGCAAGAATAGTAACGGGGATTTTCTCTAGTTGTGGGATTTTTTTGTTATTTTTATTGTCTTCTTTATATTTTCCTGAATTTCCTAATTTTCTTGTAAAAATAATCCCAATAAACTATCAGTAAGTTTATTTCTCTGATTTTTTTTTTTTTTGCTTGTTAATTATTTTTGGTATATGTGCTGGTAAAGCAGGGACTGTAAGTCAATTTTGGAGAGCAAGCTGGAAATATTAAATCATATCATCTTTCCATCATGATTTCCTGTCCTAGCACCTTTCAGTCTCTTGGCTCTTACCCTAAATTAGGAGTTTCCTCATTGTGCCTAAGTGTCACCTGGCAAGCCCCCATCCCATCCGTTCCAAGATTCATTGAAGCAGGCCTGGAGCAAGTCCAGAAAACTGCATTTCTTTTTAAAGTTTATCTATTTAATTATTTTGAGAGAGAGAGAGAGAAAAAAAAAGAGAGAGAGAAATCAAGCGGGCAAGGAGCAGAGAGAGTGCGAGACAGTCAGAAGCCCAAGCAGGCTCCACACTGTCAGCATGGAGCCCGATGCGGGGCTCGAACTCACCAACCACGAGATCACGACTTGAGCTGAAATCAAGAGTCAGAGGCTTAACCAACTGAGCCACCCAGGAGCCCCTGGAACTGGCATTTTAACAAGCATGCCTGGTGATCTGATGCAGGTGATGAATGGCCTACTCGAAATACACCTCGATGAAATCTCCTAATCCCATCCCCGCATCTCTGTTTTCCCTCCACTCTTTATGCCAGTAGAAAATTTTTTCTGGAGTAGGGCATGACTTTATACTAGTTTCTTACCTCCGTTTAGCAATGGTGCCAGAAATTCCTGGTGGGAATCTGGATCGTAGCAGTCATGTGAGGAAGTCAGGAGTCAGGGAATCACTTTCCCTGTCTATCCTCTTTGTCCAACCATTTTCTCCCCATTTCCACCACCCTCCACCCCATTTACAAAGTATGTTTCTCTTTGGAAGTTGTGTATAGGGTTCCTTCTTTTATAATCGAGCCACTAGTTGAATAGCTATAAGCAAGTAATCTAATCTTGCTAACTCTCAATTTCTTCATCTGAACAAGGAGAATAATACCTTGTATGGATGTAGTGATGGTGAGGAATAATATAAGTCAAATACGGTCACAGAGTAAACCATCAATCAAGGACAATAATTATTATTATTCACTAGGATACAATTTGTCAAGATGCAAGACTCAGATTAGCTTAATGTTGCTTCCTTGAGCCCACCTAAAAAAAAAGAGGGTCTGAAAGTGCAAACAAGAATTACCATGAGTATCGGACTCAAAAACTTATCATCATTGTTACTTTATTTTTCGAAAGTACATGAATCCCATTGAGCTGAATCAAAATATATTTAAGAAATAATGCTCGTGGCAGTGGAGTATAAAACATAATGAGCCGCTTTTGTGGGTGATTAAACATCCAAGGGAAGCTGATATAGCCACAAATGTCATGATTCCAACGCCAAAATCATTATTATGAATACATGACAAGGAAGGGTCAATAAACCACAAAAAGAGAAGTGGAAAATAGTGTTCTTTTATCTCTATTACAATAAGGATAGAGGTTGTGAATGGAACATACATACACATTTACACAGTCACATGCACTTGTGCATATACTTGTACACACACACACTAAAGTCACCTCAACTGACAAATTCTGAAGGACATCCAAGTGTTTCGGCGTCACAGTGAGTCATCATTGTGCTGACTATACTTTATCAGTCATAGCACTGACACTGTGGGGTCTTTACGACTGAAGAGGCTGTGTGACCTAATCCCCCCTGTTCAGCCAGACTGCAAAATTTAAAGGGATTAATACCAAAATACACTTGAAAGGGTAAAGAGAGAAATTGACCAATATACGGGGAGAGAAGGAACAGAGGGAAAAAAAGAACCAAAATTAAAGAAAGCAAATAATGATTATTTTCGAGACATTATAAATTAAAGGCAAACTCAGCACTAAATGCAATTATCAAAATATGCACTTATTCCACAAATATCTATGAAGTATCTACTGCATGCCGGGCAACGTAAGAGGAGGAAGGGTGAACAGGATATGGCACCTGCCCTACATTTATTGTTGAATGGAGGAGACACATACGTGACATCTACATGTATCATTGGGAAGCATTAATTTGTTTAATTGATAATCACTGACTGATAAGCCAGGCTCTGTGCTCAGCATTGATACATATGCATAAAAACATGTGAATACAAAAATTATATGAGTGCAGAAGAGACATGGAACTTATGGGACTTGACATTGGATAACAAGTTAATATCAATATAAATAAATATGAATGAATATTCTAATGATGTTCAATAGTGACCCAAGCCAACACTGTATCTCTAATGCAAGTATCTTCCTTATGTTAAAGACTTAACAGGTGTCAGACTGACTTAAGGGAGGGACAGATGAACTTTATTTAAAAATAGGAAGGGAAACTTGTTCTCTATCTACAAAAATCTAGTTTAATAAAGAAAGTAGAAATTTGCTAGACTTACTGCTGATTCAATTGTTTATGATAATTATTTATTTTGAAACCGGAAGTCACAATCTAGTGTTCTCTCCTAATATAATGCTCTTGGTGGCTATCTTTGTGGCTGCCAACAAGTTTGACTTTTATTTGATATTACAAGTGTTCTAATGCATAATTATTCCTCATTTATAGATCTACCTTAAATACCACTACATACCTTGAATACTATAAAATAAGATACGGTTAGTTTTAGGACTCTACAGAATGCAAACATACCAGTCTGGGGCTTTCTTGGAGCACTAGCTCAAGCATTAAAATCAGGCAAATAGACAAATAAAATTGAATTTCACATTCAGGTAAGACACACATTCTTAAATTCTGCTGGATTAAAATAAAAATTTATCAATAATGATGTTGTTTGTAAATATGGTGAGGCTTCATTCTATCAACCTCCATGCATTTTAAGATATATCCTCTCACCAGGCTAAAAAAGATCTGTATGTTTTATATGTTACATCATAATCCATAGCCCACAGGATTTGGATTTGGATTTTAGCACTCATTTACTAGGGATTTAAGAAATAGTAAGGCTTTTAACAATTCAGTTCAACACCCATTTATTGAGTGGGTTTATGTTTTTTAGCAAAAATAATTAGGATAGATTCTTTAACTTCCATGAACTCACAATCCAATGGGAGATTTTTTTTTTAATGTTTATTTATCTGAGAGAGAGAGAGAGTGCACGTGTGCAAGTGGGGGAGGGGCAGAGAGTGAGGGAGAGAGAGAATCCTAAGGAGGCTCTGCACTGCCAGTGCAAAGCCCAAGGCAGGGCTCGATCCCACGAACCACAAGATCTTGACCTGAGCTGAAATTGAGTCCGAGGCTTAACCTACTGAGCCACCCAGGCGCCCCTAGTGGGAGAATTTTTTAGCCAGTTTTAAAACTGCTTCATTTTCCTCATTTTCAAGATGAGAAGATGCAGTCCTTATTTCAAGAGCATCTTTGCCCATTCCTTGAGTTCTCTTGCGTCTCCCTTCTGCTATGTAAGGCCAGTGCCCCAGGAGTTTGGATCCCAGTCTCTCCTTCTCTCTTAGGAATGTTACTTTCAATTCCTCTTAACTATCCCTCCTCTCTACAGGCGTATTCACCGCACTCTCTCAACTGGATCCTTGCCATAGAAATTTAAACACACTCAGGATTCTCCCATCTCAGTAAAAACAAAAAACAAAAAATAAAAACCTTCCTTAAACCTCACATCCTTCTCCGGCCTTATTGCTCTCTTCCTCTTTACAATCAAATTTCTAAAGAGACATCTGTACTTCCGATATATTTCTTCACTTCCCACTTAACTCCTCGACTCACTTTGAAACAGTGTCCATGCCTTCACCCCCAAACAGCTCCCATGAAAAATGATCTCCTCAGCTTTATGAGACATATCTGAGGCCATATGTTACTTGACCTTCTCCTTGAAATATCTTCCTTGACTTTGGTGACACCATGGTGTCCTCATTTTCTTCCCTCTTGGCGACTGCAGTACGGATATAAACCAGCAACAGCGATCCTGGGGTGTTTACTTCACGTACTCAGAAGAGGCAAGAGGTGATCACCCTCCTTCCCACGCTTCAACTTCAGATGTTCTCCCATCCTAAAAGGCCAGGGTTCAGGCTGTCCTTGCAGCTTGAATCTCTTCCCATGTGAGATGACAGGGTCTATTTCAAGAATTATTTTAGGTAAACCATGGCTACGCCCCAGGAGATGGGGGCAGAGGGAAGAGAGGTTTTGAGACTAAGAATCAGTCCTGGAAACTTTCCTCTTGTCCTCCTCTCCACCTTTTCCCCATAAATTAAAAAAATTTTTTTTCTTTTTACATTTATTCATTTTTGAGAGACAGAGAGACAGAGGGAGGGGCAGAGAGAGAGGGAGACACAGAATCTGAAGCAGTCTCCAGGCTCTGAGCTATCAGCACAGAGCCCGACGTGGGGCTTGAACTCACAAACCTCAAGATCATGACCTGAGCTGAACTCAGAAGCTTAACCAACCAAGCCACTCAGGCGCCCCTCCCCCATAAATTTTTAAGGTGGCTCCCATTTCCCTATTGATATGAGAAAAGGAAACAGTGCTCAGCTAATTGTAACTCAAGAAATGGGAATTAAAATAGCAATATTTTAACCCTTGGACAGATTTTGAGCAGGAGAGAGATGTGACCTAAGTGCTTTGCTAATCAATGCATCTTTGTTCAGTTAAAGACTTTGGAACAGTACGTAACCATCTAGGTTTGTCTCAAGACACAAATGACTCAGATCAGCATTTGTGGAATATGAGATAATGGTATGTTGTTTTCCATGAAGAGAGGGAAAAAAAAGTGCAATATACTGGAATACCAGAATTCAGAAAGCTGGAGTTGCAATCCAGACCCTATTTTCTGGCTCCTTCTCAGCCTTATTCCCCCCTCCCTAAACCCTAAAGGCTAGAACTTTTCAAGGCTAGTCCCAAAAGTTGTACTTTTCTTCCCCTAAATCCCTCTTAAGGCCATCTTAGTTGTGACCACAGCCCAATGCACTCACATTTTTAGCTCCAACCCTGATCGCTTACTTGAGCTCCAAACACAAATATCCAGCTGCCTGCTCAACATCTCCACTTGCTTGTCTGCAAGGCACATCTGGTCCTTTTTCAGGCTTCCCTCTGTCAGGAAATGACCCTACCAGGAAATAACAGCGACTTCCACGGACCACAACTTTCTCCTAGTCCTGAAAACTTTGCCTCCTAAACATACGCCTGGTCTGTCTGCTTCTCTCCGTGTTCAGCAGCACCAGCCCCCCCTCTAGCTCACACCTCCAGGATCGCTCCATTAGGCTACAACAGCTGCATCCCAACCAGTCTTCCCGAATCCATTCAAGTCCTTTTCCGGTACATGCTTCTCACGACAGTAACAATCTTATAAAACTCAGATTATAGCACTTGTTATTTAAAGCTCTTTAACACATCCCACTGCTCTTGGGGCAAATACTCAAATCCTAAATATGCTCTATTAAGCCCTGTCCAGCCTGACCCCTCTATTCTCCAGTCTCATTGTCTACACTTGTTTTTGCTTTTGGCTGTTATCATACTGAATGTCTTAGACTCCCCAACACATTACGCTCTTTTCAGACACAGGGCCTCTGCACATGGTATTCCCTGTCCCTGGAACATTCCATTTCTACTAGTGAACCCTTATATTGCTTCTTCACCTTTCAAACGAGATATCACTGGCCTAATGCCCTTTGTCCTGGACCAGGTGGGGTTCCCCTGTGGCATGCTGTTGTAGAGTTGTGTCTTTCACAGCACTTAGCCAATGTAATCCAGCTGAATCCACTTCTAATTATACATCTCTCCCTACAATTTACTTTGTGATTTACTGGACTGCAAACTTCATGAAAACAGGAATAAGGTCTAGTTGTGTCCCCCCTTGTATTCCCAGCACCTACCACATTACCTAGCACATTTAAGGCACTCAGCGGAATATTCACCACAAAGGGACATAGGCTGTTAATTTAAATAACCATAAGTTGTTTCATATTAGGTTGCAATGTTGTCGGACATTCCCCCTGTCTCCTTTCAGTTCTTTTTCAAATTTTCCTTAAATCTCTTGTTCATTTTCTCACTCCCTCAGCCTCTTTTAAATCTCCTTGCCTTTGCCACCTGTCCTCTGTTACCAGAGACCTTATTTGATAACATTTAAGGTAAGTCCAACACCGGCTCCAAACCATTCTCTGAGTATTCTTGAGTCTATGGGAAAATCCCAGTTGTGACTTTCTCCTTTTGCGTTTCTCATAATGAATTTTTCCCTTGCTCCCTCTTCTGCCCTCCCTGCCAGTTGCAATTAGATCGACTATCAAACAGGGGTGACAATGGGCCTAGAGGACCCATCTTCACCATAGGCCATATCCTCCTTCTTCAGGAAGGTGTTATACAAGTGTAGGAGAGGTTGGACGCCATGATGAGTTCATGGTGTCTCAGTTGTGACCTCATCTCTAGAAAAGCCCACCAGCCAGCTTTCCATCTGGGACATCTAACTTGTACCCTCTTAGCCCCCTGTACTTCTTCTGTGACACACTCTGCACATTTGTAGCTAAATACTTATTTTGTAATTAGTTGTTGAATATCTCTCTCAGCCACAATTAAGCCCTACAGCTGGTTGTTGGCTATATCCACAGTGCCAGGCACAAAGTAGAAACTCAATAAATAGTAATGAATGAATGAATGAATGAATGAATATAACTAACTAAGGTGCCAATTTGGCAGAATTTGCCACTTGGCTATGCTTTTCTCTAGGCAGCTAAATAATCTCATTAAATTTGATCATTGCTTTACATTAAATACTATCATTAAATATCAGTAATAGAAACACTGCATCTGAGTAATTATGTTAAATAAATTAAATAATTACAATTAAATTGAAACCATGCCATTTATTTTTTTAAGTTTATTTATTTATTTAGTAATCTCTACACCCAACGTGGGGCTTGAACCCACAACTGTGAGATTGAGAGTCACGTGCTCTTCCGATTCAGCCAGTCAGGTGCCCTGAAACTATATAATGTAAAGCAACATTTCAAGAAATGCAAAAATGTAAGTACACTTACTTTTCACCTTGATTTTCATGCCTACATATCTTTCCCGCTTTTTCCCTTAGGCTTGAGTAAAAAGCATCATACGTAGCATCTTCTCCATACCTGGAATTTCAAGTGGTTTCCAGAGTTATCACAAGCATCTTCCCTGAGCTTCAAATACAACAAGGATTTGGGTATTTTCTACATACCAGGCACAGTGACAAGTATTTTCCCCTGCTCTATTTTATTTACTACCTATCATACCTCTCCAGAGTGGAGATTCTTTCTAAACCCAGCAAGATTTTCTTTAACTTGTTTTCTGTATTGTGCTAAAACGCCTTTCAAAAATTTCCAAGCGGCTCTTTACACCTGCAAGTTTCCTCTATTTTGTGTGTATCTGGGAAAATGAGGTTTAAAAGTGTCTTTAACAACATTGACTTAAGGAGTCAAATATTAATCATGAAAAGCCCATGTGTATTTATCACTCCTTTGGAAGAATGATAGTGTCCCAAGATTTGGAAGAAAATAGAAAAAAAAAATCACAAAAGATAATAGGTTCCAGTCGAGAAGAATAGACATCTAAAGCACTTAAAAACAACTAAAAGGAAAGGTAATTGGGAAGATATGTCTCAAATATTATATGAGAGATCCTACTTCCTATTAGTGAATTCCCTTATAGATGCTGTGCAAACTGCATCATCTATGGTAAGCCATTTGCATTTAAGTGATCTACATCCTCCTCCCCAGCAGACTTCAAGTCCTGTTTATCTTTCTCTTCACAACATCCTCCAGAACATAGGCACACATACATGTGCATACACACACGCATTCATACCCACGCATTTGTGTGCACACAAGCATACGCGCACCCCTAGCAAAGAACCTGGCACAGAGTAGACTTTCAAAAAAATTTTTAAGCCAAACTAAATTCTCTTAGTCTGTAATTGTAAAAGGTACGGTTAGACATTTCACACAAAATGTGTTATGAAAAAAAATCAATGTTTTTATATATATAGATGTGAAGCTAGACACTCAGACAGGTGTTAGAGCTTATGTAATGCGCAGAACTTCCCAAACTGTGGTGGGGTTTTGGGACACTAAATCATAATCCTCTATTATTACTAACACAAATGTTTATCTCTTTACCCAATGGTGATAGAAAGATAAATTATTTAGAAAATGATCAAAAATTACCTCAAATAGGAAGGCATTGGGCATATTTTATTAATCCTATTTTGCCGTAGTTTTCTGTTCTCTTGTCCCTAACATAAGATATTCAGTATTCTAGAATGGAAATAATGTGCCTCAACCACAGTCAGGCTGGAAAAGCGGGAGGTGTAAATTGTCTCAGTTTTCCCTCGTTGATATGCCATCCATATCAAATCAAATAGTACCTACACCTTCACAGGGATCATCACAGTGTTTCGCTTTGATAGAGGGGTGATCCCCCAATCTGTTATAACTCTTAAGACGAGGAAGGTTCCTGGAAGGTACTTCAACTTCTCCTTTTCTTTTGTACCCATCACAGTGCTACAAACATAGGAGGACCATTCAGGCCAGAACTGTTGTTACTTTTTACTAAAGAGAATGTCATAATATGTTCCAAAAAAGGAGTTAAAATTAACTACAAAGGAGAAAGAATAAGGTGATGCTACATTTAAAGTATAAAATTTGGTGATGTTTAAAACGTAATTTTAATTTGGGACACCTGGGTGACCCAGTCAGTTAAACGTCCGACTTCGGCTCAGGTCATGATCTCACGGTTTGTGAGTTCGAGCCCCGTGTCGGGCTCTGTGCTGACAGCCCGGAGCCTGGAGCCTGCTTCAGATTCTGTGTCTCCCCCTCTCTCTGCCCCTCCCCTGCTCGTATTCTGTCTGTCTCTCTCTCAAAAATAAATAAACATTAAAAAAAATTTTTTAACCATAATTTTCATTTAATATTAATTTTAAGAATTAATCTCATAAAAGAAAACAATAAAACCAATATATCACTGTCTTATCATACCTAACATAGCTTTAGCTCTTATTTTTGAAGTCACCACTATTTTAAAATCCTGATGTTATATACACACGCATATTAGATAATGTTTTTTAAAAATAGTGGTAATTAAATTCAACAACCATTTGGTTAGCTTCTTGTGCAAGGCATAGCATCAGAAGCCAAAAGGAGCTCAGAGATGAAGATAACTTGCCCTTGCTTTTAAAAATTGAAAGTATAATACATAATGACACGGAAATAACTGTAATAGGAGCAGAATGTTAGAATTATGAGATGTACTACAGTGGAGTACAAGGGGCAGACAGGAGAATTTTTACAAAGGAGGTAACCCTTCAACTGGACCTTGAAGAATTAGCAAGACTTTGACAGACAAAGGGAAGGGTATTCCAAGCACCATGAACTAAATAACATCGTGAAAAAAATCAATAAAACCCATGCCTGTGTTGACGTTTCTGTTCTCAACTGAATGGTCACTTCAGTTACCTGAAGACTGTTTCTCTTTCTTTGAGTTGTTAATCTAAGACTGTACTTTTGAACGGGGCTATTTTTATTGCCAGAAGTATCACCTCCCAAACTAGAAATCGGTCACTGTCACCGAATTACGGCCTAACGACTTCACATGGGACTAGCCTTATGTGAGCTGGAGGTCTACAGAAAATTTGAAAGTCTGTAAATTCCCAGAAATTAAAGAATTTAGAAGCTCTAATCAATCACACTGAAAAGCAGAGTGACATATAGTCTCAAGTGCAAAGGTTCTGGAAGAGATGATTGAGACTAGCTATATACTAACATTTAACCGAGTTTCCATTCATTATCCCTTTGGAAACTTTCATCAACTATTCTCAATGCAATAGGCTCCATCAGTGTGACACATAGTAGGTGCTCAAAAAATACTAGTTAGATGACAGACCTTTTTTTTCAGATGACTTTTGTGCCCACTTTGTAATAAAGGCTGCTGAAATATTACATAAAAAGAATCTGCTCTGAACACTCAACTCTACATTTATTTAATGTCTTTTATGTCCAATGTACTGATAGTTTGTGTACCCGTTCAGTGAGCAGAATGATTTTTCATGCAATGTCCTATTTGGTCCTTACAACAATCCAAAGGGCAAATCCCACTACTCCTATTTTATGGATGGGACTATGGAGATTCACCAAGATCAGGAGACTTGTCCAAGGTCGGAGAATTAAACCTTGGCTTAATTTCCACAATGTGACACAGCTTACATCAGTGCCTTTCTTTGACTAGTCCTGATTAATACTCCTTGCCTAACACGGCTTGATTTACGTAACAAATAATTATTACTATCTGTTCATATTCATTCATCTCTTTATCTACGTATCAAAAGAGGAATATATATAAACAGAAAGTATAGAGGTAATTGCATTTTGTTTTCAAATGCAAAAACAAACTTTTTATTAAAAAGTGTAATGAGAGGGGCGCCTGGGTGGCTCAGTCGGTAAGCGTCCGACTTCAGCTCAGGTCATGATCTCACAGTTCATGAGTTCGAGCCCCGCATCGGGCTCTGTGCTAACAGCTTAGAGCCTGGAGCCTGCTTCAAATTCTGTGTCTCCCTCTCTCTCTGCTCCTCCCCCGCTCATGCTCTGTCTCTCTCTCCTTCAAAAATAAATAAAAACATTTTTAAAAAAGTCTAATGAGAAAGCATTTGTTTAAGTTTAATATTATGGTAATGTTCATGAATATATTACAGAACACTTATGAAGAATCTCTAGCTAAACACTTTAAGTTCAGAAATCACTTCCAATTATTGCTCAAATTGGACCAAGGACTTATTTCTGTGCATAAACAACATGCAGTGCTAATTGTATTCATAAGATAAAATGTTCTCAAGTTGTCTTTGGCCAATGGACTGAGAACAAGAAGCCTGACTTACATTCCACAGATGTAAATAATAATTTGATGGTTAGCTCATTACAGGGAATGTGGTAGTGTAAAACGACCATAGTACATCTATTCTGGAATTTTAGGGTTTCTACAGAATCCATCCGTGATTTGTTTATGATGTAGAGATGATTGACTCTGTCAGTTACTAATAAATGGTAAATAAAAAAGTAACCTATGATATTAAAGTACTACATTAGCTACATTGTGATTAAATTACAGTAACACCACCAGCTATAAACCTTTATAGAATCTTCTCAACCATGCAGTAATTCTCCTAACTATACTATTATGTAGAGCACAAATATTTCTTTGTAAGTCCAAAGCAATACATCAGGGAAGCGTTTACTGCTGAAGCTAGATTGAGAGTAAATGCATCTTGGGTTGCTATGAATAAAAGCTCTAGCTTCTCATTACTTTATGACAAGACACAGAAATTCACTTTACTTTTCATTTAAGCTTTTCGGCTTCCGTTTATAGATGTATGCCTTCACGCTTTTATTCCCTTCTTGCTTCAGCCGTACGTAATAAATGATTATAAATTTTCACATTTGACCACCTCTCTGCTAGTCTCATGCTTAATGCACAAAGTTAGGAAGCCGCAGGTAAAATTTCACAAACACTTTTATTTATGATGTTGTCCTTGGTAACGGAAATTTCAATGTACTGAAATGAAAAGTATGATTAAAGGGATACGACATCCTGACAAGGATAGTAGAGGGCAGTCTTCTATTTCCCACTGAAAATATATAATACTTTTTTGACATCAATTTCATAGAGAATAGACATGGGTTAGTCATGGAAAAAAGACACAAACATGTTTCTAACTTCAGTATCCTCGAATTTTCACTTGTATAACTTACAGTAGAAATACCTTATCTGCTGATGGGCTTACGATGTGAAAAATATTTTATTATTAAATTATTATTAAAATTTAATATCAAAGACTGAACAGAAATTGAGGAAAAATAAAATTTGTGATGAAAGAATCCTTTTTCTGGAAGGCAATATATGTAGAATAGTACTGAATTTTTCCTGTTTTAATTATTTCAGGAACTATTGAATAATAATAACTATTTTATTATTTTAAATCTCTACGTGGCAAAAAACGAGGCAGGACAAATTGGAAAAGTTAGAAACACAGTTAGCCTTTTGTGCATTTCTCCAAAATTACCATTGTGCAAACAAGATACAAATGTGTCTACTTATTATAATGTCAAAAATATTTGAGGATTTGAGGCTATGAGTTACCCTTTTTCTATAACTTTGGGGAAGAAAGAAGCTAAATGATTGGTAGAACTTCCTCTTGTAAAGTCACTTCTCAAATTAAATTCTGCTGCTAAAAAGTGCAGTTTCCGTGCCTGAAAATTAGAATTGCTTCAGACACGCTGGTTTCACCCACAGTCTTATTCTGGTCTCCAGCCAGTTAACAAAATGTGTTATCAGTAGATTTGAGTTCAAGGATCATTATAACTCCCTCAGCCTTGTACTGCCACAGCAGGGCGTTGAGAGCTATTTCCTACTCATCGAAGGAAGATATAACATCTTGATTTCAAATCTCTGGCAATAAGATATTGTGGAAATCTTAAAATGTAGATCCTTTTGATTTCATAGCTATGAAACTAAGAAACTGGAAACTTACTTTGAACAGCTGAAGATTTAGCCAGGGATGTGGCCAATCTCTGGGCATTCATACCTGGATTGTCTTTAGGATATCCCATGTCTGTAGCTTAAATGTCACCGATTCATTCACAATGTGTGTCTGCTGAATTTCCACATTGTGCAGAGCGCCATACTAAGCCCGGGGGAGGAGGGAAGACGCACGAAAAGCACCAGGCATAGCTCTTGTCGTCTAGCAGCGTATAGTCTGGCAAGGAAGATAAGACTTGCACACAAGTAACTAAAATTGCAAGTCAGCAAATAATCAGAGCCGTATGAGCAGAGAGGTAAATTTCACGAAATTACCTCGTGCTGGAAGGGCCGAGTGTGGCCGCCATCTGGCAGTTGCAGGGAGTTTGGGTGGTCTGTTCATCCGTCTCAGTTCATGGCTCGGGCAGAGGTCAGTAAATTCAGCAGACTTGAGTGCTGCCAGTTAAGGACCAAGAGCTAAAGACCCTGTGGTGTCCTTGGAGCCACAGACAGATCCAAAGCCCAGACAGGAGAGGAAAGAGTGAGGAAGAGGGAGAGGGGTGATGGGTCCAGAGAATAGGAGGTGAGACAGCGAACACCTCCAGCATCAAATGCTCAATGATGTTGACGTTACGACACAGGACGTGTTGGGAAAAAAAAATTCTTGAAAGATAACTTTGGGTTTTGCATTAATGAAAATGAAAGGATTTTAACAGCCTAGGCAGAGGGCTTGCTATACAACACATGTCCGCAGTCATTACACTATTAAGAAGGTATTCCACTGCTGTATGGGCTAAAAAAAAAAAAAAAAAAAAAAAAAAAAAAATTAGTCTGTGTAGCATTTCAGCAACCTCACAGCGTTCTTCAATAACTGTTCCTACAAATACTTTCTGACAGCTTCCATTTGTTGCTCGGCTATCGCAGAACCCTGAAAAATATATTATGTCTCATGTCAGTTATAAAAATAACACCACAAATTATAACCAAAACAAAATTACCCAGTAATTATCATTTAGATGTCCGTTTGAATCCTTTTCAGAGTTACTGTTACTTTAGTCTGCCATTAGGAGCCAGACAATTTAATACAAGGCACACTGGAGGGGTTTATTTAAATCTTACTCCTTTACCATGTGATATACAATAATATCTGAAATCTACCTTTCTGAGCACTCTGCGAGTGTCTTAATCTCAAGAGCACCTCTAAATACATTCAATACTTACAGCCTTAGATTTGACAAAAATAGGCATAGTAAACATGTGGTGTCAATTATGGGAAAAAACCGAACAAAGGTTAGAGGAATAAGAACAGAGCTCACAACTTTTCTTTTAACTTGTTAATGTCTCTGACCCTTTTGTACCAAAAAAATCGCTTTAATCAACATTATATGCATTTCGTTCTGGCCTTACCATTTAACAGCCTGTAAAAAATGTTTGGCTATCAATTATACACATCAAGTTGATACGCTGCAGGACTGGGGGTCATTTATGCTTGCAATTAAATCTGAGAGGGCTTGAGGAGACCCACATGGTTAGCAAGCTTTCCTCCCTCCACCCCACTCAGCCTTTTTGAAACTACAAGAGATGAGGGAGCTTAATTAAACTTATCCAAGATCTGTTTTCTCATCCTAGGAATTGAAAAGCCATGGTCAGGAGTATAGTGAGTTTCAGATCTAGGGCCTTCTTTTCCAGCTCTGTACTATCCCCTCTCCCACTGTACTCACATAGTCATACCCATAGCTACACACACACACACACACACACACACAGATTTTAGTCAAATAAATTTAAAAATTGATTCTTGACTTGCTTTGAGTCTCATCTGAAGCCAAAACAGTCATCCAAATCTGAGTATGGCCACAGATATCTGTAGTGCTAGTGTAAGATATGGGTCAGCACACGTAAGTGCCCCATTTATAATCACGAACCAGAGGATAATGCACCAGAGGCCACATCACTGCTTACATCCTCTTAATCTTATGGGGAAGTTGATGGGATGTGCAATCTAAACTGATAAGAAGAGATTCTCATTTAAGTGGTCTTAAACTGGTGTGGCTTCAGACCCAATTCAACAACTCAAAGTCTCCTTTAAAAATGCACATAGGGAAGGAAAACTGTCTTGTGTCCAGCAGTGTGCTGATAGGTGTTTGTTTGTTTGTTTTAATGTTTCTTTGTGAGAGAGAGACAGAGTGCAAGTCGGGGAGGAGCAGAGAGAGAGTGAGACACAGAACCCGAAGCAGGCTCCAGGCTCTGAGCTGTCAGTACAGAGCCCGACGTGGGGCTCGAACTCACCAGCCGTGAGATCATGACGTGAGCCGAAGTCAGTAAGGAGCCGAAGTCGGATGCTTACCGACTGAGCCACCCAGGAGCCCCACTGATAGGTGTTTTAAATGGTGTTCTGTGTACATCTGAAGCCTAGGCTAGGGCTCCAAAGCAGATCAGTATTTGGCTTCTTGTATTTAGCTTCATGAATTCTTCCCTTCCTTTCCTTCCCTCCAACCTCAGACTCTCAGGTAAGAGGACCAGCCATTGGATTTCAAAGCAGATTTGAAAAGTCACTCTTTCAACATCCCTTCATTCATTCAACAAATGTTTACTGAGTGTCTACCATGTATCAAACATTGTGCTTGGTGCTGGCTTAGATTTATTACTGATACTTTTTGAATATATACAGTATGTTGCAGTCAAATTCATCTTGCTATGATATTGTACCTAACTCCAAAAGAACTCCCCTTTAGATTGAACAGTTCTGGGAATTAGGGAAGTATAACTCCAAGTGCCAACTAGAGGCAGCCATCCAATTTTCAACTTTACAGGAGGTGGGGAGGGTAGGGGTAGATTTGGATGTTCACAAGCATATTAAGGTGCAATTCTCAAATGTCATGGCTCGGCTGATGCACAGAACATTAAGAATATTTTGAGGCTTCTGTGTGCAGGTAGCATCTATTTTAATTGATGTATTTTTTACCATAATATTGTACTATGTGGTCTCTTCCTCTGTGTTAGCTTTTTATAATTAATAGTGGTATGTATAGCAAGGGAAGGAGAGAAAATATATAGTGATATACTTCTTAATATTCTAGGGGGCATGTGGGTGGCTCGGTCGGTTAAGCGTCTGACTTTCGATCTCAGCTTAGGTCTTGATTTCGTGGTTAGTGAGTTCGAGCCCCCCATCAGGCTTTGCATTGACAGTGTGGGGTCTGTTGGGGATTCTCTCTCTCTCTCTCTCTCCTCTCTCTCTCTCTCTCTCTCTCTCTCTCTCAATCTGCCCGTCCCCTGTTTGTGTGCATGCTCGCTCTTTCTCAAAATAAATAAATAAGCTTTATATATATATATATATATATATATACACTATAGTATATATATACTTATATATTATAAGTATAATATATATACTTATATATATATACTATAGTATATATATACTTATATATTATAAGTATAATATATATACTTATATATATATACTATAGTATATATATACTTATATATTATAAGTATAATATATATACTTATATATATATACTATAGTATATATATACTTATATATTATAAGTATAATATATATACTTATATATATATACTATAGTATATATATACTTATATATTATAAGTATAATATATATACTTATATATATATACTATAGTATATATATACTTATATATTATAAGTATAATATATACTTATATATATTATATATAAACTTTATATATATATACATATATATATGTGTACATATAATATGCATATATATTATACTTTTATCACATTAGCATCTTTGGCTCTGCTCCTGAAAGCGTATGTTCTTCTCATGCTTGTTTTCAACATATTAATCTAATAAATAAACCATTTTTATTAGAGGACTTTGTATTGATGAATTGGAAATACTACTTTCCAACTGTAAGCCTAATTGTGTATATCCTATGAAGGTAAATGCCAACAGAGATTGATTTTCTGTTAAAATGGATGTTCTGTTTGTTTTAAGGGAATTTAAAAAATAATTTCTTGTTATAAATCCAGTTGTTTTTAAATACTTTTTAAATGTCAACATAGAGGAATCTAACAGCCTCAGACAGTTATAATCTCCCAGTAATATCCTCATGGGCTTAAAATATGTCCATACATTGCCCCAAAATGTTTAAGTAAATCGGAGAAACCAGCTGGCAAATAAATAAGCATGTCTGTTTTCCAATTTAATACATATTATTTTTTTGATGGTCAATAAAGCTGAGATTCCATAAAAGTCTAACCTCCAAACAAAATGTAGCAGTCACATATTCATTGATTAGATTTTATTACAAAGAGTACCCCCAAGGTTTTATGCAAAAAAAAAAAAATTATTACAAATTGCCTACAAATGAACTTGGAATATTTTATCTGGCTTAAAAAAAGAGCTAAAAGGAATGAAGTCTAGACTGGCTTAAAAAAACCTGAAAATATGTGGGCATGGAAACAAGGAAGAAAAGGAAGTTTCTGGGTTCTTCTTTCCACTCCAGGAGAGATGAAACATATGCCTGAGTTATTACAATGCATTGATCTGACTCCAACCTGAAGTTGCTAAGGTTTTATAAAGCTGCAATAAAGCTTTCTTTGCATTAACCAGCCAAGCACATAAACATTTTAATGAACTGTTTTTACATGGTTCACTGGGCAGCTACCAGGCTACTATAATACAAATCACCACTCTGCCACATCCAGCTTTCTCATGATGGTTGTACTTTTTCAGTTTACCAAATGCAAATTGAATATCATGGCTATGGAGCTTAATCAAATACTTGACTATTCGAGCATGAGAAATTCTTAGCCTGGAATTTACTGTATTCTGGGATAGTCACTCAAAGGACGGAAACTCAGAGAATTTCAACTCTCAAGCTTCCAAACCCAAAGTGAAGTTTATCATGATAGTCATGGAGACCACGAAAAATTAAACCCCTCAAAAATCACCACTCCATCGAAATGGTTTAAGGCAATGAATGAATGACAGTGTTACCATGAGGCGTAAGTAGCTGAATCACCATTAATCATGAAGAGATGGGATCCCCAAACTGATAGTTCTCTTAGTGACCTGAAGGCTGGAATGAATTATTGAACTCAATACCAATGCAGATCAAATCTCCTTGGAATAATTAAGTATCATTACTGACAAACATTTGTGTGCATTCTAGTCAACACTTAAAGTAACACTAAATTATTAAATATTTATTATGTCTTCTGAGAGCTTTATGACACTGTATGTATTTTTAAGATTAAAGATTAGCCCAACACAGAATTTAATAATGAATGCAAATTATAAATGAATATTTAACAAACCGTACCACATTTTATGTCTTAACATCTCTTCTGCCACTGATATGACTGAATGAGAAATGGCTTACATGATGAATTGGCCTGCCACCTAATGCCCCAGTGAAAACAAGGTGTTTTCACCTTGATGTGGCCTTTAAAATAAATTAATTTGTTAACATTTAAAAATGCAGTGTAACAGATGACATAAAACATTTATAAGACAGTTTATGACCCAACCAACCATGTGCTAATCCAATAATATTTATTAAAACATTTTATTTGGCTAATCATTTCATGGTCAAGATTTGGAAATGTTTGTTTTTCAAGTTGAGTCAAGGATTTAAATGCTACTAATGGTACCATAAAGATGTTATATGGTGTTAATATAACCCAAGTCTTAAAAACAAAATGAATTTGCTATTTATGAACCATTAAGTTTTACCTTACCCCCAGAATAAATTTTATATCATTACAGACCTATTAATACACCCTCTCTGTTTGTGCATCCTCCTAATCCCATCTACTGCCTTCCCTAAGATATATTTACAAGCCAAATTTATAAATAGATGAGATAAATCAGAATTTTTTTTTTTTTTTACCCTGGAAAATATGTTTGTATTGAGCACAGAGTATGCAGTGGTTCTTTTTTCACTTTAAATTTTCTTTATGGTTGGGGTGCCTGGGTGGCTCAGTTGGTTAAGCATTCAACTCAAGTCATGATCTCACTGTTGTGAGCTCGAGCTCTGCACTGGGCATGGAACCTGCTTAAGATTCTCTCTCCCTCTGCCCCTCCCCCCCCATAAAAAAATATATATATATTATTTTTTTAATGTTTATTTATTTTTGAGAGACAGAGCACGAGCAGGGGAGGGGCAGAGAGAGAGGGAGACAAGAATCTGAAGCAGGCTCCAGGCTCTGAGCTGTCAGCACAGAGCCCATCATGGGGCTCAAACTCACCAACTGTGAGATCATGACCTGAGCCAAAGTCAGACACTTAACTGATTGAGCCACCCAGGCAGTGTTTCTGAATAAGCCAGGAACCATCCTGTGTATTAAGACGTGGGTCATATAAGCAAATTCCCTGTGGTAGAAGTTTCGGCTCCTCTGCTAAACTAAAACTTTGAAAGAGGGCATTCTTTCTGGTATTGAAAAAATTAAGGCATACTTTCAAAAAGGGGGAAAAAGAAAAAAATTAAAGAACCTCAAATTTCTTCAACTATGCACACCTTTAACTCAGTCATGCTGGGACTATAACACAGAAGAAATTCTAGTTATTAAAATGTTTGTACATATACACACATTGGCAACAACCTCAAAATATGAGCTATGGGGATAATTCTGAACCACCTGCTGGACAGAACATTATATAGTCTTTAAAAATCTTGTCTCTGGGGACACCTGGCTGGCTCAGCCACAAGAGTATGTGACTCTTGATCTTGGGATTGTGAGTTTGAGTCACATGCTGAGTGCAGAGATTACTTACAAATAAAATTTAAAAAAATAAATAAATAAAAAACCTTGTGTCTGTATCATATTTAAGACCATAGCAAGTGCTATGCTTCAGATAGAATGCTAAGAAGGGGAAGGTAGTATGCAAAATCGAATCTGGAGCCTGAGTAGAACATCAAAGTAAAACAAAATCCTAAAATAAGAAAATTACAACATAGGCAGAAAGTATGAGCAGTTACTATTATTTATTGTCAAGGAAATAATGTATGTGGTATATAAAATCATTTAAAATGAATTTTTTTTTAAAAAAAGGAAGGAGTTTGAATTAATACTGCTAGTTTGTAATACGTATCTCCCTTCCCCTTCCCAGCATTTGGAAATAGTCTGGATTTAGTCATGGTGTTTACATGTTACTATGCTTGGGGAGAATTCTTTCATTATTATCATACATAATTGCATCTGTCCCAAAACAAAACAAAAAAAAAGTCACTCTAGTATAGAAAATGATAGATTACCTAAAAAGACATCATAATAAGCATAATCTTAATTGTCTTGAAATTCTTAATTTCAAGACCACATTCATTGTGCCTTTGGTTCTTCCTTTTCTGTAGCCACTCTCTTCTGCCTTTATCCTCCCTCCAGATTTTTTTCATTTCTTCTGCAAAGCTCGGGACTGGAACTGCAGTTTCAGGTGATTTTTCAACTTACGTCATCTTTCTTCAAGGTTTTTCTCGGGTTCACCCTATACTTATGTACGATACAAGTTTCCCTCAGCTTAAAAGGGAACGGACAAAGTGGGGGCGTGAAGGGAAGGAAGGATCCAGGTATTTCTCATAGTTTTCTTCTTCTTTTTTTTTCTGGTAGGTGGCAATTTTATTTGTTTGTATGTTTGTTTTAAATTTTATTTCATTTAAGTCCGTCAAGTTAACACATAGTGTTGTATTAGTCTCAATGTACAATGTAGTCAATCAACAATTCCACATATCGCCCCGTGCTCATCATGACAAGTGCACCCTTCCATCCCCATCACCTATTTCACCCATCCCCCCAACCCACCTCTTAGACTTTTCTTAAACAGGAGAAGTAGACGCTTGCTGTGCTGATAAACTTTTAGAACAACTGCACTGTTTTTGGTTCAGTAAATACAAAGGCAACAGAGACCTTGTGGGATTCTTGTGAAAATTCAGGGAAGTAACACGGGGAAAACACTCAGTACAAGACTAGCTACATAGTAAATGCTCAGTAAGTACTAGCCTGCGACTTCTGCACAATCACCTGTCAACAGCAGCAGGTGCATTTTTTTTCTTGCCAGCAGGACCAAAAGGGCAATCTCTGGCTCATCCCCAAATGCGAGAGCTCTCACTGATTCTTTATGTCATCAATTTATTTTCTCTTTAAAGTTCAAATCACTAACAATGGAATTCTGTGCTTTAAAAGCAGGCTAATGAGGAGATTTTAACAACCACAATTCCTAAAGGTAGGATCCTTTCCCAGAAGTGTTTATAAAATGGGAAAACAAAGGAAGGCGCCTGAGTGGCTCAGTCAGTTGAGCGTCCAACTTTGGCTCAGGTCATGATCTCACGGTTCATGAGTTTGAGCCCGGCGTTGGGCTCTGTGCTGACAGCTCGGAGCCTGGAGCCTGCTTCGGATTCTGTGTCTCCTTCTCTCTCACTGACCTTCCCCCGCTTGTGCTTTCTCTGTCCCTCTCTTTGTCTCTCTCTCTCTCTCTCTCTCTTTCTTTCTCTCTCTCTCTCTCTCAAAAATAAATAAACTTCAAAAAAATGGGTAAGCAAAGGGAATAGATAAAACCAGAACAAAATATCTGTCATTGTCCTATTCAGTAAGACTCAGTGCTAGGTTTACTCATGACTTTGGTAGTCAGAAATCTGGATAACACCCACCGGCTCCCCACCTCCCCTCAAAAGAAGGAACACCCACGTGTATCAGAATAGTACTGTGTCCTGATCTTATTTCCTATACTTCAATAACCATACCTGATCCCTCTGGTGTTATTATTTCTTGAGGTTACTCATCCAATGTCCATGTTTCACCTGGCAATAGACCCTACAAGGGACCAAGGCAAGGTTTGGCAAGAGAATTCCCTATGAAATCCCTGCCCTAGGGAAAGAAATACTTGCCAAGTTTAAAGTCAGCATAGGGTTTGGCAGAGGGAACCGATTCCTATCAGAGCTCAACTGTGGAAGTCACCCCAGGATGGTGTCAATCCCGGGATATAAGGACTGGATTGAATCCACATTTCTCTGCGATCTCCGAAGCCATTTGGAAAGTAGGAACGGGAAGCAAATTCGGCAAGCGTCCCCACACTCATTAGCAAACTCTCTGAGTGCATTTCATCTATCCTTGGATGTGACCATCCCCTTTTATACTCAGCCTGGAACACTTATTAAAGAGGAATCCACCGACTTGTACAAAAGCCTTTATAAGCATCTTTACAATTGCCTATCTCCTTCCAACCCCACCCTCAGCTCACCCCCTGGGATGTGGACAACATGCTTGCCACCCTATAGACATCAAATGTTTTCCACTTGGGATTTTATGCCAAATCATAACCACGATTTGGAACACTAAAGTACCGTGTTTCATGCTAAAAGTTGCCTCGCTGCCTTTAACCCATATTCAGTGACAGTTCCTTTTCTGTTTTTCAGAGTAGAGGAAGAAGAGAATCATCCCAGACACATAACAGGGTTCCTGGGAAAGGACACAGGGAGTGTCATGTTTGAGACTTGGTTCCTTTGACTCTGGGACAGCAGGGACGCAGGCGAAGCATCGCACAGCCGCACCAAAGAAGCAGCAATGAGCTGTGCCTTTTCACATGTAACTCCAGGAGCAAGGAAAAACAAAACCAATTCCCCCCAAAGGTACAGACAAAGAAAAGCACCCTCCCAGAGGAGTCTGATGATAAGTGGCCACGGGGAGCATCACTGTGATCAGTCAGAAAGGCAGGCGAGTTATTAGCTTAGCCCTGAACCTCCTACTTAATGTAGGACCAGTGGTGATGGTTAACAGACCCTAGCTGCGGTGACAAGCCTGGGACCTGCTCGAGGAAATCCAATTGAAAAGCAGCCAAGAGGAACAACAAGCTAGAAACAGATGTTCCAGCTACCAGGATGTGCACACATTTAACCTGAATATGTAGTTGGGCTGGGATGGGAACATTCGTTTCTAAATATAGTGATTTCACCTCTTCCCCCATATAGATGTTGTCAAGTTCAATTTTAGCCATCCACATTAGTTTTGTCAAATTTTCAGCAATTTCTTTAAACCAAGGAGATGTCAGAATTGTAACAGCTATTAAAGGAATTCAGGGTATTTGATTTATCTACCAAGTTTTACTAAAACACTTCAGCTAAATCATACACTCTTCAATTCCAAGCTCATAGTAATTGAAATTATCTTAAAAAAAAAAGCTGCCCCAATGAAATTCAAACATTTCATGCCATTATTGGATATACTATTATCTCTAGCATTAAGAGAGTTATATTTTTATCAGTCCTTTTTAGCCACTTCTTAAGCAGGGGAGTTTATGTTGGTAGAGGTGTGATCACCGTGCAGAGACTGGAGCACGAGCTGGACAAAATCGGTTAATTAGATTTGAATGAGAGCTGAGTCCTCTGAACCACGGCAATAAGTCATGTACATTAGGAAGCGTTCTCCTTTTATGTCAACACAATTCTGGCTTTCTCTAATGGGCTTTATAAGAGGAGAGAGACCATCTCACTGCGTTGATTTTTCTGAAGAAAAAAAAAATCAATACTCTCAATAGATTTTAAGTAGATCTAATGTAGTACAGCAATAGGCCCATAGGAAAATAAATATATGTAAAAGACCTCAAAATGTGAATTAATGCATGCCGCACTAAGACCAGATCCTACCCTAAATTCATGTTGTCGTTATGTATGCCTAAAGCAAAAGAGAGCTGCAGAGTATTTTCTCCAGCAACACCTTATTTTTTATTGGTAGGTTTTAATCTGGTACATTTTTGGGGTCACCGAATTCTTATTTGCCTTAGAATGCCCGATTAGACCATCCTGTAAAGGAGAAAAGAGCGTGAGCCATCGTTCTGTGCTGAAATTTATTGAAGGTATTTATGAAGAGGGTGATCTTGAGGAATGCAAGCTTTTAAAATCCAAGAACAGCAGCAAAAATAAATTAATCAGGAATTCATCACTAATTTATACATGAATCACTTACAAGAAAGGTAAAATGGTTCAGTAAATTATGGATTTACAAATAAACTTGATTCTAGGACCTTGGCAAATACTTGGATTGCAATATAGATCCATTTTTCCTAAAAACAATTTCCACTTCAACTTCAGAGAGAAGGGACATTTAAAAACCAAATACCCTCTATGAAAATTTGAGGGGAACTCTTTTGTGGTAACGAAAGGCTTCAGTGGCAATAGTTCATAGGATTCATCTGCTTTCCACAAACTCAGGGGTGGGACCCGTCTACCGTGTTTCCAACTCATTCTCATGAATTCTAAATTGTCAACACCTAAGGTTAATGATACCTGTCTTTTTGCTGTCATAAACAGTTAGGGCGGTTTAGCAAGAGATAAATCATCCCCAACAGAGAGTTGTGCTATTGTTCTCTTCAAACAAAGGAAAAAGCTTAATTCTATATAAATCTTAAACACTGTTACAAGAAAACAGACTTATTTTTTTTTCTTTTACACTCAGATGCAATTCTTAGTCTACAACACATTTCTTTCTGGAGCCACAACACCTATTTTGTAGAAGTTTGGAGAGTAATAATGAAGAGTTTCTATGCATGATGGATCACTCTAATCTCCAAAATATGCACTGATTTTTTTTTTAGGATGGCACAGTAGGAAAGTCAACCATCCTTTTGATTATTAGATAACCAGTGCCTTGATCTGAAACACCCTCCGTTCAATTGAGGATGATACTTTTAGCTACTAAATAAATATGCAGTGATGAGATGGGCGGGGCTGCGGGGTGCAGGAATGAGAACATTACCAGGAACCAGCACGTTCATCTTGCAATAACTACATATGAACAAAAACTTCTTTTAATGAAAAATATTAAAGAAAGTACGAACTACTTTTTTCGCCCATCCAAACCTTAAATAATTTACTTCTTTCTAGAAAATATTCCTTATATGATTCGAGAAGCATGCTACCAATTTTAAAATGCAGTCATCAATGCTATAATGTAAAGTCAGAAATATTTTGTATTACACACTTTTAATACACATGAAGTGCATATTAAATATAATATCAGTATGATAAACATGTCAGGCACTGCATTAGATTCATTTAAAATAAAATAAGGCCAAGAGCTTAGCAACATAATAACACAACGTGCTCAGGGATAACTTTACAATTTGAATAGAGAATGTCCTTGAGTTAGGAACAATTGTGACACAGCAGGAGATGGTGACAATAGTCAGTCACATTACAAATATGTGTGAAAAATATATCACACCCTAGGAAATTTACCAAAATAGCAAGTGAAAGTGTACCTATGATGAGATAAATGGTTTTTCCCCTACTAACCCTCCACTCTGCTCCTCCTGCCACACACACACACACACACACACACACACACTTTCTGTGATTCTCTTTATTATCAATCAGGATGGCACACATGCTTCACCAGCTTGGACTAGTGGTGTGGCTCTTCCCCTTGCTCTAGCCTTCTGCACACACACTGACGTGCGAACTTAGCCACACACACGGCACCAATTCTTCCATTTCACGTCTTTCGCTTAAATGTTTTCATCCTTGCCAGGCGTTGTGACAAAAAGGTTATTTGCTGCCTCATCTTAGCCAGCAAACAAAACCCATCTCTTTGGGTGGCTGCCTAAGCCTGTATTGCTGGGTTCACACGTTTCTGTGTTTCGGGACAACATAAATCAAAGGGTGTCAGAGACAGCCCTACCAACTCATTTTGCAGACAGGCGAGCAAAGTTCCAGAGCAGTGACATGTGCCCAGAACCACAAAGCGGGCCAGTGGCGAGGCTGGATTGGAATCCAGGGCTTTGTATGTGTCCTGCTTCGCCCAGTCTTCTTTTTGTTACCTCTGGCTCTAAGGAGTTGGCCTGGGAGGAGAGTAGCAGTCATGAGGTTTTAACAGATTTCCTTCCCAGGGCACAAAATGCCCACCCAGTGAATATCCAGCGTGGCAGTTTACAGTGGAGCTTGGCCGGTCCAGGATACAAATGTGCCTCAAGCAGCTGGAGTCTTCCTGAGTTGTATTTCTTCTCTCTATCTCTCAATTTCTGGTTGTGTTATATAAAAAGCAGACCAGTAACTATTGCATTATATTCTGCAATGACTCAACAGCAACACTTGGCCATTCAGTCCACAAATTGTATCGGGCCCCAGCACTGCGAGGTGCTGGGGTAAGACCCAGGACCCCAACCACTGGCTTAGGCAGAGAAGAAAACAGACTGCCAATCAATCTGCCAGGGATCAATTGCTATGGAAGTGGGGACACCTCACCCAGGTTGGCGGTCCAGTGAGGCCTCCTGGAGGGAGTGCTGAACTAACAGATCTGAAGGGTGGGTGGGAATCAGCCTCAGAACATTACTACAAATAGTAAAAATATTCTCTCGTGTTTATCACCTCATTTTATTCTTATGATAACACTCCTGAGAGGCCAGCAAGGCAGATGTTGATTTCACTTAAAAAAAACAAAAACAAAAACAAAACACCTGGGCTAAAGAGAACAATGGGCTTTCGGCTGGCCAGTAGTAGAGCTGGGTGAGAAGCAGGATGCCTGATGAGCTCCAGGAGAGTGTTCTTTCCTCAAGGCTACATCCAGAAGCACCTGGAGAGCTGGAGCTCTCCCCGTTACTTCCCCCCGTAACACAGCAGGATGAGGGTCCACCTCCACCTCTGGAGCCCGCTTTCCCTTCATCTTGGTCTACTTGGGTAGATGGCACCCTAGTCGGTGCAGAGCAGCTGATTTACAGACAAATAGTCCTGTCAGGCCTCAGAGAAGGCCACCTTGCATCTGAAGGACCCCAGGCCAGGATCTCAGGGCCCGCAAGGCACCCCCGGAGGACAGCCTGCAAACTAGAATGGCCCACCAGCTCAGGACCCTGCCCTGAGCCACCTCTGGTGGCCTCTCCCACCCTGAATGCTCATGTAAGCAAGCCCACTTTGCTTTCCTGTCCCCTCTGCAAACACACACACACACACACACACACACACACACACTCTTAGACTTCACCCTGCTTCCCATCTCTTGTGGTGATTGTAAGCCACTCCACAGTCATCTTCCGGACCAGGAATTACCCCCAGCATTTCCAGAAACTAGAAGGCACTGTCTATGCTGAGAGGAGACAAATGTTGTTCATTTCAGGCCTAGGGGAATATTCTTGTATTTTTTTTTATTTGGGTCTTTCAACCAGTAAGCCTGATGCTTTTGTTTTCCGTGTGCGTCATGGTAAAATACTCATTATCAAAATTTCTTCCTGCGTTATGGACAGTTTATCCCTCTGCCTCTTTTATAGTTTCCTGCATTTTCCAGAATTTCTATGATGAAGATGTTTTACTTTCAAAATCATAGGGAAAAAGTTCAAAATGTTCAAGTATTCCCACATAGGAATATAGAATTACTAAGACTTCTCCCTGAGTGGTAGAACTATGGGTGACTGTTTTTTCTTTATTCCATTAGAATTCACCTGGATTGCTCTTGGACTTGTACACTCAGGTCAGTCATAGACAATTTTTGAGTGATGAAGAGCAACTTCGAAATAGTAAGTAGAATGAATCTTATAGGGTGAAAACATTTTTGGAACACCCATTAAAAACAAAGATAGGGGGCACCTGTTGGCAGAGCATGTGACTCTTGATCTCAGGGTGGTGAGGCCAAGTCCCACATTGGGTGTAGAGATTACTTAAAAATAATAAAACATTTTGTTTTTAAAAAAAGCAAAGATAGGGGCGCCTGGGTGGCTCAGTCGGTTAAGCGTCCGACTTCAGCTCAGGTCATGATCTCGCAGTCTGTGAGTTCAAGCCCTGCGTCGGGCTCTGTGCTGACAGCTTGGAGCCTGGAGCCTGTTTCAGATTCTGTATCTCCCTCTCTCTGGCCCTCCCGCATTCATGCTCTGTCTCTCTCTGTCTCAAAAATAAATAAAGGTTAAAAAAGCAAAGATAGAAAAAAAAAACCCACATGGAAATGGTGCCCACCTCTGCTGCCAGTCTCTACCTTCATCTGAGGTTGGTAACCCATGGATTCCAGCCATCTTGGGCCATGTCTTTAAGGTCCCACACTATTGTTTGCATTAGGAGGCAGAGCTTACTGCTCCTGAAATGGTAGCAGAAACATAGGTAACAAGGACTGTGCTGTGTCAAAATGTATCTATCTATATTCCCACTGGTTTATTTCAGGCTGTGTAGACCACTAAGGATTTTCCGTAGTTGAGAGAGCCAGAAACAGAGAGGGAGAGAGAAATTATGGGCGAATTATGGCACCAGACCATTAAGTTGCAGAGATAGTTGCTGCTAGTGTACGATGACTACTTTTCATATGATTTTCACTTTTCATCTTCTTGTAAAATGCTGTGAATTTACTGCTGAGCCTGTGTACTGCTACTCTCCTAAAGAGAAAATTACTTCTTTTAGAGGATCTGCTTGCACAAGCGTAAAATCTTTGCAGCTCTCGGAGCAGCAAGAGAACCACATCAGACTTTGATATGCTGAGTTGGCTTTTTGGAGTTACCTGTTCCAGAGAACTTTGGACAGGGGTTTTTTCCAGCATGTTGCTTTCTTTATATTCGTGTCCACTCACATCCTCAAGTGTCTTATTGAGTACCTCCTAAATGCAGTTGACCTTATCAGATGCTGTGAGGGACACACAGATGACAAGCACAGGGTCCTTGCTATAGAGAGGCTCGTCATCTCACAGGGGATATGGCAGAGAAAAGCAACCGATGAGCTGAGGGGAGGACATTCCAAGCAGAAGGAAGGACAAGTGCAAAGACCCTGAGGAGAAAATGAGCACGAAGTCCAAAGTGCTAGAAAGAGGAGGAGAGACATGAGAGTGGAGAGATGGGAACAGGTGAGGTCTTGTAAGATCGAGGGGCTTGAATTTGATTCCAAGTCTGATGAGAAGCCATTTGAAATCTTTGAGCAAAGGAATGATGACGTCTGACCTTTTTTTTTTTTTAATGATCCCTCCAACCTTGAGAAGGATAGGTCACACGGGACTAAGAACAGAGGCAGGAAGACCAGGTAGGTCTGCAAAGGTGTAGGCTGGGGAAGATGGTGACCCGGACTAGGGTGGCAGTACGAAGGGCACTGAGACTCACGGAAACAGAAGTCAGAGAGCCCAGAGGACCAGGCTGCTAACTCTCCAATAGGGCCCTGAATTATTATGAGGTGCTCAGAAGGGGCCCTGTAGATACGTATTGGATGAATATATGGCTGGATAAAGAGAATCACTCCCTAGAATGACCCCCAGATTGGAGATCAGGAAACTCATTCTGGGCTCACGGGTCTCTGAGAGGCCATATCGATTAGACTTACCTAGTCTAGCTCCACCAGACGCTCTTTTCTTCCCCCTCGAGATTCTCATGGGTCCCAACAGATGTGCTCCGTGGTCCCAAAATAGAATAGCCTCTGATCAAAGGAGAGCACTAAGGAGGCAAATTAATATCACAGTCAAAATCCCCTATTCACTAGCATCCTTTAGAAGCAGCTATAATGGGGCTCTGATGTGCTTCTGAAAAGATCATTTAAAGATCATCACGGTAGTTGTTTGTCTTAAAAATGTCTGTTGAAATATAAAATCTGTAGGGCTGCATCAGTGGTTCTCAGCCCTGGCTGCATATACAAAGTACCTGGGGACCTTTTAAAATATACTTGCACCCAGGCCCCCGCTGCAGACAGATCCCATCAGAATGTCTGGCATGAGGCCCCGGCATCCATAGTTTTTAAAAGCTCCCAGGTGATTCTCATGTGAGTCAGAAGCACTGCCGTAGGTGAGGTGAGTCACTTTCCTATCTGCCCTTCGCCACAGGACATGAGCAATCCTGTGGATGGGCTACAGCCGATGACACAATGTGCAGCCTTCTTCACGGAGCTGAGACACACACGCTTCCTCTCCAGCACTTGGAAGAATTATTCACAAAGCTTGTAACACAGATACATTAATCAACTCGAGGCTTAGCAGTGGGCAGCCTCAAATAGACAACCCAACCCTCTGTTACTCCTGCCTCCATTGTCCCCTTCCTCCCTTCCTCCCTTCCTCCCTCCCTTCCTTCCTTCCTTCCTCTCTCTCTCTCTCTCCCTCTCCCTCCCCTCCTTCCTTCCTTTCCTTCCTTCTTTCCGATTCCTCCTGCTCTTTCTCTTCTCTTTGTCCTGCTTGTCCTCTCACTTTCTTCCATCAGACCTCCCACACACCTGCCCGTGACACCGTAGGCAGGCCAGCTACCCTGGAGGCTTCAGGTTGCAGACATCAGCTCTCAGGAGAAGGTCTGGATAAAAATCAAAGCTTGTTGAAAAGCCATAGCATATACACAATTCTTGTTTTACTGCTGAATCTGTGCTTCACTGCTTTGAAAACAAGGGTGGAAGTTCTTTAAAAAATTAAACATGGAGTTTTCATATGGCCCAGCAAGTCCACTCCTATATATAAATATATATGAGAAATAAAAATACACATCAACACAGACACTGGGATACCAATATACATCGCAGCAATATTCATAAGAGCCAAAAAAGTAGAAACAATTCAAATGTCCATCAACATCAATATCAATGATATTCCACTGTATGATTGCACCACATTTTATTTAAGAATGGATATAGTGGAATATCATTCATCCCTAAAAAGAATAAAGTACTGATTCATGCTGCAACGTGGGTGAATCTTAAAGACATACGCTAAGTGGAAGATGTCAGGGGGAGCCTCCCCGCACGGCATGATTCCACGCACATGAAATGTCCAGAAGAGGCAAATCCATAGGGACGAAAGGAAGACTAGTGATTGTCAGGGCCTGGGGGAGGGAGGAATGGGAAGTGACTGCTCATGAGTACAATTCTTTCAGGGTGATGAAAATGTTCTAAAATCAGTTGTGGTGATGGTTGCACAACTCTGCAAATACACTTTAAAACCCATTGACTTGTGTAATTTAAATGGGTGAATTATATGCCACGTGAATCATATCTGAATAAAACCATTAGAAATAAAAATAACATGTGTCCTTCAACAAGAGAACACTATGAATGCTGAAGTGACCATATTTTTTAAAAATCATGTAGACTTTAAGTGAGTGTGTTAATTGGAATATTGCAGTCAGAGCGGTCACCATATGACACAGAGAAATATGACCCATCACTTCCAAAAATGTTTTCCTTAATTATGGAAACATCAGGGAACTTTGCATGTGCTGTTTGGGCATCTTATATGCTATTTCCCCATCTTCCCCTTCTCCCATTTAATTTAGTGGCACCTCTTCCTTGTCAATCATGAAGTTTTCTGTATTTGGCTCACTAATTTTCACAACCTCCACTTACAGGTAGTTGTGGAAGTTATAGCCCTTCTCATCGAAGAGATTAGGATTTCGTGTTTAAAGACCCTGTGTTCAAGTACGGGACCGACCCTTATCCAAATGACATCCCCACCCAATATCTACCCAACATCATACACTCAGCCCCACATAAAGACCACGAGGGATTTTGTGAGTTGAATAAACTCCACAGTTTTGTAGGATTTCTTCCTCTAAAGGACCCCTCAGTGAACCAGCCCTCAGGGGCACCAGCAGGTCAGCTCTCCAGAGTCAAGTTTTCTCAAATTGTTCAAAGAGCTTCGTGATCTCCGTCAGTCACTCTGCCTCCAAGCACTCCTGGAACTGAGAGTTTTTAGACTAGCCCTCAGTTTCTCCTCAGATTTCTTTCTCACCATAGCCCCCCATCATCCTCTCCCAAAGCCATCCCCTAAGAGGTTCTCAGCAACCAGCTTCTCGTCCAAGCACCTCACAGAGATTCAGTCAGTGAAGCTTCACCTCAGCCTGAGGTAGTTCATATTATTACCATCTCCATTTTATGAAGTGAAAATTGAGGCACCTAGAGATGAAGTCATCTTCCAAGGCTGCACATGAAGGAAAGGTGGATTAAAGACTCAAAGCACACATTTTAACCCTGTGCCTCCCATCATGACCTCCCCTCCCGCATGGCGAGAGCTTACCATGTGCCAGGCACTGTGGCATTGACAACGCTCACCTCCGATGTTTCCACTGGAAATAACAAAACTTAAGTGAAGGAGACGGCCTAACACAGCCAACCCCATTGTGCTTGGTCATGGGGATCTGGAAATACCCATTTATTTGCAGAATATTTAGTAGACACGATGTCTATGGCTCTAGGATCTGGGTATTGCTCTAGGAACTAGGAATACATACAATAAAACAAGAACCCGTGCGCTCATAGAACTTCTCTCCTCGTGAGATGAGACAGACAATGAAAATAGTAAATAAATGATGTGGTGTATTAGAAGGTGCGTGCTATTTTATAATATATCTAATGAGAGTAAAAAAAATAAAAAGAAATTTTAAAAAAAGGAGGTACACGCTATTTTAAAGTCGGGGCGGAGGGGAGGTCATGCCAGTGCATGTAGAGGGAGGGGTTGCACAGTCAGAGCGGGTCTCATGGGGAAGGTGACATTTGGCAGACTTGAAGGGGTACACCCAGGAGCACATCTGGGGAAGAGAGGTCCAGGCAGAGAGGACAGACTGTGCAAACGCTGATGTGGGGCTGCAGTGGCCTGAGAGATGGGGTGAGTCGTGGGGGATACAGTGTGGGATTCCAGGGGACAAATGAGGTGACAGTGCCTCGACTTTCACTTCGGGAGCTGGGAAGCCGCTGGCAGGTTTAAGCCTGGGGACTGGCCGTGTCCAGGGATCCCCATATTGAGCATAAACTGAAGTCAACAGGTTAACTGAGACCCTCCCTTTCACCACTAATCCTAGCCCTTACCAGGGACGGAGTTTGCCAGGCAATTGCACAGCTGCCTCCATCCCCTTTATCTTTACTTTCTATCCCTGAACACCCCCTGGTGGAGGTAAGTGGCCACTTGAAAGAAGCAGAAAAGGAATTTGCCTAATGTGCCGCCCGGGAGAGCCACGCCAGGACACCATGCGGCTACTTCCGCAGCTTTCCTCCTCTTACCCTTCTTAGAGCCTCTGCTGTGAGCATCTTATTCATTTTTTTAATTCTTCACAGTGCTGCGCACATCGCAGGGATTCCCATAAATGTGGGTTGATTGAGTGAATGAATAAATGAATAAACACATGGGGGCATCTCTTACCGAGGAGAGAAAAAGGTACCAGTTAATAACTGTCAGTGAAGGGCAGAATGAGTAGTGCTTGTTGACTAACTTGTTAAAGTTCAGGAGGCTTTCGTGGACTGCTCTGCACTTTGTCTGCAGGTTTCTGACCCAGATGAGTCTGATCTGATCAAGAAAGTTGCAATACCCTGGTTGATTTACAATACGGTAGAGCAACAGAGTTGATGTGTTTTCGAATTATATCCCTAGTGAGCAGTTTTTGTTTGAAAGTAATGTGAATGTACACTCTTATTGCAGAAATTTGGGGAGAAGTGTTCTTTATTTAAAAACTGTCGGGGCGCCTGGGTGGCTCAGTCGGTTAAGCGTCCGACTTCAGCTCAGGTCACGATCTCGCGGTCCGTGAGTTCGAGCGTCGCGTCAGGCTCTGGGCTGATGGCTCAGAGCCTGGAGCCTGTTTCCGATTCTGTGTCTCCCTCTCTCTCTGCCCCTCCCCCGTTGATGCTCTGTCTCTCTCTGTCTCAAAAATAAATAAAGGTTAAAAAACAAAAACAAAAAAACTGTCTTCACACCAGCACATAACTTAGCTATTTATTAAACTTACTTTGTTGACAGTTCTCTGGAGTTGTGCACTTTATTTATATTTAAAGTTATTAAATGCAAACCAGGGGGTAAGTAAATATTCAGAGAGTTACAGAAATACGTTTCTAATACAGTATATATACCTACCTACATATATACTCATCTTCAAGCACACATGCGCCTATAGGAAATAGAAATGCATTTTTTTTCTTGCAAATTACTGGTATGTTTAAAGTTCAAAGTTGATTGACACATGCTTTCACTTAATGAAGGTAATTACAAAGAATAACAACTCCAAACAGATCTGTTCAGTGTAACAATCTTGTCCTGCCGCGTAGATTACATTGAGAGCTGTCAGATGGGTAGTTTTGCCACCAATCATGCATCAGCACATTTGTAAGACAAGAAACAGATTAATAAGCACCAACACTTTCCTCTAAACACTTGTTGAAAAGAATAAAAGCTGCTGGCTCTGAAGGAAATGATACGATGGTGGATGCCTTCTCTATCTAGCCTCAGGAAGACAGCATCATACAGATCCCCTTTTACTAGCGCTGTTTTGCCTAATCTCGCATGTATCACTGCTTTCACCAAAAAAAAAAAAAAAAAAAAAAAAAAAAAAAAAAAAAAAATCTCTGCTGAACCTGTTGGGTAAGTCACAGCCCAAACAAAGCTTATTTCTGCCTCAGATAGTTAGCACTTGTTGAGGACTTACTATCTGGCAAAGACAAGGTTAGCTAAAAATCAGGCGGTATTGGGGATGATTGATCATATATTTAGATGTAGATCGTTACCCAGGCCTCATTTGAGAAAAACATGAATACATATGGAAAAGGTCTGTGATTACAATTACACCGTTCTAACTTTCAAACACCGGGATTATGAAAGAGAGTTCCACTGTATTTAGTTTTACCCTGCCAAACATGTTGGGTAAATGAGTGCTGTACCTAAAATACCAGAGTGGATTTTCTGCTTGACTTTTCACTACCACGTATAAATAGTAGGTGAAAGAAAATGCATAGACAAAGAGCATTGAAACAATCAAATTGTATATAACATGAACGCTGTTACTATATCATAATTGTGGGGCCTTTTATTCCAAAGCTGGTTAGGATTTAGGGTCATGTTTTTTATAGCAAGGGGGCATAGAATTATAGCCAGTCAGTTATATGATCTCAGCCTAGTCATTAATGTAACGTGACTGTGTTTGCTTTTGTGTAATGACACAAGGCATTACAAGACATTGCTGACATCCCAGATAATGGCAAAATAAATAAATAGTAGTAGAAGTTGCAGACAAAAGGTCTTCAGTCACGTTGCTTTCAGGAATACGCATTTTATATCTAAAAATAAAGAGAAACTTTTTGTCCCATATTTAGAAGTTGAAAAGATGTATATTTAAAAAATTAACTTTCTCCCATGGAAAACACATTTCCATAATCCTGTTTTAATGAGAGATTTGGTTTATGGGTCTTCCAATGTCTCTCAGAAAAATTACCTGCTAGCTTTGTGTCAAGGAGCCTTGGGAGGAGTGTGGAGGTCCGAGTGGCCTTTAGTAATGTCTTATTTTAATAGCATGAAACCCAACCGACAAGAGTTTCTTCAAAAGTGTTTTGATTTCTTTGTTTTGCTCATATTTCTGAAACTGCTCCAGAAAGGATCAAGAATTCTAAATGCCTTTCAGTGTTCACTGTATTGTTCTCATTATTTACTTGGAGACCACTTATTGAGACATATTTAGATGCCGTAATAACAAATATTGCTAAATCATCTCGTTCTGTTTCTGACTTCAAGGATACAACTTACTTTTTCAGAATGAACAAGTCTGCATTGCAGGATGCAGCCTTTGAGACGCTGACCAAGACAGGCACCTGAGTCTGAAAATCCAGGTTTTGTATTTCAGAATCATAGACTTACAGACCACAAGAGCTAGAAGAGACCACGGGCTCCCAGGTGGCTCAGTCAGTTAAGTGTCCAACTCTTGATTTTTGGCTCAGGTCATGATCTCACGGTTGGTGGGATCGAGCCCCACATCGGGCTCTGTGCTGACAGCACGGAGCCTGCTTCAGACCCAGCTCTACCTCTCTCTCTCTGCCATTGGCTCTCTCTATCTCTCTATCAAAATAAACAAACATGAAAAAAAAAAAAAACCAGAAGAGACCTTACAGATTGTCAAGTGTTATCCCTTTTCTTTCCTTTTTTTTTTTTTTTTTTTTTTTTAAGAAAAACAAATGTATTGATATGATGTGGTAGAAAGAAAACAGCCTGAGGACTCAGAAGATGTGGGTCCAGATCTTATTTTAGTTCTCTCATTCATCCACCTCTGTGAGCCTCAGTGTTTCCCTGTTAAAAATGGAAGTAGCAATACCAGTCCAGCCAACATGGTAAACGTGCCATGGATTGCTCCTGTCCTTAGTGGCCTCGAAACCCGATGCACGCAGCGCATATTGGGGTAAAACGGAGCACTGTTCGCGTGGCCTGCTTTTGGCTTCTCCCTCAGCCAGCCTAAATCATTCTTCAGGACCTAATGGACTGACCCTTTGGAGACTCCTGAAAATGAAAGCATGCCTCTGAATCCCTGTGTTGAGGGTGATTTGAGTGCCTGTTGCTATGTAATAGGTCACTGGATTACTATTATTCCATTACCCATGGAAATAATGCCACATTGCTGCAATGGATGAATTAACTCAGACAGCAAGTCTCACTTGGCAATTCACTCTCTGTGTAAGGGTCTCAGAAGCCCATGTATGGCTCACCCCTCAGTCACCTTTATAAAACATTTCAGAAAAAGAAATGATGTACGACATTCCCCTACTAACTGTGCACTTGGCTTTTGCCACTTCGCTAGCTTTCTCTCTCTCTCTCTCTCTCTCTCTCTCTCTCCCCAAAGTTAGAATATGTGTATTCCCCTTCGCTCCTGGGGAAGGCAGGGAGGAGGAATTGCTAAAAGGTAATACATGCATCTGACCAAATTCTCAGAGTCAGCTGCTTCTATGGCGTCTTGGCATCTGAGCAAATAATTTGCAGAAATTCCATAGAAAGGAGGTGCCTTAAAGGCTTCCCCGGGAGCACCCTGGGGCTGGAAGAGTGAAGAGGCACAGCTGTGACAGCTGGGAGCAGGAGCCGCCACTCTGTTTCCCTGCTTATCACAACGTCATTAATCAACCCCAATCCCAGCAGGGTCCGACCAACCTCACCAACCTCACTCCACGACTCAGAACCTGACTATCAGCCTGGAATCTCCTTGAAGCTGTGTCCTGACAAGGACATCTCATAGGTACATTACGAAATTCACTTCATTAAAAATATTTAAATTGTGGGGGGAGGGCAATTTAAGGAAGGAAGAATATGATGTTAGCAGATCCCTTCTAAATTCCCATCACACATAGGTCCTCAACCATTTGCTAAGATGTCTGGATTAGCTCATTGCCCTTGAAATTTGCCATTGCTCAGTGAGACCTACTGCTAGCTAAACCTAGCCACGGTGGGAAAATGCATGCACGTTTCAAATTGAAAAAATACACACCAGAAATACATTATAAAATTTGTAGCTCTTGAAGCTCACTGCCTACATCAGAACACTCTTGGCTTATGCCAGCTGGGAAGGAGAATTCACCGTCTCTGCACCATTGCAGAGATAACATCTTTTGATAGTTCCTAGGGATTTTGCTACATAGCAGTAGTGATAACAGTCACCATTTAGTGAGTGTGTACTCTGTGCTAGACACTCAGAGAAAATCAGCTCATTGACAACCACCCTATAAAATATCGTTATTACTATTATTATTTTATGCGCAGATGACATTTTATAGTACATTTTTTTGACTTTTTAGTCGTTTATTTATCCTGAGAGTCACAGAGACAGGGCAAATGGGGGAGGAGCAGAGAAAGAGAGGGAGACAGAGAATCCCAAGCAGGCTCCACATTACCGGCACAGAGCCCGATGGAGGGACTCAAACCTATGAAACCGCAAGATCGTGACCCAAGCAGAGACCAAGAGTCGGACGCCCAACCGACTAAGCCACCCAGGCGGCCCTGTAGTACATTTTTAAGTGTAAGTTTGAGTTAAGTGTAAGTTTTGAGTAAGTTACGAGTGAGGCTGGGTAAGCGATGAAGCAGGGTGGGGGGGCGGGGAGCTCCAAGCCCTTCACGCCCACACTCCCCGCCTCACCTCTGGCCAGTCCAGATCTTCCACCTAAGGCTGAGGCAAGATGACTCACTCACCTCCCAGTGAAAGGACAGCTTCCAAAATTTGGGGTTACTTTTTTATTTTTTATTTTTCAGCTTCCAGAATTTTAGAATATTGCAAACTACCTAATATTTTGCTCCGAAAACAGTGGAGCTGACATTTACCGTAAGTTAACTGCCATAAATAAAAGTAGGACGTTGTCTGAAGAAAAAATCTTCACGTTAGTTTGACAAAATCTACATCCTCTCAAAGGTCATGGAAGGGTTATTGGATTTATTCACATGTTGTATATAATGTTGTCTCTGCTGGATAGTAGGTGAAAAATTAAGTGATCACACAAACTTGCATTGTTCTGAGCAGTTACAGGAGGAAAAGAAAAGTCCTGGGAGCTTAGTCTGTGCTGCCTCCATATATTAACAGGACAATGAGAACAGCCTTTTTTTGAGAATAGGATCAAAAAACCCCACGATGGGCTCAGAAAGCCTGGCGTGAAGGGCTTGGAGCCTCCCCTCACTTCATCGCTTACCCAGCCTCACTCGTTTCCAGACCTGCACCTACCTTTTACTCTCTTTGGAGTCAGCTCTGCCTCCCCATCTCTGTTTCCCTACTAGATAGAGAGTCTGATTAACTCATTCACACACAAATACGAGATAAAATTACTCGCACATTGGAGCAGTTTTTAGTATATTAAATAGAGAAATTGTTAGCTGCTAATTTGTCATTGAAACCTTACAAATACTGTATTTCAGCAAATCTAAGGGGTGCCTCGGTGGCTCGATAGGTTAGGTGACTCTTTTTTTTTTTTTTAATTTTTTTTTTTTAACGTTTTATTTATTTTTGAGACAGGGAGAGACAGAGCATGAACAGGGGAGGGTCAGAGAGAGGGAGACACAGAATCTGAAACAGGCTCCAGGCTCTGAGCTGTCAGCACAGAGCCCGACGCGGAGCTCGAACTCACGGACCGAGAGATCATGACCTGAGCCGATGTCGGCCGCTTAACCGACTGAGCCATCCAGGCGCCCCTAGGTGTCTGACTCTTGATGTCAGCTCAGGTCATGATCTCAGGGTTGGTGAGACTGAGCCCTGAGTTGGGCTCTGCGCTAACAGCACAGAGCCTCCTTGGGATTCTCTCTGCCCATCCCCCCCCACACTCTCTCTCTCTTTCTCTCAAAATAAATAAATATTTAAAAAAATCTAAGTAGGCATGGTAAAACATCCCATAATTTCATAATTTCGCGTTGTATCCTCAATTGTTTGATGCATTCCAACTCCAGATATGTTACGATGTTACGAGGCCTGCCTCTCAGTCCTTCCCAACAGATGGATATCTCTAAACTGAGAGCATAAAAAAATGGTCAGTCTTTTGTCTTAACTTGAAGTTTGAAGTTATTGGATGCGTATACCTATTTGCCCACCTGGTTGTCACCACGCCCTGGCATCCTTGCCCCTTGATGTGTTCGTCTTTCCAGTCCCTCCACTACAGACCCTCATGATTTCTCATCTATCTGTGTCATAGCTATGTCAAAGCTGTCTATGAAAAGAGCTTTCTAATCAGTCCCCAGGCCCCTCAATTTTAGTCCCTCTGCATATAGCCCAGCAAGCTGAGCATGTTACACTGGCCTTTATAAAGGGCCTTCCTTCTCCAGTCCCAGTCCTTCTGCAAATCCTTCTCCTTGCCTACACCCATCCTTCTCAGACTAAAATAAGAGGACCTCCAGCACGGCGGCACAGTCCTCAAAACCACTGGATGAAAAGAGCACATTTTCCTAAAGCATTCATTTCACACAGCAGTAAGTAGGTTATGCCATTAGTTGTTTTCACTAAAACACACATTATAGAGTAGAATGGTAAGTTACATGATTTTTAAAGATAAACTCATTCAGGGAGCGCCTGAGTGGCTCAGTTGGTTGAGCGTCCGACTTCAGCTCAGGTCATGATCTCACAGTTTGTGAGTTCGAGCCCCACGTCAGGCTCTGCGCTGACAGCTCAGAGTCTGGAGCCTGCTTCAGATTCTGTGTGTGCGTGTGTGTGTGTGTGCGTGTGTGTGTGTGTGTGTGTGTGTGTGTGTGTCTCCCCCTCTGCCACTCACGCTCTGTCTCTCAAAAATAAATAAATATTTTTTTAAAAAAAAGATAAAACCGTTCACAAAGACAGCATCATTTCAGATTATCATCCCCTTCTGCTGTTTGAGTAGAAAGTTCCAGAAGCTCTAACCTACAGGGTTAGCCCAAAGGTCCTACCACCTTTCCTGTCTTATCTCCCTCTCTTTATTCCCGAATGCCAATTCTTTTCCTACCAACATACCTTCTCACCATTTCCCCAAATACCCAGCTTTGCTTTGTTTCTTGTCACAGTCATCTGACTTCAACCATGGCTTTTCCTCTTGTCTGCTTTCCAAACCTAATGATGCCTTAAAGACCAGGTCAGCTCCCACCTCCTACCTCAGTGCTGCCTTCCGGACCACAGGAGCCCAGCTTTCTGCTTACCCGAAGACATTTACTGAAATACTGTGGATAGGGGTCAGCAATCTACGGCCTGGGGCCAAATACTGCTTTCTGCCCGCTCATAACCACCAGATTTGAACAGTTGCAACAGAGACCACATGGCCTGCAAAACCTACCACATTTTCTGTCTGGCCTTTTTCCGAAAAAGTTTGCTAATACCTAGCCTAGATCCTTATTATGTTTTCTCACACTAAAATTCCATGAGCTTACTATATACTATCTCAACACACAATTATGTTTATGTTTATATATATGTGTATGTGTATATATATATATATATATGTATATATATATAAAGTTTGCTAACTTTTAAGTTAATTAACTTTATATTTCCCACTTCCCAAATGAGACCACAAGCTCCTTGCAGGCAGAGACCATCTAATTCATCCAACCTCCTCCAGAATGCCTAGATCTGTTCTACCCTTGATGAGTGTGCTCTCTGGCTTCATCTAGCACATTACTAAATGACACACTGTCAAGGCACAGCTTCAGTTAAATATGAAATAAACATGCCTTCCTGTTGATAACATGACATGTCCATCAATCATTCAATCATCAAATGCATACGTAGTATCTATGCTGTGTGAGGTCCCAGGCAGTGAGAGAAGAGTCACATAAGAAAATATAAGCCCTTCCTACCCTGCCAGACATCTCCTTGAGACGAGATCAACACATGGGAAAGAGCAGACAAAGGGAAAGAGCACACACTCAGGGGTGAACCAGTTGTGTGATGCCTAACATTCCAGAGAAAGGAGAAATTAGAGTAGTCTGAAGGCCGAGAGGGAGCATTTGACCCCCTCAATAAAAGTATTCTGTGGGTCCATGAAAGGGAGACTAAGGAATAAAGTTTGATAGCTGGTGTGCAAGGATTATATAAAGCAGTTTCTACCCTGCCAGAGACCTGTCTACAGGAAATACAGTAATTGCAGTGCTTAGTACAATAAGCTAAAATCCTGGGTATGTGCTCCACAGGCAAATAGGAGAGAAATGTTCCCCAGCTCACAATTATGTTTGAGATTTGTATTGATCTGAATATCTATAACTTACCTTTCTTGTAGAACCAAAAAGAATTTGAAGCAGCCTAAAACAAATTTATTCACCTAACAGTCAACAAATATTTATGGGGTGCCCACTTCATGCTACCCTTCTAGGCCCTAGGTATATAGAGGTGACTAAGTCAGGAATAGAGAGGACTAAGTTAGGTCCTGAACTCTGGTCCTTTCAATGGTGAGAGATGGTCAGTAAGTAAACAAGATCAATACAGACCACGATAAATGCTCCGAAGGAAATGAACATGGTGACCCGGTGCAGCATAACTGACACTGAGTGGGGAAAGGTCACCGAGGGCCTCCCCAAGGCCTTCCCCCGAGACCTGAAGGGAACGAACCACGTAAAGAGCTACACGGGAAGTGCAGAAATGAACCGAGAGGACAAAAGCCCCAAGCAGTTCTGAGTTTGGTGTGTGTTTGCGGAAAGTGTGTCGTGGTCAGAGTGAATGGTTAGCCGTGAGGCTGGAAAGCTGGTCAGGAGCCAGGCCACAGGGAGCCTGACAGGACATTGTTAGGACTTTGGCTTTGACTCTGTGGGCAAAAGACATGGCAATATAATATAAGCAAAATTAGAAAATCTGGGAAGAGAATATCCAGAGTCAACAGATCTGCTACCTCTAAGGCCTAACAGATGTAATAACTGAGCTTCAAATTTGCTTTCTAACAACCAGAGCCAAAAAGCAGCGTCATGTGGGTTACAAGGTTCTAGTTGTCTGAAAGTTATCTGAAAGGAGAAAGTGTAGCTATTTTCTTGGGGTGACCAGTTGAGTCCTACCTAGGCACTCGATTCTACAAATGTTTCCCCAGAATCATGTACTCAGGACCTTGGGGGACAGAATGGTCAGTTTCCCAGAAATCTGTTTTATAGCAAATGAGAACTGGTTTTCACATGGCTTTCTCTGGTTTCAGATGGTTTTCTCTGGTTACTGTGGCTCAGTGGCTGAACTGCAACTCAGTGAGTTCTAAACTCATTCTTTGGTGCCTGTGTCTGGCCTCGTAGTGTTGAAATGATTCAAAATTTTCTAGAGCCATATCTTGGTTTTTAATTGCACATAGATTGACACTAGGCAAAACGTCCCTGCCTCCAATATTGCTCTTGGGTCACTGAGAGTGCCCTGGTATGATCTCAGAGCCCTCATTTCTATCTGGTAGGCTGTGTCCTCGGGACCCTGACCTCCTTCATGATCACTGGTCAGTAGCAAGAAGATTCATGATCTTTGAAACCAGATGAGTCTAACAACATGCCGATGTGTGGTCGTTAGCAAATTACTTACCTTCTAGAGGCTTCCATCTCCCCTTTTGGCAAAATTAAATGAAAAAATATATGCAAAGGGCCTGACACTTAGGAGATGCCTTCCACGCTCAACCAGTTACATTAGGTCGGAAATGAGTGTTAGTTAGCTAAGGAGGAATATTATGCTTTTCCCCAGTTACAAATACATATATTTCTAAAAAGCTTTTTAAATACACATTAAATTATTTTAATTTAAAAAAGAAATTTTGTATTGTTTATTATCTTTGAGAGAGAGACAGAGACAGAGAGCAAGCAGGTAAGAGGCAGAGAGAGAGACACACACACAAACAGAATCCGAAGCAGGCTCCAGGCTCTGAGCTCTCAGGACAGAGGGCCACGCATGGCTGGAACTCAACAGACCGCGAGATCATGACCTGAGCCGTAGTCGGCCGCCCAACCGACTGAGTCACCCAGGCACCCCGAATTATTTTAATTTTGAAAACTCACCTGAGTAGTAAGTGGTCATTGAAAGCATGTGTACCAATGTTGAAATGTGTAAAATGAAAAGCGAAAATCTTCCCTCACTACCTCCTTAACTCCCACTCTGCAACATATGAAGAGAAGCTTTACGTAAGTGCCCTTTATTATTCTTAGCACAATAGATTTGTACAACCTGATTAGCAGCTTTTCAGACCTTTTCATAACACGGTATGCGTGTTTGTATTTACACGCTGCATGTATTAATATTGTTCTCCAATGTACTTCTTTGTCACTAACATAGTAATCTCTCCTTTTTGTTCATACAGATCTACCTCATTTATAATTGCCTTATAATGTTCCATATTCCATTTATCTATGCATTCATGTAACAAATATATATCAAGTACCTATGATATAATACTTGTCTATAATTTTTGTACTATTATAATAAATACTTTTATACATATATCTTTATATACTGTGTGTGATTATTTCTAGAGGATAGATTCCAAAAAATGGAATTTCTGGGTTTATGTGCATCTATTCTAAATTTTGACAGGCATCAACAAATTGCCTTCCAAAAAAGGAGGTGTCATTTCGTACCCCGGCCACCATTTTATGACCAAGCCAATTTCCCAACGTTATCTTGGTCTAATTTGTCTTTCCCTGGTCACTAGTGAAAATAAGCTTTTTCCATGTGTTTATTAACCAATTTTATGAATTATTCTGTGAAGTTCTTTTCATGTTCTTGACCCATTTTCTAGAAGGAGTTTTAAGCAGCCTCTAATCTTATCAATTGCAAGTTGGTTTGGAGTTAGCATGTCCATGTAACACACAAAGTCAACTGCCTATGTTTGGGGCTGACCTAAGTCTATACCTAAGTGAGGTATACCATTAGGTTTCTGAAAAGTGGGGAGTTATTTTATCCATATCTGATTATCTTATTAGAACAAGAGGCATCACCAGATATTGCAAAGTTATACCCTGTCCAAATTAGGGCCTCGACAATTTTGGATCAAACAAGAGAAGGAGACAAAAGTTCTGGGTAAGTTGGTCACTGCCTTCTCTTAGACCTTCCTGTAGTCCTATCAGATGGTTTGTTATTTTTCATCAGTACTGTCATCATAACTAACAGCTGTCGGGGGGGTCTCTTCAGTGAGTCTTTTCTGATCATCCTATTTGAAACAACACTCTCACCCCTTCCTTCAAGCACTCCTATCCCCTCTCCTGCTTAACTTTTCTGGATGGCATTTAGCACCATAGGCATGCATTATATTTTACTTGTTTCCTTGTTTACTTCTGTCTGTCCCACTGCAGTGTAAGCCCCGGTGAAAGTGTGTTGACTAGAACTGTATAGTCACAGAAGAGCTTCTATTGTATTATCTAATCTTTCCACCGACTCTGTGACATAGGTATCATATTACCTCTACTTCACAAAAGAGGAAAGCAAATCTAAAATAAATCAAGGGACATGCTAAAGGTTGCTTAGCTGGTATGTGGGAGGACCTGAGAGCTCTATATTGTGATGCTGCTGCTTCTAATGATAAACAACATTGAAGGCTCCCCACATACAGATTTTGGGTAATATAAATGAAGTCATCTCCAAAATGATCATTAGATGGCTCTAAAGCTAGTATTTTGGGGCTCCTTGGTGGCTCAGTAAGTTAGGCATCTGATTTTCAATGTCAGCACAGGTCATGATCTCAGGGGTGTGAGATCGAGCCCCACTCTGGGCTCCACACTGAATGTGAGTGGAGCTTGCTTAAGATTCTCCCTCTTTTGCTCTCAAAAAAAAAAAAAAATTAATTAATTAAAAAATAAAGCTAGTACTTTATTTATTAATACCTTTTGGCTTCCATATACCTACATACCCAATTCTGCATATTTAACTGGTTCCCAGAAATGATGACTTCAATACTAGCCTATCTGGGAACAAGGAGGACACTTCATTTGGTGTTGATGTTCTTTTTTTTTTTTTTTAATGTGTTATTTATTTTTGAGACAGAGAGAGACAGAGTGCAAGTGGGGGAGGGGCAGAGAGAGAGGAAGACACAGAATCTGAAACAGGCTCCAGGCTCTGAGCTGTCAGCACAGAGCCGGATGCGAGGCTCCAACCCATGAACCGTAAGATCATGACCTGAGCTGAAGTCGGACGCTTAACCGACTGAGCCACCCAGACGCCCCATCTGTCTTTCTTTTTGAGATACAACTTCCTGAGCAATTACCATTTTGTGGGCATTCAATAAACATGTGTGGACAGGAACTGAATTCTCAATGGAATTGGCTATGGCGATTAGAACCTTAATTTCAAATAGCAGACGGTTCTCCCTTCATAAACTTTCACACTGGTGGTCAACCTTGACCCACATTAGAATCACCTGGGGGCATTTAGGAACTACCGATGCCTAGGCTCCCCACCCAGAGGTTCTAAGTTAATGGGTCAGGGATACCACCTGGCCACTGGGATTCTTTTCAAGCTTCCCGCCCCCTCCCCCTCCCCCACTGCTGTCGCCCCCGATTCTGAAGTACAGTCAGGGATAAGAAGCCCTGATCTACAGGTTTCTCAAATGAAGAGTTTCTGTCCCTGTTGAAAGGTAATATCTAGGGCAAAAAAATACTCACTGAACAGACTTCTTCCTGGGGACAAGCACCTGATCTGAAGAACTGTAAGATGATACGGGACCTAGCTCGGAAGGGACCATTGTGGAAAGGCACTCCTAAACATGAAAGAATTGTGTAGCCTTTTGGGGACTTGCATTTTAAGAAATTATTAGCAAACAAAGAGGCATCGTTTTGGTTGTTTAGAACAGGAGCCCACAAACTGTTTCTGCAAAGGGCCAGACAGTAAGTATCTCAGGCTTTGGCAAACCATTCATTCGGTGGCGCCTACTCACAAAAGCACAAAAGCAGCCATAACAGTATAACGATGAACAAGTGTGCCTGTGTTCCATAGAACTCCATTTATGGATTTTAAATCTGAATTTCATGTAATCTCACATTACAAGATATTATTCTCTTGATTTTTTCCCCAACCATTTAAAAATGTAAAAACCATTCTTAGTTTGAGGGCCATGCAAAAGCAGGCAGAGGCGTGAGATTTGGCCCATGGGCCGTTTTTTGCTAACCCCTGCTTTGAAAGAATACATTAAAAAACAAATATAGGAATGGGGCATCTGGGTGGCTCAGTTGGTTGGGCGTCTGACTCTTGATTTCAGTTCACGTCATGATTTCAGGGTCATGGGATTGAGCCCCACGTCAGACTCTGAGCTTAGGATTCTCTCTCCCTCTCTCTTTCTGCCCTCCCCACCCTCCCCACACACACTCTCAGAAAGAAAGAAAGAAAGAAAGAAAGAAAGAGGAACAAATAAGCATTGCAAAAGATATATTTGGGTAGACCTGATTTAATTCACCCCATACTTAATTCTTGCCCTCCCAGGAAACCTGAACTGGAATCATTTCTCAAACTGCACGTGTATTTGAGATTCCAGAGTCTTTCAGGCTGGAACTTGCTTGCCTTTTAGCCCCTCTCTCGCTAGAGAAATTACAGGCTACTGGAGAGGTGCAGTACATCAGGACAGGGATCTAACAGGAACTTAATAACTCAATCACAAAACTTGTGGCTGCTCTAGGTGGAGGCTGCTTTTACCGTCCTTCGAGCCATAAAAAATAGCGGCTCCGGGCTCCCAAGTGAACGGTTTATAGGCATTGATTTACACGAACACAGGTCTATTACATATGAGCCCAAAAGATTTGGGGGAATTTCAGAGACATGAAAATCAGAGGTTGGAGATGAAGTAAGTCCCACACCAAGAGGTAAGAGGGCAATTTTTCTACAGGTGGTGCCGGACGGGGCTCTGGCAACAAAAAAGCACTTTACAAAGAAGCAAGGAAGAGGGGAAAGATGCTGGTGTAAACTAAAATGTGGCCTTGCTTCCTAAGCAAATCCTTCTTGGTTTTATCAATGCGTGTGGCCATGCTTGTATATCACACACGACACCCAATAATGGAAACATTAAAATGCGAAATAAATTTCCTGTAGTGAACTTCCCCCAAAACTATCAAGGATCATGGAGAAGAGAGATTTGGTTTTGGTGGACAAAAGAGAGAGAGAGAGAGAACACTTGTCTTTGTGTCTTTGGTGAAAAAAAGAGCGGAGGAGGGTGGGGGTGGGGGGACTGAGGGGTAAGAAGACGTGGAAGGAGAGAGACCTGGCCAGTCTGCATTTGCACTGAGGGAGATCCTTCTAGCGACACCAACAGCCTTGTGGAGACTTTCAGCGGGGGGTGGGGCGGGGGGCTCAGGTAGAGCACAAAACAGCTCTGGTTCCAGGATCTCACAAACAGCCCATAAGCAGCGCCACTGTGGGCATCGTAAACGTGTTTTATGTGCCCTGTTGCTCAGCGCAGCCTCATCTTCCCCAGGCTGTTGTCACCTCCTAATAGTGCAGAACAAAGACCAATGTCGGACCAGAGCCCGGAGCGAAATTACCAGCCTGACCCTCACCTCTCTGATGGGCCTCACTTTCAAAAGCTCGCCCAATACTATAGGTTGAACCATGAGCCCATTTGTGTAGCGACATCGATGCTATTGCCCAGGCTCACAGGGGAATTTTCCAACCACACACACAAATAAAACCCGCACACCTGACAGCCGGCCGGGGGCGGGAGGCCCCAGAACTATTGCTGAGATGCCAAAACCTTGCTTCTCCCGAAGGCTGAGATTTAGTGCAAAAGTTTCTACGGAGAAGTTGTAGAAAGGCGATGCTGAAAGCCCCGTGGTGCTTGTTTCTACCCCAGGCAAAGCGGGGCGATGCGCCACGAGGGGGTCTAGGCGGCAGCCCCCAGCCCTCACCCGCATCCGCCTGTCCTCTGCCCCCCACCCTGGGGCCTCCCTGCAAGGCCCGCACTTCTCTGAACTAGGAGAGCAGGTCGTTGGTTTCACGGTCTGGCCCCGCCGCCCGGGCACCAACTCCCCAGCCCCACCGCAGCCCTGTCTTCCCTGCAGTCCTGCTTCCAGCATAAATTACTGAAAGCTCTGGATTATGCTGGTTTTTAAGAGTAACAAAAAGCGTGATGAGGTATGTTTACCTTTACGTGACTGCCTATAAATAAACGAACCGATCAGGAAAAAGACCCTTTTCCAGGGCGTGTGACTTTGTTTTTATTCTGCATATACGATCCCAGTAAGTTTCTTGGTCTAAGCAGTCATGCTGGAGGAAGTGCTGTGTATCAGGCACCCTTCTGGTCGGGATGGACAGAGCGGAAGCCATGGGCGCGGCTGTGCTGGGATTCACGGTCTTGTTGGGGGGACCATCCAGTAACCAAATAAATGCGTCCTTGGGAACCCAGACACATTCTATGAAGGTCAGAAGGGACCCTGTACATTCGATATGAAACAGCGGAAACATGAGTAAGTGTCCGGCAGAGCTGAGATTGGGGGTGAAAGGGGGAGGCGCATCACCCTGGCGACCTGTTCACTGTCCTTGCTTGGTTGAGGGTGTCGCGACCACCGGGAAGCCATGGGAAGGTGTTAGGCAGTCCTGGCTGATGGCAGTGGTGGGGAAGGCTTAATTTCAGGCCGCGGATGTGTCTCCAGTCACTCCCTAGAGAAAGCAAGTGAGCTTCCCACAGGGGGAAGACTTCTATAATATCTTAGTTCCTTCAACTTCTTGCTTGAGGCTGTGGATCAAGGTTTTTAAAAATATTGGCTAGATTTTTTTCTAGATTCGTTCTAGAAATGAAGTTTGATTTTGGGGTGCGAGTGGTAGGGTGTTCGTATGGTGTTAATGAGGACTGACCTCTGAAAGTTAGCACCTGATGAGGAAAATGCTAATATACAGAGCCTAGAATTTAGAAGACGAATAAAATAATGACATATAAGAAAAACAATGGTCCATTTTTTCCCTTTTTCTTTTTTCTTTAACATTCAAGTCCTCAATCTACCACTTACTAGCTCTGTGATCATGGACCAGTTACTTAACCTTTCTTTGCCTCAGTTTCCCCACTTGTAAATTAACCATAACAGTATTTTCTTCACATGCTTGGCTTGAGTGAGAATTAAATGAGATAATACATGTAAAGCCCTTAGAACAGTGCCTGACACACAGCAATAGCTCAATAAATGATAGCCTCTCTGAACTGAGAACAAACTGAGGGTTGATGGGGGGTGGGAGGGAGGGGAGGGTGGGTGATGGGTATTGAGGAGGGCACCTTTTGGGATGAGCACTGGGTGTTGTATGGAAACCAATTTGACAATAAATTTCATATATTGGAAAAAAAATAAAAAATAAAAAATAAAATGTAAAAATGATAGCCTCTCTGACGACGATGATGATGATTAATGAAGTTTTCTCATAAGGCACCATCACCGTCCATATCTGCTGAAGTGCCACTCAACATTGAGTTCTCTGAAAAAACTGTATAGATACACATTATAACTAAAACAACAAATAAAACATTAACTGGTTTCCATTCCACATTGGACAGTCTTATGACCACCTTAAGGATAAAAACTACTAGAATTCCCCATTAGTTTTCAGTGTCTCTAGATATCTCCACATAAATGCCTCATTCTATTCTTTTTCACCAGGAAAAAATGAGAATTTATATCAGCAGCCCCAATCAAGACCAGCTCCTCAATGTGCATAGAAAACCAAGAATAGAAGTGAAAGTCAAAGGGCACTCAGAAAATGACTCAGAAAACCCCACAAGTCACATGTATACACATTCAGCGTTCATAAATCACTGTATTATTTCTGTTGGCCTCCAAGTATTAAAAAAAATAGATATAAAATGCCACAAGAGAAATTTTTGAGTTAGAGGTATTTATTTTCACAATATTAAGAACAAAAACATTTTGACATTTTTTTTTTTACTGCTCCTTTAAATTCTTTTTAGTTCATTTTGAAGTTAGGACTTGAAGTCCAATGGCAAGTAGACCCACTAGCCACCCCGTGCATTCACCATATTCCTGTGAGACACTGGCATCTAGTGGCCAATATGAGCACTGCACTTGATGACTGGCGGTGCTTTTGACCCTCAAATTCTAGGTTTTAATTTGCAAACCTATGACCTTCCTTTCTACCAATACTCCCACTAATTATACTGACTATGGTGTCTAGGCTCTCAAATGGATGTTTTTATTTCTTCAGTATTAACAGTACAAATGGGCCATAATAAAACCCATAAACTATTTAGATTGAAGGATTAAGATGGGGGTTTTTTAGATAAATGATGTTTGGATAGAAACTCCAGCCATTTAATTTGTAACCGTTGAAAAACGTCGGAACTTTGAAAACAAATCCACAATTTTGGGATTTGAGAGGAAAGCCTGTATTGTGTGAATTCTGTGCCTTAACAGTGATAGCTTAGCGATCAATATTGAGACAAATTATGTGATCAACACGTAACAGGTCCTTTACTACATCATCCAAAGCATGATTATCTCAGCCCTCAAACAGCACTGCAAGCTTCATTCATCCCCACCTCACAGCTCAAACAGCTGAAACTCACACAGCTGGTGAGGATTCAGAACCGACTACGTTCTCCTGAAGGCAGACACCCGTGCAATCCTGCGGACCGCTGTCTTAGCTACAGATAGTGTCTGACACACTATAGCTATTCAATAAATATCATGAATGAATAAAGGAGTCCTGTGGCAGAAGCTTCTAGCACTCCGCAGTGTCTCTTCTTCCCCGGGGAACACAACTAGATGGCACATTTTGGTCTCCTTTGCAGCGAGGTCTGGCCATAGGACCGAAGTATGGCCATTGGAAGTACTATGCCCAGGCTGGGCTTGTTAAAACTGCCCATATGGGATGCTCTTTTCTTTTTCCCATCTGCCAGTTGAAAAGAAGGGACTCCAATAACCTAAAGGACGGTGGAACAGCCACAGGTACAAGGAGTTGGCATCCCTGAAATAGTGCCCCGCCAACCCTCATTCGATTGTAACACGAGCGAGAAATAAAGCGTTCTTGTGTTAAACCCCTCAATACGAGGGTTGTTTGTTACAACAATCAGTCCGCCCCAAATAATAAAACTCCAAGACAGTCTTTTTGAAATGATAAACATTGCTTTTTCTGTAACAGCAAAGACATCTTGCGTTGCTGTCATTTTAATGTAAGGCTCCGCACAACTGAATAAAGTACTTTAGCTTTACTTTTACAAGGACTTCATCCCGTCACGGGTGAGTCTTTATAAAATCAGAGAGAACTTAAAGGGAGTTTGTTCTCTCTTTTGTTTCCCTTAGGTTTCCCCTGAAACTGAGCCCAAAGGAGAATTTTCTCCGAGAAGTCTTAAAATACTGACGTGTCCATCAGGGTTTAATACTGCCTGTACCATAGGATGTTTTGTGAAATCAAGCTAACTCTGCTCTCCAGCACATCTATTTTTAAGATTCCCGGCGTCTGACCCTGACTCAGCGGAGTGAATCACGCTCGACTCCTTTGATGACACGCCAACCCACGAAATGGGGGCAGGGGCAAGGGAGGGGGTTGGACACAAAAACACGATGGCTGCTGTTGGCTGTGTTTATGCTGATGTGAGCTCTTCGCGACCTGACAGAAAGGGACTCCAGATTATTAAGGAAATACAGGCACACACAGCATGCGACCTTTCTCTTGAGCGCAAGCAATACATTTGCAATTAAGGCCACTTCGACTCTTTTAACATACATGTGCATGTAACTTCTACTTCTGAAATTGCCCACTTAACTCCCTAGTAGGTTTTAAGGCATCCACTGATTTTTTTTCCCCCTTTCTAATTGTTCTGACAAGGAAATACGTAATGTTCAATACCAGTCACCCAAGAGAGCTATTATCTGCTTCTAATTTTCCTCTCTGTCATCTGCCAGGGACTTTTAAGGGCCTTCTCATGTTGGATTAAAATCAGCAACACATCCGAGAAGAGAGGCAGGAAAATTCATGGAGGAATACTTTCTTTCAATTAACATATAGGCTTAGGAAATTTAAAATACCATCCGTTAAAGTTTGACAAAATTATTTCAACATTTATCTGAAATAATAGACAGTTGAGAATAGTTAGGAAATTTTGACAGAAAAGAACAATGAAGGAGGATTTGCCTTACCAGACATTAAAACCGACTTAAAGACATATTAATTAAAACAATGTGGAACTGACGTGAGAATAAATAGACGCAATAGAAAAAAATGGTTATAAAATGAGCCCTAGAATATTTGAGATATTAGAGTATTATATTTTTTATTTATATATATATTTTTTATTTTAGAAAGAGAGTGGGAGAAAGGGACAGAGAAAGAGAGAATCTTAAGCAGGCTCCACACTCAGCGAGAAGCCACACGCTGGAGCCCGTGGCGAGGCTCATTCCCATAACCCTGGCATCATGACCCCAGCCAAAATCAAGACTTGGTTGCTCAACCGACTGAGCCCCCCAAAGCCCCCCCTAATATTTATTTTTTAAATCATAGATCAAGGAGGAAAGGCTGCAGTGTGTGACAAATAGCATTTAATAAAAATGGCTAACTATTTGGGGAAATTCCTCCTTACCTCTTATACAGCAAAATAAATCTCACATGCATTAAAGAATTTAAAGTGAAAGCATTAACAGGAGCTAGAAAAATATAATGTTATTTATACACACTGAAGATAGGAAAAGGTTTTCTAGGCACCAAATGTATGAAAAGAAACAATGGAATAAGATACTGATTGATTTTGACCCCACGAAAATTTAAGTTCCTGAATTTCAAAAATACAACGAACAAAATTAAAAGGAAATCTAGAAATTGGAAAATATTTGCAATATTTGTGAGAAAAGTTTAATGTCAAACCAGAAATTGAAAACTATGCTTGCAATACACATGACAAAATTTTATAAATCCACGGAAGAGGCTAACATAAAACCCAAACTAAAATAGAAGCCAAACCAAAACAAAACCCCACTAACGCTTTCATAAAAAGATGAACAAAAAGCATAAGCAATTTCTTCATTAAAGAAAAAACACTAGGGGTGCCTGGGTGGCTCAGTCAGTTAAGCATCCGACTTCAGCCTAGGTCATAGTTTTGCCATTCCCGATTTCGAGCCCTGCATCGGGTTCTGTGTGGACAGCTCAGAGCCTGAAGCCTGTTTCAGATTCTGTGTCTCCCTCTCTCTCTGCCCCTCCCCCACTCATGCTCTGTTTCTCTCTCTCTCTCTCTCTCTCTCTCTCTCTCTCTCTCAAAAATAAACATTCAAAAAACTAAAAAAAGAAAAAAGAAAAAACACTAATGGTTAAATAACACATGGGAAAAATGTTCACCTTCACTAATAACTGAAACATTAAATTAAATAAAGAGCAAGGTGTCATTTTTCACCTATGAAATAGCCTAAAAATTATTTAAAGTAATAATACTCATTGTTAGTGAGCTTATGTTGAGACTTCCACTTTCCTTTACTGGTGGTGGGAATGTACATTTGTCAATACCTATTCAACTCCTTTACAAATTCCATTCCCCTAGATATTGTAATCCCACTTCTGTGAATATGTCCTAAAGAAATAATCAGAGATGCGACTGTTTATGCACCAGAATGCTTGCTGAAGCATTATCTGTAATAGTGTGAAATTGGGAAAAACACAAATCTCCCGTGCTAGAAGAATGGTGATGGTGCATTCATAGAAATGGATTTATGCAGTCATTAAAAGTAATGGTGTGAAAGAATATTGATTGGTATGAGAATATACTGAAAATATAATAAGCAAAGCAGTATACATATTTATGTATATGCATATGCACATATATATTACATTTAACACCCCAACATGGAACAAGATTCCTAAATGTTAACATAATTTCTCTAGAAGGAGAATTGTGGATTATTGTCCTCCTCTTTTTACTTTGCTACATTTCCAATTAGATTAACAATTTAATTATTAAAAATAGAAAAAAGACACATTTTTTAAAAAACTCTTGGTGTCTGCATGACTACCATTCCTTCAACATTCATTTGAAATGATCTTAATATATTTGAGACATTGAGTTCAAACTTCCAGAAATTCTTTCTCAGATAATTCTTACGTAAAAATGTCCAAATGGTGGGGCGCCTGGGTGGCTCAGTCGGTTGAGCATCCAGCTTCGGCTCAGGTCATGATCTCACAGATTGTGAGTTCGAGCCCCGTGTCAGGCTCTGTGCTGACAGCTCAGAGCCTGGAGCCTGCTTCGGATTCCGTGTCTCCCTCTCTCTCTCTCTCTCTGCCCCTAACCCACTCGCATTCTGTCTCTGTCTCTCTCAAAAATAAATAAACATTTAAAAAAATATATATCCAAATGGCATTTTCAGAAAAATTCTTTCCATTGTTTTTGATGTGGTATCTATATACCCGGGGGACAAGAGTCACTGGGAATTTGTTTTCCTCAGCCTTCTTGACATATAATTGACAGATAAAATTGTGTGTATTTAAAGTATACAACGTGGTGATTTGATACACATATATAGTGTATGTATGAATAATTTGAAATGATTACCACAGCCAGGTTAATTAACACATTCATCACCTCACACAGTTACCAGGGGCGGGAGGGTCAGGGAAGGGGCAAATACTGGTCAAAGTATACAGTCCTTTGGAGATAGGTTCTGGGGATCTAATGAACACCATGGTGATTACAATCAATAACACTGCATTATGTATTTGAAATTTGCTGAGAGTAGATCTTAAGTCTTCTCAACCCCTCCTCCCCCCGACACACACATAAAAGCTACATGTGAGGAAATGTGAGAAAATGTTTATATGTTATTTAATTTTTTTAAGTTCATTTTGAGAGGGAGGGGCAGGGAGAGGGAGACAGAGAATCCCAAGCAGGCTCCACGATGTCAGTGCAGAGCCTGACTCGGGGCTCCATCTCACGACTCTTCACTGCCTCCTGCTATTTTCCCCTCACAACAGCCTTAGGAGGAGGAATTGAGAGGCTCACGAGAGACCAAGGGAGGTGAAGCCAGGCTTCCCACGGTTTGACTTTCATTCTGGTACCTCATCAGGTCCTATTAATTTGACAGACTTTTGGGGCCACTTGGGTGGCTCAACTGGTTAAGCATCTGACTCTTGATTTGGGCTCAGGTCATGACCTCAAGGTTGGTGAGATCAAACCCTGTGTCTGCTCTGCCTGCTTCGGATTCTCTCTCTCTCTCCCTCTCTCTCTACCCCTACCCCTCTCTCTCTCTCTCTCTCTCTCTCTGTCCATCTGCGTTCCTGTCATCTCCACATGGACATTCTCCTACAATTCCCACTTAACCTGGGAAAATGCAACTTTTAATTTTTCTTTCAAAAGTAACGTCAAAGCCTTGGTGTCGTATTCATCAGATCCTTCCGCTTACAGCTCTCCAGTGCCGCCACCCCCCCACCCACCCATCTGCTATGGGTTCCCCGATCACCACTGCTCAGGCTCGCTCTTCTCAGTTGGACATCTGTGATGGCCTCCTACCTGGTCCTGAGATGCCGGCCTCCCCTCCCCTCAATCCACACCAGAGGCCAGTCTGCCTAGTCCATCAGTGACTTCATTCCAGCTCTGACCTCTGCACCGCTCTGTTCACACAGCTTCTGACTCCTAGCACCGGGAAGACCTACAGCCTTGCCTGCAATGCCCACTCCCCCCACCCCATACTGCTTGGATGCTTTTTGTGGCTGGGTCACACACAACTTCTGCCTCTGGGCCTCACTCGTTCCGTTCCCTCAGCCTGGAGAGAACGGTGCCTGGGATTCCCTGACCTCTATCCTGCCCATGAGGTCTTCTTCACGCCTCCCTCTAGGAAGTCCACCCTGAACTGTCCCACCAAAGGGACTGCCCTCTCTTCCTCTCCTGTTAAGTCATAAGAACATGGAGGGCAGAGGTTGGGGCACAGGCTTTACACACACTAGCACTTAGTAAAGGCTGGTGATTGGATGTTGGTGGAAGAAAAGAAGGAAGAGAGGGAAGGAAGCAGGTAAGGGGGGAAGAAGGAAGGAAGGAAAGGGAAGGAAATACAATTAACATGACAGGAGGCTCAGTTTTCCTTTCGAGCTAAAGACAGAGAATGGATAGCACTTGAAATTCCCATGTTTGGGATGTTTGATATCTATTTGTGATTCTTTAAAAATGCAAGAAAATGGGATGGGTGAGGGGAAGAATAAAAGAGAAGGTCTTGGAAAATGTGAGGACCTAAAAGCAACTGCTTTTTACCTACATGCGGTGATGAGAGAGAGGACAGAGCAAAGCCTGTACAGCAGTCATCCCAACAGTACGCAATCTGCCTTCCCAGATACTTAACTCTAGTTCATTTTGTTTTTACTAGAAAATGAACTGAACCAACTGGCTTCCTACTCAGGTCAATGTGAAACTACACTGGCCCCAATTCATCCTGTTCCTTTCAAGTTTTCAAATCTGCTTAGTGAGACTCAAAGGCATACATTATCCCCTCGTACGTATAAAATGACCTATTCTGTCTGTATTCATTGAAGCACCATTTGTAATAGTGAAAGATTGAAAAAAAAAAAAAACCTCAATGTCAATTAATAAGGAATAGATTAAATTATGGCTCAAACAATGGAATGCCATATAGCTGTAAAATAAAATGAAGTTCTTAGTGAACGGATTTTGAAATGATTCCCAAAATATTGTTATGTGAACAAAGCAAGGCAGAGAAGAGCGTATATAGAATGTACTATTTGATTAAAAAGAAGAAAAAATATATAGGTATTTGCATAAAATGCATGAAAATATCTATGGAAGAACATATAAGAAACTGAAAAGGTGGGTGGCTAGGGACATTTGTGGGAAGAAAGCTTTTTATTACTGGACACTCTTTAGTGCCTTTTGGATTTTGAACCAGGTCTCCATGCATTACCTCTTTAGGAAATAAATACATTAAAACCTCTTTTTAGGTGCCATTGCAAGTGCGTTTGGGCTAGGTACGGTACAAAGGGATACACAGACACGGCCCCAGCTTGCTAGAATCTTGGGTCAGAATTAAATCTTCATAAGAAGAGGCTCCAAAAAAGAACCCCGTTAAGAAGAGCCCGTGATGGACACTCACCCAGTATGGTTATGGCTTTTGCCACACAGAGGCTAAACTTTGCTGAGGCTTGCTTCTCCCCCTGGACTCTAGGGTCTTCATGTGAATTATTTCAGATTTATTTTCTTTTAGTTACAGCTTGACCTGTTCCAATTCACACTTCTAAAAGGAATGGGAAAGGTCTACCTCAGAGTACACCTATCTAAGCTCTCATGTCTGGTATCACTAAATACAGAGAGTGTACCAGTGAAGGCATCAGAGAGTCTTTGAAGGTGTGATGGCTGCTGGAGAACCATGATCGTGGTCTTACTATCATTGCTTGCTTCTTGCCCGGTACGCTCTCAAACGATTCTATCATCCTCATACTCGACATAAAACAGTAATTGAAAAGAGCAAGAGGCAGCATGATGAACCTCTATGTGTGTGCGCACTTGCACGTGCGTATGTGTGAAGATGACAAAAGAAATTAAAACTAAAAGCTTAGAGCAGTTATTATTCCTGGGCAGCAAGGACTGCCGATAATATTTATTTTCTTCTTTAATTTCTCTATTTTTCTTACATTTTTACAAATGAGCACTCTAATATTTTCACAATCAGATAAAAAAAAAAGTCTGACTTTTATTTTTTAAGTTTATTTATTTATTTTGAGAGAGAGAAAGAGAGGGGGGAGGGGCAGAGAGAGGGAGAGAGAGAATCCCAAGCAGGCTCCTCTCTGTCAGCCCAGAGCCCAATGCTGGGCTCGAGCCCACAAACCATGATATCATGACCTGAGCCAAGAGCAAGAATCAAATGCTTAACCAACTGAGCCACCCAGGTGCCCCCCAAAAGTCTGACTTTTAGAAGAGTATTTGCATTCAGTATACTCCACTAAGCAAGGTAGGAAGTAGGAGCCATAATCTTTAGCAAGATTTTCAGCAACTCCAAAGGGTTAAGACAAAAATACTCAATTTGCTAGACTATTGCTCTCTTACCCATAAATTGAGGTCTCTGTGTTTTGAACAACACTTTTGTGATGGGCACAGGTGACTATAGGAATTTCATAAGCACCTCAGGTCAGCCGTGGACCCTAACATAACCTATGACAAGACAGTGTGTGAGCAGTGGCCAAGCCTCTCAAGGGAGGTGGAGTGGCATTCCTGGAAGGCCGACCCCTCTGGATTGACTCAGACCTGTCAGGGGGGGATCATTACAAGGATAAAGTTGATAAATAATAAATAGCATATTTACACAGCCCTGCTATCCCAAAAGACCTTAAAGTGCTTTATAAACGAACAGATAAATTACACACTGGGAGCACATCCTCTCCCACTGAAATGCGGCCCCTCCTAAGGTGAAAAGTGACAGTTCGTAAATGGTGCACAATCCAAATGGACTGGAAGCCCAGAGCTTCCTTTTAAGTTCATTGTACGGAGAAATGCAGACGGAAAACCAACTAGTCACAGACAGTTGAGGGAAAAGGCATCAAGTCCTCTGCAAATGGAAGGAATGAAAAGAACTGTCCCATTCTTCCAAAAGAACCAGAATCCGGTCCCACCCCAGTCGATCATTTACTCAGCACTGAGGTCAAGGGATGTATCTTCTTGGTCAGTCGATGAGCATTAACCCTTGTTGGGAATGTGCACTTGGTTTCCCCACCTGCGAAATGAGGATGGTAATAGTAAGAATTAGGCTATGAGGGAGCACCTGGCTGGCTCAGTCAGTAGAGCATGTGACTCTTGATCTCAGGGTTGTGAGTTCGAGCCCCACATTGGATGCAGAGATGACTTCAAAAAATAAAATATCTTAGAAAAAAAAAAGAATGAGGTTTTAAGGATTAAATAAGATCAAATGGAGACAGTGACTGACAGCCAAGGGACAAGGGCTCCTTCTCTCCTTACCTATTACAAATTCTCACATGCCTCTCAAGTTCAGTGTTAACTGTGAAACCTTATTTTTTAAAAATCAGTAAAAGTGAATGAAGAAATGAGACATCTTTGAGCTCCTTGGGGCTACCAGCTTGTGTTTATTATTTATTTATTATTTTATGCATGTACTTATTATTTTATGTCAGAACTGGAGCAAGCCACATCTTCCAGAGCCATGGAATGGACTATGGGAATTTAAGGAGGATCATAAGAAAATTCACATTTTCTCCTGTCTCAATGGGTCTCCTGTTACGTAACTGGTAGAAATGGTGAGCTCTTATGCTTCTTTTGATGTGACACAGGATTATCCCAAGCTCTTGGGCTTTACAGAAAATTAGATGCGATGCATCTTAACCCATCTATAGAGCAGAGATAATGAAAAGGGATAAAGAAAAATCCTTCTAGAAACATAATCAGAAAAGCCCTCACTTTGAAGGGGCTGCCTACAGGGAAAGTTCTTCAGAAAAAAAGAGATCCTGGTATACATTTTCCTCGGGGCTACAAAATATACCATCGTCTAGATTAGTGGTAGGGTTGAAAAGTTAGTCTGGAAGCAATTCCCTAGACCAAAATGAGAGTAAACCTATCTAGAATATTACAACTAATCATAGTTACCAGCTCTGGAGTGCTTCCTGTGTGCCTGGCCTATGGCAAAGCTTTGGTATAACCCTGGCTTTTTTTTTTTTTTTTTAACGTTTTATTTATTTTTGAGACAGAGAGAGACAGAGCATGAACGGGGGAGGGGCAGAGAGAGAGGGAGACACAGAATCGAAAGCAGACTCCGGGCTCCGAGCCATCAGCCCAGGGCCCGACGCGGGGCTCGAACTCACGGACCGCGAGATCGTGACCTGAGCTGAAGTCGGCCGCTTAACCGACTGAGCCACCCAGGCACCCCTAACCCTGGCTTCTTACTACGGGTCCATACACCAGGAACATTGCCATCACCGAAGAGCTTGTGAGAAAAGCAGTCTCAGGGGCTGCTTCAGATCAGCTGCTTCAGAATCTGATTTTAACCAGACCCCCAGGTGATTCATGTACCGTTGGAGAAGCACCAGGTCTCCGATCTTATAAAGTAGCCTCCAGGATTCTTTTGCAACCTCTTCTCAGACGATCCTTACAACAAAGGTTGAGTTTTACATAACTCAGAGGACAGATGATCTGCCCAAGATCACACAGAAAGATATAACTCCGGTTACTGACTCTTTCTTACACCGTTTCTTGATTAATGTTGTCCTGACCTGCCTTTCCCTTTGCCCCAGCCCCAGGCAAGCAGAGTGTGGAGGGCCACAAGTCACTCTGCCTCTCCAGATGGGAGCCCTGTAGCGGGTAAACATCTGCTAACTCACACACGCTTTCAGCAGAACTTTCCAGGGCTCTAACTTCTTACTTCTCCTTGACCTCCTATTCACAGCACGCGGCTTCCAGATCACTTGAGGAAGGCCAACAGCCGTGTAGAGCTCAGAGAAACTGTTGAAAGCTTGCTGGCTGTGAGGAGGCCCCTATCACAGATGCTCTGGGGGATACACCTGGGGGGAAAGGGTTGCCTTTAAGGAGCCAAAGTTTGGGAAGGGAAGGATAGGGAAGGAATAGAACAAAAAATCCGGCTTCAGCTCAGGTCATGATCTCACAGTCTGGCTCGTAAGTTCAAGCCCCACATCGGGCTCACTGCTGTCAGTGAAGAGCCCAGTTCAGATCCTCCTCTGTGCACCCCTCCCCTGCTCACACTCTGTCTCTCTCTCCCTCCCTCTTTTTTAAATTTTTTAACATTTATTTATTTTTGAGAGACAGAGAGAGACAGAGCATGAGCAAGGCAAGGGCAGAGAGAAGGAGACACAGAATCCGAAGCAGACTCCAGGCTCTGAGCTGTCAGCACAGAGCCCGACGCGGGGCTTGAACCCACAAACCACGAGATCATGACCTGAGCTAGAAGTCAGACGCTTAACAGACTGAGCCACCCAGGTGCCCCATCTGTCTCTCTCTCTCTCTTAAAAATAATAAATAAAAATGTCTTAAAAAATTAAAAAAGAACAAAATTGAAAAAAGCTTAGACTTTCCTCCAGACTTTGCCATCTGCTTATTTGCCCTTTAATGCTGGACAAAACTTGACAATTTAGAAAGCTCTTGGGTTCTATAAAATAAGATAATATCAAATAAAACCCCATCCCAGATGCACAAGCTTATCTCTTCAACTTTGTGCTCCACCTGGCAGCGACCTCCACTGCAGAACTGAATTTTGACCCAAAAGCCTGACCGGTGTGGAAAGGAGGGGAGGCCACTTAGAGAGATATTTGGGACGCAGGGAGCCCTTTCCAATCTCCTTGCAGTCAGGCCACAGGGGAACACAGCCTCTCTTTAGAAGCTAGCAGGCCAAGAAGCTGTCATTTGAACACGGGAAGCTAGAGGTGAGAATTGTTGAAGGCAATTTCAGGGGCAGGGAAATGACACCAGTAGAGACAAGAGGACCTTTGACAGGGAAGAGAACGGCAGAGCACTCCAAGCCTTCGCCAGGAACGGCACGAGTTACCCACAAGTTGGGCCCCATTAACGAGGGCCCTGCCTTTTCTCGACACAAATCTGTTCTGAAGTTAGCTTTACAGACCAAAAGGGAAAGGAAAACCTCTGGAGTTCTCCAGTTCCCAATGTGTGCTCTTTTTAGTAACAAGCCTCTCTCCAGTGCCAAGAATCCCTACAAAGATCACTTCCCTCGACTTCTTCCCCAAGTGCTTTTTTAATACGGTGTGCTTACTGCTCGAGGGACATCCAGGAGCCAAGTCTCTTTGCATAAATCACTGGGAACTTTAAAGGAGACCATTCCTGCTCCGAGGATTTAGAAAATACCTAGCGAGTAAAAAATCTATTACGTCACAGTGTGTGCACTCTCCAACAGTCATTACCAGGATTATGTTTGGGGGCTGGTAGATTAAAAAGTGTCACCCTCAATATTTCAATTTCTACCAAAGAATAAGGCAAGAAAACCTGTCACTGAGAAGTCAACAGCCCATCTGCTGAGTCAACTGCATTCATATTATTGTCCTTCCTCTAAATCCTTCTGTGATGCAATGCAAGACAAAAAAAGAAAAGAAAAGAAAAAAAAAACCCACGAAACATGAACTGTTACTGTTTTAGAAAGCAGTGAACTTTCTGATAATTGCATGTATACTTCAGAGGCAAAGAGGATAAACTAGAAAATTCTAAGCATATGTAAAATAGGGCACGAACTTCTAGGAAGTGCTCATGTGTTTGTGACTCTCCCAGTTGGCTGATCACATGGCCGGCAAGGTCCAAATTTATCTAGGTGTCACCAGAAATATGGTAGCCTTGCCCACCGACAGTGTTTCTTGGAAATTTCAGCATGAACTTTAATTAAACTTGACATTTTGTTATGTATTTCCCAGCGGTGTTTTCTGAGTATTGTGCCATGGGTGTAAAACATGAAACTTTGACAGCTCTTCAATGCCAAAGTAGCAATGCCTTTGCAAGAGACATCTGATCGATTAGACCTACATAAGGGTGGTTCCTATAAATATCAGAATTTCCTTACAGCGATCTAAAGCAAGTAATTGAAAAAGCATTTCTCGAGACAATGGACTGCAGAAGGCTCGGTCCTATTGTAAGACAATGATCAAGAGCCAAGGCACACATTCCAGACCTGTAGCAGATGCCAAGAGGTAGGAATTGAAGGTGTGTTTCACAACAGAAGGGGCAACGGAAACATTCCTCTGTTCACTCAAGAGCCTGAGAGGTTGAGCTGTGCTTGTTCCAACTGGCCGACCACCCCACAGTTGTCCACCTGCTGGAAGTTGGCAGAACTGGTGCAAGCATGCCCGGGGGGTCTAGGGAGTTTCGGCACCCCTGCAGCTCTGACCACCCTGCCTCTGCTTCTGGAAGTAAGGCCTGGAGAAATCAAGGCCTGCGTGTGTTCCTGGGTTCCTCAAAGGACTGAGGTAGCGCTAGAGGCCAGAAAGACACTTACCTTTCCCCCACAGAGTGCTCCCTAACCTAATACCTTTCCTCAGACAATAGAACTGTGCCCTTTTCTATCTTCACGCTGGCCACCATGTTTGTTTCCTGGACCATCTGAAGACACTTGGCCCAGTCCATAGCCCTCTCCTTCCTGGGATGACTGGCTCAGGTAACAGGTGACAGAATTCAGAGACGGGACCCCCCCCAGCCTGCCGGACACTCGTGCAGGGGCCTCTGGAGCCTGGCTGTGTGCGGCAACGCCATACCACACAAGAACAGGGCCGGGTCGACTCTGTTCTGTTATGGAACCATTTGCCTCTTTGCCCAGTCTGATGACCTCACATACCAGGTCAAGCCCCTTCAGCAACCTACCCTTCCTCCTCCAGCCCCAGACATTTGTTAGAGCTGTTTTGGTTGTTAGTAATAAAAACTTAATTGCCTCATGTAGCCAAAAAGTCCAGAAAGCAAAACTGTGTTCAGACACAGCTGGATCCAAGAACTCTATTGAAGTCATTAGGCCTCTGCTTTTTTTCCTCTCTCTTCTCGCTCAGGCCTAGGTCACATGATCATCCTTATGGCCATGGACGGAACACTGTAATTGGCTCCCTCATTAGAATCACATGATTTAGAACAGAGAAGCAGCAGTTTGCCAAACACATCAGGGACACTGGACAGACTGGGAAGAAAAAAAAAATAGCTCTCACTGCAAGACTGAGGATTCTCCTACTCTTTCAGCCACTCTGACCGTACCCATCGTCAATCTCTGAGAGAAAATGTCCTCCACAGAATGCCAGATTGTAGGGAGACACTGGCACTCCAAAGGTGTTTGACCAGCTGCCAGCCAGCTTTAGGAGGCCCATCCTCCTGGGGATCTACTGTTTCCTACAGTACTTTCTACAGCCCCTCCCGCAGGCATTTTCATGATTTCTCGTGCCACCTCTTAGAGACGCAATACTTACAGCCAAATCATGAGAGAATTCTACTATTCCAGGCTTGGCCTCCTGCTGGCCGTGTGCCTGACTGGGGTGGGGCGCAAGAACTCTCATCTTTTCAAGCTCTAATATTCTATGATGCATCAGTCCCAGACGTCACATGGTGGCAGTCAGCCCTGTCTTCTAAAGGGACTGCAATGACGCTGCCATTGACCTGCATTAGGAACTCTATTCAAATCACATTTATGTTTTTGAGAGTTGGAGAGTTAACTCTGGCATTACTTCCACTGTGCACGCTCAGTTCTTACCTTGTTCTTTGGTGGCCTCCACAAGAGCTGGGGTTAAAAGAGCCTTCCAGGTCTCCATAACCTAAGCTGGGTTTAGGATGAAAATCACAGCTGCTGAGCTCTGGCCGGATCAGATGGAGTGCACGAATCCCACAACTGTGGATGGTTGTCTCCAGACAGGACGGCCCTCTGCTTCGTCCTTGCCCCTGGGAACTGTGAAGCACCATTCAAACAAAACAGACCAAGTCCAGAGCAGAGAACCAGCAGCCTCACAGTCCCCACCCTGCCTCAAGTTCAAAAGGAGAAAAGTGCAAGACATAGCAAGCATCAGCAGAAAATCAGATTTAGAAAAAAAAAATTCCAGGGGCGCCTGGTGGCTCAGTCCGTTAAGCATCTGACTTTGCTTCAGGTGATGATCTCACGGCTCGTGAGTTCGAGCCCCGCATTGGGCTCTGTGTCGACACAGCATGGAGCCTGCTTCAGATCCTGTGTCTCCCTCTCTCTCTGCCCCTTCCCTGCTCATGCTCTGTCTCTCTCTCAAAAATAAATAAACATTAAAAAAAATTTTTTCAATCATACTATGAAGCCCCAGAAGCGACTCCCTGTGTAACTCTCCAATTAACGCAAAACCTTAAAGAGGCAGCAGGAGAAAGGAAGGACCACTTGTTGTAATTAGAGCAGCTAAAATAAAGCAAACCAATTTTTTTAAATGTTCATTTATTTATGTTTATTTATTTAGAGAACAATCACATGAGCAGGGGAGGAGCAGAGAGAGAGAGAGGAAGAGAGAGAAAATCCCAAGCAGGCTCCATGCTGTCAGCAAAGAGCCTGAGGTGGGGCTCAATTCCACGAACCATGAGATCATGGTCCGACCAAGAGTTGGACACCTAACCAACTGAACCACCCAGGCACCCCGGCAAACAAAATTTATGGGTGTTTTGTGTTCGTGCTAAAAGATCGGAAGAGTGAGGTGGCCTGATTATACAGCTGAGAGGAAACTTTAAAGATATTAAAATTTGTCCAAAGCTGCCTACATGGTTTTATATTAAAAACAATTTCAAGGATTGAGGCACCTGGGTGGCTCAGTCGGTTGAGCGTCTGACTTCAGCTCAGGTCATGATCTCATGGTTTGTGGGTTCGGGCCCCGCGTCAGGCTCTGTGCTGACCACTCGGAGCCCGGAGCCTGCTTCCGATTCTGTGTCTCCCTCTCTCTCTCTGCTCCTCCCCTGCTCATGCTCTGTCTCTCTGTCTCTCAAGAATAAATAAACATTAAAAAAATTTTTTTTAATTAAAACACAATTTCAAGGATGAAATCATTCTTTTTAAATGTTATCTGCATTTGAATCACAGTCTAAAGTTACTAAAGCCCCCACCTAGAGAACAGGACTCATTATGAGCGAAGGCAGTTGCCATTTTAACCTGTCGCAGAAACGAGCAGAAACTAAGCAATGACTGGTAAGAATTGGAAGTCATCAGGAAACACCAGTGTCTTGCTTAAACGTTAGTGTTTCTTTCAGATCCTGGAAAGCAGCCTTCTCCAGCACTGAGGCAGAATAATACAGTGGTTACGTGGTGGTTCTGCTTACGGCTTCCCCAGCCGAGCACCCTGGGTTCACAACCCAGCCCTGCCCTTGTTAGTAATGTGGCCTTGGGCAAATCACTCCACCCTCCTCCTCCTGTAAAAAGTGGTCAGATTAATGGGGCTTTTTAAAGATGAATGGGCAGCACCTGGCACGTTTGAAGTGCTAAGTGTGCGACCATCCTTTAAGCATCCCTACCAAGTGCTGTGGGTGGTTAAGAACACACTTATCCTGGGGCGCCTGGGTGGCGCAGTCGGTTAAGCGTCCGACTTCAGCCAGGTCACGATCTCGCGGTCCGTGAGTTCGAGCCCCGCGTCAGGCTCTGGGCTGATGGCTCGGAGCCTGGAGCCTGTTTCCGATTCTGTGTCTCCCTCTCTCTCTGCCCCTCCCCCGTTCATGCTCTGTCTCTCTCTGTCCCAAAAATAAATAAAAAACGTTGAAAAAAAATTAAAAAAAAAAAAAGAACACACTTATCTTTGTGAACAGCATGGGTGGGCTTCTAGGCTCTTCTAGTCTCCTCTAGTCAATCGAGGTCCTTTGTTATTTGCAACAGGAAATTCAGGCTTCTTGACTTGAGAGGGGGGAAAAAATAGCGGGGACTGAAGGGTTACCCTGTAAACCCAACCCCATCAGGTGACTGCAAACCATACAGAGACAAATTAACATGTCAGCGTTGGTTTATGTGTGAAGTGAGGTGTGTTCGCTAAGCTGTCAGCAAGCCGTATTTAATTTGGGTAAAGACCCTGAAACTGAGGACCTCTGCCGGCTGTCACAGCTACTCCCACCGTTCTGCGGAGCAGCCGCAAAGCAGCTGTGACCCCCTCCTGGGGCTCTTAACCCAAAGCTTCGGGCCACATCCCGGCACATCTCCCTGCCCCTCCCCGAGGCCACATTAAGCCACAGCTCCCCAGAGAAGGGAAAGGTGCACTTTGCAATATCTGGGAGTGGCGTCCCTGCTGCCCCCTCCCGCCCTGTGCCCCCGGAAGTGGAGAGGATGGTAAAGTCTGAGCCCCCAGGGGCAGGGAGGCCTTGCAAATGCCACAGTTCAGACGGGAGCTGAACTGCATCACACAGGGAGACAAAGAGCCAACAGGTCGTCTAAAGGGGCTTCAGTGCTGAGGGAGCAAAGAGAAGACACAAAGAAAAGAGAGTTCTGCTCACTTCTCTCCCTCTACTCCCCACCCTAAGCTCCAGTCATCTCTCTGCTCAGTCCCCATTTCAGAGGAGGGCCCGGAAAGCAAAGAAAGCAAAGCGATCAGGGGGAGGGAGAAACAGATACAAGCAGAGAAGGCATGAGGAGGGAGAAGGTTCCTCAAAGGTGTTGTCCCCCTCTGAGGAGTGTCTGTCAGATTAAAACTCACCCAAATAGCCCAGGAGCCCCCCCTCCCTCCATGCGGCCCCCTCAGGTCTCATCTGGAATTGGTTTCAGAACTGTCAGAGGCCCCACAGACTGAGGTGGAGTCTAGAAATTCACAGATCAAACACCTTCCACAGATCTTATGCCTAATTTGTAAATCCCACCCCTCCGTATGCCCAGCAATGACAAAGGGCCAATTCCGGGATCAAACAGGCAAGTACTCTCGCTGGGAAAAGGGATGAGGGCCTGGAAAGTTGGAATCCCACCCTCCCCCGACCCTCTCCCCCAGAGCCTTTGCGGAGAGACCACACATTGCATAGCAAGATCTACCTGGAAGGCAGCAGGGTCCTCCAGAGAAGATTCTTTCACAACAGGGAGGTGAGCCCAGAGAGTAGGGCTCCTGTAGCTGAAGCGGGGATCTGGTGCTGGCCGTGTGCGGGAGTCTGTGGTACAGGAGAGTGAAAGCATTAAGTGGCCACAATTCACGTTTATTCGGTGTTAAGACGAGTGCTAAGTGTCTTTCACAAGTCCTCTCCCTCCTCGTGCAACCGGACAAAGGGCGTTTCTCTTCTGCCACAGGATACACAAGAGCCCTCCTTCCCCAAGTCCTGTCTCCCTCCCTTCCCTGCAGCCTTCCTTCCCTCAGGAGTGAACAGGCCTCAAGCCTCTTTCAGGGCATTACACACACCTCTGGCTGGAGGGTGAGCCCCAGCCTCTTTCCTCTGCCAGTTCCACCCATTGGTGGGGAAGGGGGAGTTCCAGTCCCAAGGAGGGTGAGAGGGGCCGGAAGGAAGGATGCAGGGGTGATTCCCTTTCTCTCTGTTACAGTTTGGTGTTTTGCTCTGTTTTGTTTTTTCACGTTTTTCTTTGATTACCCCTTAGAAACTACAAAAGTTAATCCTATTAGTAAACCCTCCTCAAGTCTACATTCAAGATCTCTTCCTCTGTTAACATAACTTTGACTTCTTTATGCTAAAAAAGTATTGATTCCCTCTTCCACCTTGGGTTTCTTGCAAAGCCTAATTCTCTTGAGACTGGAGGCTCCTTGCCCAGGGCCTCTTCCCTAATTCTCCAATTCCCCTTCTGATGAGGGAAGGGAGATCCAAAGTAGGAGGAGGAGAGAAAGGACCTTTCCTTCACACGTTCCACCACCCCAAAGGTATTTGCCCTTCAGGGTCGAAGCTAAATTCACTTCCACTCTATGCCATGCCATGTTGGGGAAGCAGACCCCCACTGAAAACCCTTAGGGGCTCTGTTGCCCTCTGACTTCCTAGTGGATCTGGCCAATGGGGAGCCTCAGTAGGAGCTTGGAGGGAGGCAGGAGAGTGAAAGGGTGACAGTCATTTCCCCAGCTCCCTTGTCATGGGAATATGCTGTATGTCTGGGTCCCTGACAAATGGGGCTCCTGTTGGGTAGTCTTCTCCACATAATTTCATTACCTTAAAAAAAAAATCTAAGGTATAATCAATTCTTCAATTTTTCTTATATGTATTTATCATGCTCAAAAAAAAAATTTTTTTTAAGGTGGTAATGAGAAATTTGTATTGATCTTAGGCTCCAGAATCAGCTCAGTTACCCCAGGTCGATTTTCATGTTGACACTAACATGGATTACTTTTCTCCCCTTTACAAACCAAGATCAATGATCCCAGACATTGTGAATCCCAAGCTGTTCCCTGGCTTTGTCCTGGTACTGCTTTCTATTATTCCATGGTTGCTTAATGAGCTTAGACTGGATAGAGCACCAAGGGAAGATTTCTCAACCCCAGAGCTCTCTATGACCATTGAACTACTTCAAAGGCCAAGATGGAATCCCCACCAACATTTTCATTTTTATCCACTCTGTGAGTTTGGTCTTATGTGATTGGAGTACAGTCTGATCAAGTTTATAAGAGGACAACACCTGATGGCCACCATCACCTCTCCCTTGGATTATTTCTATGGTCTCCTAAATGGTCTTCTTACTTCTGGCCTTACTCCCCAACAGTCTATTCCCCACACAACAGAAAGAGTAAACTTTTCAAAATTGAAATCAAATCATGTAATTCCTCTACTTGAAACCCTCCAGTGGTTCTCTACTCAGAGCGAAATCCAAAGTCATTGTAAATGTCTGTGAGGTCTGCTGTGCCTTTTCCTCTTACTTACCACACTCTCCTCTCCTACCAGTCCAAAGATTTCCCACCTTGAGCCCCACAGGGTGTTTTCCTTGCTACAAATGCTCTCACCCAGGGCCTTGCTTTTGTGTTTTCCTCTGCTTCAAATGCTTTCACCCAGGCCCTGTGTGGCTGGCTTCATCATTTCTTGTAGGTCTCTGCACCCATATCATCGTATCAGTGAGGTCTTCCTAACCCACCATACACAGAACAGCAACCCTCACTCTTACTATGTATGTATGTATATATATATATACATATATATATGTATATACATGTATACTATATATATATAATCTAATGGATAACACATAACTGTTATAAAATTAAGACTTCAGGGACACCATAGATTTATTCAATTATATATTTAAAAAAAATTTTTTTAATGTTTACTTTTGAGAGAGAGAGACAGAGTGTGAGCCTTTCAATTATTTTTTTAAAACTTATCAGTTTGGAGTGCCTGGGAGGCTCAGTAGGTTAAGCACCTGACTTCAGCTCAGGTCATGATCTCATGGTTTGTGAGTTCAAGCCCCACCTCTGGCTCTGTGGAGACAGCTTCGGATTCTGTGTCTCCCTCTCTCTCTGCCCTTCCTCCACTTATGATCTCTCTCTCAAATAAACATTAAAAATAAATAAATAAATAAATAAATAAATAAATAAATAAATAAATAAAAGCTTATCAGTTTGGGGTGCCTGAGAGGCTCAGTCGGTTAAGTGTCCAACTCTTGATTTCAGATCAGGTCACAATCTCACAGTTCATGAGCTTGAGCCCCACATCAGGCTCTGCACTGACAGTGTGGAACCTCCCTGGTATTCTCTCTCCCTCACTCTCTGCCCCTCCCCCACCAGGGCTCTCTTTCCCTCTCTCAAAATATATAAAATTTAAAAAAAAGCTTATCAGTTTCAATTTCTAAAATTACACATATGAACTTCATAGTCCTATTCATTATGTAAGTGTTAATAGGGTCAAAACTTTGAGCTAAAATCGAGTGTTATTCATAACAATCTATACTCTATAGTAGCACTGGAAAGTTTACTGGTCAGTTTCAGATAATTTCACATGCTTATACTACATTAGAAACATTAACATATTGTTCAAAAGATTACAAGAGACTAATTGGACTACCTAGAAGAAATGGATAAATTCTTAGAAATATTCCATTTTTCAAGACTGAATCAGGAAGAGACAGAAAAACCTAAACACACCAATTACTAGAAATCGAATTGAATCAGTAATTTAAAAACTTCAAACAAATGAAAGTTCAGGACCAGATGGCTCCACAATTGAATTTTATAAAATATTTAAAGAATAGTTAATACCTATCCTTCTCAAATGGTTCCAAAAAAATTTAAAAGGAAAGAATGCTTCCAAATTCATTTTACAAGGCCAGCATTACCTTGATACCAAAACCAGACAAAGACAGTACAAAAAAAATTACAAGCCAGTATCCCTGATAAGTACAGATGCAAAAGTCCTCAACAAAATATCAGCAAACTGAATTAAAAAATACATTAAAAGGATCATTCACCATGGGCAAGTGGGATTTATTACAGGGATACAAGGATGGTTCAATACCTACAAACCAATCAATAAGATACACTACATTAACTAAATAAAAAAAAATCACACAATCACCTCAATAGATGCAGAAAAAGCACTTGACAATATTCAACATCTATTCATGATAAAAACCCTCAACAATGTGAGTATAGACAGAACATACCTCAACATAATAAAGGCCATGTATAACACATTCACAGATAACATCATAGTCAATGGTGACCAGATAAGGATGTTTATCCTTGCCACTTTACTTTTTTTTTATTTTTTTTTTAAAGTTTATTTATTTTTGACAGAGAGAGAGAGAGCGAGAGATCATGAGTGGGGGAGGGGCAGAGAGAGAGAGAGAGAGAGAGAGAGAGAGAGGGAGAATCTGAAACAGGCTCCAGGCTCTGAGCTGTCAGCACAGAGCCTGACGCAGGGCTCGAACTCACAAACCGTGAGATCGTGACCTGAGCCGAAGTTGGATGCTCAACCGACTGAGCCACCCAGGTGCCCCTATCCTTGCCACTTTATTAACATAGTGCTGGAAGGTCCAGGTCACAGCAATCAGACAAAAAATAAAAATAAAAGGCATCCAAATTGGTAAGAAAGAAGTAAAACTGTCACTATTAGCAGATGATATGATACTATATATAAGAAAACCTTAAAGACTCCATTAAAAAAATACTAGAATTAATAAATACAGTAAGGTTTCAGGATATACAATTAATATACAAAAATCTGTTGCATTTCTATACACTAGTAACAAACTAGCAGAAAGAGAAATTCAGAAAACAATCACATTTACAATGGCATCCAAAAGAACAAAATAAAGAATTTATGGTATATATACAATGGCATATTGCTCGGCCATAAAAAAGAATGAGATCTTCCTATTTGCAACAACATAGATGGACCTAAAAGATATTATGCTAAGTGAAATGAGTCAGGCAGAGAAAGACAAAATTCATATGATTTTACTTATACGTGAAATCTACAAAAAAACAAAGCAAATTAACAAACGAAACACAACAGAAACAGACTCTTAAAAACAGAGACCAAACTGGTGGTTGCCAGAAGGGAGGCCATGGGGGATGGATGAACTAGGTGAAGGGGATTAAGAGATAAAAATTTCCAGTCATAAGATATATAAGTCACCGAGATAAGTATAGCATGGTGAATATAGTCAATAATATTGTAATAACTTTGTATAATGACCGATGGCAGCTACACTTACCATGGTAAGCCCTTCATAATGTATGTAAGTGTGGAACAGGTATGTAGTACACCTGAGACCAATATAATATTGTATGTCACCTATACTTAAGTTAAAAAATATATTTGGATACGAGGCACCTGGGTGGCTCAGTCAGCTAAGCATATGAGTCCTGATTTCGGCTCAAGTCATGACCTCATGGTTCTCGACTTCGAGCCCCACATCAGGCTCCACACTGTCAGTGAGATTCTCTCTCAGTCTCCCTTTTTCTGCCCCTCCCCACTCATGCTCTCTCTCTCTCAAAATAAATAAATAAAACTTAAAAAAATATTAAAAAAAAATATATGTATATTTGGCTGAATGTGAAATATACATATATATAAATCAAAAGAATTTGCAGTATTAGGATGTTAATTTGTATTTGTGTCCTGCCATCATTAAATAGAAAACCCTTGGAAGAGTGGCTGTTTCCTAATTTTCACTGAAAATGCCAAATGGATGTACTAATGAGTTGGTCTTGTGCCATTTTCCATTTGGCCTGCAGTGCCGATTCCTGCCCTCAGCCACTGAGAATGAGAACAGAGACAGCATTAAGACTCCCCGCACGGGGACTGGCGGGCCCAGCAGAGGGAAGGGAGCCCTCTCACAAACAGCACACGGTTCTGTCTCAGCTGCCTGAAAGGACAGAACACAAGGTCCATTTGTCATGACCGGAATGAACTATGAAAGGCATCTCAGTTGGAACAAAATACACATTGCCTTTGAGATAAGGAGTGATTTTTAAAACCTTTCTAAAAAATTGATGTTCGGTTTAAAAGTGAACATTTTCTACTTTAAAAAGGAGCTTGTGCGTTATATAAGGCAGTGTGTAGTCGGCCACGCTGATGTCTTAACACAGACAATGGTGGGTAATGCGAGTCACTCCTGTAAGAAGCCCTGCACTCGTCTTATTTGCCTGCAGGTGGCGTCATTGAGCCAATGAGCAGCCCACTACTCAGGTGGCCCCTCTAGCTTAGAGTTCTCTAATGGCTTTGCTCCTTTAATGCTAATTGATAAGTAACATCTGCTGCTTTTTGGTGCAGTTGCATTAAAATATCATAATAAAAATAAGTACCATATATTGAAAGGTACTGAGTAGTTCTCATCTGCCTGCACAACAGAAAGTACCTAGGAAGCTTTAAAACATATTTATGGACCAACTCACTTCACAGCAATTAACACAAAACCTGGGAGTCAGGGATCAGGTGTTGATATTTTTAAAAACCTCCCCAGGTGATGCTGATGTGCAGCAGGTTTGAGATTCTCTTCTCCTGGTGGTCAAGAGCAAAATATTTAGACCCAGATACTCGTATTCATCCCATCTTCAGCATTTCCCAGCTGTGTGACCTTGAGCAAGTCACTCAACCATCCTGTGCTTCCCTTTTCTCAACTTTAAGATAGACATAATAATGGTACCTAATTCATAAGGCTGTTGCGAGGATTAAGTGAAATAACATAGTAGTATTGAGAGTCACCAGAGAGAGTCTTGAGGGTCACCAGAATATTTTTTCCACGTCTAGTCAGAAGCCATCAGGTATATCTGTGGGACAGAACAAAGCCTCTTATTTCCTGAACAACAAAGATAACTATGTGTCCCCTGATTTGGATTGTAGTTTATTTGAACCACGTGTCAGCATCTGGTCATTGTACCTTATGTACCCCTGTTCCTCTGCCTGATCGCTACAGTTCTTATCACCAAAGTCTCGTAGAAGTTGTTAACAATGTATGTATTGCAACTGCTGCTTTGTTACCCAAACATTAGGTCAAGAGCAAGATCCTCTGAGAATGCAGCTCCAACCAACTGAAACAGATGGCAACTGAACCTCGCAGAGGCCCACTCACCTCATATTTATTTACCTGGCAGGCAGCAGAATGAGCCCGTTTTGCTTTATGTGCAAAACTTTCCTCCCAGGCCAATTTTCTGGTGCCCCCAATGACATATCACAAAATGAAATAATAGTATCAAGACCAGTAATTTATTCCTAAAATATATCTTCCAAGAGCTACAGATAGCTACCATGTCGACCTCTCTTAGCCTGAACCTCAGCTGTCACCCACATTAAATTACTTTCTAAATCAGAGGTAAACTTTATATCATAAAATACCATTCATAGCCACATCAATCCAACCTGAAATCTGCATTACTCTCCTGACCCGAACTTCTAGATATCCACAATTCACAGATCGACCAGCTTTGCTCTATCAATATGCCTCACCCTGATGGCGTATTACACTAATAGATTCCCGGAGCTGTGGCTCACTGTGTTGATGTATAAGAGCAATACTTTAAGAAGTCCCCCGCTCACCTGGATGATGTATAGTTGAAATGGTCGTCTGGGGGAAGCGTGCAGGTGATGTATGACCCTAACAAGGGCACCAACGGGGAGAGAACAAGTTCAAAGTGGGTTGGGTTTAGCTTGTAGAGACATAGAGAGGCACCACTTGGATTCCACCAGGCCACATCCCCACTGACCCTGCAAGGCCTCATGATTGTAGGAAAGTAAGCATCTGCACACACAGTTAAAGAGCCAGTCCTTAACCACTTGGGGTCTTAGAATTATTCATACATGTGCAATTAATATTAATCTCTCTAGAGGCTTGAATGAAAACAAAGGCATATAGATGTTACTTTTCCTTTTTGGGTATATGATATCTTTTGTAATAAAATGGTTAAAGGAAATGGCCTGAGGACCTCCCATCTATTAAGTTTTAAAATTTTGAGCCATTGGGAAACTGTCAATGTGGGCACCAAAAGACCTTCTCACATATGCTCGTATCAACTTTACTGTAATAATAAAGCACAGAATAAAACAAATTGCATCAAATAGACATGGCATGATATGGCAGCACAGAGTGTTAACTAACCGTGGGCCCATAATCTCCATGGCAAACAGAAACTGCATTTTTTTAGCTCATAATTGTATGGTCAGGTGATCTAGGCTGGGCTCTCCGAGGCCAGAGAGGAGGCAGCGCGTCCCTTCTACTAAGACCCTCTTAGGCAAAGCGAGTCCCATGGCCAAAGCCACGGCAGGGAACTACACCTGCCTCACAGGCATGTGTACCAGGCACTAGCAAACGAAACAACTAAGCTGTATGGCTACAGGGAGGGTGGGCAATATGCAAATTATCCATCGGTGGATAAACAAATCGTAATATGGTAATTGCAATACAGTGAAATACTATATAGCAATGATAATGAATGAGTTACTGCTACATACGACACCACGAATCTTGCAAACATAACACTGAGCAAAAGAAGGTAGACCTAAAATGATTCAGATACAATTCTACTTATATAAAGTTCAAAAACAGGCACAGTTAACGGTGGCGTTAGAGGTCAGGGTAGAGGTCCCCTGTGGGGGGCAATGACGAGGAGCAGGCATGAAGGAGGGCTTCTGAGTGTTTGGAATATCCAGTTTCTTCATCTAAGTAGTGGCTATATTGATTCATATAGTGAAAATGACACATGATTTGTGCATTTTATGTATTTGTTACGCTTCAATTGAAAATCGAATTATTTAAAGAAAATTCAGCCTGCCAGGTAGTATGTCATGCTTAGGGCAGGTAAAAAAAAAAAAATTAAAAAAATTAAAGGGCATTTAGGAACAAGCAGACATTTAAAATATGAATGTCTTAAAGTTCACAATTTCATGATGGTATACAGAATGACAAGACAGCTATTCAGAGAAGCAAAGAAAGAAAGGGTCTTCCCACAGGGAGCTGGTGTAGTCCTGCCTACGTACAGTCTTTAAAAATGCTTGCTGACTAATTATGGATTCAAATGAAACCAGGGAGGTTCTAAGTCTGGGAGCAGCATTGATATTTGCACAGTAGTGCACTAATTAGCACAGAGTCTCAAAAATTTTTTTTAAATTTTTTTAATGCTTATTTATTTTTGAGAGAAAGACAGAGCACAAGTTAGGGAGGGGTAGAGAGAGAGGGAGACACAGAATCCAAAGCAGGCTCCAGGCTCCGAGCTGTCAGCACAGAGCCCAACACGGGGCTCGGACCCACAAACTGTGAGATCATGACCTGAGCCAAAGTTGGTCACTTAACCGACTGAGCCACCCAAGTGACCCTCAGAGCCTCAAAATTTTTAAACAGAGCTGAGTTCTAATCTTAACTCCACTCCTTTCCTCACCCGATAGCCCCAGGAGAATTACTGGCTGACCCAAGCCTTGGTTTCTCCAGCTAGTCTTGTAGGAATAACAATACTATCTCCTTCATAGAATTGTTTGATGACTAAATGCGTAGTTGTATAAACTCTACTTGGCCTGAGCCTCTTAGTTTGAGAATTTCCCCAGAGGAAGTGCTCAATAAATGCAAGCTCTTGTCATTGTCCGTCTCCCCATCCACCCATTTATTCACCCAGACAGACAGACAGAGACATCCCTCTAACTATCCATCCTTCCATCCACACACCTGTTTACCCATTCATTCCCCCCATTCATCATCATCCAACCCTCTCTTCGTCTCTCCACCCTTCTACCATCAAGCTTTATTTAAAAAGTGTGATATTAGGAGTTTTAAAATCTGTATTTGAGGCCTAATTCTAATGATTTCTCCCTGTGTGATCTTGGACAGATAGTTTAAATTTTCTAAATTTTTTGTTTATTCTTCTGTCAAATGGGAGAAAGCCTTTATCCTTACATTAGTAAACTACTGACGGTAAGAACTAAAGGATTCATTAAGCCCCTCAGACAACATGTCTAGGTAGGGGCAAAGTCTACATGAAAAGGGGAAAGATATACCACAGCACGAAAATATAAAAGACCAATAAAGCAGCATCGTCTCACCCTTCAGACTCATATTGTCAACTTTCTACTGGATGACATACCTTGAATGTGCCAAGATCCCTCAAGTCAATGGATCTACAACTAAGCTTGTTATGCCTCCTGTTATGGGCTGAATTGTTGTCTTCCTCCATCCCGTATTCAGATGTTGAAGTGCCAATCTCCAGTGCTTCAGAACGTGACCTGATTTGGAGATAGTCTTCACAGAGGTAATCAAGTTAAAATGAGATAAGGGTAGATGCTCATCCAATATGACTGGTATCCTTTAAAAGGGAGAAGTCTGGAGGGGCACCTGGGCAGCTCAGTCGGGCAAGCATCCAACTCTTGATTTCAGCTCAGGTCATATCTCACCGTCATGAGATCGAGCCCCGTGTGGGCCTCCATGCTGAGCGTTGATCCTGCCTGGGATCCAATCTCTTCCTCTCTCTCTCTGCCCCTCCCCCACTCACGCTTTCTCTCTCTCTCAAAATAAACAAATAAGCATTAAAAAACATAATGATAAATAAAAGGGAGAAGTCTGGATACAGACACGCATAGAGGGGAGACAGTATGATGAGACGGGGAGATGAAGGCCGTCCACAAGGAGAGGCCTGGAACAGACCCTGTCCTGGAAAGGAATCGACACCTTGATTTTGGGCATCTAGCCTCCAGAGTTCTGAGACAACAAACGTCTCTTGTTTAAGCCCCTAGTTTGCAGAACTAGTTACAGCAGCTGTGGCAAACAAATGCACCTTGTTACCTCCCATCTTCCTCTGGTATTTCCTGTCTTAGTAAATCATACCAACCTCTACCTACTTGCTCCAGCCACATACCTGGGCATCAGACTCATCCCACCTTTGTCTTTCCTTGTCACCCAGTCTTGCCCATTTTCCCTCCTGGATATTTCTAGAATCCACACACTGTGCCCATGCATACAACCGTGGGTTTCATTCAGGCCTCCTTGAGATCAGAGCCTCACCAGCCTCTCCCTCACCAATCTATTCTCCATGTTACAAACAGAGCGATCTTCCTAGAATCCAAGTTCAAAATCACTTCCTGGCTTAATATCCCTCAGTGGCCAAACTCTTTGAAACAGCTTACAAGTGTCTCCCTGAAGACCTCCTTCTGAGGATGTCTCCTGCCTCTGTCTCTCCAGTCAGCCCTGCCTCCATTAGCCCCAGCCCCACTGGCTGTGCATCCAGCTCTGTCTCCCCTCCAGGTCTTTGCACATGTTGTTCTTTCTGCCTGAGATATTCAGCATCCCGCCTCCTCACCTGGCTGAAGCCCCCTCATTTTCCAGGTCTTGCATATCACATCTGAACCTGTGGGCTAGGCACTTCCTCTACATCCCGTGTCAGACCACCGGTCACACCATATTGTCATTACTGCAGACTTGTCTGTCCTTCCCCTAGGATAGGAGCTCCATGGGAGGAGGTCCTGGGCTGTCTTCCTTGTCATTCTATCCTCAATGCCTCAGTGCTCTGCCTGCCACACCAACAGCATTCAATTAATATTTGAGTGAGAGGGGTGCCTGAGTGGCTCAGTCAGCGAAGCGTCTGACTTCAGCTCAGGTCATGATCTCACAGTTTGTGGGTTCAAGCCCCGGGTCGGGCTCTGTGCTGACAGCTCAGAGCCTGGAGCCTGCTTCCGATGCTGTGTCTCCCTCTCTCTCTGCTGCTCCCTTGCTCACATTCTGTCTCTGTCTCTAAAATAAATAAAAATTTAAACATTTTTTAAAAATATTTGAGTGAGAGATTTTCATAAAGTGAGAGATTCATTTGAGGGGTGGCTAGGCCTTGATGAAGTGGCATGTCAGCCAAAACTTGGGGCCAGAATTCACGAGGTTCATCTGGGAGGCACTGAGTAGGTCATAGTTCGGAAGAGTATGATTATAAAAGGAGTAAAGTGCCAAGCTCTGTATTTGGGTGCCAATCTGTAAGCAGAAGAAAATATTGAAATTCTTTGTAGAAGGAGATGAAAAAAAATAAATTCAGAGATTTAAGAAGACTATCCTGGAAATGGCAAGCAGGGGAGAATGGAACTGGAGAATCGCGGAATAAAATCAGTCACTAGCAGCCTCTAGGCACAAGGTGACAGAGATTTAGAGTTCTATCAGTGGGAAAAGAAGGAAAGGGACAAGGGCACCTGGCTGGCTCAGTTGGTACAGCATGAAACTTTTGATGTCAGGGTCATGAGTTCAAGCCCCATGCTGGGTGTGGAGCCTACTTAGTTAAAAAAAAATTTTTTGGGGGGCACCTGGGTGGCTCAGTCGGTTAGGCGTCCAACTTCAGCTCAGGTCACGATCTCGCGGTCCGCGAGTTCGAGCCCCGCGTCGGGCTCTGGGCTGATGGCTCAGAGCCTGGAGCCTGCTTCTGATTCTGTGTCTCCCTCTCTCTCTGCCCCTCCCCCGTTCATGCTCTGTCTCTCTGTCTCAAAAATAAATAAAACGTTAAAAAAAAATTTTTTTGTTCAATTAAAAAAATACAGAGGCAAATGTGAGAAGCTTTGTTGAAAAAGAGTCAAAAAAAAAAAAAGAGTCAATAGAATAGGTATCCAGTTGGATGATGGGAGACAGAGAGAGACAGAGTAAAGACTAAGATTCTAGAACTGCGAGGCAGTGACAAGCAAGTCAGGCGCAAATGAAGTTTGTGGAAGAAAAAAATATGTTTGAGGAGACAGGTGGGGTTGAAAAGTTGGAATGTGGGAGCCTGTTGAGCTGAGAGATGTGGAAAACCCACATAGAAAGTGCTTGAGGTCCTTGAGGGAAAGGTGTAGAGAAAGGAGAGAGAGAGAGAGAGAGAAGAAGAAGAAGAAGAAGAAGAAGAAGAAGAAGAAGAAAGAGAGAGAGAGAGAGAGAGAGAGAGAGAGAGAGAGAGAGAGAGAGACCAAGCCCCGAGCTTTGGGGATCACAAGAGAAATGTGACAGAGATCACATGGGACAGAAGTAGGAAGGGACTGGAACAGTGTTCAGGGAATGGAAGCCAGGGAGGCATTCTGCAAGGGAGGCAGGGGGATAATGAAAGCATTTAATACTACAGAAAGATCCAGGAGAATTGGAAGGCCCAGAGGTTATTCGCTTTTCTTGAGAAAACCTTACTAAAAGCACCACTCTGCAAATAACTCTGAAACTCCTTGCTGATTTGCACATGGGTTATAAAGAGCTTGGGTTGCTCTGCTGTAAATTTCCCTTGATGTCTAGCACGCTTTAGTTTACTTCAGGTGGAATTTCCCAAAATCTAAGCTGTGTGGATACGACCTGAGTGCTTATGCTTTTGACAAGTTTCAGGTCCCATATGCCAGACCCATGTGAACTTGGCAATGGGGATGCATTCTTCACATTTCTCGATCCCCTAGCCTGATGATAAACTGGGGGTGTGGCTAGGGAGGATATAGAACCTGAGGGAAATGAAAAGAACGGAGATCTCTATATGTGCAAAATTTCAAACTAGTGCGGGACTCTTGTGTTATTTTAAGGATTCTGCAAAACAGTACTCTTGCCTCTAACGTGTAATTGGCGTAGGAGTGAGGGCGCAGGAGCCAGACTTGAACATAAATGGCCAACTGGAACAGCGTAAGGCAGTGGCAAAGAATAGAGGCTTTAGTAATCAGGAATCTAGAATTCCAGGCCTTGTGCCTCCTCCAGCTGTGTGATCTTGTGCTAGTTACTGAACATCTCTGGACCTTAATTTTGTTACCCTTAAAGTGGCGGCAATAACGGTACATTATTTGTTACTTTGAACATGAAATACGATCATGCTTGGGAGGCACTGAGTGCAACGTCCTTACTCACTAAGGTTAGATAGAGTACAAGCTCACAGGAGGCGTTGGCTGTGATTCTATTTGTTAGAATCTGAAACCATGGCCAGAAGGGAAACGTCTAACATGTTGGTGTGTCCAGTGACTTCTAAGAAGAAACAATGACCATTGCACTTTGCAGACAAAGCCAGACTAATAAGTGGCCAGAGGCTGTGAGGAGGTGCCATCAGGGAGGCAAAGAGCCCATCCCAGGCCTGAGGGTGGAAATTGGGTAGATAATATTAATGCGTTCATAATAATGACACTAATAATAACCGCTTCTCACTGAAACCCATGTACCAGGCCCTGGCCTAACAATTTCAACTAATCTCACAACAGCCCCTGGGAGGAGGTGTTATTATCTCTGGGTGTGATGAGGAAACTGAGGCACGGGGGGAGGGGGGGAAGGGGGGGGTTGTGCCCAGAGTCATATAGTAGGGTCTAGCAAGCCTATGGTTCCACAGGGGTGCCACTCCAGGCTACCTGCCCCACCCCCACCCCCCGCCGCCCTCTCTTTGTGGGTATTTTTAAGATTGAGGTGTTAGTTTTTACCCTCTGCGTTTTTCTGTCTTTCCTCCTAGCTGTTTGGGCAGCCAAGGCCCTAGCCCTGTGTTCTCCAGCTCCTCATGTGTTCTTTTTTAGCTTCTCCCCAAACTCATATATTCACCTTTTAAAGAGTGAAGGCAAGGAAGTATTTGAAAAAAATTGTTAAATGCTTAAATCTATGAAAAGTGACTTATGTCAACTTCAGCGTTACCCAAATGACCGTCCAGAATCCTCTCACAATGTCAAAGCGAGGTCCCAGATGGATGATAAGCACATGTCAGAGTTTGATTTCAAAGTGGCTACCAGGGAAGAGGCCTTCGAGCAAGTCAGTGCCAAGAGACCTTTTTGGTGGAGAAATTTCATAGGGAAGAGAATGGTTAAAGAATTACTGGTTTAAAAAAAAAGTCTCTTTAAAGAGGATTCGGTTAGTCAGTCAGCTGAGTAACCCTAGCTTCCCAGAAGTTTATAATCTCATTTTGTTCTAGCACACATTCTTCAAGCACTTTATCAGGAATGCTAATCCCTTCCCAGAAGGTGGTTGTGAATCATATGGAAAAAGTTGTGCCCTAGACTAGGCTTGAGATAATTTTCTTCTGCCATTCTTAAGTGACTTCATTATTCACTTGAACCAACTTCTGTCCTCAATTATGTGGTGGGGAGGGGGCTTTGTTCCAGAGAAGCAGGGAAAGAATATGAACTCACGTCTAGGAGCTTTGAGAAGTCTTTCTTCCTTCTCTGTTCTTGAGTAGTAAATAGGTTAGGTTTATCTAAGACCCTTCAGGGTTTGTCCTCTGGGGACGTTGCCTGGACGGTACAGAAGATAGTGTCCTGAGTGCTTGCAGGGGCTGTGGGTTCTGGGCAGGAAGTCAGTGGGCCCAGGAGTGGCACAGAAGGAAGGGGATGTGTGGAGGCACGAGTAGAAAACACAACAGGGACATGGGAAGCCTCGATCCTGCTGACAGGGGAGGCCTAGTGGAGACGTTAATGGAAATGACTTAAAGTCTGGAAGGATAAGATGCAAGAAGAACCCCTTTCAATCCTAAAATTAGAGCTTGAGCAAAGTCCCACACTGAAATCTAGAAAAATAGGAGATCCATGTGGACAAATAGCCAGACTGGAAAGAACTCCCGTGTCCATCAACAGGTGAAGGGCTAATCCGTTCGACACTCCTGAGCTGAAGGGCTGAAGGGCTGAGTCACATTCCAGCCTGGAGGAAGTGCAAAACATTTTGCTGAGTGAAAGAAACCAAACACACACACACACACACACACTGTGCGATTCCATTTATACGAAGTCCAAGGACAAGTAAAACTACCATGTTGGGCTAGAAATCAGTTACTCATTTGTGAAATGATGATAAGAACAGTACCCACCTGACAGAGTCCTGGAAGTGAGGGTTAACAGGCAATACAGCTACAGCACTTAACTGGAGAAAAGTCAGACACTATTATTGGCTGATTTCGTCGACTTGAGCAGTTTTAACCACCATGTATGAGCTGATACTCCCAAATTAACATCTCTTTCCCTTGAGCACTCTTACTCAGCGAGTCTACCCGGTAGTACTACAGCCCCCTTAAATTTAAATGTATCTAGGGGCGCCCGGGTGGCTCAGTCGATTAAGCGTCCAACTTCGGCTCAGGTCATGATCTCATGGTCCGTGGGTTCGAGCCCTGCGTTGGGCTCTGTGTTGATAACTCAGAACCTGGAGTCTGCTTCGGATTCTGTCTCCCTCTCTCTCTGCCTCTCTCCTGCTCGTGCTCTGTCTCTGTCTCTCTCTCAAAAAATAAATAAGCATTTAAAAAAAAGAAAAATTATTTTAAAAAATTTTATGTACCTAAAAAATTACCTCATCCCCCTCACCCTTTTAGATCTAATTCTTCCTATATTCCTCATCTTAGTGGAAAGCACCACCATCCACTAAGTCATCCAGGACAAAAACCTTATGCTCACTGTATACCTTCTACCTCTGTCAAGGGAGTGGGCAGGAAGCAGGGGAGTGATTGGCAAAGCCTCTGGAACCTGTATCCTCAACAGCTACACTATTCAGCTGTCCTTAGGGAATGCCAGTAGACTTCATAGAGGAGGTCACTGGGCACAGAATCCTCAAGAACACTAGTACTTAAAAGAATAGGTGGATGTCAGAATGGCATTAACAACTCAGGCAACAACAGATGTTGGCGAGAATGCAGAGAAAGGGGATCTCTTTTGCAGTGTTGGTGGGAACGCAAACTGGTGCTGCCATTCTGGAAAACAGTATGGAGGTTCCTCAAAAAACTAAAAACTTAGAACTACCCTATGACCCAGCAACTGCACTACTAGGTATTTATCCAAGGGACACAGGTATGCTGTTTCGAAGGGGCACATGCATCCCCATGTTTATAGCAGCATTATCAACAATAGCCCAAGTATGGAAAGAGCCCAAATGTCCGTCGATGGATGAACGGATAAAGAAGATGTGGTATATATATACAATGGAGTATTCCTCGGCAATCAAAAAGAATGAAATCTTGCCATTTGCAACTACGTGGATGGAACTGGAGGGTACTATGCTAAGCAAAATTAGTCAGAGAAAGACAAAAATCATATGACTTCACTCATATGAGGACTTTTAGAGACAAAACAGATGAACATAAGGGAAGGGAAATAAAAATCATATAAAAACAGGGAGGGGACAAAACAGAAGAGACTCGTAAATATGGAGAACAAACTGAGGGTTACTGGAGGCGTTGTGGGGGGGGGAGGGGCTAAATGGGGGAGGGGCATCAAGGAATCTACTCCTGAAATCATTGTTTCACTACATGCTAACTAACTTGGATGTAAATTTAAAAATTAATTAATTAATTAATTAAAAAAATAAATAAAAGAATAGGTGAAGAATGAGAAATACATGGAGATGAAAAAAAAGGAAAAACCAATCCAAGAGGTAGAAGCCAGAATTTTCTGTTACAGGGGACACAGAAGGAAGGAATTTCTAAAGAGAGGGAGCAACCAAGTAAGATGAGGACTGAAAAATTGCTTTGGGCTTCGCAGTTAGAAGACGGCCAATGTGGGGCGCCTGGGTGGCTCAGTCAGTGGAGTGTGTGACTTCGGCTCAGGTCATGATCTCGCGGTTTATGAGTTTGAGTCCCACATTGAGCTCGCTAATGTCAGCCTGTCAGCAAAGAGCGCACTTTAGATGCTCTGTCCCCCTCTTTCTGTCCCTCCCCCACTTGCATTCTCCCAAAAAAATAAATAAATATTTTTTAAAAAAACAAGATGACCAACAACCTTAGGGCAGTTTCAGGAAGTGGGGGGGGGGGGGGGGGGGGGGGCGGCCAGCAATGGAGTTGCTGAAAGAGAAGGAAAGGGAAACCGTGAATTCACAGCCCCGCATCCAAAATGAAGGGCTTAAAAGACAGAGAAAAGTCAAAAGAAGTGATATCTATTTTCAAAATTTCAGAGATTCCCCATCTTTTTAGTGGACAGCTCAACCTGTTCATCTTGAAAATGAGGCAGGGCAGATGCTTCATGGTGTAGACAAATTCAGACATTTACACCAAAAATTAGCCAGAGAAACAAAAGCATGACTCGTTCCCAGAAAAGACTCAATTTCCTCTTATATTCTTAAAAATCTATAAGCATCTGATTTCAGGGGGATTCAGTGATAAGTAATGTGAATAGCCAGGTGCTTAACCAAAATGGTGTCCTCCTGAATTCTTTCTTGCGTCAATCAGTGGTGCTCTGGTGGTTCTCATGTACCTCGACATTAGTGTGTTGACGTCTTCTGCACTGATGAGAAGGCATAATGTTGTGAACAACTGGGGATCCAACAAACTGGGTCTTTCACAAGTCCCGGATTTGAGGCAATCTAAGCTTTTTTTCACGTTTCTATGACTTTGCACTAGAAGTATGGCTGGCTTTAAATAAATAATTACTGGAATAAGTGGAATGAAACTGGTTATCAGATGATATAAACTAAATGCCCATACTCCTCTTCTAAAAAGCCCATAAACCAATAATGGCTAAAGGAAGAAAGATGAGAAAATCCAGTCTTGATTATATCCTACAATGACTGTAACTTGCACACTCCAGAGTGCAAGCTTCCCTGCTGAATCACCCACAAGAAGCTGAACAGATCAACCTTCTCTCTTTTTTTTTTTAAATTTTTTTTAACGTTTATTTATTTTTGAGACAGAGAGAGAGCATGGACGGGGGAGGGTCAGAGAAAGAGGGAGACACAGAATCGGAAACAGGCTCCAGGCTCTGAGCTGTCAGCACAGAGCCCGACACGGGGCTCGAACTCACAGACCGCGAGGTCATGACCTGAGCCGAAGTCGGCCGCTTAACCGACTTAGCCACCCAGGCGCCCCCAGATCAACCTTCTCTTAACTGAACCACACTGACACCTTTCCCCCTCCTCTGTGATAAACGAATTCTTACTTTCCATATTCGCTAAAGCCACAAAATCATTATCGGCACATAGTTAGGCACTGCAAATTTAAAACTGCTAATTCCCAGGGCACCGGGGTGGCTGTCATTTGGGAGCCCAACTTCGGCTTGGGTCCCGATCTCATGGTTTGTGAATTCGAGCCCCGCATCAGCATCACTGCTGTCAGTGCAGAGCCTGCTTCGGATCTGTCCCCCTCTCTTTCTGCCCTTCCCCTCCTTCTCAAAAATAAACATTAAAAAAATTAAAAGGCTAATTAGTTAACTAAACAATATTTTGCTAAAAATTTCAGAAGGACCTCATGAAGGGCACACCTATGTCCTACTCTACCTTCCTAAAGGCTGGCGAGATCTTGTTTAGTCCTTTCATTATCACAGAACCTAATGGCAGATCTGTTTTCAAGTATGCCATGTTTAAAGCATTGGAGTACAACTCAGTACATGGGCAGAATATTGCAAGTGGCATAGGCTTGCACCAAACGTGATCCTGTATGCATCGTGACAAGGGCTTAGTTGCTAGTAATGGAAGGAGGGACAGACACTAACATTTACTAACAATCCACTACATGCCAGGACCTACTCCTACATTTTTCTCATTTACTGCTCAGGTAGGCTATGAGGAGGGGTAATACTTTTCTTGCTGCAAATGAGGAAATGGGTAAGAAGATAGCAAGCAACTTGTCTAAGGTCATACAGTTACTAAATAGCCTTTCGGGATTCATACTCTTAATGAATGAAAAATGTGTCAAACTCCAAAGCTCATGCTCTTTCCACTACAGCACATGGGGATAAATCTATTCCAGACAACCAACTGCAAAGAGGCAGAGCAATGTCAAAAAAAAAAAAAAAAAAAATCCAAGTAGTTGTCCTAATATTTAGTATTTCCTAATTGTTTGATTTGAGATACCAGTATAAATATTATCACAGTTACAAATAAAACTATTAGGTAACTAGTATAACTATTATCAAGGCAGAGCTATTATAGTAACTTTGAGTCAGAAATAAAGTAAATGAAGAAAACCAATAGACTAAAAATACCTTAGGCCAAGAGATAATTCTGAAGCCAACAAGATTTATTAAAGGCATTCTCTTTATAACATTCTTATCAGTGCACATGATTCTATAGCAAATATATGTTTCATCATTCATTCAAATACTGCATAACAATTTACTTGAAAGTATAAATATATATATATACATACGCAAAATTTTACAACACTAACAGATTTCTGACCAATGAACTTATGAGTTTAGAAAGCAGAGGGTAAAGATAAAGTACCAAACATTAAGATGAAAACTACTGTACTGATACTTTAGAAAATTCTTCAAAGAAGTATAACCTTCAAGAAAAGTTCTTTAATGTACATCTAAGCGATAAACTTTATAAAACTTGATCGCAAAAGTGCTACTTGGCAGAGCATTGACTATTAAAAAGTATGTTTAGAACTTCAGAAAGAATGCAAGCTCAAATGCCAAACATAGAAGGAAAAAAAAAAAAGAAAATGAAAGCAAAATTTGCTACTCTGCACCATTTGAAAGCACCTGGCAACACAGCACATGGTGTATTAACATTGTTCTGGCTACGATAACCGGTATTTATTTACAGTCTCTCCCTAACAAAGAAATGATCAAATTTACTTATGGTATTAACATCTGATTTTCACTAGTCGTGTCAAATGTGCAAGTGGTACCTGCAAGTGAAAAGGGCAAATGCAAGAATCAAGTTATTTACAAGAATTATTCTCAAGGAACTACTCGTTATCATCTAAGCAGAACCATTAGGTATCTTTCCAAATTACACATATGTGTGTGGTCAAAAACCTCAAGTCAGTTCCTTAATGAAAGATCCCAAAAGTAGAATATTCTCTTTATTACTTGATTGCAAATCAAAAGTGTTTTAAGCTGTGACATATAATAAAGATCTTTCATCTTTACCAAATCATGTACAAACTCTTTCATTACGTATTTAACAAAACAAGCATTATCAAGAAAAGGTCCAGCCTCTGATTTCCTAACCCCATTCAGTAAGTGTGATTCTGTCAATATTTAATAGGTTTTTAAATTATATTCATACAGCCCTCATTATGGAACAGAGATAACATAGTGAATTATTATGCCAGCAAGTCATATTAATATATAATCATACTATATTTAGGTAGCTACTTATAATTTGGAAAGAAAAGGAAACCATGCCTTGAACACACTATTCAAAATGGCAACCAGTTAACCTTTCAAGAAAAGAGTTTTAGATTTAACAATGTAAGTTACATTGCCCTAGTTAAACACATTGGCAACTTGACCACAAACCTCATCGTAGCTACTTGCAGAGGAGAGAAGGCACAGGCACAAAGGTAGCTGATTGTTCACATGTTTCCACTCATGAGAAAATAACTTATAATAACTATAGTAACCATTTACAAACAAGCTAAAGAACCAACCAGAAATAGTATATCAATATTAAAAACAAACACTTAAAATTCAAGGCAATGAGAACCTGGAGAAGAGACCATTCACTTGTTTTCAAACTCCTAATTTCATTCGATTGCCACCATGTTCCAATACAGAAAATGTCTATTCGAAATTGTCTCAGAAACTTCTGAATGCACATTCTGAAATCAGGATTCCATGCTGCTTATGCTGTCCCTGCCCAGTGGAAGACCACCAACACACATGCACTTCTTTGAAACATTTATGCTGGTTTCCTGCTTTTTATATTCTATGTGAGGAAAATTGCCTGCCCAGTGTTCTCTCTCTTTGATGGATGGGCGTAAAGTGCCTACGTAGCAGAATTCATACCCACTGAATCCTACTGGGTGTGCTTTCCTCTGACGCCACTGCTGGGTATGAGCCATGGAGTTCATAGACACGCTTTGGTACACCTTTATTCCTCACGGAGTCAGTCCTGCTTGATTTAGATTGTTCTCCTTCTTCTCCGGTATTCTGATTACAAGCTTCCCAGGGTTTCAACAAATTAGGACTCTCTTCAGATTCAAAACAGAAGAGGAGTGACTTGACTAGAGACTCTAGCCCCCTGTGGCTGCCCTGAGGCATTCTCTTCTCACAGCTGTCAAGAGAAGCAGAGTGAATGCTGAAGTCATCATGAAAATCCTTGGTCAAGTTGCACAGACTTTCAACACAATTCTTGAGAAGATTTTTGTCACTGTGGCATCCTATGCAAGGAAAAGAAAAAGTTAATTAACCTTTTCATTTTTTATCATGTATTTATTACTGTTATATGACTGTAAATATCTTTTAGGTCAAAGTAACCCTATCAAGACAAATCTAAACTACTTAAGATTACTCAGTTTATCTGCTTAACTAAGCACCTGGTTTTTTAGGATCTAATTTATTTAGGCAATGTACTTATATATATTAAGTGGGAATGCAACCATTCAAGTTCCTATATTGGTAATTAATGTCAAGGACATAGCATTAATTAGACTTGGATTCATGAATTAAACTAGAAATTAAAAGAACAGATGTCTGAGAGTCTTTATACTATAAAATTTTGATTAATTACAAATTCCATCTGGAGCATATACCTCTCAGTGCAGAAATAATAATTTGAATAGTTTGCTCTAAGCAATGTTTTAACTTCAAGAATTTTGGAGCAAGATTAACCATCTTCTTCAAATCTTGGTATCCAGAATTTTCTTGTTGTAGTTCGCTTCTGAAACTTTTCTGTAAATAAAATTAATATTTTTAAAACCACACAATAGACTACATGACAGTAAAGCTTACTCAAAATGATTTTAATCACCAGAATCTTATGTTCAAGAAAGAGTTAACTTTCCTCACGAATGCTTAATTCTGTTTCCACAAGCAAGACCAAATACAATATTAATAATTACTGTTTTCAAAAGAAATAAGAATTTTATTTTTTTAATTAAAAAAAGTTGGTTTTTAAATTTTTTTTTATTTTTATTTTTTTTGAGAGAGAGAGAGAGAGAGAGACAGAGACAGAGCATGAATGGGGGAGGGGCAGAGAGAGAAGGAAACAGAATCCAAAGCAGGCTTCTGGGCTCTGAGCTGTCAGCACAGAGCCTGATGCAGGGTTGAACTCACAAACCAAGAGATCATGGCCTGAGCAGAAGTCAGACACCTAACCAACTGAGCCACCCAGGTATCCTCCACAAAAAAAGTTTTTTTTAAGTAAGCTCTACACCCAATGTAGGGCTTGAACTCGTGACACTGAGATCAAGTCACATGCCCTACCGAATGGGCCAGCCAGGTACCCCAAGAATTTTAAATTAATTTTAAATCAAAATCCAGTCATCCTATTACATGGGAATGAAATAAAACCTTAGTACCCTTTATTACCCAATATCATAAACGATAAATTTATTTAATTTTTTAGAGTTCAACTTAGTATCTCCTATTTATTTTTATTTAAGTAAAAATTTTTAGGACATAGATATTTCCCTCCTTTTTAACACATTGATTATATGCTTAGTTTATATTTTTCTATTTACTTGTCATATGAAAATAAAATAATTTGTCTAATTCACCTATATTTTAAAATCTTTAAGCATATTATTAAACACATTTTTCTAACCTTTAATGTACTTTATTGTTTTTCTTTATTTTTTTAATTTTATTTTTTATTTTTTAAAATTTACATCCAAATTAGTTAGCATATAGTGCAACAATGATTTCAGGAGTAGATTCCTTAGTGCCCCTTACCCATTTAGACCATCCCCCCTCCCACAACCCCTCCAGTAACCTTCAGTTTGTTCTCCATATTTATGAGTCTCTTCTGTTTTGTCCCCCTCCCTGTTTTTATATGATTTTTGTTTCCTTTCCCTTATGTTCATCTGTTTTGTCTCTTAAAGTCCTCATATGAGTGAAGTCATATGATATTTGTCTTTCTATGACTAATTTCACTTAGCATAATACCCTCCAGTTCCATCCATGTAGTTGCAAATGGCAAGATTTCATTCTTTTTGATTTCCGAGTAATACTCCATTGTATATATATACCACATCTTCTTTATCCATTCATCCATCGATGGACATTTGGGCTCTTTCCACACTTTGGCTATTGTTGATAGTGCTGCTATAAACATGGGGGTGCATGTGTCCCTTCGGAACAGCACGCCTGTATCCCGTGGATAAATACCTAGTAGTGCAATTGCTGGGTCGTAGGGTAGTTCTAAATTTTTAGTTTTTTTAAGGAACCTCCATACTGTTTTCCAGAGTGGCTGCACCAGCTTGCATTCCCATAAACAAAATTTTTTAAAGTTTATTTATTTTGAGAGAGAGAGAGAGAGAGAGAAGGATGGGGGGAGGGACAGAGAGGGAGGGAGAATGAGAATCCCAAGCAAGCTCTGTGCTATCAGCCTGGAGCCTGACAGGGGCTCACTAGGTCTCAGGAACCATGAGATCGTGACCTGAGCCAAAATCAAGAATTGGATGCTTAACCTGCTGAGCCACCCAGGCGCCCCTATTAAACACAATTTTTCAGCCAATGACTATCTCAGCAAAAGCTGACAGTTACTAAACTAAGAAATAGATAAAATACATCAATATTAATCAATTTCTATACAATATCTTATGTATTACTAAAACAAATAAGTTATGACCAAGAGGAAGTAGCTAGGGAGCTACTGTACGTGCTTCAACTAAACATGCACAAAGGAATTATCTGGCTAAGGATAAAAACAGAAATAGGGGCACCTGGGTGGCTCAGTTGGTTGAGCATCTGACTTCAGCTCAGGTCATGATCTCATGGTCCGTGAGCTCGAGCCCCGCGTCAGGCTCTGTGCTGAGGGCTCAGAGCCTGGAACCTGCTTCAGATTCTACGTCTCCCTCTCTCTCTGCCCCTCCCCTGCTCACACTCTGTCTCTCTCTCTCTCTCAAAAATAAATAAACATTAAAAAAAATTTTAAAAAACATAAATAAACATATCATATCTACACTTAAACCAAATGAAATGATAAAATACACCAAGGAAAAGTAAACACAAAAACAATTTAAAGCTTCTCTTACTGTTTTCCACTCAGCAAAGATGTTTTCAAGAGATCCAATCAATCCCATGGCATTAGCTTTCATCTGTTTGGTAACCTATAGAGAATGTTAACATATTTTATTATACAAATAATTATTTAGAAGTTTAGAAATCCTAGAATTCTATGGGACAAGACAGGGAAGAATTTTCGTCTATGAAGACAAAAGACTCGAGTTCTTTTATTGGGACTATAATTAAACAACTGGGGTACCTAAATCATGTGAGCAAAATTTCTTTCAAAATAAATTGCATATTGATTCTACATTAAATATAGATACCCTCTGAAGTTTGTTATAATAATAGCATTTTGCCTTATATTTAAATATTTATAGGAATGAAATTTCCAAGACTTCCCTTGGAAGAGTATAACTAATATAAAGCAAATATTATGCTCTAAGAACTACAAATACATTTCCCCAGTTTTATTAAAATATATTTGACAACTAACATTGGATTAGTTTAAGGTGTACAACATGATCCAGTATACTGCAAAACGACCACCATAGGGAGTTTAGTTAACATTCATTACCTCATATAGTTACAATCCTTTTTCCTGTGATGAGAACTTTTAAGATCTATTCTCTTAGCAACATTCAAATACCCAATATAGTAGTACTGTTAACTATAGTCACTGTGCTGCATTTTACATCCCCAGGACTTACCTTATAACTGGAAGTTGGTACTTTTGGACCACCTGCACCCATTTCCCCATCCCCACCCTCTGACTGGTAACCGCTAGTCTGTTCTCTGTTTCTATGATTTAAGCTTTATTTTTAGATTCCACATATAAATGAGATCATATAATACTTGTCTTCCTGTGTCCAAGTTATTTCACTTACATGTTTTATTATTTGCTTCTCCATTACAGCCCTATGCTGCATATGCAATTGTCCTCCTTTTACAAATAAGAAAACAGATCCCGCGCTCCTACGACTCAGAGCCAGGGCCGGAACCCCAGTGTAAATTCTAAGCCTTTGCTTTTGTGCTGCTCAATGCTGCCCCCTAAGGTGTCTTCTCACTTAATTTCTGCCAGGGGATTCTCTTTTAAGAATTTAATTGGCTTTACCCACACAGCTCTTCCCTACGTCTTAGATTTCCTGTATCTGGTTGAAAAAAAATCTTTTTTCCCCTTGACTCCAGCTTTACAATTATAACTCCTATGCCTTATGTTTGAGCCTATTTTCTATTTCTTTAGATTCTTTGCTTTCCTGCCATAGGTTCTTGAGTTTTAACTTCTAGGAATACGATAAGCTAAAACCCCACCATGACTAAATAAATAGCTGTGGCATACCACAGAGAGAAAATGAGAGGAAGGGAGGTAGAGGTCTGCATGAAATGCAGATAATATGAATTTTATGCAAGATGGGCCTGACTCATTTGCTGTTTATTTCCTCAAAACAATAGCAAAGCTAACATCCACACCCTGCTTTGCTACTTGCTGTGCACATTCACATGCATTACTTCATCTCTGCTTTTCATTAACTTATTCTATAGCCTCTTGCACTTACTGCCAGCAGACATTCAATCTGCAAACAGTGATAGTGTTTTAGTGATAAATGTGCTGCTGAGCAAAACCAAGCTGAAGATGTCAGCAGTGGCCAGTAGGAGTCCACTTTCTTCAAAGTTGCATTATAGAACTGAAATCAGCCTCATGTCTCCTACAATATGATTAGACCCAGATATCTTGATCTAGTGACAAAATGAGCTCCTTTTGGATGAGTTTTTATTTTAAAAACAAAATAAAAGCACAAAGTGAGAGAGGCAAACATCCACAGAGAACAAGACCAAGCGAGCTGAGGAACCTGACTGGCCTGGCACATAATCCTCAGAACAATTTTACAAAGTACCTATGATCATCTTCACATTTTAAATGAACAAGTGGGGCTCAGGCAAGCAGCTCAAAGCTACACAGGAAGTGGGAGAGCAACTTAATGTTCAGGGTCTTTCTCCAGTTCTGAGACGGTTCGGACAGTGATTAACCTATAAAGCCCTTTAGTCTGAGGAAAGGAATGGAGATCCCCTCTGGCTTATATGGAAAGTTTCCCCCAGAAAGATAAGCTAGACATACATTAATGAAAAAAAAAAATTAACTTACTCTATGCCTTCCTGGAAACAACTAGCCAGAGGGGTGGAAGCTAACAGTCTTCCCCCGGATTTACTTCCCTAGGTAAATCAATATGTATGTAAATGATATCCCTCCTAAGGGGGATGATCTCAGGAACCAAAACCCCAGGGAGCTCCATCCCAGCTGACTGACTCCAGAAAAAGAAAGGGAATGGGCAGAGATGGTTTTAACAAGAAGTTGTTACAATGTGACTGCTGAACAGACACGTCTCTGAAACTCACTGTGGTAAGATTTGAACTTACCTTCTGAATCCCCAATTCATTACTAGTAACTCTCAGTGAAGAAAGTTAGTGCCTGAACAATGGCTTACAAAACTTATTTAGTTAGCGTTCTGAGCTTCGGAGTCAGGTGGGTAGAATATAAAACCCTGGCTCGAGACTGGACAAGGTTCTCCAGCTCAGTGAAACGCATAGGAAGACGAGTAATTCCTACCTTGCAAGTGGGGAGGTTCACCACTATTACACATAAAGCACCAGTCCTGTAATTTTCACTGAGAGATGATTTAATAAGTGACTTAATAAATTTAATAAATAATGTCACAACCTAGGACATAGGTATTATTACATAGGACACGTGAGGAAACAGAGTCACAGCACTGACTTGATGAATGATTGCTGGAAAATAACAGAGACAGGTTTTAACCACAGTGCCACCTCTAAGACAGCATTGCTTTTATGCTTTCATGTTAGTTAGCTGGAGGAGGTGGGGAGGAAGCATATTTTAGGAAGCCACTCAAATCTGTGTTGGTTCTGTGTCTTAATATGAAATAACAGAGGTGAACGCCTCTGTCAAAATATTTAGTTTAAAATATTGGATCAATAAATGGTAGTTTCTATTCTTTTTTTTTAATGTTTATCTTTATTTTTGAGACAAAGACAGAGCATGAGCAGGGGAGAGGCAGAGAGAGAGGGAGACACCGAATCGGAAGCAGGCTCCAGGCTCTGAGCTGTCAGCATGGAGCCCGACGCGGGGCTCCAACTCGTCAACTGCGAGATCATGACCTGAGCCGAAGTCGGACGCTCAACCGACTGAGCCACCCAGGTGCCCGGGTAGTTTCTATTCTTAAGTGGACAAGTAGAGACCTAACCAAAGAGCAAGAAGAAAAAGACAAGCAGAAAGTGAACACTAGGTGTCAGCGCCATACTCCATTCTGCTCTGGAGTGTATCCACAGGCTGAATTTTCATGGATAATAACTGACAAAATTATACAACAGAGGCTGCAGTAACTCAAGAGTAACTTGGGGAAAATATCACCATGACATAATGATAGCATCAGCCTTTTCAATAAAATAATTATTCAACACAAATTAAAATACATAAATCTATAAGAATCCAATTTATTGAACTAATTTTTAAAAATTTTTTTGGTGTTTATTCATTTTTTGAGGGACAGAGAGACAGAGTGCAAGTGGGGGAGGGGCAAAGAGAGAGGGAGACACAAAATCTGAAACAGGCTCCAGGCTCTGAGCTGTCAGCACAGAGCCCGACGCGGGGCTCGAACTCACGGACCGTGAGATCATGACCTGAGCTGAAGTCAAACACTTAACCAACTGAGCCACCCAGATGCCCCAGAACTAATTTTTTTAAATCACCTTTACAGACCATCTGGTACTATGTAGAATGTTCTTTCATTCCTCTTACCTCATTTTGGGTACACTGCCTTAAGAGTCCATGCTGAAGTTCTTTTGCTTTTTCTAGTCCAGAATCTAATAGAATCTTCACTCCTAAGCCTACACCATCACAAAGAGCATCCATGAAATCCTCCTAGAAAAAGTTTTTAAGCATTAACTGGAAAACTCAGGTTTTACATTTTTTTAAAAATTATCAAACAACTAATTTTATTTTCTGCTTATTGTAGGATTATAATAAGTTCCAAGTTTATTAAATTCAACTAAAGCTGGAATAAGATCTAACAGTCTATAAGAAAGGTAGCAAACCTGTAATTTAGCATTCCACATATAACGTGCTATAAAGAATGTCTGTCATCTTAGACAGGACAATACATTCCTAGAACACAGTAACATTCTATTACTATGTTTTCAATGGCATGAATACTTAAAGCAAGCAAACACAAATTTTCTAGAATTATAGAGTTCTTCATATGTTCATTGGCTAAGTAGGTGGCTATCATGAAAGCAAAGATCCAAAAAGTAAAATGAGGATTTCAGAAGTATCCAGTACATTTAGCCAACTTAGATTGAAACCGTTTTAAATTATATTGCTAAACTATTAAAAGTATGAGCTATTTTCAAATAAAAACAACTTATCATGTTTAGTGATACTATTATCAGGAGTCTACTGTTCCCTCAGATGAAGTCTTTCAAAACTAATGTTACCAAATTACCTGAACACTGGTAGCCTTATTGCTACTGTTTTCCAGAAAATGTAGCTCGCTCCCTTTAAGAACTGCTAACTGTCCCACATACTTCACAGCTTGTTGTACAATTTGGATTATTTTGTTTTGAGCTTCTTTTACCATTGATGAGATATCTGAACAGCATCCCTATAAAATAAAAATGGACCAGTACATAAGATACATGAGATTACACAGGGTGGTAAAGACAAGACAAGAAAAGCAATTTGAAGAAAACAAATTCTGCATTCATCGATATGGTGACTATGCTTCATAAAAATCTCAGTCAGAGCCAGAAAACATGCAACCCTATAGCTCCTAACGAGGATAAAATGACTAGGATATAGTCTCTACCCTCAAAGACCTTACACACTAATAGGAGACATAAGACAAGCATGCAGTTAACTAATATAAGAAAGAAGTGATAAGTGAAAGTCCCCCACCCCCCAAGAAGGAACAAAACCATGGCGCTTTTGCCTTTGAACTTTTCCTGTCCCGGGAGCCATCTGACAGATGGTGGGCAAAGATATTTTCTTTTATCAGGGGAGAAGGAAGAAGAAAAGGAAGGAAAAGGGGGAAAAGACCACTCTCCAAACAAAAGGCTTCTCCTGCACCAGAGTGCACATGCCCAATGAGGAGGTGTTCCCCGAGCTTTTCTTTCTGTTACCTGCCAACTACAGTGATTCTCTTCAAAATACTTCTCTTGGCCTGCTTTCTGGGACATGCTTATAATACTGCTAAAAGGTAAGACTTCTCACACCATACTTAGCTAGTAAGTGTAGTCACTAAATTCAGTTGTGCCAACGTAACGCAAGTGTCTCCTGAGCTCCGTCTAACTTCCCCTCCAGGTCACCTGTTCTCTCCATCCTCAATTCCTATAAAACATTTCCCATAGAGCTGTAGGTCGCAACCCCTAAGTTCAGAGTGGTCTTTCCAGAGAATGAAAAGAAGGAAAGAAACTACCCACCAGTTGCTCTAATAGGTACCTTCTTATCACATCCACCCATCTGATCCTCATGGCAATCTTGCCAGACAGGCCTTATTTTTATTTTCCCGGTGACAAAGCGGGAGACTCAAAAAGTGAAGCAGCTTGCCCAAGGACACAGAACTAATTCAGCATGGGTTCAAACACTGGTTTTCCAAATGCCAATAGTGGTTTTTTTTGTTTTGTTTTGTTTTTTTCTGTTCCTGAACTGCCTCTCAAACCTAAGAGCCAACTAAGACTAAGTATATCTCAAACTCTCTTTTCCACCACAGACCACCCCTCTGCTAGCTTCCTCTTCCAGGCTCAAGCATAAGTCAGATCCTCAGGTTTTGGCTCCCCAGCTTTGCTCTCTGGCCAGCTTTCCCTTTCATCTTCATGGCCCTGTGCTCAGAGCATCTTCTTCACCTAATACTTCACCCACACCTGTTTGCAGTCCACCTGTCTGTCTTAGGGTCATTCTGTTTCCTCACCACTTATATCCCAAGTGATCCTTCATCCAGTGTGAATTTTTCATTACCTCAATAACAAGTATCCAAACAAGCAGCTATCATATGATGAGTCCTTGTGAAAAAAGACCCACTGTCCCTCTAACTACCCAAAGCTTACTCTGCCCAATGAGGTATGCAGGCCTGTAAATATGATATATTAAAGGGCATAACAGGTGAAGTACAGGCCTAACAGAAAAACAAATAAGAGAAATGTCTAACCAAGTCATGGGGAGACCCAGAAAGACCTCCTAGGGAAGAATAATGGATAATTAAAAATAAACATTTGATTTCAATTTGACTAGATTACTCAACCAAATAAACATTTCCAAATCCTATCAATAAATAAATAGCCCACTCAGGAAGTATTTGATACAACTAAACTTCTACTACAATAGTAGAATGTAGAAAGTCTCTTGGTGGGCGCTATAACATAAGATTTGTTCAAATATTCTAGAACATTTTGTCAAGAAGCCAAGTTACCCATTTTAAAAAGTGGAACCTATCCCCTTTGGTATTTTCATAACTACTTCCCTCAGACAGTCAAGGAATTCTTAAGGAAGAGTTCACTGATATGGCAGATGACTAGGTATTAACCAGTATCAAATTCTCTACTTCTTCCATGGTAATAGAACTCTTGATTTTTCACTAGGTACACAGCTGTCCAGAATAAAAAATAATTTCCCAATTATACTTGTGGCTAGATGTGGTCATGTAATGAAGTCCTGGCCAAAGACTTATAAAGAGAAATGCCATATGGAAATTTCTAGAACCTACCCTTAAAAGAAGGCCCATTTGGCCTTTCCCTTCTTTGTCACTTCTTTCATCCTGCTGCACTGAATTCAGACAGAGCTCCACCACTAGGGTGTACCATGAAATAAAGGGCATGCATGAGGCTTGGCAGAGGGTACATTAGAAGGAGCTTAGCTCTCAAGGTGTGGAACAGAGCCACCATGCCTCCTTCCAGATTTTATGTGACAGCCAAGAAGCTTTTATCTTACTTCTTCTTCACAGCCATGCCTAATCTCACTTGATATAAGGTAAACAGGAAAAAAAAATTACTTTTCTTGACCATATACCAGTGGGCTTGTGACTCGACTCATTCAGCACAAGTTGATACCCAATATATAACCAAAGCAAGACTCCGCCTTTCTTCCCAATAGCCGTTATTGAGGGCTAGCATAGTATAATATGTTACTGGTTATAAAACAGGAAAGACTACATATCCTGTGCCTCCATTTCTTCATTTATAAAATGGTGATTAAGAAAAGTACCTACTTCTAAAGTTGTTAAGAGAATTGAATGAGTTAATATTTGTCAATCACTGAGAATTCTCAGTGCCTGGCACAGAGGCAATAAATAATAAACAATCATAGAAAACCACACTTTCAGAATTGCAAAACAGAAATCACTTCTGAAAATCCTACAGATCTAATTTTAGGGAAGATGCAGACAGTAGAAGGTCAATAAATACTTGCTGAATAAATGACTTCTTCAAATGACAATCAGCAAATCAACTTACCTGCAAAAATAACTGTAAGTAGCCTCCTAGTTTTTTAACCTCTTGTCTAAGTTCATCTTCAAGTCTTGCTGTGCTGGTACAAGGTAGAATATCATCCAGCCAGTGTTTGATTAGAACCACAAGCTGCTCAAAAGCACATGTGACCTGGATAGTAAGTGACTGGGTTGCTCGATCAGAAGAGAACACTTCGAAAGAAGAAGGAAAATTATTGGAAGAAATAATCTCCAAATAAAATATTATTCTAGTCTAGGGGCACCTGGGTGGCTCAGTCAATTGAGCATCCGACTTCGGACGCTTTGACTTAGGTCATGATCTCACAGCTCGGTGAGTTCGAGCCCCATGTCGGGCTCTATGCTGACAGCTCGGAGCCAGGAGCCTGCTTCGGATACTGTGTCTCCCTCTCTCTCTGCCCCTAACCCACTCTCATTCTGTCTCCATCTCTCTCAAAAATAAATAAACATTTAAAAGAAAAATTTATTAAAAAAAAAAAAAGATTATTCTAGTCTAGGATTCAGGTTAGGGTTAAGGTTAGGATTTAAAATGTTTAAGAAACATTTTACCATAGTCAAAAAATGCATGCCAAATGTGGCAATCATTCAAAAGCAAATGTAATGTGCAGAAAATAGTCATTCATGTAAGTTAATAAAAGCAGTAAGGTTGCTTACAGTTATCTTGACTTTCTTCATCTTGTTCTTCATGAGCTTTGGAAATGGCAAATAGCCCATGATAAATTTTAAGAAAATTATTAATCAGGCTGTCTGCCAGGCTTTTTTCTTCATCATAACTCTGTCCAAGAAAATCTAACGATGACCCAATCAATTCTTTGCAAATTCCAGGAAGAAAAGATTCTGCTGAACTTGGGGAAATGGTGCTCGATTTCTCCAGTAAGCCTATATGGGCAGAAAATAGCCATGTTAAGCCTACTTTTCAGGCACAACACTTTCCAACAAATACATTAACGCAAGCATATTATGGACTCATTCGTCAGTAATTTCAAAGCAGGCTGTTCTTATTTCAATACACCCTTACTTCTATATGCCAAAGTGAAAACACAAGTCCATAAAGGAAGTCAATTAATCTTTCAATGGCATCAATCCATAGGTTAGTAGTTCAACAATATAAATAACAGACAATTCAAATAAACTAAATAACCACTGGTTCAATCTCCTTCTTTATTTACTTTTTGGGAACACCTAAGAAACAGTGAATTGGTGGAAACAATGGCAGTTACATGAAATAAAATAATATAAAAATAATAAATATAAATATCATAATGTAAAGTTAATTTAATTCATAAGCTGTAAACGTAGGCAATAATAAAGCAAACTATATTAAGAGGAATGTCTCAATAGCTCTACTTTTAATAGTTCCATCTCTAAGTATACTATAATCAAAATAGGCTAAAGCCAATTATCTACAGTTAATATATCACATCTCTGGGAGACAGACTTTCACCATAATTTTCTAAGCACTATCCAAATCAGAAGTAAATGGAAAAGCTTGAAAGAGCTCATTTGGAGCCTCTGGAAATAACTTTATACTAGAATGCTAACTCATGAGTATAATGATTCTCATTTAATAAATAAGATTATTTTTTTGATACAGTTCATAGGCAATACAAACAGCAAACTAAAAGGAAGGTAGAATGAGGGCAAAGGATGGGGACTATTAAGAGTCTAGAACAGGGCACGTAGCTGGCTCGGTCAGTAGAGCATAAGAATCCTGATCTCGGGATCAGCCCCATGTTGGGGGTAGAGTTTACTTAAAAAAACAAAACAAAACAAAATAAAAGTATTAAAAAAAAAAAAAAGAGTCTAGACCAAAGATGAATTTGATTTGGGAAGAGAAAAAACTCTACACTGCAGGGTAATAATATTATGATAATAATGATTATAATCTAGTCATCATAAATAGTTACCAATATAATCTCTGTTTAAGAAGGTAATGATGTTAATGCATTCTAAAATCCAGCATCAGGGCACCTGGGTGGCTCAGTTGGTTAAGTGTCCAATACTTGATTGGGGCTCAGGTCATGATCTCATGATTAATAGAAAGCTACACGCACTGACAACACAGAACCTGCATGGGATTCTCTCTCCTTCTTCCTCTGTCCCTCCCCCACACACCCCACCTCATGCTTGCATGCTCTCTCTTGAAATAAATAAATAAATAAATAAATAAATAAATAAATAAATAAATAAATAAATATTAAAACAAAACAGAACAATAGCAGGGAGCCTGGGTGGCACAGTCGGTTAAGCATCCAACTTCGGCTCAGGTCATGATACCGCAGTCTGCAAGTTTGAGCCCCGTTTGGGGCTCTGTGCTGACAGCTCAGAGCCTAGAGCCTGCTTCGGATTCTGTGTCTCTGTCTGCCCCTCCCGCTCACAATCTGCCTCTCCAGCTCTCTCAAAAATAAATAAACATTTAAAAAAAATTTTTTTAACTGGTTAAAAAGAGTCTCTTATGGTTTGTTTCCTGTCTTTAAAATAAATAAATAGGGGCGCCTAGGTGGCTCAGTCGGTTGAGCGTCCGACTTTGGCTCAGGTCATGATCTCACAGTTCGTGAGTCCGAGCCCCGCGTAGGGCTCTGTGTTGACAGCTCGGAGCCTGGAGCCTGCTTCTGGTTCTGTGTCTCCCTCTTTCTCTGCCCCTCCCCTGCTCATGCTGTCTCTCTGTCTCAAAAATAAATAAAACATTAAAAAAATTAAAAAAATAAAATTAAATTAAAGTAAAATAAAATATATAAATAATTTTTTAAAATAAAATAAATAAGAAATAGATAAAATCCAGCATCAACATTTTACAAAGCCTTGCAAAACTCTAGTTTAAAAATATGGCCCTGGGTGCCTGGGAGGCTCAGTCGGTTAAGCGCCCTACTCTTGATTTGGGCTCAGGTCATGGATTCACAGTTTGTGAGTTCAAGCCCCACATTGAGCTCTGCTGACAATGCAGAGCCTGCTTGAGATTCTCTCTGCTCCTACTCCACTTGCCAGCGTGCACGCTCCCTCTCTCAAAATAAATAAATAAACTTAAATTTTTTTTTCATTAAAAAAATATAAATATATGGCCCTTAAGGTGAGAAGTTTAGACATTTGCTCAACTTCCCAGAGCTGAAAAGTGCACCCTCCAGAACCCGCAGCCCGGGCGAGTCCATACTAAATGCAGATGGGGGTTTCTGTTTCCCTCTTTGAAAACTGCGAACAAGCAAAGCCCTTTTGTATTTTACTTAATTTTTAAATATGGCCCTTAAAAAGGCAGCTTTAATTCATCTGGAAAAACTACTTTTGTAAAACCTCTTACTCTCAAATAATACTGAATAAATAACGATACCACAGATACATAACCTTTTATTGTGCTGGTAAACAAAAAGCCTACAGCTTATTTTGTTTCCCTTAGATTAAATAAGTATTAAGATAATTATCTTCCTAAAAAGTAATTTTGGGTTTAAAAAGAAAGAAACTAAATTTCTCTATTTTAAAGTCAAGATGAAATATAATTTCTTTTACGACTACTTGTATCCCATTAGTGCCCTTATCACACAGATTATTAACTTATACAGCAACTTTAAAACTTTTTGTTTCCTAAGGTATAGTTTATCTTCTGTAAAGTGTGCACGTCTTAAGTATACAGCTTATTGCTTTCACATGTGTGCGCGCCCCCTCTTAGATCAATGTGTGCAAGGTTTCCACAAGCACATTCCAACAGGTTCCCTCTGGAGCCATTATTCTCTTCCGAACTGCTCTGGCTTCTGTCACCATACATCAGTTGTGCCTGTTCCTGAGCTTCACAGAAATATAATCATACAGTATGTACTTTTTGTTTCCTGGTTTCTTTCACTCAATGGGACGTTTTTGGGATTCATCCAGGTTGTTGAGTGAAGTAGGCGTTTTTCTCTTTTATTGCTGTATAGCCCCTACTACCTGGTAGTAATTTCAACTCTTACAGGTAGTTACACATGCAAATTTACAGGGTGTCCACCTTCTATAGGAAAATTAATACTGTCATCCATATTCACATAAAATAATTATTTGCTGGAAAAATTCCTGTAATTTTTTCTTTTAAACTTTCCTTCCACATTTGAATTAGGCACTCTATTAAAAGGCTCTGAGCACAGAATTTTAGACATGGAAAGGGCCACCCAGCCCACCCTCTTCACTTTGCAAAAAAAGTGAAAGTTTGGATGAAATGATTTGCAACAAGAACATGACACAAGGTAGTGACTGAGCCAGGACTCGATGCTTTTCTCAGGATGTAAGAAAATTTGATGAAAAAATACCTGATGAATGGGAAGAATGCAAATTCTGAATTGGGTAGGCTTGTATATCATGTAAACAACCAGAAATTCTCCTGTTCTTCATCAAACTTTTGCTCCTAAAAAAGATAAACCATAAAATTAGTAGTTATATACTACATGGAGTAATAATATTAATAATATTCTTTTTTTTAAAAAAAAGGAACAGATTTTTTTTTTTAAGTTTATTTATTTTGAGAGAGAGAGAGAGAGGGAGAGGCAGAGAGAGGGGGAGAAAGAGAATCCCAAGCAGGTTCTGTGCTGTCAATGCAGAGCCTGATGTGGGGCTCAATCCCACAAACCACAAGATCATGACCTGAGCCAAGATCAAGAGTCAGACATTCAACCGACTGAGCCACCTGGGCACCCCAAGAATATTCTTAATTCTCTAAAGAAATTGGGTATGCACGTGTGTCTTTTCTATGGAAACCTTTTCATCAAGAAATAGTTCATTTGGTTTACTGAGCACGAACTTTACTATTTAGAGGTATTATTCTAAGCATACAGTTAGTTATTAATTAAACAATATTTGCTTGATATTTGAAGAGTATTACTATTTACAGGCTCTAGATACTGTGGTTAAACAAGCAAACATGGTTTCTGGGCTCCTTTTCTGTAACAAAATTAGGCAAATAATTACAATAAAGTGATGTTTCATGAGAGCAGAGCATGCCGTGGTAGATTCTGGAGAACTCAACCTGGCCCAAGGAGTCAGGAGGGCCTCTGGGAACAGTGACACTGAAGGATGCACAGGAGTTAGCCAAATGAGGAGGCAGGCTTGAGAAAGAAGGAAGAGTATTCAGACACGGGCGCCAGGATGCGGGAAGACCCGGCGATGAGAGAAAAGTACTGCGCGTGCAAAGAGCCAAGCGAGGTTCGGAAGGACCGCAGTCTAAGATGTGACAGAGCAGCAAGGGATGAGGCTGCGAGGTGTGTGGGGGCCAGCTTGAGGCTGACCTCGGATGCCAATTAAGGAAGCTTGGATTTTATCCTGAGAACATCCTGGGAAGGATTCTAAACACTTGAATAAACATTCAAGTAAGTATTTGCTACAGTGTGAAAAGCATAACACCTGTGAAGTGTGGCAGCAATAGCACAAATGGAGAGAAGACTCTATCCTTAATCACTCTTTTGGCTGCCTCTTTTCCCACAGCCCATAAAACCACTCAGATTTCTCCCTTGAGTGTGACTGGCTGTCTAGCTGTTATTCATTCTTCCTAACTGCTACTGGAAAAGGCGGCCTACTTCCAGATTGCCATTCATCTATCAATTTTCTAAACTCCAACTCCAGCCCTCATTACATCCCTGAAGACACGAGCGGTGACCTGGATCTAAATCTAGGGGATCCTTTGAAGTCTCTTTCCTGACAGAACTCTCTATTACCATCGGCCCCTCAAAGAAAAATGCTGTTTGTGGAAAAGACCGTTAAACAAAAACGCGTTCTATCTGTAGTCCTCTAAATGTTTCAAATTTAATTTTTCCCCATGAATTCCTACAAGAAAAACACAGAAATATAACTGATAACAGGGCGAGGAAAAATCAACTCTCAGTATGACTGGTAGTAGGGAGAGGAAATGTCAATTCTCAAAAGTAACAGTTTTTTGTACTTAGGGACGAAAGGAAAGGGTATATTATTACAATAAGTCTAAACTAGGAAAACTTACTCTTTTAACACTATCGTGGTTAAACAATGTTTAAACACAAATAAAATGCTTGTTACGTTCTTTTCACAGAATTTTCACTTAACCTCAGGGGAAATTTTACTTTTAACTGTCCACAATACATATCAAAATTTATAGGCAGCCAAACCAGTCTATTTTATTGCAGAACAGCTGTGCGTATTGTGGCCGGGTAGCAGTTCCATAATTAAGAATCTGTCAGTGTTTCCATTACCTGGAGGCATTCTCAGAGTTTGCAATTCTGTCATAAACATTCTTACAAGGCTGAAACTTCATATACAAGGTCTCTGACCAAGAGCAATTCATTTTTTTAAAAAAATATGATACTTTTAAATTATAGAAGTTCTCAAAAAAACCTCTTTACCAAACGAAAACACCTGGATTTCAAAATCTTAAAAAATATTAAAAGAAGCTTTGGCTTTTCAGCAACAATTTAAACTTCTGCTGGTTCCCTAATTCTTTTTTTATTTTTTTTAATGTTTATTTATTTATTTATTTATTTTTAATAATTTATTTTTTAATTTACATCCAAGTGAGCATACAGTGCAACAATGATTTCAGGAGTAGATTCCTGGTCCCTAATTTTTTCTGAAGTTAGCAGAAAATAAGATGTAAATCACCAACTTTCAATAAGCTAAAATTTTGATGTTCATGATTTATTTATTTTTAATTAATTTAAAATTCCAGTCTAGTTAACATCCAGCATTCTATCAGTTTCGGGTGCACAATACAGTGATTCCACACTTCTGTACGTTACTCAGTGCTCATCATGCTAAGTGTTCATCCCCTTCATCTATTTCACCCGTCCTGTCACCCACCGATGTCCATTAATTATTAATGCTCATATTGTGATCCACAATTCTAAGTCTGTATCTGTTTATAATAAAAGATAATAAGAAACCAGTAATTATAAAATCTAAAAGGATTTATAATTCACCCCCTCAGGCATTTGTACTTCTGGTTTGAATTTTTGGGAGGCTTATGTTACTCCAGGTTAGCGTAAGTACCCCAAGCCCATCCACTCAATTTCCCCCACAGGCCATCTTTAGCTCATTTTGGAGAGCCCAACTCTGTTTTGAAGTCCTCCAGATAAATCACCTAAAGATATCACTATCTGTTTATTGGTATTAGATCGGAAATCAGATCTCAGATCATCTCTGAATTCCAAGATTTAATTTTACTTAATACATATTAAGCACCCAATAATAATAAGAGCTGCCATTTATTCAACACCCATCCACTGCAGTGGGAGTTTTACATACTTTATCTCTTTATTTTTTTATTTTTTTTTTAACATTTATTTCTTATTGAGAGACAGAGAGAGACAGAGCATGAGCATGGGAGGGGCAGAGAGAGAAGGAGACACAGAACACGAAGCAGGCTCCAGTCTCTGAGCTGTTAGCACAGAGCCCGACATGGGGCTCGAATGCACAAACTGCCGAGACCATGACCTGAGCTGAAGTCGGACGCTTAACCGACTGAGCCACCCAGGCACCCCTACATACTTTATCTCTTAATCCTTATAACTACTTCACAACATCATCATCATCAGCCCCATGGTGGTCATAGAAGTAGCAGGAGAAGCAATTGTTTTTATATATGACCTCACTTAAACTCAGTGATAAGCTCTGTAGAATAGATACGTATTACTGTCTCCATTTGGTAGACGAGAACACTGAAGCCTAAAGATGTAATGTCACTTGCCCATGGCCACACTCTGCATAAATCACTATACCTGAAACTAGCATAATACTGTAAACTATACTGGAATTAAAATTAAAAACTTAATACAAAAAATTAGAACCCAGGACTGTGACATGAGCCTGTGACTTTCTTATTATACTACATTGTAGGGGATACAGATGTGTTCCCTATGCTCAAGGAATTCAGAATCTGTTTAAACGACAAGGTCTGTATTTCTTTCAGCTTGAAATACACAGTGTTGTGTATATAACATATAAGGTAACACGTTATCAACTATTAGATCTTGGCTATTTCTTACTGCAGCTTAGGAGCTGGCATACAGCAAATAGGACAAAAGTACAGGGGGAAGAACCCCTATAAAGCAATTACATCTCTCTGAAATTTTACGAGTTTAAAATGAGTCCAAAACAAGAAAGGCCTGAAAAGGTCTGGAAACCCAAACGGATTCTGAGCTGCAGCTGACAGTGATGAAGTGGAAAAAAAAAATTATTTAACCAGAAAGATTCTGTCCTTTCATATGCAAAGGAGGGGCTATCCGGCAATGGCAGTCAAGGAAATCAGGATCTCTGGAGTCACTCAAACCTGGATTTGAGTGCCCATTCTTCCCTTATTAGCTCTATAAGTTTGGACAAGTTACTTACCCTCTTTAAATCTTTGGCCTTTTCATCTGTAAAAGGCAGGTAAGGACAGCACTAACCTCATAGATTTGTTGTAAGAACGACATGAGATAATACTTAGCAAGCATTCAATAAATGTTCTTGATAATGATGATGCTTCTGTTGGATGGATGAATGCCATTGACCCTTATATCCTGAAAATTCCCAAATCCCTCCTTCAAAGTTCTTGACCTGAATATACACTTGGATGCTCCCTGGAATCTCAAACTCATCAGGGTCAAAAATAAACTGATCTGAACCTCCATTTCAGGGAATACCATCTTCCCCTCACCAGTCGCCCTAGTTAGACCAGGATTCATTCTGGAGCCTTTTATCACCCTCAACCCCACAGCCAGCCAAGTTCTTGCTGGTTCTTCCTCCTGAATATGTATAAAACCAGGCTTTCCTCTCCAGTCCTTCTGCCTGGTTTAATTTTGGGTCTTTATCAACTGTTCCTCTAGTTTCCTCAGTGCCTGGTCTTTGAGGACAGAGAGTATTTTTTATTCATCTTTATATCCTCAAGACATAGCAGACAGTAGTCTTGTTTAAAAACAAACTAAGAAGTATTTATTTAAAAAGAAGTCTTTGTTTAAAAACCAAACTAAGCAGCTAAATTGGTTCCACGACCAAGGCCTTTCTATTATACCATTTTGCCCTCTGTAATCTAAGTATCTGAGGTCTAAACAGAGCTAGTTTTTTCTCAAAAAGCATCTATTCACCGTGGAAGTCTTTTATATTTTTAGTTAATAAGCAGCCTTTGTCATATACAGAAGTTCTCTATCACCATGATTTATTCTTCTGTGGTGTTCATACTAACTTGACAGCATTTAAAGTTCTATAACTTATAATAACATATCATAGAATATGCCAAGTTCTTGAAAAAGGGTAATTTAAAAGTAATAAACACTATTCATTTTTATAGGAAATTAGATTTAGTTTCTTATGGCTTAAGTCATAAATATGACTTAAAAAAAAGTTATGTTATTTATGTCTTATGTCACTCTTAAGACTTACTGGTGAAATGCCAACCATTTTTGTTCCTATTCTAACTGACTGATAAACAACTTAATGCCCCAAGTGCTGTAATTTGATCAATAACATACTATTTCTCTTATGTTACTGGGTTTCCTGCACAGACATATTCATTATGACAATAGATAGTTCTTTTAAAATAAGGAAATGATATATATGTGTACCCAGAACAAAAAAATAAAAATGTCTTTACCTCCTTCTAGAAAGGGAAGAAACTGGTGCATTTGTAATGTCAGGTTCCCATTCATCTTCAGGATCACAAAAGATATCTTCACTTTTGTTATTACTATTACTCTAAAAAAATATATATATATATATATATATGGTTTATACTAAGTTGGGTTAAAAATGTTTAGCTACTAAGAGAAAAAAAAAGTTTAAGTTTGTTACATTTCAAATTTAAAAAATTAGCAAAAGTATAGGTTACCCGATAGAAGTCTAAAAATATCCCATTCCTGATAAAACAAAAAATCAAGCACATGATACTAGAAATTGTATTAAAAAAGCTCTACTAATAAAAGAAACAGAAACCACTAAATGATTCAAAAAAATAAACTTGGGATTTAGAAGACATAGTAAGAACAGGAAAGATAAATCCTCAGAAGGAAAATAATATGACAACATTAAAATTCAATCACTCCCTGGTTAAATATATTAATCCTGATAATAATCTGAATTTTAAGTATTTAAAGTAATATTAATTAAAGTTCTAAAAAAATACTATACATATAGAGCTTGATTCAGAAATAGTATAATTATATAGAAAAAATAATCAAAGAATATTGCAACAGCTGAAAGTAGGAAGATAATGAAGGTAACTCACAAACCATACTTTAATGCATCTATCAAAGCAAGAATGATCAAATGACTTCAATACAGTTTTTTTGTTGCTATAATTACACAAGCAATCCACATTCATTGCAGAAAATTTGGAAATTATTACATTAATTATATTAATTTTGTATATTCTATTAATCTGTTCACACACAGTTATAATTGTGTGTTTTCAAACTTTTACATTTAAACTTAAGGGAAGAAGAAATTTCATAGACATAAAACACTTTGTATCATTTGTAATGATCTTCAATGCCTATAATATGCATTTTACATAATTAAATTTATATTTCCCCATTGCTGTGCTTTTTGGTGTTTCTAATTGTTTGCTATTTTAATAGAACTAAAAATATATCTGCACATATTAGTTTTTAAATATTTTTTATTTTTATTTTTTTGAGAGAAAGAGAGAGAGAGAGGGAAAAAGAGAGAGAGAGAATGAGCTGGGGAGGTGCACAGAAAGAGAGGGAGAGAGAATTCTAAGCAGGCTCCACACTGTCAGTGCAGAGTCAGATGCGGGGACCAAACTCACGAATCGTGAGATCACGACCTGAGCTGAAGTCAGATGCTTAACAGACTGAGCCACCCAGGCGCCCCTACATTCATAACTATATTAAAACAAATCAATAGAAGCCCATCTATAGGCAAAAGTAAAGTAAACATACATAATTGGTAATACCGGTTGGTTTGGGTAATGTAAATTGCCTTTTCCTTTATTTACCAATTTTCTTTACTAAGAACATGTCACTTACATATTTTTTATTTCAAAAAGTTTATAGAGATTTTAATAACATTCCAAACCTCATAAAGTTCTTTCATTGCTGCCAGCTTAGATTCAAATTTTTCCAGACTCCAGAAAGTTGAGATCCCTAGTTGTAAGTTACGAACCCGCACAGAAGTGTCCGAACTACTTCCTTTATCTGATACATCATGTCTGAAAGAAAAACCAAAGAAAACTGCTTACCCTAAAACATACATACACATTTATACTAAGGGTTTTCTGAATTAGAATAACTTCCATGAAAATGCAGTCCACTGATTAAATATCTCTCTCCACTGTTAACATTTTTATTAAAGTAAAACTCATGTCTAGTATATATAAGAATAACTTCTTATATAAAAATTTTAAAAATCAAATTCTAATCACGTATATTTCTTTCCAAACTTGTAATAAGTTTGTAACTCAAAAGAAAATTAGTAAATTTCTAAAACATCTAAAATTATTGTTTATAAAATAAGTATATTTTATTGTATACTTAAATATACTTAAAAATGCTTAAAATAAATATTTATTTTATAAGCATACTTAGTACAGTATGGTAATTGTCGAAAGTCTTTTACTCCAGAGTGAGTCCGGAAAGGGGTATCTGCGAGTATTGTTGGGGATTCTGATACTGTTCTAGGCAGGCACTACAGATACTGTACCTTTACGGAAACTAAATTTAGAAAGCAATCATATGAGGGTCAGTTAGTTTAAAACAAAGAATTACTGTATAATTAAGATAATTGCTCACCTGCCAAAAACATAATATTTTTTAAATTTGTTGCTGATGGCATTCGCTTCCTGAATCATCATTGAGAGTTTCATGGAGCTCCAATTTGGCTGAACTAGTAGAAAGCACAAAGAGAAGATTCAAAATACACATATGAGCCCTAACTTCTATCATTAGGCAGACCAACTCCTGAAAAAAATATATTGATTTCAAATAAATGGCTTTAACTATTTATTGCAGAAAGTAAGGGCAATATGTGAGTAACTTTTCCTCAAGCCTGAAATAAAATACTCTTCATAGAAAATGAGGTCTTTCACCTGTGGAGATACAAAAAAAAAGGTGCTGAAGGTGACACAGAGAGTTGATACAGAAAAGATTTTGTAAGAGAGGAAATGCCAAAGACAATGCTTTTTCTTCTATCTTTAAAGATTTGTTTTTCTCATTTATTTCTTTCCTAACTTCTAATTTGTTTAAAATTTTAGGTAAAGTATACTACAGACTTACTTATATAGAACTACAATCTTTTTTTTATTTTGCCTGAAAATTAAAACAAACAAACATATGTTTCAGGACATCAAAACAAAAAAGGGAAATAACTTAGGCCACAATTCCACTTTCCTAAGTTACATTTCAGATTTTATCATAAATATTTTCTGTTTTACTCAAACTTATAACCAATATTCCATTAGAACACTTTTTTTTGCAAGGATAAAACTCATTATTCACATGGTAAAAAAAATCAAGTATTCATTACAAGGCACTGTTTTTAGGCCCTAAGAGGAATAAAAAGATTTATTAGTGAGTGTATTTTTTTAACCTCTTGCAACAGATATAACAACAGTTATATTATATAATAGTTTTAAATGTGTTTAAAAATAGAAGTTATAAAAAGTATACAATACAACTACCAAATATTCTACTAAAAAACTGAATGTGAGTCTGACAGGCCTGCAGAAATAACAACTACTTTATGGGGAATCTAGGGGCAGAGGAACCTGTTAGGCAACACCATGGAGATACAACAGCAAAATCCAGAATGTGGGAAACTACAGGATAAATAACCTGATTTTTTCAACAAACAAATTACAAGGGGAAAGAGAAAAAAAAGAAGAGCAAATTTACAGATTAAAAGAGACTTAAAAAGGGACACATGGCTGGCTCAGTCAGTAGAACATGTGACTCTTAATTTCAGAATGGTGAGTTCAAGCCCCATGTTGGCGTAGAGCCTACTTAAAAAATAAATAAAATAAAAATAAATAAATAAAAGAGACTTCAAAGGCATATCCACCAAACACAACATGTGGATCACACTTGTATCCTGATTCAAACAAACAAGATATAAAAAAAAATTATGATATAACCCAGGAAATTTGAATGTAGACTAGAAATCTGATGAGTGTAAGAAATTATTATTAATTTTTTAGGTTTGATAATAATATCATGGTGATGGTTAAAGAGTGACAGCGAAAGAGAGAAAAGAGAGTCCTCATCTAATTCAGAGATACACAGTGAAGTGTTGATAGATCAAATGGTAGAAGGTCTTAGACTTGCGTCAAAGCAGTCCAAGGAGGCCGGGGGACTGAGCATAACCAAAACAGGACTGAACATGTTGGTAATTGCTAAAGTTGGATGATAGGGATATAAGATCTGTTGTAGTAATTGCTCTACTTTTACAGTTTGTTGAAAATTTTCCATAATGAAAAACATTTACATTAAAAACATGCGTGTTCTATACAGCAGTGTAGAAGTATACGTGAAAAATAACATCCAAGTGAAAAAGAAGATGAACTACACAGTGATTAGGTTCCATTTAAATACAAGAACTAAAAATTAGAAAAAGATTATTTTTTTAATGTTTATTTATTTTTGAGAGAGAAAGAGAACACGAGTGAGGCAGGGCAGAGAGAGAGGGAGACACAGAATGTGAAGCAGGTTCCAGGCTCTGAGCTGTCAGCACAGAGCCCGATGTGGGGCTGGAACTCATGAACCATGAGATCATGACCTGAGCTGAAGTCAGACACTTAACCAACTAAGCCACCCAGGTGCCCCAGAAAAAGAGATTGTATTTAAAAACACGTTACATGGGGCACCTGCGTGGCTCAGTCAGTTAAGCGTCTGACTCTTGATTTCGGCTCAGGTCATGAATTCATGTTTTGTGGGATCTAGCCCCACGTCAGGCTCTGTGCTGATAGTACAGAGCCTGCTTGGGACTCTCTCCCTCTCTTTCTGCCCCTTTTCTGCTTTCACTCTCTCTCTCAAAATAAATAAATAAGCATTTTAAAAAAATAAAAACATCTTACACATTAAAATAACACTTGAAATTTTGTTTACTATTTGCCTTTGTAACTAAATATTCTAAAATATGAATATTCTAAAACAGTCATGCCTACAAACTTATTTATTTAGATCCAAAAGGTCAGCAACATCTAGAATAAACCATTTGTAATATACAAAGGCAAGTAACTTTTTAGTAATTATATGAAATAACATATAAAACTTGAAAATGCCTGCTAAAATCATCATATACTCACTTAAAAAAGTTTTATCCCTATTACTCTGATTTTGCTGTAGGATTTGTACTTCTTTAGCAATTTTTTGCTTCTCAGTTTCTAAAGCTTCCAGAATTCTTGCATGGCGGATGCTGTGGTCTTCTAAAGCCTAATTGGTATTCATTCACATAGACCCACACATGAGAATATACAAAAAGAGAAATTGTAATTGATAATGGTAACACAGTATAATTAAACCTCATTTTCATACAAGTTTTGTATATTTTATTAAGCAAAAAATGTTTTTAAAAAGTGATTTATAAAATATCTTTATGAAATTTGCCCCGTAACAAAATCATTAGGAATTTCTGATGACATAAATTAATCTTGTTCTTCCCATTGATAGGAAGTAAAAAAAAAAACCTTCAGGAAAAAAAAAAGAGAAAAAAACTGCTCAAAAGAGTTCATTTGTTGACTAAATAGACTTACATTTAAAAGACACCAAGAAAACCTCATTTGATACAAATAGCCCATTAATAATTACTGTTTTCAAGATTTAAACAGCTTTTTTTTTCTTTTAAGACTTTCAAGTGATTCACTAGGTACTTTGTGTCCTAGGGTAATGTACCATCACTACATTATTGTATCAGAACTTTGGGGTTACTAGAGGTATTTTCTTCTACCCATAGTCTTGCCACAAAACTTGGAAAAAAGAAAAATAAAATTGCCACTTGAGGATAAAACTTTGAGGTTAAGATACAAGGAATCAAAGCAGAGATAAAAACAGCACTTCTCAAACTTTAGTATTTGTCAGAATTCCATGCAAGACTTGTTAGAATGGATTCTGGGCCCCGCTTCCAGAGCTTCTGATTTAGTAGTTTCTGGAGTGGGGACTCAGACTGCATTTCGAACAGTAATGCTGATGTAGCTGGTCTAGAGACCATACTTTAAGAACCACTAATGTAAGAAGAAAGAATAGCCAAATGTTGATTAAAAGGTAATTGAAGATATTAAAATACTGACATTCTGGTTTTATGCTTCAGTCTTGTGAACTTGATTAATGTGAGTCAGCGCCTGGAAGATGCCTCTGTCCTCACTGAGATGACAAAAGTTTCAGTGATTGAGTTCATACAACTGGGATAACAAACATCCTACTGTGAGTTCTCTTAAGAGTCACTCAGGCAAGTAGCCTGCTGGCCACTCTTTTCACAGATGGAGAAAGCTTCATTCTGACATTAGAATGTGACCCAGTATTAGAGCTGTGTCTTTCTTCCTTCCACATATTGTGCCCTAGCACTATTTCATTCACTTACATTATTTGGCATGACTGATCACAGGATAGTTGTGGAAGCATAACAAGGAAAAAAAAAAAAACGGTAATAGAACCAGCTAGAAATAAGAGCTCTGTCCCTTTTGAAATATTTGTGTGATGATGTGAGAGCAGAGCTGTGAGCATTACCAGGATGTAAGCTTTCAGGCAAGAAAAGCCCTTCATTCATATATATATATATATATATATATATGTGTGTGTGTGTGTGTGTGTGTGTGTGTGTGTATGTGTATATATATATACACATACACACACACACACACACACATATATATATAAAATGTATATATTTATATATAAAATGTATATATATAATATATAAAATGTATATATGTATAAAATGTATAAAATTTTATACATGTGTGTATATATATATATGTATAAAATGATCTTAATCAAAACAAAAAGAAGAGCCCTTCTCATCTGGAGATCCAGATTCAGCCATCTCCTCTCAGGTCCCTTAAGTCCTTAAAAAAAAAAAAAAAAAAATCCAACTGTTGCTCAGAATACAGCCAAGTACCTACAAAATGAAATTACCTGTTTTGCAGCCAAAGTCTCCATTTCTAATCGCTTTTTGTTGACATATATTTCTTGTTCAAGACGCTGTTTTGCCTTTTCTAATTCCTCGATTTTGTCATTAGCCTTTTGGTTATTTATTTCCTGCATTTTCTTCCTTTGAGACTCTTCTTTCTTTAAAGAACAATAATAAAAAATAACTAGGGCAAAAATACACAGCATTTTTCCAAAAATAATATAAAAGTGTACGAGAGTCCACTTCTTTAATCAGTGTGTAAGAAATCCACTCACCAATAGAAAGTTGCCCTGTAGTTCCTCTACCTAATTCAGCCTGACTAATCTAACTTAGAATAAGTATCACAAGTCAAACCTTGTAGAGCTTTCTCCTCTAAAATGGGATGTGGGAATGCAAGATGTCCCTTTTGAAATATTTGTGTGATGATGTGAGAGCAGAGCTGTGAGCATCACCAAGATGTAAGCTTTCAGGCAAGAAGGGCCTTCTCATAAAAAAGAACAGAAGCTTTTCGATTTTTCTTCATCTTCCAGCAGCCATTTGTCTACTACTAACTTGCTTTCTAAAGTAAAATTAAAGAAAGCCAGGGCCCACTGTGGTTTTATCTCTAATCTTTGATATCTAGGGATACAATCAATTTTACAGCCAATACGTTACTTGGGGTGCACCCGCAGAGAAAGAGAAAACCAGTTCTGCCTTTTACCAGTTCTGCTTCCAATGCTTTTATTTTGTTTTCATATGCAGCTTTTTGAGAGGAAAGCTCTTGCCGAGCCATTTCTTTTGCAATTTGGATTCCTTGTATCATTTCTTCCTTCGCTCTCAATTGTGCCTCTTTTATTTCTGCTTCAAGTCTGCAAAGTAGCAAGATATTCACAGAATATATTAAGAATCCTCTATATACCATAGTTCTTAATCAATTTAAAATGTTTCCACTAAACAAAAATTTTAAACTCAAAATTTTCCCATACTCAACCAACAGTATTCTTAAACTTTTACTGCTCTTAGAATTGTTTACACCACGCAATATAAAAGGATAAAAATTTGCTTATTTCTAATTCAGTTACTAGAGCAGATACCTGATATTTAAGTAAATATATTTTTCTAATCTTAAAGAAAATAAGTCATATAAAAATATGATGTCATAGTGAACACTGCAGTAAATCTTATAGCTAACATTACAATAAACATAAAATTTTATGTTTAATAATGGTTACTACAAAAATTTTATTTCAAATATCAGTAACTTTTAATTCACATTTAAGTCATAGATTAGGAAAAAATTGAAATAACTAAAAATAATATGAGAGCTGATAAAACAGATAGTATATGTTTTCAACCATCTATAATAATTTGACATTTTGATAAGTCAAAACATTAAATTAGTATTGTCATCTTTCAATATGTAAGGGAAAAAGCATCAAGAAATATAGAAAACTAAAAGCTTCTTTCTTCCCAATAAAATCAACGCTTTAGCAAGTACTGTATAGAAATTTCCATTCCCAATTTTACTGAAAAAAAGAATAGCAAAAGAAAGGAGGCTAGCAATGACCAGGGCCCAGGGCAGGAGGGGGGCCAGAGGGAGAATGGAGAGTCAGTTTAATGGGTACAGAGTTTCATTTGGGGGTGATGAATAGTTTGACGGCTGTACACATTGCAAACATACTTAATACCATTGAAATGTACATTTTAAAATGGTTAAAGTAGTAAATTTTATGTTACATTATATTGTACCATAATGTTTTTTAAAAAGAGCAAAAGCAAGTTCAGACTTTTAAAAGATAAACAAAGTAGGGGGATGCTTGGGTGGCTCAGTTGGTTGGGTGACTGACTTTGGCTCAGGTCATGATCTCACAGTTCATGAGTTTGAGCCCTGCATTGGGCTCTGTGCTGACAGCTCAGAGCCAGGAGCCTACTTCAGATTCTGTGTCTTCCCCTCTCTCTACCTCTCCTCTGCTCATGCTCTGTGTCTCTCTCTCAATAATAAATAAATGTAAAAAAATTAAAAAAAAAAAAAAGATAAAGTAGGATTAGCCCAGTCCATAACAGTCATTCTGATTCCTCCTCTTTTCATCTTCTTTGTTCATCAAGCCTGGTTGATTCTTCCTCCTTGATACTCTCTCTCAGATCCCACCACACTGTACTTCTCTGACTTCGACAATCTCTGAACTGCATTTGCAATCTACACTCACTCTGACTCGAATCCATTCTCCAGACTTGGCTCATGGTGAGCTCTAAAAACGTGATTTCTGATCATGTCTGTCTCTTGTCTGCTTAAAATTCTTTAATGACTCCATATTCTTTAAGATAAAGTCCAAACTCCATAGTATTTTATTTATGTATACTTCACCAATTAGTTTACTAGGATACTGCTTAAATTAGAAATCCTACAATATTGCAGGAACTAAAAATGGGGCAAAGAAAAAAAAGGTTACACTCTCCCTGTTCTGCTGGCTAACTTCTAACAGTCTCTTGGGACTCCATTCCATTGGATGTCTTCTTATCACCTAGAAAACTTTGCTGATTCCTGGTTGGGGCTAGGAGTACCCCTCACTCCATAAACTGCACACAGTGCAGGACTCTGTCATGGAACTCTATCACAACTATCTCTCAGACCATGAGATGATAAATTCCTCCAGGGGAGTAGTTAACTTTCAGCCATGTTTTGTATTTCCTAGTATGGTGACAGATACATAACATCTGCTCAATAAATGCTGTTAAATGAATGAATGTGCCAAGAGAAAGATCATATCACCAGAAACTAACACCCAAAGAATTAATACTGGAGACACACAATATGATTAACTCTCTCTTGTAGACTGCTCTCATATTCTTACTATTTCTTATTAACAATAATACTTACTGTGATCTCTGTGCCATGAGCAACTCATTTTTTGCAAATTCAAAGTCTTTCGGACCCTCACTTATAAGAGTATCTCTACCAGATGGCCTTTTTCCTTTCTGGACTTCTACTGGATGATTAAATCTAAAATAATGATCTCCACCAAGAATCACCCGATCACCCTAAAGCACACAAAAAATTTACTACTTGAGGTGAGTTTGAACCACAAACTTACATGGGACAAATCATTAATCTCAACAATTCAATATAATCTAATATGGTAATAATAAACATACAAATCATAGCAACTAACATTAAATATTTTCTATATGCCAATCACTGTGTTAAACAACTTACATATACATTATCTCATTTATGTCTCACAACAACCCAATGAGACACTACTATTATTTCAACTTTAGGAATGAGGAAGCTAAAGAGCACAGAACTTAATTAACAATAAGCACTTGCTGAGCTTACAATTTGCAAACACTGTGTTAAGAGCTATACATTATTTCATTTAAGCCTCCCCTACCCCGAAAAGTAGGATATATATGAAGTGACCAAGTGTCTTGCTTTGTCTGCAACACACTGGTTTATGCCTGTTCTCCCACTGTAATTATTGAAAATGTTCTCGGGGTACCGGGGTAGCTCAGTCGGTTGAGCTCAGGTCATAATCTCATGGTCTGTGGGTTCAAGCCCTGCATCGGGATCTGTGCTAACAGCTCAGGGCCTGAAGCCTGCTTCAGATTCTGTGTCTACTTCTCTCTCTGTCCCTCCCCGGCCTATGCTTTCTCTCTCTCAAAAATAAATAAATAAACATTAAAAAAAAAAAAAGAAAAGAAAAGAAAATGCTCTCAAAAGTGTCCCGCTTTGGGTGATATATAATCACCCTAGTTAAATAATTTTTTTCAAAGATCACCTAGCAAATGACCAGGGCTTCAGCCTTGTCTGGCCTAATTCCAAAGCCCAGCTCTTTACTGGACATATAATGATGTTATCAGTGGTCAGCTCTTCAGGTACTGGTTTACACTGATACAACCTGTGTCTTTACACAAAGGCAATTAGTAAATTAATAGAAAAGATAATTTTAGAACTAAAAAATCCTTAATCTAGTTCACTACCTTATCTTAGGAGAAAACTGGGATTCACATGAAGTAAACAACTTGCCCAAAGTGAAACAATTTGTTATATTTTTATCACCAGCTAACTTACATGATGTAATACTGTGGATTCCAAAATATGTTTTCCATTTATATATGTCTTTGCCTCTCCAACTGGGATGATACTCACTATCCCATCAGAATTGTTTATAATACTGTTAAAATAAGAAGCACATTGTTATAATTACAAGACAGATGAAAAAGTAAGAAACGGGCAATATGAAATCATCCTGCTTGGGCTATTCCTTTGGTGTTAAGGTTCGTATCAATTTCTGACCAAAAAAACTTAAAATACTTTTATTTTCCTCCAACTATATTTTGAACTTCTGGTGAAAAAAAGCCTGGCTTATTTAGCAATTCTGTCCACCAGTGGTGGGAAGGATGTTCACTATATATATTTTGATAACAACTACTTTAAAAAATACCAATCCTCTCCCCAAAAATAAAATGAAATAAATTCAAGGAAAAAAACATTAGAAGATTGACAATAGTGACCTATGAATGAAACAGTTTTAAGTGTTTTATTTTTTAATTTCTGGTTTTATGTAGGAGTTTTAAAGATGCATAGGAAAACAAACATTCTCTTCTCGTGAAAAGTAGGGTAATAGAGAAGGAAAAGCATGGAAGCACTTAGATGCTTAGATTAGACTCCTTAAATCTAATTAACTGGACCCTGACACTATGGAAAATCAGCTATAAATGCTACATGTTCCTTTGAGTCTTTTTATTTAGAGAATAGGAAAGACACTCCAAAGTCATCTTTGGATTAACTTGACAGAGAGGAAAAAACAGCAGCAAAAGCTGAGTCCTAACCCAAAACCTCTAGCTGTCGATTCGGCTCCAAGATCTATAATTAAAGAATAACGGTTCAAATGGAGCATCTAGAGAAAAGAATCTGGAAGGAATAGCTCACCCCTAAGCAATACATCCTTCCTACCAGTCTAGGGTCTTAGCCAGGTAAAGATTTAAACAATATCTACTTGTTCTGATTCCTTCTCTCTCCTAGGTCTATCTACTCTAACATCAAAATTCCTTGGCCTGGCATTCTGAACTCTCCACAATCTGGCTTCAACCACCAACATTCTTTATCCATCACTGTTTCCCCATAAGAATCCTATCTTATACTCAACCATCCATATCAGAAACCTGAATTTGCCTTGACATCAGCTTCTCTCTTTTGAGTCATTTCTTCAACATAGGAAGAATGTTATTGCTTCCGTCCTTCAAGGACCAACTTAAATGCTAGAAGCTTGGGGCGCCTGGGTGGCTCAGTCGGTTAAGTGTCTGACTCGGTTTTGGCTCAGGTCATGATCTCACAGTTCGTGAGTTCAAGCCCCACATCAGGCTCTGTACTGATGGTACAGAGCCTGCTTGAGATTCTCTCTCTCCGTCTCTCTCTGCCCCTCCCACACTCTCTGTCTCAAAATAAATAAACTTAAAAACAATTTTTTTTTAAATGCTAGAAGCTTGTCTTTAGGATTCAAACTATAAGTGGACTTTACTTCTAAGCACTAAGAATGCAAGACCCGTGTAACATTAATACACATTGACAGCTACTGAAGTTCTTTCATTCATTAAGCCCCCATGTACTAGGTATGTCTCAGCAACGAAGACAGACACAAACCCAGCTGTCATAAAGCTCACTGTGTGGTGAGTAAGACAATAGTGATGAGCGTACTAAAAGGGGAAATACAGACTGCCAGGCAAGCAGGGGACTTCCTAGTCCCCTACTGGACCATTAACACTTCAGGATTATGTTATGTATCTTTGCCACTGGTGTAAATAATAGATTTATTTGTTATAGAAAGCAGTGAACTAATAGAAGAACAAAAGGACCTGAAGAAGGGGATTTGCCATACTAGATACAAAGACATTATAAAGCTCAAATAATTAAGACTATGGAGAGTATTAGTGAGAAGAAAAAGATTCCCATATTTTTGGAAAATTTTTATATGAACACTACAGATCACAAAAGAAGCAATTATACTATTTAATATATGATACTGGGAGAATTGGTGATTCACATGAGAAATAAATGAATTTAGATCCCTACTTCACACCAAACAAAAAACCCCAGAACTACTTAAGGACTTAAATGTGAAAGCAAAACTTCAAAACGTCTAGAAGAAAATTTAGAACATCTCTATGACCTCAGCGTGGAAAGGATTTCTTAAAGAAGACACAACTGTTGTAAAGGGAAAAGATTGATGCTATGTACTACAATAAAATGAAGAACTTTGATCCATCCTAAGGCACAATAAGAGAGTGAAAAGATAAACTACACACTGGAGAAAAAAGATACTTGCAACACACAAAACAAAGGCTTGGCAATGAGAATATATAAAGAACTCTTACAAATTACCAAGTAAAAAAACAATCCAACTAAAACACAGACAAAAGACATAAATAGGCAAGTCAAAGAAAGACAAACTAGTGGCACCTGGGTGGCACAATTGGTTGAATGCCCGACTCTTGATTTTGGCCCAGGTCATGATCTCACAGTTCGTGAGATGGAGCCCCATATTGGGCTCTGCGCTGACAGCCCAGAGCCTGCTTGGGATTCTCTCTCTCCCCCTCTCTCTGCTCCTCGCCCACTTGCTCACTCTCTCTCTCTCTCTCTCTCTCTCTCTCTCAAAATAAATAAACATTTAAAAAATAAAAGAAAACGAAAATGGCCAATACATGAAAGACCGTTAGTCAAAGAAATGCAAAAAGAATCCACAATGAGATACCATATCATGTCTACCATACTGGCATAAATTAAAGTCTGAGCATACCAAGTGTTGACAAGGATATAGAAAAATAGGTACTCTCAATGCCAATGGAAGTAAAAACTCATAATCATCTTGGAAAACAAATTCAGAAAACAAATTTTGGAAAACTAATTTGGAAAACCCTTTGGAAAACAAATGGAAAATTATTTTGGAAAACAATTTGAAATTACTTTGAAGTAAAGTTGAATAAGAACATATCCTATAATCTCAAGTATTCTTAGATATAATCTAAGAGTGTTTCTCAAACTTTAAAAATTAATATTATTTTAGCATAATTAGACCATCATAATATTTATACAGCAGATCAGGGTAAACGGAAAGGCTGCTCACAGTTAAACATGACTGGTCTGGTAGGTCAGGCCTCCCAAGTTCCTACTGGCTACCACTTGAGGGCTCACATCTCAGTTTATCATCTGAGAAACTTACTCTAGAGAAACTCTCCACATTTGTACCCAGAGGCATGTATAAGAATAGACACAGCAGTAACGTGGTAACAAAAAATTAGAAACAATCCAAATGTCTATCGACAAGAGATATACTGTAATAATATAAAAGATAGATAAATACACCTGATAAGATACTTCACAGCAGTAAAAATAAAAGAACATCAACATAAATGAATCTTGAAAACAACACGGAGCCAAAACAGTTTACGTACACTGTCATCCCAACAATATGTATATAATCATTCAATTCATATGAACAAAATTCACATCGAACAAAAAACTTTTAATTTCTCAGTCCAACCAAAAATCTTGCCATGTAAGGTGGATAGAAGTTTGGGGTGCCTGGCTTGCTCACTCAGAAGAGCATGTGACTCTTGATCTTGGGGTCGTGAGTTCAAGCCCCACATTGGGTGTAGAGATTACTTAAAATAAACTTAAAAAATAAAAAAAGATGGATGGAAGTTTAGTTTAATGTCAATGATTATCATTCCAAGAAAAGAAATGATCCCTCAACCAAGAGATCACATACACCAAAACAGAAAAGGCATTACACTGTACCTCACACTGAGAGTAATTAACCTATCTTCCTTGCGAAACACTCAGAATGTCAGTTTGCCTTGGCTAAAAGATGCATTTGAAGAATTATACCAAAGAATCAGTATAAATGAACGCCTCATGTGAAGGAAACCATACATTACCAAGATACAGAAGCCTATTTAAAAATGAACAGGTGCCTTTTTATTTTTAGAAGAATGACATACCAGTGATCATCAGCAATCAGCACCCCAGATAACTGAATATCATGGCTTGAGTTTGGTCCATACTTTCCAACTGTCGTTGTTCCTTCTTTTATCATATATAACAGCATCTCTGATAGCTGAGGATCTTCATTGAGATTGACAAGGTTTGGCAAATGGTTGTCCATTTGAAATGTAATTCCTGCTTTCTAGCAGAGATCAGAGAAAACAAATTAACCTTAATGACAAGCATCAAATTATTAAATCCACCTAAAATAAATGGTCTATGTTAAACATTAAAATCACTGTATGTGAGGTCTCAATAAAGGTTTCTTAGACTCTCTACTTCATGACTTCTCTATGACTCTTACCATCATACTTCTTAGACTTTTAGAGTTATGCTAACCTTTCTTTGATCTTCACCATCCTCAGCCCTCTCATACAACAATCCATCATCCCCAAACTGTGACTATTCTTATTGACCGATTGTCTTTAGAATGGGTCAGTTCCTTTTGCTGTGTCTGCTGCCATCACCTTAGTTCACACCCTTATCACCTCATACTTGAAGGACTGCAGCAGCCTCCTGATCGCCCTGTCAACAATTCCTCCTGTCTTCAGTCCATCTTACATCCTATACCAAATTAATGCTCCTGAAAGAGTATTCTCAAAATGTCAACTCCCTGGTCAGTTTCAATCACTTTCCGGTTCACACAGGATAAAACAAATTTCTTAGCTTGAAAATCAATAAACTAACCATAACATATGCTGCCAATTTTATCTCCCTATGACCTTATACAAACTGCCTGCTCCCATAAAACTGATCTACACATCCTCTTCTGAGCACACCTTAAACTTTTATACCTTTACTCTCACATAATTTTCCTTTCCTAGAATGCACTCTTCCTTTTTTCTGCCTATCAAAATCTTGCCCAAGCTTCAAAGCCAAATCTTCAAAACTGAAATCTCACTTCTGTGAAGCTGGACTGACCACTACCAAGGAATATTCCACCCTTCCGCTCAATTCTTATGATACTTTGCCTACCAATCATTTGAAATGTTTCCTTGGCTGCCAATACCTTTGCCCTTGACCCATGCTCTCCCATCTCCCTTTAGAACCTCATTCCATTAAGGGCTTTTGATTCCTATAAAAAAGTTTAAGTCAGGGTGCATGACTCAGTGGGTTAAGCATCTGACTCTTGTTTTCAGCTCAGGTCATGATTTCATGGTTTCTGAGATCAAGCTCTGCATCAGGCTTGGAGCCTGACGGCATGGAGCCTGTTTGAGATTCTCTCTCCCCCTCTCTCTCTCTGCCCCTCCCCTGTTCAGGCTTTCTAGCTCTCTCTCAAAAATAAGTAAATAAATAAATTAATTAAAAAAAGTTTAAGTCTCTTCCATCCTTTAAAGAAACAAAACCAAAAGGAACAAAATAAAATTTCCCCACAATCTCATAGCCCCTTCCTGATTCCTTCAGTTCCCACTTGAGGTTTTCAGGTTTACATGTATGGCTCTACTTCCTTAGTCATTCTTTAACCCACTGTCGTCGGACTTCTTTGACCACTATGATGGCTTCATAATTTCACAATGCAGTGCACACACTTCAGAAACCTGGGCATCATTCTTTACTTTTCCATTTCTCTCAACACACACATCGAAAAACACCCTCTGCGCCTATCAATTTTAACGCCTTTCTATCCCATGAATCAAGCTCCTCCACTAGACATTCCCCCACCACTTCTTTCCTCCAAGCTCTTACCATCTCTTGCCTTAAACATGGTAGCAGGCTCCTACATGAATAATCTCCCCACACATCATCAGTCTTTCCTCCGTCAAATCCACCATTACCAGAATAATCTATTAAAACACAAGTCTACGCATGTCACTCCCTTTCCATTTAGAGCCCTTCAGTAGCTCCTAGTCACCTAAATTCAAATTCGTAACTATGTCATGATCTGAATCTTGCATCTCCCTCCAGTCTAATCTCTGTCACCAGCATTAATAAACAAGTTAATTCCGTGAACATCCAAGCTGTGTTGTCCCTCCATGATTCTGAATATGGGACTTGCTGCTTAGAAATCTTGACTTTGGTAGCCTAACAAAATCTTGTCTCTTTCTCTTTAAAGTCCTCCTTAATAACCATCCCCATCAAAGTTAATTACTCCCTCCCATCTCCTGCTCTCTACCTTTTACACACTTTTCATTGCATTAGATTGAACCACATGACCCCATGACCCTCCCAGTGTTCAACCATTTTTTATCTAAAAAATGGCAGTGTCATATGGTTCAACTGAGTCAAGTCAAACTGCATTTCCGTCATCTATTTACATTTTGTAAACCTCCCTTCAGATCACATGCTCTCTGAGGGCCAAAACTACATTTCATTCATCTTGGGCCACCCCCATGCCCAGCACAGCACAAATATTTAATATTTGTTGAACCAAAGTAAATAGAATTAGATGGTTTGTTTATATTTTAACTTTCCAACACAGCCATGGGCTCTAACTAATCACAATCTTTATCTCGACACTTCTTTACACCAGTTCTGTTTATGGTATTGCTTTGTACAGAGTCAGTATGCAATGAGTATTTGAGAAATTAGATTTGCATATTTACTGTCATCTTTATTTAATTTTCAAATCAGTTTAGAGAGTTGAAATGATACCTGTAACTCCTTTGTTTCTTGAAGTTTTCTTTTTTCGGCTTGTTCAAATTTTTCTTTCCAGGCTCTTTCCAAAGACAAAAATAATAGAGTTAAAAATACCAGACATGTAATACTGAGACTCAAAAGACCATCAATAAAGATTAGGAAGCCACTTCGGAATATTTAACAAATGACAGTCTGGGATGGACTGCTCTGTTCACACAGAAAGTAGAGAAACAGAGCTGCAGACCCCTCCCAAGCTCCTCCCTCTCCACCAGCCCCAGCCCCACCAGTCCAATGAGTCCAGACAACACCCTGACATCTGAAGTACTGACTACATTCCACCTGTGCATCTCCGCCATGTCTCTTTCCTGTTGATGCAGTTTCATTCTTAAGGATGTAATTTCTTGCCGGCATAGCCTATATCGTTCGGGGTCAATATTTCGGCTGTTTCTTTGAGCAGCTTTTAGTTTTTCAATTTCCGCTTTCAATTCTAAATATTTGTAAAAAGATGCATGATTAACAACATCTGATATGTAATAACTACCACAGGAGGCTTAATCCTCCAATCTTACTTGAAATTTTAAATATTATTAAATAAAACAATATTTGCAGAAATCAATTTTACTTTACTTACATTACCTATAAATCCCTACTTAACCTGAAAAAGTGCTCCCAGGTTAATGAATTCCACCCCCCCCCCCAACTGCCTCATAAACACTATGGCCATATAATGTAGTGTCCAAAGTGGGACACTTTTGAGAAGGAAAGGCAGAACTATTCATCACACTGAGACAGCAGATATAAACTAGGACGGCCCTGGCAAACTTTACTCATAAAAACATGTCTGATAAAAATCAAAGATTTTTCAAGCTGGAATTCAGAATACTTATTTTTAATGAAAACAGCCCTATTTGTGAAAGAGAGGGGAATCCAAAAGGGAGAAAATGGACTGTGATACAATAAACTCGTTCTTCTCTGGCCTTCTCCTCTGAAGTAGCTATTCACCCTCTGCTGCTCAAAAGGACCAGAGGACAAAGGACTATGACAAGATGGTAGTTCCACATAAGCCAAGAGAAACTGCACAAATCAAGGGTTCCTAGCAGGTGCTCAAGCCCATCCTCAGCAGGTGATTCCCAAGAGATAAACAGAATGTAGTATTTAGCATAAATGAAGTTAGGCCTTTGCTAGAAACTCAAGCCTTTAGATCACTATCTTTTTTATTTATTTATTTATTTATTTATTTATTTATTTATTTATTTATTTATTTAAATTTCTTTTTTTAATCTTTATTTATTTTTGAGAGAGAGAGAGACAGACCATGAGCAGGGGACAGGCAGAGAGAGAGGGAGACATAGAATCTGAAACAGGCTCCAGGCTCTACGCTGTCAACACAGAGACTGATGTGGGGCTTGAACTCAAGGACTGCAAGATCATGACCTGAGCCAAAGTCGGACGCCCAACCGACTGAGCCACCCAGGCGTCCCTGTATTTTATTTTATACATGGAGAGAGTGCATGAGCAGGGAAGAGGGGCAGAGGGAGGGAGAGAGACAGAGAGACAGAGAGAGAATCCCAAGCAGGCTCCATGCTCAGCACAGAACCTGATGCGGGGCTCAATCCCACAACCCTGCATCACTTGAGCCGAAATCAAGAGTCAGACGCTCAACCGACTGAGCCACCCAGGCACCCAGGATCACTATCTTTTAGATCAATGAACTAAGCAAGAGTAGAGCTGATAAACAGAATGACAATGGAGAAAAGGTCATAAGAGAAAAAATAGTAAATAATATTATTGTTATTTTGCTGTATGCATCTATGGCTCAGTCTGTAAGATGATTTTGCTATACTTGCTATTTCCCCTTTACCCACTCTCTATTTTCTACGCAGTTTTCCTGATGGTTTCTTTATTCTCTTTCCCATTGTCCTTCCATCATCACTTCCACCATCACTGTAGAATGATGACTAAAATCTATTATAAATAAGTATGAAAGAAAAATCTTTAATTTTCTTAAATTGCACATTTTCATGACTAAAATTAATATTTGAGATTTAACTGTTACAGAATAATTTTTAAATTTTTAGAAACATAGTCACCTCTAATTAACTTAGCATTCATATCTTCATTTACTTTGGCGATATTGATTATCATGCGGGCTTGGCTGGCGTATCTAAGCGTGCTTAATGTTTCCTCAATGTTGCTGGCAGCAGGACTGACTGTAGCAATCATTGCAGTTTTTGAGTTTCCACCCAGACTTTCTTTTAACAGCCTTCAAGGGAAGTAAGTTATAATTAGACTTTGCTTCTACAACAACTTAATAGCAGTGATTATCTAGAAAGCACAAAACAAGCTAATAGGGTATAAAACACAGAATTATACTCTTCACTCAAACACCATTCCGAACTTTTTTTTTTTTTTTTAATAAGCTCTGTGGCCATTGTAGGGCTTGAACTCATGACCCTGAGATCAGAAGTCGCATGCTCTGCCGACTGAACCAGCCAGGCACCCCACCATTCAGAGCTTTTTTGATATTTGTAGCTACTTTTAGATCTCACGAACATTTTATTTCTTTTTATATTTTTTATATTGTTTCATGAAACAATAACCAGTGCAAAATTTTAAAATATGGCTAACCATCGAGTATTTAGTAAGGTAGCTCTTCCCTCTCCCCAGGCTAGACTCTGAGCTACTTCAGGAAACAAACGATGTGTGTTGCTCATCCCTGTAGTTCCAGTGCTACCACAACCTTTCTGAACAGGTGCTCATATTGAATATGATGAATGGACATATAAACAAAAATTTTGTTTTCTACTATATGCAAAAGCCTTACTTTAGAAGAAAAAAGGTAGTATGAGACTAAAATGCCTATCTTTATTAATGCAGAATGAATTTCACTATTCTTTAACTTTCAAAAGGCACACACACACACAAATCAGATTTTCCCTTACGTGTTTTGAGGCGACAACTACATTCTAATAAGCCAATTGTAAAGACATGTTGCTGTCAAGTAGAGACACAGTCCTTACCAGAATTATGATGTATTAATGCTTGTCACAAGTAGATATTAAATCTATACAGATGTAATTTGAATGTAATGTATCTGATTTATGAAAACATATTCATTAATGAAAACACATATTGAACGCTTAAAATGCTAGCCAAATAAACAAGACAATTTCACTTTACACACATACCAACATGTTCGGTGATATCAAACATTAAACATTAAGCACTAAAAATAGTAAGTATAGTAACAGGTGCTTACATGGGTATAGAACATACTATGTATTAAGAGTTTTACGTTAATTATTTAATCTTCACTATAACCCTAAGAGGTAGGCATTGTTATTATCCCCATTTTACAGAGGAGGAAACAGACTAGAGTATTAAGGATTTGGGGCGCCTGGGTGGCTTGGTTGGTTAAGTGTCCGACTTCGGCTCAGGTCATGATCTCGCGGTCCGTGAGTTCGAGCCCCGCATCGGGCTCTGTGCTGACAGCTCAGAGCCTGGAGCCTGTTTCGGATTCTGTGTCTCCCTCTCTCTCTGCCCCTCCCCTGTTCATGCTCTGTCTCTCTCTGTCTCAAAAATAAATAAACGTTAAAAATAAATAAATAAATAAATTCTTAGAGTATTAAGGATTTGACCAAAGTCACATAGCTTATAGGATGCAGAGCTGAGGTTCAAATCCATGTAGGTCAGCTCCAGAATTCACACCACTAAGCACTTCTGCTCTGTCCCAAAGCTACATGAAGTCAGTCAATTGTTCTTTTCCCCACAGTATTCACTATATTTTATACAATTCTTTGTACTTCAAAAGATACTTGCCATGTAAGAACAGATTCACGGTAAGGAACAAAACCTCTCTTCCGGTTTGCTTGTTCAGAAAGCGCAGATATAACCTTTCCCAATGTGAGCAGGGACTTGTTAATACTCACACCTTCCTGCATACAAGATAATAACATCTAATTTAAAATACCTGCTCAGCAATAAATTTATTTCACAAAATATATTCCTTCCCTCATATAATTATTGAGTAAATATTTTCTACCATAAACTACCACCTTTTTACAACTCAAAATTTACTAATTTTCTTTAAAAAGTAAACATAAACGAAAGGTAAAGATCTCGTTTTAAACCACAGCAATGCAATCTATAAACTGCACATAAAGTTTTTTGTTTTTTATTGTTGCTGTTGCTCTTGCTAAATATAGTTCATATTAATCTCCTAAAAATAATGCCGTGGGGAATAAGTTTTATCAAAATTAGAAAAGCCTCATATTTTTTGGTAAAGATTTTACTTCTTTAATTAATCTCTACACCCAACGTGGGGATTGAACTCACAACCCCGAGATCGAGTCACATGCTCCACTGACTGAGCCAGCCAGGTGCCCCACCAAAGCCTCATATTTACCTTCAGGCGCTCTCCGCTAGTCTGAGCTGTGGAGCAGCGTTCACTGCCCGCCAGATCTATCAAGTTTATCCGACTTGTTATTCTGTGATCATGTTCTTCACCTTCCACAGATTCTATCTGTAGCAAAAGGATAGTAAAATAGTATGTCATAAATTCTTCTATGACTTGCTATCAATGTAAGTCTTGAAATGGAAAGTTATACAAGATTACAAACCACTCATTTATTTTTGAAACTATCCCTTCATGAATCTGTGACAACTTATAATGCATACATATCCAAGAATATACAGAGTAATGCTTGCATTATGCCACAAAGAAGTGACTTTAAAGAGAGAAAAACTCACAACTACTCTATTAAAGAAAAAAAAACCATAAATAGAGCAAAAGCTTAATGAACACAAAGGTGTTGTTTATCCCAACATTAAAGGAGCAAGGTATTTAAAAGCAACATAAATGTCCAACAGTAGAGAAAAACTTGAGGAACTGGAATAGTCAATGGAATATTTCACAGCTATGAAAAATTATATTTGGCAAAGAATTTTAATAGCATAAAATTGTTGTAGATCTTGTAAATGTGTTTAAGTGTGACTGTAAAATAACTAAAATATACCACAATATTTAGAGATGCTTTATTTGAGTAGCGGAACCTATGGCTGAATTTTTTAAAATCTCTGACTTTCTGATAGGTTTTTCCAAATACTATACAATTACCATATATTGATAACCTATTATCATATATTGATATAACACCAATAATATAAATTAATAATCATGTTACTGACTTTTTAAACAGCAAAAAAAAACCCTGCCATATATACTAAAAGTCATTCAGTTATATTGTGTATACTCAATTCCAATTATGTTATATATATAGATTACTATACTCTTACCTTTGATTTAAAGAATAAAATAAGAAAAACATAAAACCTGAATACAGTCGTTATCTTACATAAGAAAACAATCAACAGAAAGAATACCTTGGTCTGGGTCATCACCAGGGTAAAAACTGAATGTGATCGGGAGCTTTTATCATTCATACCAGTAGCAGCCGTCGCTCTTTGTTTATTTCCCAATTCTAGCCAACTCTTAGAGGAAAGAAGAGAGGGAGGTCAGAACTGTAAACTAAAATTTATCGGAACAAATTAAGGAACAAAAAGTTACATAAGCATGTTTGGCAACATATATGCTTTATAATCTGTTTATAAAATGAAATAAATACATGTTTATCATTTAATAATTTGTATTCCCATTGTCAATTTTGTTTCCATCACAGGTATCTGAAACAGGAAATCACACCTTTATTTATTTTTTTTTTTTTAAGATTTTATTACGTTTGAGTTATCTCTATGCCCAACTTGGGGCTCAAATTCATAACCCCAAGATCAAGAGTCACATGCTCTACCAAATGAGCCAGCCAGGCAAATCATATTTTTAAAATGCTATTTCAATAACTCTCAGCTACTATGATCGTCAACTTTTATTTTTAGTTAAGAAGAGTAATTCTTTTGATTAAAGTTTAACAAACAAAATCAGCTCATAATGAATTAACAAGATTAACTTTTTACTTATGTAAGTAGTAATTAAGGAGAAATATTCTTATGAATACTTAAGATTATGATCTTTATCTAGTGGAAAGAAAATAAAACACAATCAATCTTACCTGGATATCAGAGTAAGAACTGACAACATTCCTATTTTTAAAAAGTAAGAAGACAAAATCAATTTAACTGATTATTACACTCTTATTCTCATAATATAATAACCTCTCAATTATATAATTACCCTCTAACGACCACAATTGAATAATTCATAGGTATTATTATACTGATTCTCACAGAATCTTTCACTATCTCCATTTTTGAAGGGTAGAAAATAAAATGCTTTAATTTTACCAAAAAGTATGATTTTAATTAATGAAGCAGCTTAGCTCTTAACATTATAATTTTCAAGTCTAATTCATGAGACCAAAACATACACTTGATGTATACATGGGGGTGGATATGCTGGTATGTATGGATCTTAACATAATCCCAGTTTTATTAAATGGAGCCGAATCCATTCCTAATCACTTTCCCTTTCCCTTAAGAAAGCATTTAGTGGGAATGCAAACTGGTGCAGCCACTCTGGAAAACAGTACAGAGGTTCCTCAAAAAGCTAAAAATAGAACCACCCTACAACCCAGCAATTGCACTACTAGGCATTTATCCAAGGGATACAGGTGTGCTGTTTCGAAGGGGCACATGCACCCCAATGTTTATAGCAGCGCTATCGACAATGGCCAAAGTATGGAAAGAGCCCAAATGTCCATCGACGGATGGACGGATAAAGAAGATGTGGTCTATAGATACAATGGAGTATTCCTCGGCAATCAAAAAGAATGAAATCTTGCGATTTGCAACTACGTGGATAAAACTGGAGGGTATTATGCTAAGCGAAATTAGTCAGAGAAAGACAAATATCATATATTCACTCATATGAGGAATTTAAGATACAAAACAGATGAACATAAGGGAAGGGAAGCAAAAATCATACAAAAACAGGGAGAGAGACAAAACATAAGAGACTCTTAAATATAGAGAATAAACAGAGGGTTGCTAGAGGGGTTGTGGGAGGGGGGGATGGGCTAAATGGGTAAGGGGCATTAAGGAATCTACTCCTGAAATCACTGTTGCACTATATGCTAACTAACTTGGATGTAAATTAAAAAATAAATAAATAATAAAAATAAAAAATAAGAAAGCATTTGGGAGTGTTGAAAGATGAAGTAAATGACTCAGTATGTTTCACACTCTCAACACTGACCTTATCTTATTGCCTTCTCCCCTCTTCAGCTTCAAGTAATAGATATATAAAGCAGCTCAAGAGGGAAGGCTTAACTTAATGGGGAAAAGGCGGGGGGTAGGGAGAAAAATCAAGTATTTCACACACAGCATAACACTCTATGCTCGGCACTTTACACATGTTGTGAAATACATAAACAAATACAAAAACACGCAGCCCACACTCTAGTTGGAAAGAGAAGGAATGGTTATTTGAATAATATTAAGAATAGAAGGCTAAATAGTTATCCAGGGTTTCAAAGCTGGGGAGGCAAATGAGAACAATATTCACTCTACTCATTGCTTTTCTCCTTGCTCTTGCTGAGCCAAACACTTACATTGACAGAGCTTCAACATATGGTCCAGAAACAGGATGCTCCCTTACTCTCAGCTAGTGGAAGCAAACATTGGCACTATTAAGGGCATGACAAATTATTTCATATAAAATATAATTTTAAATGATTTTTTTGTCTATATTTTGAGTTTAAGGCAAAGAGATTTGCCTTTACTTGACCCAGGGGTAAATATAAAGGTTCTCACAAACACAAATCTGTAAGGCATTAAGACAATTTCAATATCCAAACTGTTTTCTAATCGCACAATATGCTACAGTTGACTGTAGCATCAAATATCTTACTAGTTCTTTATTCTTAAGACCTGCAGTAACTAGTATCTCTATGCTTCTAAATATGTCTCTAAAATATGTTCGATAAATTTCAGACAGTTAAAATTGTTTTCAGTTTTACATTATACATTTTAAACTTTGTAACCACAAATGTTATCAATTTGCTAAATAATCTGGTAAGATACATATTCTATAATAACAACACAGTTTTTAAACTTCTGGTTTTGGCTTTTATAGACTTTTAGGGATTTGGCATTTGACTTAAGTGGTCCGACTCAACTCTGGAACAAATATTTTATCTTTAATTTGTATACAATATTTGCTTTACAAGAGGTTAAATTTGATACCTAAGTTAATTTCCACTAACAATAACATTCAGCTTATTTACTATCGATTTACTTCTTTAGACTGTAGATTCCAAGCATTTGCTATCATTTAACAGCAATTTTAGTCAAAATGTAAGCTCTCTAGATCATCTTGAGAACCAATATAACTACATGCATTTACAAAAACAAATTAAAAGCAAATTATAAATTGTTTCAATCTTACTGGTTGCTTTCTCTGCCCATTTTCACCTTTACAAGCCAGAAGGTCATGAATTTTTTCATTATATACTTCAAAAAAGCTCATTTCGAGGTGGTAGCTGACCTAGTAGGAGGAATAGAGACACAGCATGCAACTTATTTTAAAAACCCTTGTGTTTTTTTTGCAAATCATATATCTGATAAGGTTCTAGTATCCAGAATATATAAAGATCTCTTACAGCTCAACAACAAAAAGACAAACAACCCAGTTAAAAAATAGGCAAACGACTTGAATAGACATTTCTTCAAAGAAGATAAGTTCTACTTACTAAGATCTCTCAAATGTTTAACCCTACAGTCACTGACTTAATCTAGCTCCTTGTCATGCCTTCCTTACACAGTTTACAAGTCCCACAGCTGATCTCTTTGCATCCAGTTAGTTCTACTTCCTTTCAATCCATTCGCCACACTGCAGCCAGAGCTATCTTTTTTTTTTTAAGAACAAAGATGATCCTTTGACTTCCCTGTTGACCTTCTATAGCCTTTCAGATTCCTGGAAGCATGACTCATAAAGTCCTTCACAAGCTGAGTTCTGCCTGCTTCTTTAGTTTCATCTCTTGTCACCCCCACCCTCAGATTCCATGCTTAAAGTAAACAATTTGTAGATTCCCAAAGTCTCTCTACTTTTTTTTTTTTAATGCTTATTTATTTTTTGAGAGAGCACAAGTGGGGGTGGGGCAGAGAGAGAGGGGGACAGAGGATCTGAAGCAGGCTCTGCACTGACAGCTTCTGTGCTGACAGCAGCTAGGCCGATGTGGGGCTCGAACTTACCAACCGCGAGATTATGACCAGAGCCAAAACTGGACACTCAACTGACTGAGACACCCAGGCGCGCCCCTACCTTCTCGTTTTCAAATCTTTGCACACACTGCTCCCACTGCCTAGAATGTCCTTCCCCCTCTTCACCAAGCTAATAACTGCTGTTTCCTTCCAAAATAAGCTCAGTTGTTCCCTCATCTAAGAAAACCTATCTCCCTCTTATCTTGTATATTCTCTCACAGCACATCTTCCATTATTTCCTTAGTGGCGAGGACTCTGATTTTAATTTGATTTGACTGTTTTCTAGTCTGATATGAAGGTTTACAGATGAGAACATACCTCTTGGGTTTGTTTTTTGGCTACTTGAGCAAAAAGATCTTCACAAAACCTTGGAATTATTCCTGGTTCCTCACTAAGTCCCATCATCCTGAAAAATACATAATAAATGGGGAGTGGGGTGTGGGGGAGAAGTTACATAAAATTAGCATTTTTAAAATTCTTTTTGGGGAAAAGGGTTTGGGAGTGAATGGGAAGCAAGCTAATTAAACCTCATTAAAATCTAATAATGTAGGCTCTGAAGCCATATCTTCCGGAGTTCAAATCTTGATCTCACCACTTATTAGGTCTGTGACCCTGGACAAGATACTTGACCCCAATAAACCTCAATTTCCTCTTCTATAAAATGGGAATAAATAGGAACTATCTAATTCAGAGGGTTGTTGTGAGACAGTATAAGCAGAGTCTTTAATACAGTTCCTGGAATATAGTAAGAACTCAGTAAACGTTAGCTACTGTTAAAATTCTGAGTATCTCCTTCTAGGACAGGTATACCATTACCATTTATCAGATGACTTACTTTTAATTCTCACAAGAATACTTACAAAATAACCTCTCAGGGCTTTGGTTTATACAAGAAATATAATGTACAGTCAAATGGGCCATTGACACTTACAAGCTAAACAGTATCTTCTGCATAAGCTGAAGCCCAGAGGTTAAGTAACTTGCCCAAGTTTGCAGAACCGGTATATAAAATGGATGAGATCTGAGCCTAGATCTGTATGGTTTCAAAACCACATTCTTTCTATCAAACCATGCTGCTTCTCACCAAAGACTTAAAGGTTTCTCAATAATTGTACTTGGAATAAAACTTACGTATATGATTTTCCAGAGCCGGTCTGACCATAAGCAAAGAGACAGGCATTGTAGCCTTCAAAGGCTCGTTCCAGGAGCGGAACGGCTAGGGTCTCATAAACAGTTGTCTGGCTGGCATAGTTTGGATGGGATTCATCAAAAGACCAGAATGCAACATCATAAATAAAATTATAAACTTGTTTCATGTCGGGATGTTCCACAGCGATTTCCTCTCCATCCATGAAGACCACCTGGGATGCTTTTTCAACCTTCTCTCTTTAAAAGAAGCACAAAAAAAAAAAAAAAAAAAAAAAAAAAAAGGAAAAAGAAAAAGAAGCAGAAAGAAAACTATTAAGTTATTTTAATTATTTTGAGTATTTTTCCCATGAAATATAATAAGAACCTCAAAACCAGTTAAATATAAAATTCCTGTAGGGCAAGATAATTCTTTAGTTTTCCGTGGACAGTGCAGACCAGCTAACATAATTATGGTGGTTTTCCAAAATATACTTCCCCTGGCTCCAGTTGCCACCACTTAAAGGGCAAATGGAGTTCCAAAAATGTTATCTGAAAAGTTACCCTCCTTTTACAGGATTTTCCATCTTTTTCCTTTTTCTCTTGAGCTCTCCCTTCTCTCATCCCACCTACTATAACCTACCTATACTCTTCAGTTCAAATCTGGAAACTTTTTAATATAAATAAATTTTGTAGGTGCAGATCTATATGAAGCTGACATGAAATGCAAATATAAGTGCAACAAACTCAGTTAAGTATAATTTCAATCATAAATCTCTTTTGGCCACTAGCTATTGTTACTGTTAATCCAAAGGTCCCTCCCTCTGTTAGGTTATCTCCCTTAATATTATGGATCTTCATGTCCATCCTTCTTCCATCTCAGACCTACGTAGAAATCTTCCACTTACTCTACTTTTGCAGGAGAACATTATCAGTCCTTGTTTGGTCCCAGATACCCCTTTTTGTCCCAACTCTGCTTTAGATCAGAATTCGTCCTGGAAAGCACCTGCCTCATCAATTTGACAAATGCCCCTCCACCCCAGCTATAAACACAGTTTACAGGGCTTGTCTGATGAGTCTGGAATCAGGCACTGGGTCCCTTGCTAAGTTCTCTTCGGGGTAGTCCTCCATCATGGGGTTTGTTCCTACCAGCTCTGTTCTTTCTGTTGCCTCTCATCCTATCATGATTCTGGAGGTCTTTTAGGTTTCCCCACCCTCTCTCTCTCCAGTCAACTCACCCTCAGTTCTCTCACCTGTCACTAACCCCACATTTTTACTAACAGGCTTTAAAGCACTGTGTAACTTGCCTCAAACTACTGATTTAGGTTCAAACTAGAGGCTCCTTCCCATTGCCACCATATCCTCTCATATCTTGCTTAGATATACAAGTCAAAAACTACTAACTCTGAAGCTTTTCACGGTCACTCCGTAAAACATTCAAAAATAATCAGATGCCACATTCACGTCCATCTTTTTCAGCCTTACCTGTAATCTGTGACCATCTCATTCCCAATCACTTTGGAGACAGATTTTTTTTTTTTTTTGCCATCAAAATCAAATCTAATATATCACTGCATTTATAACTACTATAGATCAGAGATGATGATGGGGATGATTCTACACTGGAAGGGGTTTTGGAAGGGCCTTTATGGGGAGTAAGTGAGCTAACAAGTGCTCTTTTTAAGGGAAACAGAGAATAGCCCACCATATCTTGCAGATTTGAAAGCAGACTGCATTAGAGACTTAAGTATTTCCCACTTTTTAAAAGCAGTATATCGAAAGAAATTTACATTTGCAAACTCCAGTGACTTCAATGTTTTAATTTTACAGCCAATCATCAAAAATAATCAGGGTACTACAACTAAACCTAAAAGTCCTCTCTACATAGAAATGCCATGCCACGCCTGAAGATACGCGAATACGCTCACTTTCCAAAAGCAGAGAGGAATTACACACATTACGTGTCACTAGCTCAGCCTTAGACATTAAAAGGTGAGGAGCGCCTGGGTGGCTCAGTCGGTTAAGTGTCCGACTTCAGCTCAGGTCATGGTCTCAGGGTTCGTGAGTTTGAGCCCCACGTCGGGCTCTGTGCTGACAGCTCAGAGCCTGGAGCCTGCCTTGGATTCTGTGTCTCCCTCTCTCTCTGCTCCTCCCCCGCTCACACTCCGTCTATCTCTCAAAAGTAAATAAACATTAAAATAATAATGATAAATAGAAAACATAAAAGGTGTAACATACCTCTTGCTGAAAGGCCTCACCCTTACCGCCACTGTCACTTGACTGTTCTCCACCTTTAAGGGGTCTGTCTCTGCAGGGGGGTTCCGACCTGCGGTTTCCTCTTCAAGAGGGAGTGTATTTTCTCGTGACCTTTCCCTTTCATTTGCAGGCAGAGAACTTGTTCGCTTTTGTGTAGCTTGCAGGCTAGGCACCCTCTTTTTCAGCAGTGACGACGCAGCTGGGCTCGTCAGCTGTGGCGTGTCACACTTCGGTGTCAATCGGTGTCCTGCGATGTATTTTGTAGGTGTTCTTCTTTTTTCTAAGCTTTCAAATTTATTTGCAGATTTTGCAGTATCCTTCCCAATACTTCTGTGAGGTAGGTTCCCCGACACTTTGATGTTCACCTTGCTCGGAAGAGGTTTGGTTGCCAAGCGTCCCGATGGAACAGCTTCAGTCTGACCCTGGGAACCAGTGGGTGCTCTGTTACTTAAGTACTTAAGTGCGACCTTTTCATTTGCCCCAGGGAGGGCAACAAATGTCTCTTTGTGGTTTTCAGCGGCCATCATTTTAATGCGCTTTGGGTCCGCTAAAGGTACAACCGGTGCAATACAAGGGTTTTTATCTTTATGTACAGTCCTTACATTTGTACTAGCTTCCAGTGAGGCACCATCATTTTCGGCTGCACTGCCCACATTCTGTGTTGTTTTCCACTTTTCCCCACAATCTGTTTGAGCTGTTTTCCGCTTCTCCACTGATTCTGGTTTAGCACGCCGCCGCAACGTAAGACGTGTTTCTGCAGTGTTTTCGGCGGAGTCTCCCAACTCACTGCCAAGCAAAGAGGATTCTTTGTTCCTTGTGACTCTTCTCTGAAGTGCCAATCTACCTACAGGGTTAGGGGTCAGAGGTACATCTCCTGTTTTTTTACAGGCAGAAATCACATAAGTACTGTTTATGTCTCTGATTTTCCTTGCCGATCTCAATAATGGATCATCGTGTTCACATTCTGTCATATCCGACATCAAATGCAGCTCAGGTCTGCTACCATGGGTGAGGACATTCAGCGAGGAACTCCCTGGGGAAGAAGGTATACCAAGGATATTGCTGTTGTTTCTATTATGTGTGGTGAACACTGACATTGTGGCAGCAAGTTGTCTTAAAAAAGGAGGTCAGTGAAGCAACTAAGCTCTTCTTTAGACATTCATTTGACTTCCAGCCATATTTTAAGTATCGGTTTCCAAAACTATCTGCTAAACTGTAAAAAAAAAAAAAAAAAAAAATGAGATTACACAGACTCTAAACAGACTTTAAAAAATATGAGAACCTTAGGGGCACCTGGGTGGCTCAGTCAGTTAAGCATCAAACTTCAGCTCAGATCATGATCTCGTGGTTTGTGAGTTCAAGCCCCGCGTTGGACTCTGTCCTGACAGCTTGGAGCCTGGAGCCTGCTTCAGATCCTGTGTCTCCCTCTCTCTTTCTGCCCCTTCCTTGCTCATGCTCTGTCTCTCTCTCAAGAATAAACATTAAAAAAAAACATTTTTTTTTTAAATATGAGAAACTTCCATTGTGAAAGTAACTTCCCAGAGGAACACATTAGAATAAACCACGATCTCCTCCTCAGATACTATTCCCAAGCAGTTTCAGACAAATCTCTGCCTTCAAAGAGCTTACAATCATTGTGCAACAAATATTTACTGAGTCCCCATTATGTGCCAGGCCCTCTGACAGATACTATGGATTTCAAAAACAAGACCCTGTTCCCATTTCCTTAGTCTAGAAAGAATACACAGATAACCACTATATCAGGCCAAACGTCCCAAACGACTTAAAAGATGTAAAAAGTGCATGTCAAAGAAGATATATGAATGGCCAACAAGCACATAAAAAAGATGCTCAACATCACTAATCATTAGGGAAATGCAAATCAAAACTGCAATGAGATTCTACATCACACCCATTAGGATGGCTACTAACAAAAAAACAGTCTTGGCAAGGACTGGAGAAATTGGTACCCTGGAATACGACAGGTAGAAATATAAAATGGCACAGCCAGTGTGGGAAATAGTATGGAAGTTCCTCAAAAAATTAAAAAACAGAATTACCTTTTGATCCAGAAACTCTACTTCTGGATATGTAACCTAAAGAACTGAAAGCCGGGTCTTGAAGAGATATTTGTACACCCATGTTCATAGCAGCATTATTCCACATGACTAAAACATGGAAGCAACCCAAGTGTCCATGGGCTGGCGAATGGCCTTACCAAAATGGGGTATACGTGTACAATGAAACATCATTCAGCTTTAAAAAGAAATTCTGCAATCTACTACAACATGAATGAACCCTGAAGACATAATGCTAAGAGAGATAAGCCAGTCACAAAAAAAAAGACCAATATTGTATAATTCCACTCATAGGAGGTACTTAGAGAGGTTAACATCATAAAGACAGAAAGTATAACGGTGGTTGCCAGGGGCTGGGGGCAGGGGACAATGGGAGTTATTGTTTAATAGATATAGAGCTTCAGATTTACAAGATGACAGAGGATTATGGGAATGGATGGTGGTGATGGCTGCACAACAATGTGAATGTATTTAAGGATATACACATTAAAATGTGTACATAGGGGCGTCTGGGTGGCTCAGTCGGTTAAGCTTCTGACTTCGGCTCAGGTCATGATCTCGTGGTCCGTGAGTTCGAGACCCACATCGGGCTCTGTGCTGACAGCTCAGGGCCTGGAGCCTGTTTCGGATTCTGTGTCTCCCTCTCTCTGACCCTCCCCCGTTCATGCTCTGTCTCTCTCTGTCTCAAAAATAAATAAATGTTAAAAAAAAATAAAATGTGTACATAAAAGTAGATAAGATGATAAGTGTGTATTTTAACACAAGCAGCAGCAGGAGGAGGAGGAGGAGTAAGAGGAGAAGAAGAGGAGAAGGAAGGGAGGGAGGGAGCGCCAGTCAGCAGAGATTTTTATTTAAGTACTCTGTGTTTGCAGATTAGGAGAGGGACTAACAGAAACCCTAGCCCCTAAATCAAAGGCTGGAGTAAAGCATTTTGATAATACCTGTTGCATGTATGTTAAATACAGGAACAGTCATGGAGATTAGTTTGAGTGGTGTCACAAAACAGAGTATTCCCAAATAAGTAGTGCAGACAATAAATAGAAGTACTGTAAATTAATTACTTGTGTTGAGAAAAATTATGCAAGATTAGTGGACAGCTTGCCCTCTAGCAATTAGACAACAAAGTAGACAGGTGTGTAAGTAAATATGTCAACAATATCTATCCGGCATTAATGTCTAGAAGAAAAAAAACAGCAGTGACAGCTAAAAGGCCTGGCTTCTACTCAGCTCTGCCCCAAACTGGTTATATTGATGTAAAGAAGTCTTTAAATTTGCATGCCGGGTTCTAACTTGTAAAATGACACTTGCTCAATTCCGTAGATAATGCTATTGAGGAACAAAATAATAGAAGTTAATCTTTAAGTAAATCTTTTAAAGTTCTAAAAGAGTAACAGTCATTACCCCCACCCCAAAAAAATCGTCAGGACGTAAGCTCCTCCCTTCAACCTTTTCTCTTAAAAAAGTATAGAGTGTTCCTATTATGGAAAGAAATGTAAAGGCAAGAAGATTCCGGAAATTCTAGGGCAGCTAAAAACTATTTGCTACTTACGCTGATAGACACGGCTTTCTGTTTGTTTGGGGCGGGGGGGCAGGAGGGGGTTCGCCATAGAGTTTTAAAAGGAGTGGAATGAATAGAAGGGGGAAAAAACTGTCACAACCCAAACCAAAAGATCCCCGTGGATGGGTTCTCAAGCTAGTCACTCCGAGGGCTGGGACAGCGAGTGTACCTCTTAATGTCAACCGACTGGGCGAGACTTCGGTGGGTGAGGCTGTGGGCCGAGAGGCCCTGAAGTCCGGCTGCGCTGTCCCCGCAGAGGCGCCGCCCGTGCGCGTCCTCCGGGGGCGCCTCCGCCGCCGACCCGGATTCCGGGGTGGTGGGGGACCCGAGCTAAGGCCTCCGCCCGCACCTCAGCGGTCGCCGGTAAAGAAGACGCCCTCTCGCCCCCACGACACCGATACTTCGCCCCTCCGCAGGGTTCGCCACTCTCCGAGACCTCCCGGAGGAAGTCCCCACACCGCTCACAGCCCCCACAACCTGCTCCCTCTGCGGCCGCGGTTTGAATGGGCGCCCTGCATTTTGATTGGCTGCTGGACGTGGCGCCGGGCACCGCGCCCTCGCTTCCTCCCACCCCCAGGAAGCGCCGTTGTTAGGTCTCAGCGAGTCCAAACACTAGGTCCGACCGCCCACTTCTCCTAGGCAACGGGGCCCGCCCCTCCCCAGGCTCAGCTAACGCGGGGAGCTTCGGCCCCTTTAAATCCGGCTGGAGGGAGGAGCTGGATTCTGAGTGACATATGGCAGCTCACTAAGGTGGATTTTTTATTTTATTTTATTTTTTAATGTTTATTTTATTTTTGACAGAGAGAGAGGAGTTGTGGGGAGGCGGGGTGAGCAGGAGAGGGCAGAGAGAGAGGGAGACGCAGAATCGGAAGCAGGCTCCAGGCTCTGAGCTGACAGCCCTTTGCAGGGCTTGAACCTACAGACCAGAGATCATGACCTGAGCTGAAGTCAGAGCTTAACCAACTGAGTGAGCCACCCAGGTACCCCTTAGATGGCTTTTAAATGAGAAGAGTTGACTTTTGTCGATCCATAGTATAAAAAAAACATGGTCTGTCCACCTTAAAATGAAGTTGTAAAAATGGCTATTTGTCCTCAAGCTAAGCACAATAACGCGTTTCTAGTGCTGTATTTCCTATGCAAAGCGTGTAGGTGGAAAGTATACTAAATGTCTTACAAGGGATTTTTTTCATTTATTCCTGAATATTTTATGAGGTAACTATTAATATTATCCCCAGTGTCCAGATGAAGTTTACAGTTAAAGGTTTTTCTTTTAAATTTTCTTTTCAAATTTTTTTTAAAGCAAAAGTAGTTTTTAAAAGGCAAAAAGTGCACCATTTGCAACTACATGGATGGAACTGAAGGGCATTATGCTAAGTGAAATTAGTCAGAGAAAGACAAAAATCATATGACTTCACTCATATGAGGACTTTAAGAGACAAAACAGATGAACATAAGGGAAGAAAAACAAAAATAATATAAAAACAGGGAGGGGGGTACAAAACAGAAGAGACTCATAAATATAGAGAACAAACTGAGGGTTGCTGCAGGGGTTGTGGGAGGGGAGATGGGCTGAATGGATAAGGGGCATTAAGGAATCTATCCCTGAAATCATTGTTGCACCATATGCTAACTAATTTGGATGTAAATTTAAAAAATAAAAAATAAAATTAAAAAAAAAAAGAAAAGGCAACAAGTACAGGTAATAGAAATGTATTCAATGGGATATAAAGGGAAATCAGAAGTGCCTCCAACTATATAGAAAAACTGAATGGATGATAAAGTACTCATTCTAAAACTAACTTTAAAAATCATCTAGGGGTGCGTGGGTGGCTCACTCAGTCCGGCATCTGACTCTTGCTTTCAGCTCATGTCATGATCTCATGGTCCTGAGATGGAGCCCCACCAGGGGCTTTGTGCTGGGCATGGAACCTGCTTGAGATGCTCTCTTCCTCTCCCCCACTTGCACACAGGTTCACTCTCTGTCTCTCTAGAAAAAAAGATTCTAAAATTTAAGGTTAAGTTATAGAGAAACCATCAGAAAAAAGAATATAATATTTATCAGATCTATGGGAAAATAGTCATTCGGTTTGTAGGCAAAAGATATACCAAAGGAAAGACTGACAATCTCAAATATATAAAAATTTGAGAATTATGTGTAATTCAAAATAGTAACAATAAAATGATAAAATGCAAGTTAACAAGAAAAATATATTAAATATGACAGAAGATGGAAACATTTCTTTCAATTTTATAAGAAAAATAAGTTTATAAGTAGAATAAGAAAGAAAACAATATGAAAATGGGCAACAGTATTTCACACAAAAGAATCAACCTGTACACAAAATTAATTCATATAAAAATAGAACATAAACAGCCAATCATTAAATGCAAGTGTAAAAAAATTAGTTACAAGTAAAAAAAAAAATGTTTTGTTTTGTTTTGTTTTGTTTAATTTCAGTGCTGGTGATTTAGCATCAAAAGTAAAAGTATAGAGGCACCTGGATGGTTCAGTTGGCAGAGCATGTGACTCCTGACCTCAAGATCGTGAGTTCAAGCCCCATGTTGGCTATAGAGATTACTTAAAAAAAATCTTTAAAAAAAAAAAGTATACATTTCTAGTGACAGAAATTGGTATCTTTCTTGAAGGCAGAGACCATAATAATGTATGGGAAGAACCATAAAGATATTCACATCCTTTGATCTAGTAACTGTACTACAAAAATGTATTCTAAGAAAATATTTCCATGGGGCGCCTGGGTGGCTCAGTTGGTTAAGCGGCCGACTTCGGCTCAGGTCATGATCTCGCGGTCCATGAGGTCGAGCCCCACGTCGGGCTCTGTGCTGACAGCTCAGAGCCTGGAGCCTGTTTCGGATTCTGTGTTTCCCTCTCTCTGACCCTCCCCTGTTCATGCTCTGTCTCTTCCTGTCTCAAAAATAAATAAAACGTTAAAAAAAATTAAAAAAAAAAAGAAAATATTTCCGTAGAAACCAAAAAGTATGCAGGAAAACTGTCAATCCATATTGGCCCCAAACTGGAAAAATTCTGAATGCCCAACCATGAGGGAATGCGGTAAGTGGTTAAAAATGAGAAATAAATCCTATTAAAACTATTAAGTGTCCATTAAGTTTATCGCTAGGAGTTAAATAGGACCACAGACAATGCATGGCCTCAGAACCAAATCGTAATCTGTCCCCCAAGACCATAAGCCCAAAATGAGCAGGACCTTGTCTATCTCACTCTTGTCTCCCCAAGTGCCTGGCCCTGAACTGTTCACAGAACACTAACCACACTTCCCTCTTCTTATTCACTTTTAGAAGCTCCCCCAATTTAATTCCAGCCACAGAAATAATACTCCACAGAATCAAGCATCACCCATGAGCCATCTCCAGGTTGTATAGGGGAATTTTGATCTTTTATTTATTACACTGAGATGTACTTCTCTCTTCAAATCCTGTCCACAGCTGACCAGAAGAGAAAGTCACTTAATTCTGGGTACCTCAGGTTCCTCATATGGAAATTGAAGATGATAATGCTACCTACCCTAAAGCATCGTAATGAGGATTAAGTTAGATAATGTATGCAAAGTGCTTAGCATAGAGCCTGGCAGACGATTAATGCTCTGTAAATGTAGGCTACTAAATTGCATAGCTTAATAGAACTCTCCCAAACACTGAAAAACCCTATTCAAGGCTAGTGATGAGAAACTGGGATCATGCATTTTAGAAGCTCTCTGTTGTAATAATGACACATCTTATTTTATGAAGGATGAGGATTATGACTTAATCCCTGGCAACAACCACAAGATGGAACAGTCATTTTGTAATGGACTCACTGTAGTCTTAAAAATCAAAAGAGCAATGAAAACCCATCTTTAAGAGGGAGCAGTGCTAATCTCAGTTTTGCTCCAAGTTGATTAATTTTTTTTAGAACCTCAGATTTTGTAGGAAGATAAGAAAAGGGAATCTAGGGGCACCTGGCTGGCCCAGTCGGTGGAGTGTGTGACTCTGTCTCTGGGTTGTGAGTTCGAGCCCCACGTTGGATGTGGAGATTACTTAAAAATAAAATCTTTAGGGGCGCCTGGGTGGCTCAGTCGGTTAAGCGGCCGACTTCAGCTCAGGTCATGATCTCGCGGCCCGTGAGGGCTGTGAGTTCGAGCCCCGCGTCGGGCTCTGTGCTGACAGCTCAGAGCCTGGAGCCTGTTTCAGATTCTGTGTCTCCCTCTCTCTGACCCTCCCCTGTTCATGCTCTGTCTCTCTGTGTCTCAAAAATAAATAAATGTTAAAAAAATAAATAAATAAATAAATAAATAAATAAAATAAAAAAAAATAAAATCTTTAAGCGGTGCCTGGGTGGCTCCGTTGGTTAAGCATCCGACTTTGGTTCAGGTCATGATCTCACATTCATGAGTTCAGGCCCCATGTTGGGCTGGCTCTGTGCTGACAGCTCCGAACCTTGAGCCTACTTCATATTCCGTGTCTTCTTCTCTCTGCCCCTCCCCTGCTTGCACTCTGTCTCTCTGTCTCAAAAATAATAAATATTTTTTAAAAATTGTAATAATAAATAAAATCTTAAAAAAAATAAAAGAGAATCTAGAAAATGTACTTTTGGCCAACATACGACTCATAGGGTGAGCAACCGGAATGAACCTCATTTCGTTTCAAGGCTGGGTTTTCTGAGCCAGTGGCTAGCATCTGCCTGACTTGGGGCATAACGCACTCTTCAACACCCAACTGAACCCTGCTGTCCAGTTCAGGCAGAGTGTTTTGTTAATGCCAAAACAGCAGCCCTTTAAAATGCCTTATATTTCCAAATCTGTTTCCAAATTTGGCTCACTAAAATAATAGTTCCTTTGGGAGACTAAAGTCATAAAACCTTCTTGTCACGCAAATTGCTTCATCTATGTCTCAACTTTGGCTTCTTTAACCTATAAAATGAGATAATTGCTAGAAAAATCAAATTAGATAAAACATGTGAAACAATTTGATAAATGTGAAACATTACTGTATATAAATTTATATTGATATGTGTTCTGACCATATACAGTTGACTGTTAAATATATTTATGAGAATTACAATAGATAACATAGGGTGTCTGGGTGGCTCAGTGGGTTGAGCGTCTGATCTTGATCAGGTTATGATCTCAGGGTTGTGAGATTAAGCCCTACCTCTGACTCGAGATGAGTACAGAGCCTGCTTGGGATTCTCTCTCTCTCCCTCTCTCTCTACCCTCACACACACACACACACACACACACGCACTCTCTGTCCCTGAAACAACAACAAACAAACAAAAAATCAATAATGTATACGAAAATCACAAGCACACTGCAAGGAACAGAAGTTCTCCATAAATGTGAACTAAATCAGTACCAACTGTGTCTTCAGTCATCTAAAATAACTCTACTGATAATACTTTTCTTAGTTTCCAGTCTCATCCACAGCTAGCTACAAACTTCCTTCCCTTCATTTGAGCCCTTGATTAGCTCAGGCTTCAGAGAAATCAGTGTTCTTCCTGCTACTTGGGGCCAGTCTCACACCTGTACCCTGACTTTCATTTTCTCCATCTCCCAGGGGCCTCCCTACATCAAGTATCCCACTTTCCTTCCATCTTCAGCATCTCTCTCTTCTGAAAAAAATAAATAGATAAATAAGAGGGGTGCCTGTGTGACTCAGTCTGTTAAGTGTCCGACTTCAGCTCAGGGCATGATCTCACAGGTCATGAGTTCAAGCCCCGCATCAGGCTCTCTGCTGTCAGCACAGAGCCCACTTCAGATCCTCTGTCCCCCTCTTTCAATGTCCCTTCCCCGCTCATTCTCTCTCTCTCTCTCTCTCTCTCAAAATAAATAAACTTTAAAAAAAGAAAAGATGCCCACTCCTGTTGCTCTTTCCGCCCTCTGGCTCCTTCTCTACCTTTCCATCCCTCTTCACGTCAGTTCTCCCTTAGAGAAGGGCATGGCAGATGTAGAGGGGTATGAGGCACGTTGGATTCATGTAGAAGAGGCTGCCTCAGGCAGGGCTGGTGGCCTGGGCAGCTGGAAGTGGTAGAAGCCAGAAGGAAAACACAAGATGGTACCCTAAAGAAAATGCTGCAAACTTAAGACTGTCGTTAAAACCAAGAAAGAAGCAGGGGCCGTGGAGGCCCCAAATAATCAGATTTCCAGCAAACACAGGAATAGAGCTAAAGGTTAAGAACAAAGGTGCAAATAGAATAAGGGAGTCTGGGACTTCTCCACGGACACAGCTGACATGTCCATGGTTCTTTCTGCTTGGAGGCTAACCTCACAGTATGAGGTTGGGTCAATCATGACAGGGATCAACACAGGACACTTCTCTCTTCATGTGAGTTTCTTGAAGGCCAACACTCCCTTTCTGTACTTCTTTATCCCTCCTTTCACTCCTCAGTTTACTGCCAACTAACTTCCACCCCCCACTATCTCACCTTTGTGATAACAGTAAGAGGCAAGAGAGGTGCAAATTCTAACCCATGAGCTTCAACACTGCTTGAGCAGGGCTCTGCTCTATGAAAAAGTGCAGACACACCCTCCCTAAGGTCACCAATCACGTTACCGTCAGCTCTAATAAAAGCTGACCTCAGACCCTGTGTGACTTCACCTCTCTGCAGCATTAGCATGATTGGCCATGCTCCATTTTATTTATTTATTAAGATTTTATTTTTAAGTAATCTATACAGACGATGTAGGTCTCGAACCTATGACCCAAGATCAAGAGTCCCACACTCCACCAATGGAGCCAGCCAGGTGCTCCTCACCACTCCATTTTAGATCACTCCTCTGTTGTTTTCTGAACTCTCTCACCTCAGCTCCAGGGTTTCTATACCTCCTTCTCAGTCTCATTTTATTGCTCTTTCTTCTAGTGACAAGGGAGCTAGAGAACAAAAGGGAAGAACTTAGTCTGGGGGTAGAAATCAGTTAGTTTAGGGGCACCTGGGTGACTCAGTTGGTTAAGCGTCAGACTTTGGCTCAGGTTGTGATCTCGAGGTTCATGGCTCTCTGCTGTCAGCATGGATCCCACTTCAGATCCTCTGTCTCTCTTTCCCTCTGTCCCTCCCCCACTCTCTCTTGCACACACTCTCTCTCAAAAATAAATAAACATTTTTTAAAAATTTGTGAAATCAGTTTATTTTCTGGGAAAATTGAGTCTGAAGTGCAAATATAGATCTCCAATTAGATAAACGTATACAATGGCTGGAGCTCTGGCAGCCATTTTGGATCATGAAGACAAAAGCCACACCCTATGGACGGAGGAAGTGGAATTGGAAAGAGCCTGGATCCCCAATGACAAGGAGCTCCATATCAAGCTACTTCCTGACTTCTTTTACATAGATAGAACTGAGCTTCTGTTTTTTAAAAGCCACTTACTGGATTTTGGTTTTTGCAGCCTAATCCAAATTACCTACCAAATAAGATTCAAACATAACCAGTGACTTGGCCCCTGCTTACCCTTCCACTTCATCTCTTCCCATAGCATTTCACCGCTATTTGCTTGTACTTTGTTCCCAGCCATTTCAAACCACTTGTAGTTCTCTGAATACACTTTTGTGTCTTTGCATGTGTTTATCAGTGCTCCTGTTGGTGTCATGGAGCAAATGCCGTTAGCCTATCTCTACCCTCCTTGAATTGGAGTCTCTGCAAAGACTCCCACCCAGGCAACACAGTATTCTAGGAATTCCACAACATAAACCAGGCTGACAACAAGATGAGCTCTTAACTTGTGCAAAACCTGTCCCAAATAATCCATAGTTATTCTGAAAATAAAAGCTAGTATTTTTTTAAGATCCACCAGAGGGAGACAAACTGAAAGAAAACAGGTAGAAAGAATTCAGAAGCAAAGCAAGCACATTTGAAGCCTTCTAGATTAAGATTTAAAGAAAATGATTAACTCGTACTAATTAATGGTCTTTTAGGATACAAATCTATTACAATTTAGTCAATTTCATAACTTTTTACTTGTTAAAACATGGGCTATATTCTTCTGCTTTGTAGGTGTTCGTATTTAGTTGCATTTGAGGTCAGTAACAAAAAAGTGCATTAAGACTATAAAAATTAATCATTTTAAAGTCCAAAGGAAAGGGGCACCTGGGTGGTTCAGTTGTTTGAGCTTCTGACTCTTTTTTTTTTTTTTTAACGTTTTGTTTATTTTTGAGACAGGGAGAGACAGAGCATGAACAGGGGAGGGTCAGAGAGAGGGAGACACAGAATCCGAAACAGGCTCCAGGCTCTGAGCTGTCAGCACAGAGCCCAACGCGGGGCTCGAACTCATGGACCGCGAGATCATGACCTGAGCCGAAGTCGGCCGCTCAACCGACTGAGCCACCCAGGCGCCCCTGAGCTTCTGACTCTTGATTTCAGCTCAGGTCATTACCCCAGGGTGGTGAGATCAAAATCCGAGTTGGGATCCGCAATAAGTATGGAGCCTGTTTAAGATTCTCATTCTCTCTCCTTCTCGCCCCCTCCCCTACTCCTATTCTCTCTCTCTCTCTCAAATATAAATAAATAAAGAAGTAAATAAATAAGTAAATAAATAAACAAACAAATAAATAAATAAATAAAAATCAGTCCAGAGGACAAACTGGAAGTTGAGGAAAAGTGGTAAGAGCACAGCAGCTGAATTCCAGCTATGTCTCTGTCATAACTTAATGATAGGACCAGACTAGTCTCTGCTGCCATTTTCTTACCTGTGAAACACAATTACTGCATTAACTAATTATAGCCAGCAAGTATTGGCTCCCTTCTTTAGGTGAGATATATACATTATCTCATTTAATCTCCATAACCCTATAAGGTAGGTACTATTACTGTAGTTATTGCTGCTTTACAGATAAGGGGAAACTGAGTTTCCAGGAAGTTAAATAACTTGCCTGATACTGTACACTTATTAAGTCACAGAGCCAGGCTCAGGAATCAGGAAATTGGACACCATTGCCTGTGCTCCACACCACTGCTCTTTTTTTACGAAGATTCTTTCTGGTTCTCAAATTTCTGTGACTTTATGATAAGCATAAGAGTTAAACAAACGGGGGCGCCTGGGTGGCTCAGTTGGTTAAGTGTCCAACTTTGGCTCAAGTCACAATCAAGCCCCATGTATTGGGCTCTGTGCTGATGGCTCAGAGCCTGGAGCCTGCTTCAGGTTCTGCGTCTCCCTCCCTCTCTGCCCCTCTCTCACTTGTTCTCTGTCTCTCTCTCTCTCTCAAAAATAAAATAAACATTAAGGGGGAAAAAAAGACTTAAACATAAAGATAGTTTAAAATCTGTCATAGTTTGTATGTTCTTTCTAAATTCTAACACACGTTAGACCAAGAGCCTTGGAAGTATGTACCATAATATGCTTGTACTTTTTGATATGGTCTCATGATGAAATCTGTATGAATTCAGCTGTGATCACTCAGAGACACATTCTAAATACATTTACCAATACTACCAGTAATTTAAAACAATTACATTAAGCTAGTAATCCTTTTTTAATATAAAAAGAAAAGAACTCAGGGATTAGTAGATGTTCCAGCAGCTCTTTTCTCTTTGTATCATACTGGTTTCATTCCAGAGAAGATTAGTAAGATTTAAAAACCATTGGCAGCCCCAAGGCCTATTGGGTAACCAGTTTTTATATAAAGGAAGCTCTAGGGTTCACTTAGGAAGAACAATTTTTTTAAACAGGCCAGTTTTGACTTTCGTTGGTGTCTTCTTCCCATGGTACTTTGCCAACATGGCCCAAGGTCATTGTTTACATTCTGTTGAAAACATTTTGCTGACGCTTCCAAGTAGAATTTGAAGGGGTTCAGGACAGGCCCCCCAGAATGTGCCACTTTGGTGTGCGGATTATTTTGAGTTGAAAGCAATCAAGACTCTACTAGCTCAAGAGAAAGTTTTGCCTTTCCCTTAACTACATAGATGAATCTAAATGGATGGGGGGAGGTGGGGAAGGGGGGAGTCTTTCCAGAACAAGGGTTATTACCAGAGATAAATTTTATCTGAGTAACCCATCGTATGGCAGGGCAAACACCTAATTACCAAACATCTACTCTCCTTATTATCCTGTGAAGTGCATTCCTTTTTTTTGAAATCACAGACCCTTAGCCCCTTTTCTTTGGTTCAGGATGACATATATACTTCATTTTGCTTGATTGGCTGTAGAATTTCCATGCTATGTAGATTCTCTGTATGTATGCTATTAAATTCAATTTTCTCCTGTCAATCTGTCTCATGTCAATTTGGTTCCCAGTCCAGCTAGATGGACCATGAAGGGGACAAGAATTCTTGCTCCCCAAACAGGGGACAGGACATTCTTGCTCTCCCCAAAATTGTAGCTGCTTCCCCAAAGGGAATGAAAAATAAGACTAACTTACCTTTTGACAAGTATAAAAAAAGACGAGATGGTCTCAGAAAGAATGTTGAATATGTGTAAATCACTCAGCTGTCCATATTAACCCGCAAAGAGTTTATAATCTCATTTCTTTTATTGGTTAAATTTCAACCCCAGTACTGTCTAGAATGCCTAGAATGGTCTAGAATGATGTACATTCAGCTGTGTTTATAATCACTCTTTGGTTTGTGTGTTCATATAAATCAGTGTTCTCATTTAAAAAACAGCATGAAAAAGATTGTGCCAAGTGATTGCTACTTATATTTGTGGTTTTAGGAGAGCAGTTGCCAAGTGGGAAGCCACCTGGATTACAAGAATTACATACGTCCTCAGTCTTTCCAGAAGGGAGAAAAGGGAGTGTCTCTCCAGTTTTGTAGCTTCATGAATAATTCCACACCCATCCGCATGCCTTTACCCGTTTGCATAAGGCTTTTTTTTTCTTCTTCTTTTTTTTTAGTTTAAGCCACAGTCTGTTCTCTGAGTCACTCAGGAAAAAAAGAAATCCACAAAGAGAAAGAGTTTTACATGTTTTTTTTCCAAACACAATGATCTGGGGCACAACAGAGTTTAGTGTTCTCCTTAGATTAACATTTTCTCGGTTTCCTCTAGCATACAAAGATGAGTAAATGATGGCATTTTGCTGTCTTCTATGAGGAACAGTGTTTCACAAGCCATGGTGGAGGTTTAAATGGACTGTATGGGCTTAATTCACGTGAAACTGTGCCTAAATAATTTGTCTTGTTCACTCTGTCCTTTATTCCTCCCCAGCTGCGTTTCTTAAATATTATTAATTAAATTTCTGTACCACAAGCCTTTCATTGGCCCCAAATATCCACTCTAATTGACAACAGTTTAGCTTGAGCAGTTCGAGATTATATTCCTGAGAAAAGCAAATGAAAACAGACTCCTAGTTTATCGGTTTGCTCCCCCTCTCCAGAAATCTAATAAAGGAATGCAAACTGCTACCCTAGAAATCCATTCCACTATTTGAAAATCAAAAGCAGGCTGTCCAATATAAGCTACATGTGAATTTTAAATTCTCTAGTAGCCATATTAAGAAAATAAAAAGGGTAATTCATTTTAATAATATATTTTATTTAACCCAACATATCAGAAATATCATTTTAATACACAATCCACCTAAAAATCATTAGTGAGATTATGTCCTTTTCTCAGACACACAGTATGTATTTCACACTTACAGAACCAGCCACATTTAAGTGCTCAATAGCCACAATATTGAACAGGGTAGGTCAAAAGGATCTGCCTCTCTTTCTTTCTCTCATTGCATACAGGAATGAGAGAGCAGGGCTCTAATATGTGGGTTCAAATATTATTTAGTCAGGGGTGCCTGGGTGGCTCAAGGTGGTTAAACATCTGACTTTTCATTTTGGCTCAGGTCATGATCTCACAGAGATGAGATCAAGCCCTGTGTCAGGCTCTGAGCTGACCATGCAGCCTGCTTGAGATTTTCTCTCTTCTTCTTTCTGTCTCTCCCCCTGTGCCCTCTCTTTCTCTCTCAAAAATAAATAAACTTAAAAATTTTTTTTTTATTTAGTCAGTCATGAGAGGATTGCACTCTACCCAGATGACAAAAGGACAGAACACTATGTCTCCCCATTTCTCTGACCATGTGCTTCATGGCCTCTCTTCATACCTCCCTGGGACTTCATATACCCCTGCTAATGTGGGTCTGTGGTTTGAGGCTGTTTCTGACTTCATGAAATTGAGCCCACTCCGTGCTCATGTATGCCAGACTGTGCTCAATTAATGCTAGCTTCAAAATTATTCCATTTCCTTTTCCCCAGCTCAGAATCCCTGCTCTCTCCCTGCATGAATTTAGTATCCTTATCGCAGAAATGCCCAGCAAAGTACCAAGTCAGCAAAAGAGTGAGGACAAAGCATGAAAAGGATTGTGGGGACCCCGGTCTGAAACTCCAGACACCTGAGCCAAAGTTTATTTTTTATTTTTATTTTTTTGAGTAAACTCCATGCCCAACGTGAGCCTCAAACTCACGACCCAAGATCAAGAGTTGCACACTCCGACTGAGTAGACAGGTGCCCATGGGCCCTGAGCCAAAATTTAAAGATTCTTCTTGTACTGAGCTCAGGAAAAGGATAAAAAATTCCTTTAAAAAATATTATGGCAGGGGCACCTGGGTGGCTCAGTCAGTTAAACGTCTGACTTCGACTCAGGTCATAATCTCACAGTTCATGAGTTCGAGCCCTGCTGTCAGTGTGGACCCTGCTCTGGATCCTCTCTCTCTGTACCCCCCTCCTCTCTCAAAAATAAGTAAATATTTTTAAAAAATTATTTAAAAATATATGTATTATGGCACATTCCTGAGCTCCAAATCAACCTTTCCCGTTGTTTCTCTTGCTCCCCTCAGCCACTCCCCGACTGCCTTTTTTTTTTAACATAATGTTCCATTTCAGCATATCTACAAGCCCAGGATTACACCCAGGATTCTAAATGAGATGTGAGAAACTCATTTACGTAGACGAACCATTACTTCCTCTGCTCTATGAGGAAATACCCTGTTTGCAGCTAGACTCTCCGCGATCTTATTATCCAGCCCTAGGACTCTTTCCTCGTTATTGTCAGCAATTCTAACAATTAAGACTTCACTTAAATGTATTATGGATTCTACTCTAATGCATGATCTTCCAGCTTTGCGAGACTGAATTTCATTAGCCTCGTTTCTGCCCATTTCCCTAAGCTGTTTAAATCTTTAGTAATCTGGCCCATTCCTGGAATGTAGCAACTGATACTCCTTCATCACGGGTTCATCTGTAAATTGACCTTCTTACCTGAGTGCACAATGCACTCAATTCTCCCTTTGTGTTAAAAAGTACCTAGCACAGGGTAATACGGATGGCACACTGCCGGCAGGGGCCCTGCTTTTCTAGGCTGGGGGTGTGGTCTGAATGTGGGGTACCCGGCCCTGGACCATCTGAGCTGTGCTCCTTACTTCTCCCCACTCTGCACCTTGGAGTTGTAAGGGCGATGGGGAATCCTTTTCACATTCCCAGAGTTTTCTCTTCATTCCAACCTCCCTGCCCTGCTATAACCCTCAGCTCCGGCCACACTTGCCTTTCTGCTTCCATTTCTAGGGAGGGGAGAGGTTTTCACTGAGAAATTAAATCCACGCAGTGGGTATGGGGATTCTCTTTCTCTTCACTGTCCCTCCCACCCCTTCCACATTCCTCCCTCTTCTCTCCACCCCTGAACGTACTCAGAGCAACGACAGAAATGCCAGCTTTAATGATGGCTAGTAATGCCTCTCAGTACCAATTTTGCTGTTCACCTGGGTGCTCTGGGTTGATGCTTTGCCCCACTCAGTGCCGGTGGGGGTGAGGGAGGGTGGGGAGAGGGGGGAGCTGAGCTTTAACCTGGCGTCCGTCTCCCACCTCCTCCCCTGTTTTGTGTTTAACCACAATGGCTGAGTCTGTTTGGTGACAAAATGGTAAAACTGGAGTTTGAATCCAGGCCTTTGTGCCCCAGGCTTGTGTCGAGATCAGAACCAGGCTTCGAGGAAGATGAGCAGACAAGCGTGTGTGATTGTGGGAAGCAGACAGAAGCAGGGCGGGTGGCTGAGGCAGGCGGGCCAGGTAAGGTCACTGTGTCGGTTCAAGCGTGAGGTAATGAGGAACCTGGTTAAGACCAGGGGCAGAAACAAGGCAGTCAATGTGACAGACATCTTGAGGTGAGGAGTAATACAACTTGGGAACCTATTATATGAGAGTTGGGAAAGAGGGGGTGAGCAGCTGATACTGAAAGACCACGGAGCAGGTTGTCAGGAGGTGCCAGGAGGCCCAATCAAATCCGTTAAGCCTGTTAGATTCTGTATCCTCCTTTGTAAACTGATGTGGTTGGACAAACTGTCTCTCAATTACTTTCTACAGCCAGGGCTCCTTGGCTTTAATAGACGTCTGTGCTCTTCTCAACAAGTATTAAGCATTAAGCAATGCCCATCAACGTAAGATGTGTTTTCAAGAAACTGGCCAGTCTTCAGAGTGGTATAAGCATCATCTGAGGGATATGGTCCCATGAAAGTACTCACACGAGAGGTATCTCTTGCTTCTTTCACAGTAGATATCAGGAGCAAGACTTACTTAGACCCGGGCACCATATTCAACTCCCATGTGCTTCAGTTTTCCCATCTCTAAAATGGAAATGATAATAATAGTGACTACCATATTGGGTTGTTATAAGGATCAAATGAGTAAACTCATTTGCCTGGCACACAGCATTCAATACACTTGGTTATTGCCATTTCGTGTTTCTTGGTCCCTGAAGTCCCACTATTTAGTTTATCCAAATAGGACTTAATTGTTCCTTTGGGGGGGGGGGACAGGAAAAAAATTAAAGTAAGCCATTTTCCCCAAATCACAGTATGAATTAACTCATTAGAGTCCTTCTGATGTGAGCTAGAGCAAATTTAAATCAGAAGGAAGCTGGAATGGGGGGTGTGGGGCAGTGGTGCTGATGAGGAAGGGGGCTTGGGGCTTGGACAGTCAGGCAACAGCAGGGGGAGGACAGAAATGGCACTGCAAGAGGGGGAGAGGGGTGCAGGGTGAGGAGGGGAGGACGCAAGGTTACCTTTGTTTCCCATGCACCGCACCGGCCAGGGGGGTAGGAAGGTATGTGGGGAATTGGTCACAGGTCTTGGAAAGCCAGGGTCCCGGCTGCCTGGTCCCCTCTCCTTCTCTGACTCTCTCAGGAGGCCTGGGCAGGGGGGGGAGTATAACCAGGCCTATTCTCTCCCTGGCCATAAAGAGAATGAGAAGGAGCAGCCATGGCAGCTAAGGGAAAAATAAAATAAAGGGCCCATGTGGCCAGGGCCTCTGATAGCTATGGCTTCCACCTGTGTTCCTCCTTTCCACCAAAAAGAAACGAACCAATGGAGGAACAACAAGATAATCTCAGCCCACTTCGGGGCTTCCCAATAAAACTGCACATCTTTTAAGGCTTTGTCAACCATAACATCCAGGGGGGTCATTGCTGGAATAGGCTGTGGCCCAATCTCTCCGGATGAATGAAAACAATAACTTTCAGGACAAGTAGGTACAGTTTGTCACAATAGTTTCAGAATAGAATAAACGTTTAGTTCCTTGTTTCTAGAAACTTGGAAACAATCCTTCCAGATGTTAGTTATTTATTGTTGTTTTTTAAGTAGGCTTCGTACCCAACATGGGACTTGAACTCACAACCCTGGGATCAAGGGTCAGACGCTCTACTGACTGGGCCAGCCAGGCACCAGGTGTTTGGTATTTAATAATAACTCTCAACAAACATTTTCTCTCCTCAGATGTAGCTGCTGGTGTCTGAATTCTAGCTTGTTCCAGTGTGTCATGAGCCTCTGTCTTATAGTTAATGTTTAATATTTATACTAGACATATAGAACCAAACATTCCATCTTCACTTGGATGGTTTTCCTTTTAAAATATTGTTTTATGGTTGCGGGGCACCTGGGTGGCTCAGTCGGTTAAGCATCTGACTTCAGCTCAGGTCATGATCTCAAAGTTCATGGGTTCGAGCCCCATGTCAGGCTCTGTGCTGACAGCTCAAAGCCTGGAGCCTGCCTTGGATTCTGTGTCTCCCTCTCCCTGCCCCTCCTCCACTCATTCATTCTCTCTCTCTCTCTCAAAAATAAATAAACATTTAAAAAAATTTTAAATACTGTTTTATGGTTGGAATAATAATACTGTTTGTGTATTATTTTTAATATTTTTCATTTTTAAAATTCTTGTTCTGAACCGGGGATTTTAAAAACCATGCAATAGTATGTGAGGCAGTAGAGCACAATTTTCATAATCATATAGAGCTGGGCTTTAATCCATGCCTTAGTAGACTAGCTGTGTGATGTTGGAGAAGTTACTTAGCCTCTCTGTGTTCAGTCTCCTTATCTAAAAAATGGGATAATAATCGTTCCCACCACATGGAGTTGTTGTAAGAATTGCATGGTTAATGAATATGAAGCAGTTGGCACATAGTAGGTCATTAGTAACGGCGACTTCCTTTTTCTACCAATGTAAAGGTTTCCACAGATACCAGGTTTCTGTTGCAATAATGTGGATAGCAAACACCTCCAAAATCTCAGTGGCTTAAAACAACTACGGCTCATAGCTCTGTATGTTATTGGGGCGACTCTACCTCAGGCCGCAGGTAGAGGCTGCGCCTCTCTTTCTGGGAATAGGTTGAAGGGGCAGTGGCTAGCTGGCGTGCCTCTCACGGCACCCAGGATCACAAGAGGACAAGCCAAACCATGCAAGCTTATTTAAAACCTCTGCTCTTGTCCAAATCTGCTCTTCGTCCACTGGACAAAGTCACAGAGCCAAGCCCAAGCCAGTGGGCAGAAAGGTATACCCCACACCCCACGAGATGGAGGGGGAGAGAAATGGCTGAATAGCAATCTAATCTGCCACACCTGAGAGTTCAATTTTCGTAAATTTCTGAATTATATATCAACAAGTAAAGAGAACTAGAGAACCCAGATCAAGATTTCATTACAATTCCTTTCCTAATATTTTAGGAGGAAAAAAACAACAACCGAGAATGTACATTAAAATATAATACAATTTGTTTACCAGCATTAATAAATACGGAAAGGGTTTTGAAACTATAAAGCACAGTACGAATGTGAAAGGATTATTTTTCCATCTGATTTATTTCGTGACACAGTGATTCACTTTTATGGATGCTCTCTATAAATTGCCAAATATTATACGTTGAATTCAGCTTTCCTTTTAACCATCATATATCCACAGTTTTTTAAAAAGGCATAGTCATATCATGTTATTTATAGTGTTCTTATTGTGCTATTTTATGTTTTACTAACATAGGAATAGATTTTAAATGTTTTATTTTAAGTCATAGGCTATATACACCCTTGTCTAAGTATTCATTGAAAACATAGTACAGTACTGTACTAGGAGCTCTAGGGACTAAAAAAGTCTGCAAAATGATGTCATGGAAGAAATCAAAAGGCTTGGACTCTTGCCCTAGTCCTCCAACAGGCCACTGATATTCACACTTTCCATCTCTAGGGGCACTAAGAGGGGAAAAAGAAGTAGTCAACCAGGTGGTCGCTCTGGCTCCAAATGTTCTGTTTCTAGATAGAGGCTATGGTCCTGCTTTGTGAAGAAACGGGAATGCCCAGGGCATAGAGGAGGGAACTTGTATGTCATTTTACCTGTACCAAAACTCACAGGTGGTTCTGCACAGAAATGCTAGATCCAGGCTGTCTGGCTTTGAGTCCTGGCTCTGCCACTTACCTTGGGCATCTTAGGTAACCCCTCTGAACATCTGTAAAATGTTGATTAAAAAAACAGTACCTACCTCATAAGCATTTGTGAGGATTAAAATGAGTTAATCATCAAAAGTAGTTAGAACACTGCCTGATACCCAGGAAATGCACAATGTTAGTTATTCATTGCCTCCGTTAAACAGTTTAAAAGTTTGTGTGTGGTTATTTTGTTCCTTACAGAATCACTAAATAATTTTAATCTACAATAGTTCCTTTTTCACTCATCAGAGAAACAGTGCCTATTATCCAGTTAGAAAGGAAATCTAAGTTATTATCTTAGAAGTAATTCAATCATTAGCATCTCCAGTAGCTTTACATTGTGGATAAGAACCAGAGTCTATTTAAGAAAGACTGGTCTGCCAGGTTGGCTCAGTCAATTAGGCGTCCAACTTCCACTCAGGTCATGATTTCTTGGTTCGCCAGTTTGAGCCCCACGTCGGGCTCTGTGCTGATAGCTCAGATCCTGGAGCCTGCTTTATTTATATATATATATATATATATATATATATATATATATATATATATTTATATAAATATAAATATATATATTTATATTTATGTATATATTTAAATTTATATATATATAAAGGGAGATTGAGGTAATATTACTCCCTTTATATATATATATGTGTGTGTATGTATATGTGTATATATTTATATATATATAAATTTATATATATAAAGTAATATTACCTCCCTTTATATATATATATGTGTGTGTGTGTGTGTGTGTGTGTGTGTGTGTGTATGTATGTATAAAGGGAATATATATGTATATATATAAAGGGAGTAATATTACCTCAATCTCTTTCAGTCCATTACAACTCCATCTAGGCTTGTATGCTTTTTTTTTTCACTCCCTACTAATGTTAGTAAGAAAAATCAATCAGAAAGGATATAGATAATCCTTATTTGATTTGTTTCTTCCCTGTCTTGACCTTTGATGATGTCTTCACTCACCTCCACTTTCACTGATTATAGCATTCAAAACATAATCGTATCATTGGTTTCATTTTGTATTATTAAAAGCTTAGAAACTGGTCACTTAATATTTAATTGATGATTATTTGCCATTATTAAAAATTCTATTAAATTCACAGACCCATTTTCATAATTACCATTTTACTTTTTAGCATGTTTATTTTTTTTTAAGTTCATTTATTTTTAGAGAGAGAGAGCATGCACACACATGCAAAGCGGTGGAGAGGCAGAGAGAGAGAATCCCAAGCAGGTTCCACACTGTCAGAGCAGAACCCCACTCCGGGCTCGACCTCATGAACCGTGAGATCATGACCTGAGCCGAAATCAAGAGTAGGACGCTCAAATGACAGAGCCACCCAGGCGCCCCCAGCACGTTCATTTTAAATGCAATAGGGTAATGAAATAGTGTTTCTCCATCACAGCATAAAAGTTTACAGTAAGTGGCTACTATCTTGCTCTTTCAACCAATTAAAACACTGTCTTCATATTTATTTTGGGGGATCCTGCTCCGTCTCATGACATAGAAACATTATGAGCACAAAGCTAAGCCTTGATGCTCATGAAACCATGATAAACGTGTTCTCCTTTGTTATTGTCAAATAACGTCTGCCCTTCCCATACACACCCCTACCCACCACCAGCTGCAGGGAAACACCAGTGTTCCATGCTGTGTTCAGCACTGTCAGGATGCACCGTGAATACTAAAACGTAAGCCTGTACAGCACTGTAACCAAGGAGCTCAGAGAAGCCATGAGGAATGGCATTGCTACCGAAGATGCCAAACCATGTGAAGAGTTAACTGTTCAACCCAACATTCACTTCACTAGCTGCGGGAAACGCTCTAAAACTCACAGCGACCTTCTTGCACAACTCAAGGGCGGGGGCACCATTCATGCAGTTATGCCTCCCAGCAGCCCTGTGAATTTGCTTTTATTTGTCCATCCTGGTTGGCTTTTTTAGAGACTAAAAAAATAATTCAATCAACTAAAACTCCCCAATTACCAGCATTTTCTCAAGATTAGAAGAGCAGATAATAAAGCTCACCCAAATCTCAGAGACATGGTCTTTGCTTTCAAAGCTGTTGGTCTGATGTTTTCAGATCTTTAAAGAAGCTTGACTTTCTGTAAAAGACCTCAGTGTATGTTAATCATTAGCACTAAGGATCATAAGGTCTAGAATATCATAAAATGTCACCATCATTGTCTATCAACAAAGAGCTGTGCAGCAATGACATGGCCTGGATTTCTGGCAATTTAATAAATGTACAATTAATATGATGGATTTCAAACCTGTGCAAGACTGACCATATGAATGCATTTATACATTAGGGAAAAGATCTTCTGTAAGATTGTGTCCATATTTTGGTATTAGAAAAAGTAGTTATCATAAACATGCATCTGATTTTGTGTTTGCGTTTTTTTAAAAACATAAACTGATTGAGTTTGTTAGTCTCACAAAGGCTACTGAGGCCTTTAATTTTTTCATAAGACTGGAAAAAGAAGTATTTTTGCAAAACAGAATGAGGATTAATAATTTAGTTATTTGAGAATACTACGTATACAAGAGTGAAACCACACTCAAAAATTAATCAAGAAGAGCTATGGAGGTTTTGGGCACCTGGGTAGCTCAGTTGGTTAAGCTTCTGACACTTTATTTCAGCTCAGGTCATGATCTCACGGTTTGTGAGATCGAGCCCTGAGTCGGGCTCTGTGTTGACAGGCATAGAGCCTTCTTAGGATATTCTGTCTCTCTCTCCTTCTCTAGGTCTCTCTGCCTCTCCCCCACTGACCTCTCTCTCTCTCTCTCTCTCTCTTAAAATAAATAAACTTAAAAAAAATCAAAGACATATAGTCCCAGCTCTCTCCTTCTCATGGGCTATCACATTTGCTTTCCTAATATTCTTCCAAAGATACTTCCTGTGTGTGTGTGTGTACATTTTATGTAAAATGGCATTTTTGATTAGGAGTTTTCTGTCTTATATTTTCGCATGCATAGAAACCATAAACTGTTCTGTGTGAAATGTCTTAAAAATCATAACAACTGTTTAAAAATATCCTGATTTCCTTTCTCTAAAGCACCACATTTAATGAAATGCACTCAGTTGCCTGACTCGTATGTCAGAGCAACTCTGTCAGTTCTAAAATGCTGCCCTAGTCTCAGAATTCACTTTACTATTATTATCTGATTCCAAGCACTTAAGATTCTCCAGAATTCCGATGAAAATATTACCAGGATTCAAAATAGGAAAAAAAAAAATGCTAGCAACAGTCCGTCTTTAATTAAAATTGTCCCTTCACTAGCAGATTCTTTGCTTTCCTTTAGTTGTGCTGGGTGTTTGAGAGCTTACCAGTGACATAACAGTTCAGATTGCCAGCGGTTAATTATCAGTACTGTGAATGTGTTCATGGAAGTTCTGATGAACGTTTAATCTTTCAGCAATGGTGTTCGGTACTGTTCTAGTAGGCAGAGAAAGCCACAGCAGATGGTTCCGGCTTGTGAACAGCAGGTAGAAAGCTGTAGAGTGGACTCAGATGAAGGAGGGGTTCGGACACCAGCCAGAAGAACTCAGATTTAATGTTGCTGTCAACAGGAAACTGCTGAAGGTTTCTGAGATTATACTCTAAAAGTATGTTCCCGCTCTGGATTGGAGGAACATTGAGTGGCAGGGGATCAGGAATTAGAATGGCCAATTCTAATTGGCTCTAGTAAAATTCAGATTTGGGGTGACGGAGCCTTAGGCTTCTGTGGCAGCATAAAAATGTGGACATTCTGATAGAAAAACAGACAGGACTTGGTGACTAAGCAGAAATGGAGAAGAGGGAGAGAGATGAGTCAATGATGACACCACGATTCTGAACATGGCTTGGAAAGTGGTAGCACACAGGCAGTAGGAAGTCACAAGGAGGGAATTTGACTTTTTTGTAAGGAACCTGATAAATTTGGCTCCAGACAGGGTGAATTGGAGCCAAAAGTTTGGTGGAAAGTTGAAGATGTGTAACTAAGGCACAAGTCAAAGGATAGGATTGAAGATTTTATATATATGTAAAATATGTATATGTGTATATACATATATATATATGTGTGTGTGTGTGTGTGTGTGTGTATGTGTGTGTGTGTATATGTATTTTTTAATAGAATATTTCAAATACATCAGACGTAGACCAAACAGTAAAAAACCCCATCATCACCTGGCTTCAATAATGATCGGGTCTTAGCCAACCTTGTTTTATCCAGACTCTCCACCCCGTATTATTCTGAAGCATATTCCAGACATGGAGAGACAGATTTAAAAGTATGAAGTACAGGGGCACCTGGCTGGCTCAGTCGGTAGAACATGTGATTCTTGATCTCGGGATGTGGGTTCAAGCCCCAGGTCAGGTGTACAGATTATGTAATAAAAAAGAAAAGTATGAAGCACAGAAAACATAGATTTGGAAAGACCGCAGAGAAGTTTAAAGGACACCCTCTCATCTTACCAATGAGCAACACTAAAGATTAGAGATGGTAATGAATTTCCACTAGTTTAAAAAAAAAAAAAAAATACAACTGTGGAGCTATAACTGGAACCCAGTTCTCTGCAAACAGTTTTGTCAACTTTTCATCTTTGAGATGAAATGAGAAAAATAAGGATGACATGTGAATTCTTCAGAAAGCTAAAATTCAAAACATTACTGTTTGCAAACATTTTACAAATTACTCTTTGTAAACATATTTATAAAGTTAACGTTTGTCTTGTATTCACTTCATTTGTAATTCTGTCAAATAACACCACGGGTGCCATACATCCTAAACAGAATGAGAACATAGGCCCTCACACTAACAGTGCAACAAGAAAACTGCTTACTTAATTATCGTTTGTTGGTGTTCATACCGTGGCCCTCCAGCCTCCGGGGGGGTCACTGTAAGCATGCCTTGGAGACAACAAAAGGGTCCTATCTGTCTGGAGTCGGTTTACTTTTGGCTGCCAGGAAAGTCACCTTGAATGACACATCACTTCTCAGACCATGCCTCCCTACATTTGTAGAGCAAACTTTGTGTTGATTGTGGTGAGCAGAAAATATAACAAGGCAGTAAGAGGTGTATATAAATTCCATAGAAGGATGCAAGCTGAGTAACATTCAGCCTGCACCAAAAAAAAAAAAAAAAAAAAAAAAAAAAGTTTTTATCAGAAAATACGACAGTTCATGGGTCCAACTTAGATTTAACTTTTTACTTAATCAGTGTGAGTCATAGTTTAAATATCTGGCAATGTTCTTTGCGAAGATGTGATGAAGCCAAAAAAAAAAACAAAAAAAACAAAACAAAAAAAAAAAACTTTGGCTTTTTTTTTTTTTTAAATCTGATTAAATTCTCATGATGAGCCTGTGAGTTAGGTACTCTTTCCCCCACCACTGTCTCACTCACCTGCTGCCTTGAAGGAAGTGAGAATTTCAAAGAGGGTGGTCTATTGCCCAATGCGATAAAACAGTTCAAAATGAGAGCAGGCAGAACATAAGAAGGCAACTGAAGGACACATGAATAGAAGTGGGAACAGAAGCCAGTCAACGAGCCAATGAGGCTGACCAGTGGGGTTACATTATAGCCCAACACTATTTATTTTTGTTTAAATATAGTCTTCTAGGGGTGCTTGGCTGGCTCAAGTGGTACAGCATGTGACTCTTGATCTTGGGGTTGTGAGTTCAATCCCGTCGAATGTAGAGATTACTTAAAAAAAAGATGTTAGTGCCCACTGGTGATGGTTTAAAAAGTTGAAGATTTAAATACATATAATCTTCTAAAAATACTGATTTGCAAAGCTCTCATCTCTCTATACTGCTTTTATTTATACATTTATACACAAGTTTGAGACTACTGAAAAAGTGCCCTTTCTCTATTGTTATCAACACTTTTAAGGCCCCTTTTATATGTTGAGCATGGTGGTGATGCTTGGATTTCAGCCTCCCAATGCACCGGCTACAGCACCGTGGGACCTTAATGGTTGCCTCATCCTTGAAATCAGACATACTTACCACTCAACAGTTAGCAAACATAGAATCAGGATAGAGAAAGCCAGAGTCTTGAGGGTCACATTCTTTGGGGAACCTCTGACCTCGTACTTTCCTTTGGGTGGGGACATTAAGAAACTACCTACTGAGGGACTCTAGTTAGTTCCATAAATCTCTGCCACGCCCCTTTGGGGAGGATGTTTAGGATATAAAGCTTAAGTGTCAATATTTATGTAACATACTACCTAAATCCTGCAAGTAAACTGAAACTAACAGTTTTTAAAGAAATGAAAGAACTGATGTATCAAAGCAAAACACCTATCCTTCGTTCCATTATTTAATATTATCAATTGAATTAGCAAATTGACATTAACATAAAACTGTAATTGCAATGCAGCATTAACATAACTTGATATTATTTTGATAAGCAGCCCATAATAAGTATAACATTGTGGAATGTTATATGTTAAGCCAAATGGTGGAAAGAGCCTAAATGTCCATCAACTGATGAATGGATAAAGATGTGGTTTATATATATAATGGAATACTACCTGGCAATGAGAAAGAATGAAATCCGGCCATTTGCAGCAACGTGGATGGAACTTGAGGGTATTATGCTAAGTGAAATAAGTCAGTCAGAGAAAGACAGATATCATGTTTTCACTCATATGTAGATCTTGAAGACCATGGGGGAAGGGAAGGGGAAAAAATAGTTACAAACAGAGAGGGAGGGAGGCAAACCATAAGAGACTCTTTTTTTTTTTTTTTTTTTTAATTTTTTTTCAACGCTTTTTATTTTTTATTTTTGGGACAGAGAGACAGAGCATGAACGGGGGAGGGGCAGAGAGAGAGGGAGACACAGAATCGGAAACAGGCTCCAGGCTCCGAGCCATCAGCCCAGAGCCTGACGCGGGGCTCGAACTCACGGACCGCGAGATCGTGACCTGGCTGAAGTCGGACGCTTAACCGACTGCGCCACCCAGGCGCCCCCATAAGAGACTCTTAAATACAGAGAACAAACTGAGGGTGGATGGGGTGCAGGGGAAAGGGGAAAGTGGGTGATGGGCATTGAGGAGGGCACTTGTTGGGATGAGCACTGGGTGTTGTATGTGAGCCAATTTGACAGTAAGTTATATTAAAAAAAAATGTTTACCAAGCTGAAGGGAAAACCACTGAGAATAAAACATATTTCACACTGATCTTTTAAAGAAGCACCAATGAGGGGCGCCTGGGTGGCTCAGTCGGTTAAGCGGCCGACTTCGGCTCAGGTCATGATCTCGCGGTCTGTGAGTTCAAGCCCTGCATTGGGCTCTGTGCTGACAGCTCAGAGCCTGGAGCCTGTTTTGGATTCTGTGTCTCCCTCTCTCTGACCCTCCCCCGTTCATGCTCTGTCTCTCTCTGTCTCAAAAATAAATAAATGTTAAAAAAAAAAAATTAAAAAAAAAAAAAAAGAAGCACCAATCATTTCTTCCAGTTTCCATCATTTACTTTCTTCCTAACGTTCATTTATTCAACAATAACCCAAGTGCCAATGTGCCCGCAGCACACTGGGGACACTAAACGAAACTATCACCATTCTGAGTCTGACTGCTCGCTGTGCAGGTGTCCGGCTCTGACAGCAGCTCCAAGAGTATTGGGGGAAAAAAAAAAGGCTTTGTCTAGACAGAAAAAATTTTATTTTATTTAGCAATTCATTTTCCGATTTTTTTTTAATTTATGAGAGCTAAAGGGAAATAAATATAATACGGTGGTATAAATCTGATACTCAATTTAAAAAAATTTTAATTATGTTAAATTTTTTTTGCTTCATGTACATGTCCCATTGATTCAAACCATACAGTAATAAGATACAGAAATTTCATGGACAACATACACAATAAAAAATTGTTCAGTGGTATAACAAGTCATTTTTGAGAATTACTTTTATCATGTTTTCTAATAATGTCCATAAGATTAGCACCTGTAACCAGATCATTCTGTGTCTGTTTATCTTTCTGTTGTTCCTTTCTTTTCTGGTCATGAAGGTAAGGGGAGTTTAGTAACTGTGGGGGAAGAATGGATCCTGTGGGTTTTACTCTTTTTGCAATATCCCAGAAGAGTCTTTTTGAATTGTTATTGATGAAAGTAATCGCTGTTCCATTTTGACCTAATCTCCCCACTCTTCCAACCTGAAATGAAATGCAAAGGACATTTTCAAAATGTTCATATAAAACCTTAATGTCTCTTGCAAGAAAATTAAGATTAGTATTTAAAGAGGCTTTACTAAGATTAACGTTCATCATTCCCATAGCACTTTTTGTATTGTACATCTCAATGTATTTTGTGAAATCAATTTAGGTAGACTGCCACCAGCATCTTTTTAATGAAATAGCTCAAACAGAAAATACGAAAGTGATCACATATAATACCAGTAAGGATTGTTTGTGAACCCTGTGTTTCAGTTCCGGTATCTTGTGAGGGGGTGGCCAATGACATGAAGATGTTTCTTACTGTGGATAGGGGTAAGGTAAAAACTTTCTGAAAGCTACTGCTTTTAGAGCAAGAGGACTCTTTAGAGTACTTCAGTGCCTTGAAATGTGAGATTTAAGTGAACTCATTTTTGCATAAAGTTCTCATTTTGATAAAATTAAATGAACACAAAATTGTGATGGAAATACATGATAAGGAACAAAATTTACTTGTCTCCAAATATACTGAGAAACTCTTCAGAAGAAGGGGGTAAATACACAGTCATGGTCAATTTCTGCTCCTTAACTGAAATGTAGAACAAAGTCTATATTCAGAGTATTTAAATGATTAGATCGTTGCTGCCAATATATAGGACATTTTTAACGTTGTAAAAACAAAACAAAACATGGCCATCTATGGAATGAGACTGGGCACAAGAGAAGAAATGTTGCTTTATTTATGTTACTGAATTTTTCCAATAAAACTAAAAACTAATATAAAATATAGCTGCACTCATGTACTGGAAGAGAAGATTTGTGAATCATGTATCTGATAAGGATCTTCTAGAATATATAAATACCTTTTACAACTCAATAATAAAAGGACAACCCAATTAAAAATAGGCAAAGAATTTAAAGATATTTCTCCAAAGAAGATACACAAAGGGCCAGTAAGTACATGAAATGATATTCATTAGTCATTAGGGAAATGCAAATCAAAAGCACAAGGAGATATCACTTTATACCCATTAGCATGGTTATACTTAAAAACATAAATAACATAGGTGTTGATAAAGATGTGGAGAAACTGGAACCCTCATATATTGCTGGTGAGAATGTAAAATCATGAGGCCACATTGGAAAAGAGTCTAGCAGTTCCTCAACGTGTTACACACAAATTTACTATATGACCCAGCAATTCCATTCCTAGGTGTGTCCCCAACAGAAATGAAAATGAACATATGTTGGCAAGGATGTACAGAAAGAGTAATACCAGTACACTGTTGGTTGGAATGCAAATTGGTGTAGCCTCTGTGGGAAGCAGCATGGAGTTTCCTCAAAACATTGAAAATAGAATTACCATATGATCTAGTAATTCCACTACTGGGTATTTACCCAAAGAGCAGGAAAATACTAATTCAAAAAGATAATATGCACTCCAATGCTTATTGCAGCACTATTTAAATTTTTTTTAACATCTATTTATTTTTGAAAGACAGAGACAGAGACAGAGCATGAGTTGGGGAGGGGCAGAGAGAGAGAGGGAGACACAGAATCTGACGCAGGCTCCAGGTTCTGAGCTGTCAGCACAGAGCCCAATGCGGGGCTCAAACCCACAAACCTTGAGATCATGACCTGAGCTGAAGCCAGACACTTAACTGACTGAGCCCCCCAGGCGCCCCTGCAGCATTATTTACAATAGCCAAATTATGGAAGTAGTCCAAATGTTCATCCATACATGATACATGAATGGATAAAGAAGATGTGGTGTGTGTGTGTGTGTGTGTGTGTGTGTGTGTGTGTGTGTGTGTATAAAATGGAATATTATTCAGTCATAAAAAAGACTGAAATCTTGTCATTTGCAACAACATGGACCTAGAGAGTATAATGCTAAATGAAATAAGTCAGAGAAAGACAAATACCATGTGAGTTCACTCATATGTGTAATTTAAGAAACAAAACAAATGAACAAAGAAAAAAGGAGATAAACCAAAGAACAACTTTTAACCATAGAGAACAAACTGATGGTTACCAGAGCGGGGAAGGGAAAGGGTAAAATAAATGAAGGGAATTAAGAGTACACTTATCATGATGAGCACTGACTAAAGTACAGAATTGTTGAATTACTATATTGTATACCTGAAACTAATATAACACTGTATGTTAACTAGACTGGTATTAAAATAAAAGAAATGAAAACCTACATCCACATAAAAACTTGTACATGGGGCGCCTGGGTGGTTTAGTCGGTTAAGTGTCCGAGTTCAGCTCAGGTCATGATCTCATGGCTTGTGAGTTCAAGCCCCACGTCAGGCTCTGTGCTGACAGCTCAGAGCCTGGAGCCTGCTTCAGATTCTGTCTCCATCTCTCCCTCTCTGCCCCTCCCCTGCTCGTGCACTGTCTCTCTCTCAAATATAAATAAACATTAAAAAATTAAAAAAAAAAAACTTGTACATGGATACACACAGCATTATTCATAGCAAACAGAAAGTAGAAAAGTAGAAACATGCTAAATGTCTAGCAACTAATGAACAAAGAAAGGCAGTATATCTTTGGAATATAATGTAGCAATAAAAAATGTACAGATACATGCTACAACTTGAGTGAAACTTGAAAACACTGTGATAAGTGAAAAAAGGCAGAGAAGAGTACATACCTATGATTCCATTTATAGGAAATGTCTAGAAGAGATACATCTATAAAGACAGGCATAGAGTAGTGATTGCTTAAGGTGTGTGTGTGTGTGTGTGTCTTTGTGTGTGTGTGTGTGTGTGTGTGTGTGTGTGTGTGTGTGAGAGAGAGAGAGAGAGAGAGAGAAGGAATGGGGAATGACTGCTGAAGGGACAGGTATGGGGTTTCTTTTCAGGATAAAAATATTCTAAAATTGACTGTAGTAATGGCTGCACAACAATATGAATATGCTAAAAACCAGTAAATTGACTTTCAAGTGGTGAGTTGTATAGCATGGGAGTTCTATCAATTGAGACATAATTTATTCTGAGATATTTTATGCTGTAACATAAGCTGTTCAAGAACATAACTGCAATACTCTCTAGACTCTAAAAGCTGACTCAACAAATTCCAAATTATGTGCCCAGAAGTCCCTGCCCCCTAAGTTAAAAGCAAACACTTGGGAATACCTACTAGAATTTAAAATACACATATCCTTAAAAAACAATAATAAAAATAGAATAAAATAAAATAAAATACACATTCCTTTGACCTAGCAAGTCTCCTCCAAGTCTATTTTATAAATATACTGCATGAGAGAAACAACTGTATAGATGGATGTTCACTGCAGCATTATTTAACAACAGAATATTGGAAATATTTGATTATCCATCAAACTGTAAAGGATTTATTGAATTATGGTAATCCATACAATACACTACCATGTAGCAATGAAAATAGATCAAGCCCAATTGAAAGCAAGTAAAAACATTGGAAGAGTTTAGAACAGTGCCTGGCCATATAGTAAGCACTCCATACATATCAATATTTTTTAAATGGTACCTATTATGTGTGCTAATAAGGAAAGATGCCTAAGATATATTTAATAAAGAAAGCAAGGCATAGAACAGTTGGAGTAATGTGGTCCCATTTACGTAATAAGCGTAACATGGTACGCATATACATGTGTACTTGTGCATAAACATGCATTTTATAATTTCTGCACCATTAACTGTTGTAACCACTCAAAAATAGGAGGGTTACCTTACAGAGACTTATTTTTCACTTTATATCTTTCGTTATTTGTATTATTTTTTATTGTGTATATGTACCGTTCAATTACTGAAGCAAACAAACAAAACATACCCAGATTTAAGAACTAGAAAAGCAGAAGGATATGGGGCCATTCTGAGTAGAGGTTAGAAACTCTACATACTCAACACCCCCTGAGGCCATTGCTCGGGGTACACTGTGAATGTGAACGATAACTCATGAATAACTGAGAGCAATAGGGTTGACTTTGGGATAGCAAGAAAAAGTTACATAATTGTAATCAGCATGCTCTATTTAAGAAGCAGAGAAGCTTCTTAAGTATTTTAGTATTTTTAGAAAATTATTAAAAATTCAAAAGAAAATAAACTTCATTTATGTGAACAATCAACTCCTGTGTAATACTCAATTCCCTGATGCACAGGTAAATGAGGTGGGACCAAAGGGAGAGAAAGAGAGAGAGAGGCACTGCTATATTACTAAGTCTGAGTAAAAATAAAAGCAACAATGCATTAAAGGCACTAAAAGCGTTTCAGTGGGTGATCCAAGTAAATGTGGCATTCAGAGGTAATTCTAAGAACATTACAGAAAGGCTTTACTTGAAAAGTCTGTAAGTGATGCCGGAGAAGGAAGACAGGTAGCAGTCAGTGAGATAACACGACGCTAAGAGAAAGCTCTATTTCTGCTAGAAAGAAGAGCCTGCTGTTATCTTTGGCAGCAAAATAAACAAAACTTTAATAGGCGAAAGACTAGAACAAATAAGGATGTGAAGAAGAGATGAAGACAAGATTCCTAAAAAAACAAATACTTTAACGGATCAATTTTATTTCGGCCAGATAGACCAATTTAAAACAAAGCCTTTTCTTCCCCCTGATTATAAACGCTATTTAATATGCTCGCTAAGTAAGAAATAGAAAGGAAATTAAAAACAAAAACAAAAACCACTACTTAAAATTTTATTAAACTGATATTTTAGGTTATTTCCAATTGTTTAGAAAAAAATTTTTTTAATGTTTATTTTTGAGAGAGAGACAGAGTGTGAGCGGCATAGGGCCAGAGAGAGAGGGAGACACAGAAGCTGAAGCAGACTCCAGGCTCAGACCTGCCAGCACAGGGCCCAAGGCAGGGCTCAAACTCAAGAATCATGAGATCATGACCTGAGCCGAAGTCGGACGCTTAACTGACTGAGCCACCCAGGCGCCCCTCCAATTATTTTTTTAATCCATTTTAGGCACACATAGAGTTTTTAAAAACAAAATTTAGCTTATATACATGTATGTTTTAAAAGCAAAACTATATAAAGTTTATAAAATCTTTTTAGGTCTATGATAAAACTTATTTTTTCTTTTTTAGAATACTGTCTCACTTTTTTTCATTTATTTTATTTTAGAGAGAGAGAGCAAGCAAGCAGGGGAATGGGGCAGAAGGGGGGACAGAGAGAGAGAGAGAAAGAGAGAGAGAGAGAATCTTAAGTCCTGACTCAGGGCTTGATCCCACAACCCTGGGATCATGACCTGAGCCAAAATCAAGAGTCAGATGCTCAACCAAGCCACTCAGGCACCCCAAAACTTTTTATTTTTTAGTTACCACTCTATTGATAATGCCTTGCCCAAGAGAACTCAGGGAGGAAACATAAAATCTCTTTACCTGATGCACGTACTCATCCATACTTGAAGGCATATCGAAATTGACAACCAGCCTGACACTGATCAAGTCCAGGCCTCGTCCCAGGACTCCGGTGCTCACCACAACTTCATAGTCTCCTTCAAGTAATCCCTTCCCCGAAAAGCAACAAACTTCATTATTCAGAATTTATCTTATGTGGTTTTATCTAATTCAGATACCTTTTCTTCTTTTAATACTTTCTTCAACATTGTTGTTGCAGTATCTTTTCAGTAAGTAAAGGTCTTAGAATACCTGAGAAATCTGTGTGGTTTAAATTCTTCCCAACCACCCCCCGCCCAACCCCATCAAATGTTTTCTCTTAATGTACTCAAGCAAACCCTTTCCAAGGGTGAACTACTGCTCTGCCCCCGTCTAAACTGACCTGATTTCAGAAATGGTAGATTCTGAATTAGTAATCTATTTAGCAGATAACCCTGTAGGGAACAGGCTTATTGCTCCCAAGACACAGAAGCCTGAGCAAGAGGAACAATTAGCTGACAGTCACTGCTTGCCTGAAGTTCTTGAAGTCATTAAAAAAAGGTCGCTTTAAAAACCAGCTGGTAATAGGGGGTCCCTTGAAAACAGAATGCTGAGTGCCAAACCTTCAAAATGTTTTTCCTTTCTGTTTGTGACTTCTCCGAATGTATAGACACACTTTTTAGACCAGTGATTTTCTGCACTGCCTCACTCAGCAGATCTGCTCCCAGCTTGCAGTCCACAAATACTAACACTGGAGGCTTGAAGAGTTTCCTATCCTGAAAAACGAAAAACATATGTCTAAAATTACTCATACAACATAATTTACAATGGGAAGTTTTTCTGAAAGCATTAGTATAAGCTAGTTATCAACAGGCTTATAGAGGAAAAATGAGTGTTAAAATGAATGTTTTTTAAATATGCACAAACAGAAGCACAACAGTCTACTGCTGTTCATATTTCTCCAATACTTCATTAATATTGCAAAAATTATTTTAAAATTTTGAGTGCAATTTAAAATTTTAAATACTGTTCATAAGTAAATACAAACATATTTAACTTAATACCTTATTTATAAGTAACTGTGCAACACATATCACCCAGTTAACAAATTTCTGCTTAAACAAGTTACCGCTAAAAGATTCTATTTCCCAAGGACAGAATGATCAAGAAAGAACTTGTCTTTAACCCGATATATAAAACTACTAAAAATTTTTCAAACAAAAAATATTACTAAAGAATAGTCTTGATATTTAAACATCTTTCTATAATAGGGGGGAAAAAAGGGCAATTCTGCATCCATACAGTAAGCTTATATAAATAAATATTTATCTGATCCCACAGAATTGAGGTAAAGCAATTTAGTTATTAAGTATCTATACTAAATTCCCCAAAGGCTGCATCTAAAAATCACAATCTTAAGGACTGTGAAAAATGCAAACACAATCTACAAAACAGGGTTGCGCAACTACTCACATTTAAGATTTCAAACAATTTTTTCTTTTTGGCTGGTTCTTCTACCCACAAAATAATCTGGCGCACACTGGAACAAGGCAGGTTCTTTTCCCCAGTGATAATTCTCACAGGATTATGCAGAAGCTGGCTTCCTAGTTGTTCTATGCTAGCTGGAATTGTAGCTGAAACCAAAATGGTCTGACAATCATTAGGAACGTTTTCCAAAATGTCAAGCACTTGCTGTTGAAAGCCCATCTTTAACATGGTATCAGCCTAAAATAAAATCATTTTAAAGTTAGTCCTACTGGACATTAAAACCCTGGGCCACCCAAGGGAAAAACTGAAATGATTATGAACATGAAAAATTTAAAACTTTTACACAGAAGAATATACCACAATGTCAAAAGGTAAAGGATAAATTGGGAAAATACATATTTATATAAAATTATACATTGGGTAATTACAGGTTTTCAATGATATACAAGGTTTTTATGGCATTAACAGTGGCAAAAAAATGTATATATCCTAAATATCCACCAATAGGGGATTTAGTAAATAAATTATGGTAGATCCACATAATACAACCCTCTGCTATCATTAATTATGACTGGAAAGCCTTTTATTAAGTGATAATGAATCACTGCTAGCAAGAAAAAAGCAAAGTACAGAACACTATGTATAACATGATACCAGTTGTGTATACACTCAAGAAACTCAATTGTTGACTCTGGGGAGAAGGCTTGCAGGCTGTAGAAGGGGGTGCAATTTAATTCTTCATTTTATAGCTTCTTGCAAAGTTGTTTTTTTTTTTAACCATGGATGCATATTTATAATAAAATATTAAATAAGTAAAAACATTTACTGTTGGGGGCTTCCACTTCAGTATATACTCCTGTGTTGCCGGTCTTTAAAAACAATTTATGTATTACTAAGCAAACAGAAGGAAAAATATTAAGTTAAAGCTGCTTCAAAATAATAAAGATTAAGGCTATCTTGATTTTTAAATACAATCTAGCTATCTATAATTTTGAAAAATAAGTTATTTAACTATTTTAGAGTATTTAGACTAAGGCATTGTATTTTTAAGCGTCCACTAACATACTATTAAAGTATGAACACACATTTTAATATTCACTCTGTGACATTTAAAAATCTAAAATAATGATGATGGTCTGGGTTTGAACCTGACTCTACCTATGACCTTAAATTAACCAAGGTAACGAATGGCTGTAAGCCTCAGTTTTTCCTTTTACAAATGGGAATGATAATGGCAGCTACCCTATAAGGCTGCTATGAGCATTAATGAGGATATATTATGAGCATAAAATATATAAAACACTTGGGACCACGTTCACAGCATGGTAAGTCTCAATGTTTCAATTTACTATGAGACACAGAGCACGCGCACACCCATGCTATGTCTTGCAAATATCCCCTGCTTTTCTTCAATAATCCCACTAAGCCCCCCTCATCTCAGGAGATGGCCTTGCTTCCCCTGGTTCAGAAAATAGAGAGGCCATCAGAAATAAATTCGCTCAGTTTCTCTTCTCATCCAAGCTTCCCTGCATCTAATCTGTTTACACTAACACACCCCCAAATCCAGCTACTTCTTTCCAGCTCACATTTGTGAGACTCCTCCTCATCCTGTCACCCCCACACCAGAAGCCATCTACCTCAAGCATCCAGAATCTTCTAGAACATCAATCAGATCTGTTACTCCTCTGCTTAAACCCTCCAGTAATTCCCCATCACATGTAGAATAAAATCCAATTGTTAAGCACAGTCTTCCAGTTTTCATCCTCATCCACTTCTCTGACTTCATCGCCTACCATTCCCCCATCTCACGTCCCACGACCCTGCCACACCAGCCTTCTATCCCCAACTACCCCATGATCACTCCCACATCAGCTCCTGAACACTAGCTGGAGACTGATGGAAGCAGTCTTTCCTCCAGATGGATTTTTGTGTGGCTGGCTCCTTTTTGTTCAGATTTCAGCATCAAAGTCACTCAGAGAGCCCTCCTCCCATACCAAATTGAGAAAACCCCTGTTGTCTCTGTCACACTACCTGTGCACATACATCTGTCAGAGCTTATCTCACTTTCCATTGTATCCTCAAAACCAAGGACAGTGTCTAGCATGTAAAAAGCCCCAAAAATGCATCTGATAAACAAACAAGCATTCATCAAGTCTAAGCACTGAAAAAGCACTGTCAGGCAGTTCACTAGTCAGTGTGTCCCAAATCTCCCTAAAGAATCACCCAGAATGAGTTTTTAAATATTCCTGGACTCCAACTCAGACCTACTGAGTCAGCATATCCAAATAAGAGGTCTGGTCATTTATTACATTTGCTGAGTACACTGGGTAATTCTTACCATTAGGGAAACTTGGGCAAACACTGTGCTTGATTACTGGGATAAACCAAGGAACATAAAAGAAATTATAAAGTCTACATAGAGGTCAACAGAGCAGAGAGGAAAGAAGGCCTGAAGTCTATCTAGGGGACTGACAGAAGGTTCCAGAGCCACGGACACATAAAGGAAGAGCAGGTGGATGGGGTGGGAGAGAATTCTAGGCCAAAGAATAGGTAGGAAGACAGAGCAGATTTTCTAATTCCAAAAGAATTATCTTAGTTTTCATGCCTTTTCCTTTATCTTCATCGTCCTCTTAGAACAGAGACCTCTCTTTTCAGGGATATTACTTGTTCTCACTTCCTTCCTGGTCTCTCAAACTACACCATGTTTACAGACTCATCTTCAAACTCCATAAGCAGACACTTGGCCCCAGTCCTTGTCCCTCTCCAACCTTCCTCCCTTAGAGAAACCAGTGTGTCTCATGGATGCTAATGCACATTTCTCATATCCACACAGCATTTCATCCATCATTCACAAGAAATTCAACATTTCTAAAACCAAACTCAAATATTATTGCCAAGCTCCAACTCTTACCCACTTGCCCTTTACTTAAAATTAGAGGCACAACCAGCATTTATAGAGTCACGTCAACCACCTTCTTCTCCATCCTCTCTCATATTCAGTCATCAGAAGATTCATGAATGATTTACAGTGGTTCTCAGATGTCCTCATGACTCCCACTGCCTCCGCCCTGTCCCTGACCCTACTCACCTCTTGTCTGGGTTGCTAGCCACTCTGTCCCACAGATTCTTTCTTCTTTAATTTCTCTTGCACGGAGCAGCAGAATAACCTTGCTCAACCACCACTTTCCACTTGTGACACCCCAACTCAATAATTTTGAAAGCCTCATTGTTTCCCACATCAAATCCAAGATCTTCCTCCTCCCTTTCAAGGCCCTCTATAATTTGACCCCACCCTAACTACCCAACTTTACTTCCTATTATTTCTCAGGAAGAATGCTTCAAGCTGGTTGGTCTCTCAGTGCATGCACTTGGCCTTTCTGCCTCTGCCTATGTTAGCTTCTTCACCTGGAATACTGGATACATTCTCAAGTTTTCTAAATCCTTTTCCATCTGTGGACGACCAGGTCAAATCCCATTACCTCGGAGAGGCCATTTTTTACAGTGCCAATTCACACAATCTCTTATTTCTTTCTCTTGACCTTAATTGCACTGAAAAATTAGCATATCATACATAGTCCTGTTTTTTTTTTACTAACAGCTTATATCAGGTGTCAGCAAACTAAGGCTCTTGGGACAAACTCAGACCTCTGTGTGTTTCTGTAAACAGTTTTATGCGAACACAGTCATACCCATTTATTTACCTACTGTCTATGGTTGTACTGAACAGTTTCAACAGAGACCAAGTGGCCCCTGAAGCCTTAAATATTTACTATCTGGTCCTTTACGGCACGAGTTTGCCATTCCCTGGCCTACATTACACACTTTAGTACTTTGTATTTCAGTATATATGATAATGCTCTTGCTTAATTTCAAGTGTATATGTCTTTTTCTCCAATAAGGTTTCAGTACTTTGTAGGCCTGAATAGTATTTAAAATTTCTTTGTGATTCCATCCAAACTCATCTAGAGCTGGTCAATCTACATATAGGTCAGAAAGGAAAGAAGACCTAAAGTCTATCTGGGGGACTGATGGAAGGTTTCAGAGCCAAGGACTCTGAATAGCACTTCTATGCTGACTTCAGTTTCAGTACATGACCAATTATGTTGTTTACCAGCTCATTTCCTTAAATGCTGAGGAGCTGGGACAGAGGCTGCACATAACAAGCACTCAGTATAGGTTTGCTGAATGAATACTCCTTTTGTATTCTGAGCATAGCACTGAGGTGTCCTGTGAAACCCTATTAATTGGCAAAGATGGAAATGTCGTGAAGGGAAGCAAACAGGAATGGAAATTAACTTTAAAATCAATGTGATGATCCGTTTCTCAGGCTCATAAGATGGCAAGAACTTAACAACATGGGCTTATCAACAATGGGAAGCCCATTCATACTTGCAGGGTGGCAGTAAGTCTGATGATAATCCAATGCAATAAATCAGTTGAACCAAAAGGCACACCAGGAAAATGCTGACCTAGCAGCACCTTTTAAAGGACTGAGTAACAGTTCACAATAGCCAAGGTATGGAAACAACTTAAGTGTCCATCGGCAGATGAATGGATAAAGAAAATCTGGTGTATGTATACACAATGGACTATTATTCAGACTTAAACTTCTTACATTTTTAGTAACATGGATGGACCTGGAGGGCATTAAAGTAAGCTAGACAGAAAAAGACAAATACTGTATGATAGTACTTATATGTGCAATTTAAAAAAGTTCAACATGGGGCGCCTGGGTGGCTCAGTCGGTTAAGCGGCCGACTTCGGCCCAGGTCATGATCTTGCGGTCCGTGAGTTCGAGCCCCCCATCGGGCTCTGTGCTGACAGCTCAGAGCCTGGAGCCTGTTTCAGATCGTCTCCCTCTCTCTGACCCTCCCCCGGTCATGCTTTGTCTCTCTCTGTCTCAAAAATAAATAAACATTAAAAAAAATAAATAAATAAAAAATTAAAAAAGTTCAACATAAGAAAATAAAAGTCAAATTCATAGAAAGTAGTAGAAAAATGATTGCCAGGGGCTAGAGAGTGGGTGAAACAGGAAGAGGTTTAGGATAAAAGAGTAAAAACTTTTGGTTATAAAACAGGTAAGGTCTGACATGCACAATGTGGTTACCACAGTTGATTAACACTATACTGTATAACTGAAATTTGCTAAGGGAGTAGAACTTAAGTATTCTCACTGGAAAAAAAAAAGGTAAATATATAAGGGAAAAAAACAGAAAAAAAATAATAAAGGACTGAATAACATTATTTTACATTTTTACAGGACTTTTCAGTCTATGAGACATTTTCACAATGTCTGGAAGATTAAATGACTTGCCCAGCATCCCATAGTAGGTAGAGTAAAGGCTCAAATCCCAGTCTTGCGGTCTCATCCAGGTGTTCTTTCCACACCCCCTGGCACCCTACTGCTACTTACTGGGCCCCACAGAAGGCAGGCCAGGTTGCCATCACTGGTCAGCACTTGGACCCCACATCTGTGACCCCTGCTGGGCCTCTGCTCTGTTACTGCTGTTGGGACGTGTGTGAAGGCAGAAGTGCAATGCCCTGCAGGCAGAACCGGCACATGTCCAGCCTGGGCTGACACATGGTTTTGTGTCCTCATGCTTGTTCACATGGTGGAATATCAGCAGATACTAACATATTTATTTTATCTTGTAAGCAAACCAAAAATATAAAAATGCTTATCTGCTCTATGTACCACTGAAAATCACAACCACAAATGCCTATGACCACGTAGAAAAAAAATATAAAAGGTCATCCAATTAAGCACTCAGCTACTTCCAAAATCCCTGTTAATAGTTATTTGCCACTAATCCATTTATTTTTGTAGACAAATGATAGCCAGTGTCAAGTGTTTAAAAAACTTATCACTGAGAATACAGTAGCTGTTGGATTTGTGTTTTCTGTCAATTAGGAAAAGACAGCTAATTTTATTTATTAACGTGGTTTAATTTCAGTGCACTATACCTTAGGGTAGTTGCAATGCTACACAGGAACTAGCTTAAGAATGACCACTGCAATTAGGGGCTCCTGGGTGGCTCAGTTGGTTAAGCGTCTGACTTCGGCTCAGGTCACGATCTCGCGGTTTGTTGAGCTAGAGCCCCATGTGGAGCTCTGTGCTGACAGCTGAGAGCCTGGAGCCTGCTTTGGATTCTGTGTCTCCCTCTCTCTCTGCCCTTCCCTCACTTGAGTGTGCATACGCTCTCTCTCTCTCTCTCAAGAAAAATTTTTTAATTAAAAAAAAAAAAGAATGACCACTGCAATTTTAAAAAATCCCTAATTTTTTTTTCCTTTGGGGAGAAAATGCCTGAACACACAGTGAGATTATATAACTATAATGTATTTTTCATAAACTATATAAAATTATGTAACTAATGTTCTAAGTAACACTACTTACTTCATCTACTACTACAATTTTTATACCACGGAGTTCTACAGAGCTCTGTTTTATTATATCCAGAAGTCGCCCAGGAGTTGCAATGATAACCTGAATAAATGAGAAAAAGATAATAAATTAGATAATATTCCTTCCTTCCTTTATTCATTCTTTCTATGTATACTTACTGGGTGGCTAATATGTGCCAGTCACTGAGGTTAGGTACTCAGAATCAATGATGATTAAGTCAGACGTAGTCTCTGCTCTCATGAAACTTGTAACAAACACAAAGGAAGGATCAGATAAATACTCATGAGGTCAGTATGGTATGCAATAAACGGAGGCATCTGTCCAGTCCTCGCTAACATATAAGCTAAACCCTAACACAGAAGTAGTGAGAGCTAGCAAGGAGGACCAGGTGGAAGGAAAACATCCAAGAACCTTCCAAGGCCACAGAGGCTTCCACGAGGTAAAAAAGGGGAAGAAAGACTTGGATGAAGCTTGAAAGTAGGCAGAGACCAGACCAGGAAGGGCTCTGCAGGCAGGCTGACCGCTATTTGCCTCCGTAAACAAGTGCAAATCCCTAAACCCCTTTGGGCCTGCTATTTCGTTTTAAATTAAAAGGTTGGGCACAATGATTTCTAAAGTTGCTCAAGGCTCTTAACAGTTTTATAATAGTTGAAGGAGTAGTTAAAAGTAGGCGCTGTTTAGTCAAACTTCAGTAGGAGTCTTAGCTATAGCACTTAATAAATGGCGTGAGCCTCTGTTCTCACATTCATAAAATGGAAATGATAATTATTATAAAGATTAAATGAGACGGTGCCTGGCGAAAAGTCGAGTTACAAATGATCTAATAAATTCAATTGTATTCCACTTTTCAAGGACACAGCAACACAACGGCAAGCTCACAGAGAATGATAAAATTTCAGGGTTGTAAGGATCTGTATCCAGAGAGCTATAGAGCTCTGCTTGGTTTCTTCAGAAATACTGTAAGCATTTAAATCCATTTCAATTATTTTGAACTGAGTTCATCCCTTCTATTCCTCTCCCACTTTCCCGCATTCTGCCAGTTTGGAAGTTAGAAACTTTTTTTTTTTCCCATTCTTCTAGCGCTTCCCTTGAATTTTAACAAATATTTGTAATTTAATAAAATCTAAAATTAATTGACATATGTACCTTTTTCTTGAACAATCAAGGGCAATTGATTTACACCAATCACAACCTTTCTGCACTTATATGCTACATTTGGCCAGTATTTTCCTTCTTTTTTTTTTTTTTAAACCCACAAATTGTTCACGACTACTTTTTATTTGGTCAATATTTGTTTACACTTATCCATATGCTTAGTATTGTCTTTGCTCGCCATTCTTTCTTTGATCCTAAACCTTCCTTTCCAGAATCAGATTCTTTGTATGTGGAATATCTTAGTTTAATGATCCTTTAGATACTCTATTGGTAATAAACTCTCTCAGCTTTGTTCATCTGAAAAGGTGGCTATTTTGCCCTGGCTTTTGAAAGATCACTTTGTTGGACAGATTTTTTTCTTGAAATGTTTATTTATTTTTAGGAGAAACAGAGAGAAGGAGAGAGAACAAGCAGGGGAGGGGCAGAGAGAGAGGGAGACCAAGGATCGGAAGCAGGCTCTGCGCTGACAGCAGAGAGCCTGATGCAGGGCTGAAACCCCTGAACAGTGAGATCATGACCTGAACCAAAGTCAGATGCTTAACCAACTGAGCCACCCAGGTGCCCCTTGACAGACACATTTTCTCAGAGAGCATCTGTGAAAGACACAGCCCAGCATAGGGAGTGGGAGAGATAGGAGGGTGAGAAGGGGCCTCCATAGAAAGGTGGCCCTGCACAGGGTGTTGGTGGTCTCAGGGGGTGAAGAGGGCACAGGGTGGAGCCTAGTAAGAAGGCATCACTCTGTGGCAGTGGACAGAGATGAGGACAGGCAAGGGGTTACATAGAGGAGGATTGGTCAAGTAAACAAATATATAGAAGATAATGGGTAGCAAGTTTCTCACTGCCAGGGTTACAAACACGGAGACAGAAAACCCCAAAACAAATCTTGTTGTGTTTAATTAGAGTTGCAAGTATCGACATGAACTCATGGTCTCCGATAAATACAGATGCAGAATACCCAATTATGGAGTGATTCCCTCTCTCTATTCACTAAGAGGTCCTAGAAGCAATGATAACTCAATAGCAAAAGCCAACAGCAATGAGCCCAACCTAGAGCCCAGGTCTTGGTTTCTAAATACTATCCTGTAGCAAAAGGAATCATGGCAACTTGGAGAAAAGCATGATTCCAGGGCTGAGGCAAGGAAAGAACAATGGAAGCATGAACATCTTCTTCAGACAGAAAGAAACAAAGTGCTCAAAGAATGATGGGGATATAATAAAAGGACACAGAAGCCAACTTGACGGTGATTCCAATGCTCAAATTGGGGACTACTGGAGAATCAAAACAAATAATGGTAATAACAGATTATAATCCTTTCTTTTTTAATTCATTTTTTTTATTTTAGAGAGAGAGAGAAAGAGAGCAGAGGAGAGGGGTAGAGGGAGAGAAAGAAGCTTTTTTTTTTTAATGTTCATCTATTTTTGAGAAAGAGAGAGAGAGAGCAAGCACACATGCACAGTGGGGGAGGGGCAGAGAGAGAGGAGGACAGAGGATCCGAAGTGAGGTGGGCTCTGTGCTGACAGCAGTGAGCCCGATGTGGGGCTCAAACTCAAAAACTGTGAGATCATGACCTGAGCCGAAATCAAGAGTTGGATGTTCAACCGACTAAGCCACCCAGGTGCCCCCAGATTATAATCCTTTAAATGAAATAGGAAATCATGAGTCTATACTGATATAAGTATATACATATAATATATATATATATATATATATATATTATATGTATATATTATATGTATATACTTATATATTATGTAAGTATATATATGTATATATTATATGTATACATATATATAAAGAATAAGCTTGAAATGTGGTAAAGCACAAGAAATTTACAGTATGAAAATACTCCTCAAAATACAAAGGGAAAAATAAAACTTCACAGTTACTTTACAGGTAATATCACCAGTAAAAGGACAAACTGACATTATGTATCATCTACAAGGATGTAATGAAAAAAACAAAGCATCTCTTCTATGATATTCCTTTCAAACACGCGTAACTTGAATCTAAGCAATTGAGGGGCCTTCTTCAAACTAAGCAGTTCATAATCCTTTAAGTGTCAAGATCATGAAAAAAAAAAAAAAAAAGCAAAGACTGAAGAACTCTTCCAAACTGAAGGAGATGAAAGAGACATGACAACTAGATGCAAAATATGATTCTGAACTGGATTCTTGTGCTATTAGGAAAAAAAAAAAAAAGGTGATGGGACAATTAGTAAAACACGAATGGGGTCTGAAGAGTAGATGGCAGCAACATTAATTCCTGATGCATTCCAGTGTATCCATGTTAATTTCCTGATTCTATAACTGTATTGTGGTTACATGGGATAACCTCCTTCTCTGTAGGAATCACACTCTAGGGGCACCTGGCTGGCTCAATCAGTAAAGCATCCTACTCTTGATCTCAGGGTTGTGAAAGCCCCATGTTGGGCACAGAGCCTACTTAAAAAACAAAAAAGGAAATCACACTTTATAGTAGCTATGGATCCTTAGATAAATCCCATCTTTCTGAGATTCAACTTCTCAAACATAGAAGATGGGATATGCCAACCCACCTTCAAGAGCAAATGTGAAAACTGAATAGGATAATGCAGGTGAAAACATCCAACAGGATTTGGCATATGACAGACACTCAATAAATTGTGTCCCTTTCTGATAGAAACAAACTTAAGGGGCACCTGGGCAGCTCAGTCGGTTAAATGTCTTGATTTTAGCTCAGGTCAAGATCTCCTGGTTCACGGGTTCAAGCCCCGCATCTGACTCTAAACTCATAGTGTGGAGCCTGCTTGGGATTCTCTCCCCCACCCGCCGCCCCTCCCCTGCTCCCTCTCTCTCTTTCAAAAATAAATAAATAAACATTAAAAACAGTAAAAGATTTATTAAAAAAAAAAAAAACTTAAAAAAAATTAAGGCTTGCCTGGAATTTAAAGGCTAACCTAAGGGCACCTGGGTGGCTCAGACAGTTAAGTGTCCGACTCTTGGTTTCAGCTCAAGTCATGATCTCACAGTTCATGAGGTCCAGCCCTGCACTGGGCTCTTCACTGGCAGCACAGAGCCTGCTTGGGATCCTCTCTCTCCCTCTCTCTCTTGCCAGCCACCCCCTCAAAATAAATAAAGTTAAAAAAAAGGTTTAACCTAAAATCACATTCCTTAAGGGCAAAAAAATAAATAAATAAATAAACAGAACAACAACTAGCTCCCATATTGCTTACAATGCTTTTCAAAGGCATTTTACCAAATCGGTGCTCACCTTAACATGTTGTCGCAAACGATAAAGCTGTGGAGGTAAGGGTAAGCCCCCTACCAGAAGCACAGTTTTCATGCGTGGCAGACCACTCATCAATTCTTTAGCTTGGCTCTCTATCTGAATGGCTAATTCTCTTGTTGGCGTAAGAATGAGTGCAGATGGAGTTTTGCTCTGCAAAGATGGGAAAAACAAGTCTAAAAGCACTGGCAATTAATTCCTGCAGATGTGGACTAAATCTTCAAAGTGATTCTAGGAACGGTCCAACCCAACTGGATATGAACCCTCCTGCCTTCTGTTCATTGCAGACGTTCTCTCCAAAAACCGTTGCAAATTGAACCCATTTCTATCGCTTCTCGGCCTTTTGGCTGAGATCAAGTGTAAATTGAACCCATTTCTTATAAAACACAGACATACAATGAAAAATCAAAACTGGGGCCAGGGAAGAGCACCCACAATAACCAAGGTGGGAAAACCGAAAGTTTGCTCCCAGTCAAATGGACTCTGCAATCTCCAGCCATGCTCCTCTGAAGAGAAAACCATGAAGATCTGGTTAAAGCTTGGCATCCCACCCTTGGCTCTCCTATGGATTCACTTACTGTTACAAATGTCCTATTTCCTGCACTATAGCTCTGTTTTGGACATCCAGTGAGTTTTACCTATATTTTAAACGTGAGGTGCTTTCTTTTATTTTTTCCTCACATTATCTTCTACAATTCTTAGTTTTCCAAATTTTCCTCCTTTACCTCTCCTCTCTTTGCCTACATTTTGCACTGGTTTCCCTTCCTGCCCTACTGCAGACCCCACAAATTCAATAGTACTTGGTAAACATTGTGGTTAAAGTAATTATGTGTGTGTGTGGGGGGGGGGTGCTTTATACACTATAAACTCACAAGTAAAGTAAGGCAGCATTATTTTAAGATGAACCACGAATCACATTTAAGGGTAGCTTTTGAACTCTACGATAGCGTTCTAACTTTGGTATAAATCAGTTTTTTCAAAACACAAAATCCAAGGAGGCTAAATGGACACAAAAATTGCAGGTCACCCAGTCAGCAGCATTTCTTTCCCCAGAGCAAAAGTTTACTTCTTGAATAGAAAATCTGTTGAAGATATTTTGTAAGGAAGGCAATTTTTAAGACCTTCAAGGAAAAGATCTTTGGTCCAATCTAATAAAAGGAAAATTCCCTAAAATTATGTTCTTCATACAAACTACCATCAGAAGCAAAATCACTAAGAGCACTAACGACTAAGATTATAGTTCAGTTTGCAGCTTTAATGTAATTAAGGCTGAAACTTGGTATATACCTGACTTGCTTCTGAGAGTAACACATGTGAACTCTTACCTCACATAAAGCTCGAGTGATAACAGGAAGAAGAAAAGCGGCTGTTTTTCCTGAGCCAGTATCCGCACTGGCCAGAATGTCTCTTCCCAGGAGTCCTACAGGAATCATCTGCATTTGGATGGGGGTTGGAACTTCATAGCCCGATTTCTTCAAGTTGAGATTTAAGGCCTCAGGGAAACCACAATGCTCGAAGTCAATAATAGGTCTGGTGACATCTTGCCCTTGAACTACAATTCCTAGCTGCCGTTTAAGATTTTCAATCTGGTCTTCCTGAAGGTTCAAAATAAAGGGGTGCTCTTTATAGACATAAAAAGCATTAAGTGGAGCCTCGGGCTCAGAATCAGCTTTCTGAGGACTGCTGAGTTTTAATCTCTCTTCCTTTTCCTTTACTTGTAGAAGATGTTTGGCTTTACACTCCAAACTACACACATCTTCGTCTGTCTTATCACATATATACTCTCCGTAACGACCACAAACAACACAGACAGGTTCTCCAGGTTCTGCCCAGCGCTGTGTTTTGGAAAATGACTTTACAGGCTCTTCAGAAAGATCGCTATCCTTTGCGTCCTGCTCAGGTCCAACCAAACAAACCTCAGCCAACTGGCCAGCTGTGCTGGGGAAAGGGCATGGTTCTGTGCTGGGCCTGTCTGACGTCGTGGCTTCTTTTGTAACTAAAGCATCAGTTGAATCATCTCTGCCTTCATCCAGCTGAAGGTCTTCTGCATCTGATTTAATTTTCTTAGCTGCACAACTTTTGCTGTCATCATTAGCATTCCTCTTGATTTTTAGAGATCTTGGAACAAACATCCTCTGATATTCTGTTGAGGAAATTATATAATGAGATTTATTTAACCCTCAATGAAGAATAAAATTCACATATAAAGTATGGTTATCTTGCAGTCAGCCTAGTGTCCCTGGGCTTTGCCTGAAAGGAATAGAAGAAGGCATCATGACACTACTTACAGCAAGCTTTTCTGCCATTCATCAATTTCCTCTGGTGAAAACAAACAGACAGCCCTTTTCCTTACACATGGGAGTGGTGAAACTTTGCACACTGCTTAGCACAGCCTTGTGCATACTGCCTGCTTCTGTTTACTGGCTACTTGCACTTTGAAATACCAAATATTACAGAAATTCTGGAGTAAATCCTTTTATTACGTTTTCACAAAACAGGAGAAACACTTCACAGCTGGAATCTCGAAAATCAAAACCACAAGGCATAGAGAAAAAATGCTATTTTGATGTAATAAGTAACCCGTATGTATTGCTATGTTCCACAGTGCTTAGCGCTTCAAGACCTGTTAACCTGATCTTCACAAGCTTGGAAAGTAGGTTAGCACCACCGCCCCCCCCCCGGACATATATAGATATTTATTATGCTGTATTATGTATTCTATTATAATTTTTCACATGAGGAAACTTGGCCAGCTAGAGATTAAGTGGCTTGTCCAAGCTCACACCATTCTCAAGTGTTAGAACCCAGGCATTCTAGCTCCAGAGTGCAAGCTCTCAACCACTGCTATGCCGATCTCCACCAAAAATGTTTTTGCAAAATGACTGTGGGCTGTGAAACAAGGCTTTTAACCTAATTTTGAGCCTATTAAATATACTAAAACACCTTTCTCAAAAAAAATTCTTAGGATAAGTTACCAGATTCAATTTTTCCAGAAAAATTCCAACAAAAATGCAACTGAAGGTCTAGAATTACTATCCCAAGTCTCCGCGAATGTCAAGGAGGTGGGGAGAGGGACGGCTCTGTGTCGGCAGGGAAGAGCTTGGAACTCAAGGTCCTCAAATGGCGAAACGGAACCGGCTCCGGCAGGGCGCGGGGAGCGGCGCGGCTTCCCAGTCGCCGGATCCCTCCCGGGGCGCGCTCCCAGACCCTCCCCTCGGGCGTTGCCCCTCACCCCCGCCCCGCAGCCCAGCACCCAAAGGCGCACGCACGTCACGGCGCTGCTAGGAGACGGGGAGGGCGGGGCGCCGGATTCCGGCCGGAGGCCCGGGACCCCGCGACTGCAAGGGTGGGAGGGGGACTGTGTACGGGGTGGGGGGGATCCTACCGCCGCGGCCTAGCGCCCCGCGTCCCAGAGGCAAGGGAGCACGACGGGAAGGAGGGCCGAGCGGCCGGGGCCGGCGGCGCGCTCACTCGCGCAGGCCTGGGGCGCGTCCGCTCCCGCTCGGGGCCGCCTTCCCCCTCCAGGCGCTGGGCCCAGTTTCCTGCCGACAAGCCTGGACCCGCTCGGCCACACTACGGTTAGGAAAGGCCGTGCGGAGCGCAGAATCCACTTCTCCGGGTTTTGGAAGGAGGCCGCGGCGCGCCTTAGCGCGGCGGGGAAGGCGGGGCTACCGCGGGAGGCGGAGCTTGGCTTGTAGCTGAGGGGGGCGGGAGGAACGAGGGAGGGGCGGGGACTGGGAAGTTCCGCGCCTTTCCTTGCCCTTCCCGGTTCCCGGCTGCTGGTAAACTTCGGAGCGTGGCTGGAGCTGGCCAAGTTCTGCAGGGCGGGGCGGGTTTGGGGATCCTCTTGGAAGAATTTACGTAATCGAGTGGGCCAGGACTGGTGAAAAACAGTTAGACCGCCCGGAAAGACTGAAGCGGGTGGCGCGGGGGCCTGGTACGCTTAGAAAGTGGGAAGTCTGAGTGTAAAAGGGAGGGGCAGAGGCCCCAGAGGCCTGAAAACCCGTTCTGCTTTTAGCTGGCAAAAAAACTCTAAAACTAAATGGAGTAAGTTTAACATGATGTATTTGATACGCTGGATAATATTTCCATACTACCACACCCCACCCATCACCAAACAGAAAATAACACAAGTCACGGTTTTGGTCCCCATGGATTGCCATTTCTCTGCTTTGCTAGACTCTGGAGCCACATGCCCCCCGCAGCTGGTAGTTAGTTAAAAGATCGTGATGCGGAGAAAGCAGGGGGGAAGGAAGGAGGAAAGCCAAGTTTGCCGACTTCAACATTTTTCTTACCTATTCAGAAATACTTTCAACCTAATGTTTGGTGCATACAAAATAGCATTTTGAGCAATTAACGTTAAGTTTTAAAGCGTGCTGATAATACGAAAGTCTGTGACTCCGCCACGTTATTAGTATAAGCATATATCCCTTCATCTCAGATTGAACACCTTGCTGCTTCCCTCAGCGACCACTATGCTGGATTTCTTTTCTCTCTCCTTTCCATTTTAGTAGTTTTATCAGAGTTGGATGCATTCCTAATTGATACATTGTTTCCTTTTCCTTCTTTTTGAGCTTTATAAAAACAATATATATCTAGCCGCGTGGGATTCACTTTTTATCATTCAGCATTTGTTTCTTTGATTCCTCCAAGTTGTTAAGCGTAAGCAAGCAGTAAAGCATTCATTTTTACTGCTATAATATTTTGTATCTGTAAAGTTGTTTACGTGTATTTTCCTATGTACTTTTGAATTGTCTTCAGTATTTTGTATTTATTGGAGGCAAATTTACCGTGAAGCTAATGAAATTTGAGCTTCAGGGCCCCCACTCCCATGGGTCCCTTCCAAAGCCCTAAAAGAGGAGCCTTGTCCATGTGTTCACACGGTCATATGTTTTTGTAAAATCTTCTAAAGAAGTATTTAAACCAGGATGGATTAGGACCACTTTTTCTTTATACTCCGGCTTCCCCTCCGTCAACACTTCTCAAGTTGGGTGGTGATAGATAGCAGCAGGCATTTGGGGATCCAGCCAAGGTGGGTTGAGTTGCAGATACATTTACTTGAGTTCAGTGGAATGTATTTATGGGTTTGCAGTCTGTTAATGTTAGGCTTTTGCTTCCCATCCCAGAGTAGGAAGGGGCAGGGACAAATGTCTTACCAGGATATGAATGTGTCCTATAGCATCCAGCATCAGAAGTATATGCATATTGAGGGAAAAATATATAGTTTGAAATGGAGGGAGCTAGAAGCTGGTCTGTAAAAATTTATTAGATCTGTAAAAATGTAAGCAGAGAATGGTGTTCTGACCAATGCTTAAGTCAAATGGAAATTCTCTCCCATCAGGAATGTATTCATGATTATATCATTATAAATGCACTTTACATTTTTCCTTTATTGATGGGAATCATTCAAAGTAAAATTTATCAGAATCCCTGAGTTTGTAGGTCACAGACAGTGATTCTGTCCAGACTTTTTTTTTTTTACATCTTAAAGATTAATAATTAAAAAAACTCAATTAACCATGGTAAAAGAAAGACTTAGTCTTTTTTATTCTCTCTACATAAACAACATTACAGAAATCATGGTCACGAAGAGGGATCAAAGAGTATGCAGTTTTAAAAAAAAAAGAAAAGGGAAAGGTATAGAGGTGTGTAAAACACTTAAAAAAATAGTATGGTACTTTACCCAGTTTTGTCACATTTGTAATTTGTTGTGATTCTTCTGCAATTATGTAATCTCATGCCCTCACAAAACTCAAATCTTCCCTCGTAATTACTAACAAGGCTGGTGGGAGCATTCTGTGCACATCTCCTGTGGATGTGCCTGAGTTTCATTTGAACCCAGGAGCACCACTTCTGGGTCAGAGGGTATGGGGTATTCAACTTTAAAAGGTAATGCTGAAATGTTTTCAAAGTGGTGGTACCAATCTATGCTGCCAGCAGCACTGATCGGCCCTTTCTTAGTACTCCACATTCTCTCCAAACATTATTATCAGACTTCTTAACTTTTGCTAGTCTATTGAAAATAAATCTGTACCATAATGTTGAGCATTTTTTCATATGTTGATTGTCCATTTCTATTTCTCTTCTGAGAGTTTTTCCTTTCCTTTCCTTTCCTTTCCTTTCCTTTCCTTTCCTTTCCTAGAAAGAGAGAGACAGATCACGAACAGGGGAGGGGCAGAGAGAGGGAGACACAGAATCCAATTTTAGTATATGTGTTGCCAAAGCAAGTCCGAGAGACACAGAATCCAAAGCTGGCTCCAGGGTCCGAGCTGTCAGCACAGAGCCCAATGTAGGGCTCAAACCCACGAACCATGAGATCATGACCTGACCAAAGTCAGATGCATAACCGACTGAGCCATCCAGGTGCCCTGAAGGGTTTTACTTTTTAAAAACTATGTTCTTGAGGGGCACCCGATTGGCTCAGTCAGTTGAGCGTCCAACTTTAGCTCAGTTCACGATCTCACGGTTTGTGAGTTCAAACCCTGTATTGGGCAGGCTCGCTGCTGTCAGCACAAAACCCACTTCCAGCTCCTCTGTCCCCCTCTCTCTCTGCTCCTCCGCTGCTCACACTCTCAAAAATAAATAAAACATTTAAAAAATAATAAATAAAAATATATTCTTGATACCAATCTTTTTGTCAGTTGCATGTGTTGGAAATGTTTTCTCCCTGTTTATAGCATGGGTTTTCACACATTAAAAAACATTTTTTACTCTATTTTGGAAAAAATATCAAACTTACAGAAAAGCTTCATGACAAATACAGTGAACTCCTGTGTACATACCATTCACATCAATTCACAGTTTGCTCTATTTGTGTATAAAATAGACAATATACACATCACTTTTGCTCATCTATTTGGGACTAAGTTGTAGCATGTATCCTTGAAAACAAAAATATTCTTTTACGTACCCATTTCCAAATTTAGATAGTTAACATTGAACCGTTTTCAAATTCAGGTAGTTTAACACTGATAGAACACTAACATCCAATTCACAGTTTATATTGAAACTCAGCCCAGATGTTCCGATAATGTTCTTTAGAGCAATTTTCCCCCCAATCCAGCCTCCAGTCCAAGCTTTTTTCACTTTCTTTATGGAATCTTTGGATGAGTAGAAGTTCTTAAGTTTAATATAGCTGAAAGTGTCCATCTTTTCTTCTGTAGTTTGCAACTTGGGCATCAAAAAGTCCTTGCCCTGCCCCGGGCTGGGGGGTGGGAGGGATGAATACGTTTTTCTGACAGTGAAGGCACTATGTTTGATACCATGATGGTGGATCCTGTCGTTGTACATTTGTCCAAACCCATAGAATGTATAACACCAGGGGTGAACCCTAAAGTGACGGTGGACTTTAGATGAAAATGATGAATCAGCATAGATTCATCAATAGTAACCAACATACCACGGAACATGTTGGGACATGTTGATAAAGGGAGAGACTATGCATGAGTGGGCAGGTAGGTTTATGGAAAACCTTCAGAGGGACACGTTGGGTGGCTCAGTTGGCTAAGCATCAGATTTTGGCTCAGGTCATGATCTCTGAGTTCTTGAGTTCGAGCCCCACTTCAGGCTCTCGGCTGTCAGCACAGAGCCTGCCTGGATCCTCTGTCCCCTCCCTCTCTCTGCCCCTCCTCCACTCTCTCTCCCTCTCTCCAAAATAAAAATAAACATAAAAAAAAATTTTTTTAAAGAAAGAAAAAGAGGGGCGCCTGGGTGGCGCAGTCGGTTAAGCGTCCGACTTCAGCCAGGTCACGATCTCACGGTCCATGAGTTCGAGCCCCGCGTCAGGCTCTGGGCTGATGGCTCGGAGCCTGGAGCCTGTTTCCGATTCTGTGTCTCCCTCTCTCTCTGCCCCTCCCCCGTTCATGCTATGTCTCTCTCTGTCCCAAAAATAAATAAAAAACGTTGAAAAAAAATTTAAAAAAAAAAAAAAAAAAAAAAAAAGAAAGAAAAAGAAACAATTCTTGCCTACCCTAAAGTCAAGTAATTCTTAGAATTTGGGAGGAAACTTTAAAAGTTCTGCCTTTCACATTCAAATCATTAGTCCACACAGAATTGAGTTTTGTTTGGTACAAAATAGGAATCCATTTCTTTGTTTTCCAAATGGCCAGCCAATGTTTCCAATACCGTCTATTGACTAGAATTTCTCCAGTGATCTACAGTGACATCTCTGGTCATATAACAAGGTTTCATAATGTGCAAGTCTGTTTCCAGACTTACATTGTCTTCCATGTTCTCTATCCCTGTGCTAATACCATTCTGTCTTAATTACTTTGCCTTTATAAGTTTTGCTATCCAGTTGAGCAAGTGTTTTTCAGGAGCGTGTTGGCCCTTTGTTATTACTATTCTTAGCCCTTTGTTATTACATACACATTTTAGAACCAACATATCAGTTTCCACGAAGTCCTGATGTGATTATGATTGGAAATACATTTTCTGTACATCAACTCATGAAGAAAATTGACATTTCTACAATATTACCTTCCTATATATCTCTAGTTTTTTAGGCTTTTCTTAATGATCGCCATAGAAATTTCTAATTTTCTCCAAAGATGCTTGTCTATCTTTCATCAGATTTATTCCTGGACTCATTATACTTTATATTATGATTGTAAATGGGCCCCTTTTAAAAACATGTTTTTCAATTGTTTGCTGGTTTATAAAATAAAATTTATATACTTTTTATAAATTTATATAATTTAATTTTTACACATTTTATCGCTTTGCTAAATGCTTTTCATATTCTAATGATTTTTAGTTTCAGTTTTCTAAAAATAAGTAAATTTAAGTAATGTTAGTTTTGCTTGTCTTTTCCTTTTCTTTCTCTTAGCTGACTATACTGGCCAGAATTCCAGTGCGGTATTGAATAAATGTGACGTTAATAAACATTCATGTCTAGTTCCTGATTTTAAACAAATTAAATAAATAATAAATAAAAGCCTTTAAGTCACATGATTCCTCATTAAGAATGATGTGTTTTGAATGTTTCTCAAATACACTTTAAAAGCTTTTTTTCCTTCCTTGAGCTATCGGGATGAAAAATTATGTTTTTCAAATTTTAACATCTTTGTATGCCTGAGATAAACCTCATTTGGCCATAATACGTTACCTTTCATATACCTGATATTTTATGTTAACATTTTTTAATCTGTGCATATAAGTGAGATGGATCTATAATTTTCCTTTTTCACACTCTTCATGGTTATACAGGCATCAAACACTCAGTTGGGGAATATTTTCTTGCCCCCATTCTCTGGAATAACATATATAAGATTAAAATAATCAGGGGGGTACCTAGCTGGCTCAGTTGGTAAAGCATCAGACTCTTGATCTCCGGGTCATGAGTTCAAGCCCCACATTTGATATGGAGATTACTTAAAAACAATTTTTTTTATTTTTTTTTTTAATTTTTTTTTTAACGTTTTATTTATTTTTGAGACAGAGAGAGACAGAGCATGAACGGGGGAGGGGCAGAGAGAGAGGGAGACACAGAATCGGAAGCAAGCTCCAGGCTCTGAGCCATCAGCCCAGAGCCCGATGCGGGGCTCGAACTCACGGACCGCCAGATCGTGACCTGAGCTGAAGTCGGCCGCTTAACCGACTGAGCCACCCAGGCGCCCCTAAAACAATTTTTTTTTAAACTTGGAAATAATCTCTCTAAATTTCCTCTAAATAATCTGGGCATGGAGGGTTTTTTTGTGTGTATGGAAAAATTGTTACATTGAGATTTATTGTCTTTAATAGTAATAGGACTAGACAGGCTTTCTCAGGAATTCAAGGTAAATATTATTATATGTATATTTTTCAAATATATATTTATTGCATTGTGGCCAGAAAAGAAATAGGACATTAGTTCTTCAAAATATCTTGAGATTTGCTTTATGGACTAGTCCCTGATCAGATTTGCAAATATTCTAAGTCAGACAAGAATGCTTTTTTTTACTTTTTTTTTTTTTTAATGTTTATTTATTTTTGAGAGAGAGAGTGAGACAGAGTGTGAGTGGGGGAGGGCCAGAGAGAGGGAGACACAGAATCGGAAGCAGGCTCCAGGCTTTGAGCTGTCAGCACAGAGCCCGACGTGGGGCTCGAACTCATGGACAGTGAGATCATGACCTGAGCTGAAGTCGGACGCCCAACCGACTGAGCCACCCAGGTGCCCCAAGAATGCTTTTTTTTAAAGTTTATTTATTTCGTGAGAGAGAGTGAGCACACATATGTGTGAGAACGGAGGGACAGAGAGAGAGGGAGAGAGAGAATCCCAAGCTGACTCCAGGCTGTCAGCATGGAGCCCATTGGGAGGCTCAAACCCACGAACGTATGAACCATGAGATCATGACCTGAGCTGAAATCAAGAGTTGGATGCTTAACCAACTGTGCCACCCAGGTGCCCTAAGAGTGTTTATTTCTAATATATAGTTGCAGATATTAAATAAATCAAGCTTAGGAGTTCAAGTTCAAATGTTCATGTTCACATTTGTCCATCAGTAGTCCTCTTACCCATTAATAAATAAAAGAGTTCAGTCAGTCTTCCATTATACCGGTGGATTTGTCTATTTCCCCCTGTAGTTCCTGCAATTTTAGTTGTGGGTATTTTGGGGCCGTTTTATTTCAGAATCAATATTTATAAAGTTAGTTAAGCACTAGCATGTCATAGGATCTTAGATCTGAATGCATTCACTGGAGTGCAGTCACAACCCCTGACACTCTTCATGCCCATACAGGAGGAACGATTTCACAGCACGCTGCCACACAGCCAATGGACTTATTGAATAATTTTAGAGGCAGCCAGCTTCCTACGTTATAGGGCAGCCCAGTTCTTCCTTGGAGATCTTTGCTTGATTATAGTCCCCACTTAATTAGACTCTAAGACCAGGCAGTATGTAAAGCATTTTACAAACATCATGTTTCATTCTCGCACAAACTTATCAAGTAGGTAGTTTGTTCCCATTGTACTATGAGGAAATAGAGTAATGAAGCAACTTGCTCCAGGTTGCACAGGTAGTAGTGGAACAGCAGAAATTTAAGCCCAGGTTTGTCTCCTAAATCCACTAGACTACAGGTTTTGTTTATTTGTTTGTTTTTTAAGTCATCTCTCCGCTCAGTGTGGGGCTTGAACTCACAACCCAGAGATCAAGAGTCACATGCTCTGCAGACTGAGCCAGCCAGGCTCCCCAACACTCCTAAGTTTTTAATTAGGTCTCAAATCATGTCGCTCTAACCACTATTGTTAATGTTCCCAGCACTTCCCAAATCCTTGGAAGCCTCAGAAGCAACTGCAGCTAATATGCGTTCCGTAACCCTGCCCAGCTTTCCTCAGTTTTCTCTTAGAAGCTTTGGCCCTTTGCCATATGCCTTCTTTTTTTTTTTTTTTTTTTTTTTTTTTTGTATTTTTGTGGGGTTTTTTTGTATTTTTTATGTATAATTTTTTTTTTTTTTTTAAGACTTTCAGGTAATCTCTATGCCTAACATGGGGCACGAACTCATGACCCCCGAGATCAAGAGTCACACGCCCCACCGACAGAGCCAGCCAGGTGCCCCACCTTCACGTATTTTTACTACTACTTTCAGAAAACTAGTCAGTCTTTCCATGTGGGATGCTTCATTCTTAATGCACAGCTTAGTGAGTTCCAACTCATTTCCGCTCCTGAGTTAGGCCTGAGGAACAAAGCCTAATATTTAACATCAAGTCCTTTATCTTCCAGGGTTTATAAGTCAAACCTCAGAACCATGCAGGTCTCAGATGTATGTTCTTTAATAAAGAGCTCAGCACCTGGGTGACTCAGTCAGTTAAGCGTCTGATTCTTCATTTCGGCTCAGGACATGATCCCACGGTTCATGGGTTTGAACTCCACATCGGGTTCCTGTGCTGGCAATGCAGAGCCTGCTTATGAGGCCGCTCTCTCCCTCTCTTTCTGCTCATTCTCTCTCTCTCTCTCTGAAGATAAATAAATAAACTTAAGAAAAAATAAAGGGCTCAGATTCAAATTTCCTCTTAGGTCTCCCAGAACACTATCTAATTAATCTAAACTGCTATTTCTGTTTTCTTCACAAAAAGTCTTCACTGACATGATTTTATGAGGGTCTTTTAATTGTGGGACCGCAGAAAACCTTCCCTATAGTAGTTCACATGGAAATCACAGATGGCATTACTAATACATTCCTATTATGCATTATGCTTTATGGCAGGGAGGGACAGGAACATATCCAGGGTGACTCAATTAGACAAGAGTTGTGGAATGCATACATCCTCCGTAACCATTCTGAGAGTTTGCCTTAAGCTGTGCCTTAGAACAGGAAATGCTGCAAAGATGTGAGCTGACCTGTATGTTATTCTCAGGTGCTGTTGAGACATGTATGGAAATAATAATGCCTACCATTCTTTTACCCCAGGAATCTTCTGTCTCACACCTATTAGTTTATAACTACTCCTTACTCTTTTAATAGGGAGGCTTGGAAAACCTGTATAAATTTACATCTAGGTAAGGAAGTCAAGCACAGATTGATAATGACTGGCCTGTCATTGATATTTTTTTCACATGTACCATCACAATGAATCAGACCACAGCTCAAACTCTACAGCAGTTTCCTGATAAGTCATATGACAACACCTTCAAGTTCTAAAAATTGAATTATTTAGTCATTCAATAGATTTGTGGCATCTACCATGTGGCAGACCTGGGAATACAGTGATGAACAAGAAAGATGTAGTCTCTGTTCTCACCCAAGCTTACAGTAGAGGAGGGGAGACAATTACAGAGTAGTGAGGGCTAGGTATGAGAAAGGAAGCACAGGATGTCCTAGGAATGTATCGTATGGGCACATAATCCAGACTTGGGGGATCAGGGAAAACTTCCCAGGGGAAATGTCATCTAAAGTGAGATCTGGGGACGCCTGGGTGGCTCAGTCAGTCAAGTGTCTGACTTCAGCTCAGGTCACGATCTCGCAGTTTGTGGGTTCAAGCCCCATGTCGGGCTCTGTGCTGACAGCTCAGAGCCAGGAGCCTGCTTCAGATTCTGTGTCTCCCTCTCTCTCTGCCCCTCCCCCATATGTGCTCTGTCTCTCTCTGTCTCTCAAAGATGAATAAACGTTAAAAAAAATTTTTTTAAGTGAGATTTGAAGGCTGAATAGGAATTGGAACAATTAAAACAGGAAAGAAAAGAGGAGGGAAAGGCACATCCAAGGAACTGAAAGGAGTCAGGTGTGTCAGTCTACTTAGGTCAGGTTATGCTGCAGTAACAAAAGACCCCAACATCTCAGTGCCAGTGGCACAACTAAGGTTTTTTTCTCATGCTGCAAATGTGGAAGAAAGATTGTAGGGGGGTAAAACTGAGGTAGGAAGGCTAAGGCAGTGATTCAAGCCAGAAAAGATGGTAGGCTGAACTAAGGTAGTGGCAGTGGAGACAGAGAAGTGGATAGAATCAAGAGATTTGTAGAAATTAGATTAATAGCTCTTCCTGATGGATTGGATATGGAGCATGAAACAGAAGTCATAGTTGACACCCAAGTTCAATCTATACTATGTAGCTTTATTTTTATTTATTTATTTATTTATTTTTTAATGTTTATTCATTCTTGAGAGACAGAGAGAGACAGAGCATGAGCGGGGAAGGGGCGGAGAGAGGGAGACACAAATCTGAAACAGGTTCCAGGCTCTGAGCTGTCAGCACAGAGCCCAACGCGGGGCTCGAACTCATGGACTATGAGATCATGACCTGAGCTGAAGTCAGACGTTCAACCGACTGAGCCACCCAGGTGCCCCTATATACTATGTAGCTTTAACCACAAAGCATAACATGAAGATAAAAGCATTTATAGATGAACTAAATACAATAGCATGATAGCTATTTTATTATTGATAACTTTAGAAATACCTTCCTACTAATCTCAAATACAGCATGGAGTTTATGACCTCAGTGATTAATATTGTTCTTTCTGCCAAAGTTCCTAGTACAGATGCATTCACAGAAGTACAGAATTCTTGACAGTGATGCTTGTGGGATGCAAAATTAGGAGATGCCTTGTTAAGAGTATGTCTATTTTATAATTTGACATTCATCCTAAAACTTGAACTCACAAAGATGTCATTGGGGAGTTAAGGAAAAATAGATGGGTGCTGAGCTATAAAGTCTTCTTTTGTAAACCTTAGCAAAGGGAAATACATACAGGTTTGACTAGTTCAACATTGTAAGGCCATCACACTCTGAAGACACCATATGACAGCTATGACCATCAGAACACTTAGAAACCTGCTGCCAGTATGGATTCATTTTACAGAGGTAAAAATGCTGTACTGGATTCTCCTTTTCAAGGTTAGGGATGTTGCTGGGTCATTAAATCCTTGAAAGAGAAAGAGAAGAGCATCCTAAGTTTTTCTAAGGAACTCTAAATTTCTCAGCAGTGGGACAAATTGAGAGCACCGATTCAGATATGTATTTTTTCTTTTTTTTAAATCTGGCAATAACCTCCTTTCCTTCTAACTTTACTTGTCTAGCTTCTCCCACCGTGATCATTTTTCATCCACACAGGGACTGATAGTCTATTAATGTTTCTATTTTCTCCCAACATTTCTGCCATCTCGTCTTCCTTTTCCATCGTATGCAATTTAGATTCTGTACTGTGAGGGTTAATTCCAACATGCCTATGATAAGCCTGAGCTGTTTCACTGAGATCAGAAATGTACCAGAATTACACAGACTCCTGTCAAGGCATGAAATGTGCTGATTAATGGTGTTGCTTTATGACCAAGAATCTGAGAAATTGGTTCCCTAGCGTCCTCCAAATACGACCTTATGAAGGTGTTGGGGCTTTTTCTTTAATCTTTATGAACTCAAAGATTTTAACATATTTGATGCATTTCAGCTCATGTCACTAATGTTTTCTTTCTGAAGCTGAAATTGTGCCATCTTTGACGTGGGAATCTCTTTAAGGTGGTTTCTGGGTCCTTCAGACATAATTAGTCCCAACAGTCTTTGTTTCCTTGTTTTCTGGTACGACAGAGCCTAGTCCAGAATCATCTTACATATTTTTGCCCCAGATTGGGAAGATATTTCTGCCAGGAGCCTGGTTCCCTGAGTTCCCTTTAATAGAAAATGGTATTTAAAAGCCACAGTCTAAGCATTAGGAATGCTAATTGCTACTAACTTGATTGTTGTCTTTTAGACGTTTTTAGTGGACAGAACCAAGATGATCATCTTCTCCTCCTCCTCCTTCTCCTCCTCCTTCTTCTTCTTTTTCTTTTTCTACTTCTTCTCCTCCTCTTCCTCCTCCCCCTCCTCCCCCTCCTCCTCCTCCTCCTTCTTCTTCTTCTTCTTCTTCTTCTTCTTCTTCTTCTTCTTCTTCCTCATGAGTTCATTCAATTTAAATTTAGAATTACAAGATTACAAGTTTATTTAACTCCTTTGACTTTATACTGGTATCATTTTTATACCAAAAATCTTGGTTTCTAAGAATATTAATGTAATTATTTATTTGCAAAAAATAATATTTGAATAACTGCAGAGTGACAACCAAAATTGTTACTAATCATATGATTACTGAAAACAGTTTTAAATGTCTTTCAAGTTTTTAAAAAAATTTCACATCTATTCCACTAGGTATGTATAATCAAATTATTGTGTTTTGAATCCATGTAAAATAATTCTTTTCTGTGTGGTTAAGACATGAAATCAATGTACCGGTGGGCTCATTTGTTTCATTTTGCTTTTGAGTTTTAGGAATTGTTTTTCTTTTCCATTTTGATTTAGTGCTGTTTTGTAATTATGTAAGACATTTACATGATTTGAAATTAAATCTAAAAAGTAGTGTATATTCTTTTTTTTAATAGTTAAGCAGTTTCCATGTTGTTGTTGCTGTTGTTAATGTTTATTTATTTATTTAAGTTTATTTCTTTATTTTGAGGGGGGAAGGGGCAGAGAGAGAGAACCCCAAGTGGGCTCCACACTGGCAGTGCAGATCCCCACACAGGGCTCGAACCTACAAACTGTGAGATCATGACCTGAGCTGAAATCAAGAGCCAGACATTTAACCAACTGAGCCACCCAGGCACCCTTCAAAAATAGTGTATGTTCTGAAAAGGTTAGATTTTATCTTTGGTTCTTCTGCCCTATTCCTGCCTTCCTCACAGGTTTTTGTGTTTTTTTTTTTTTTTTTTAAGGTCTATTTACTTTTGAGAGAGAGAGAGAGAGATTGAGAGGGCGTGCACGTGAGCAGGGAAGGGGCAGAGAGAGAGGAAGACAGAGGATATGAAATGGGCTCTGGGCTGACAGCAGCAAGCCTGATGTGGGGCTCGAACTCACGAGCTGCAAGATCATGACCTGAGCTGAAGTTGGACACTTAACCGACTGAGCCACCAGGGAGCCCCCAGGTCATTGTTAAAACTTAAAAAATTTTTTGTCTGTGTTTCCAGTTTTGAAAATATAAGCAAATATTTTATATATGTGCACAAATATGTACATGCCTTTTAGACAAACAGTAATGGCAACAGACACTTTTCTGTACTTTGTTTTCATTTAGCAACATATCCTGGAGATCACTTTATAATAGTGTATAGAAATACTCTTTACTCTTTTCCCTTTCTCCATTGGATGTTTGCACTATACCTCTGGTTTCCTGTTGATAACTATTTGAGTTGCTTCCAATTCTCTGCTATTAAGAGCAGCTCTGCAATGCATAGTTTACTAGACACTTTATTAAGCATTTACAAGTCTGATCATATTTCACTGAATCTGGAACTCTGTCGATTATAAGAGGCACCATTACTTTATGTAACACAAAGAAAAGAAAAACATCCTGTCAAATTAGTCCTAAGATACATCTCAGTTTCAGAGATTTAAAATGTTGTCGGGGGCGCGGGGGGCGGGGGGGGGGGCAAGGAATAGTGTACATCTTAAAATTGATGAAATTAGAATCTCATGTAACCCTTACAGAAATCCCAAAGGGAGGTACAATTATCATGAGCCCCATGATGGAAGATAATTTTTCTTGCCTTTTACTCTATCCCTAACCCAAGAACTATGCTTGGCATGTAGTGGACAATACATATTTGTTGAATGAATGAATGAATGAACAAATGAGTGAATAAATTTCCATTTTATGAAGAAGGAAACTTTGAGTTACAAAGTTGATCTAACTTGCCTGAGATCAAACAACTATTTACTGGCAGAACCTAGATTTCATGCAAGAAAGTCACAACTCATATATATCTGCTGCATGGCACCCTATAAATTTATGATCACCAGCTACAATCAGGCCCTCAACAATTCTATTGTTTTTCTCTGGTCAACTTGCGCTTCCACTCATAGCAACAATTATTTTATTTATTATTTTTTTAAGATTTTTATTTTTAAGTAATCTCTACACCCAACGTGGGGCTCGAACCTACAACCCTGAGATCAGAGTCATTCCACCAAATGAGCCACCCAGGAACCCCAGTAACCATTATTTTAAACCATCACTACCTCCAAGCCTCAAGGGTCCCTTCCCCCAATTTCCACTATCTCATTCCCTCACTCTGAGTAGAGAAACTTTCCTCCTATTTCATAGGCAACATGAAGCCACACATAAGAACTGCTTCAGATTCTTATCAAACACATAACCTTCCCATATCTACACTGATTCTTAACTCCTTTACTCTGTGCCAATAGAGGATGTGCCCCTCCTTCTACCAAAGGTTGATTCTTCCCCTGGGAGTTTGGATCCCAACCCTCCTGCCTTTTCCCAGAACCCTAACACTGGTAGTTACCCCTATTCTACCCTACAAATTCAACCCATCCCTCTGCGTCAGCCAAGATGTAAAGAAGACCCTCATTAATTGTGAGTTAAACAGGAGAGAAATTAATTTCTCTGCCACGTATTTATTTAAAGTTTTATTTGTTTGAATACGTAATAGTCATTGTACAAAAGTTCAAAGGTAAAAATTGGTGTACCAATTGTACAATATTCCTCTAGTTCTTCTAGTTCTTTCTAGTTGTTCCTCTTGCAAGATTATAAATGGAATTTCAAGCCACAGGAAATGGTCCCTAAGGAGCATGTGTATTTAGAGAGAAGGGCCCTAGGACAGAGAGCTTATTTCAAAGCTGAGCAGAAAATAACCTGCAAAGGGTTTGAGAATAAACTTCATTAAAATAAAAAGAAAACCCAGAGATTGTTTTGATCTAGAAGTCAAATGAAGAAAACATTTCAAGAAAAAGAGAGTGTGTCCCTAATGCTCAGAGATTCAAGATAAGAATAGAGAAGTGACCATTATGTCTGGCAAGAAGAAAGCTGTTAATAACCTGGACAAGAGGACTCTTGCCGGGGGGATGGACTATGGAGAAAATGTGAGGAAACAAGTTAAGTCAGTGATTATGGTTAGTTAACTCATGAAATTTTGTTAAGAAGAGGATCAGAGAAACTAAACTAGAAATGAAGGACAAATGAGGTCAAGATAATTTTTTTCTCTTATAGAAGGTATTGTGATATATTGTTTGTGGAAATAAGCCATTAGAAAGGGGAAAATGTATGATTTATGTGAGAGAGGAAATGATTGCCGAAGCATAGTCCTTGACGATGAAAAACTACATAGAATCCAGAACACAAGTAGAAGGACTGACCTTAGAAATGAACTAGGACACTTGATCCAGAGAATTAGGAGGAAAATCACATGGGTGTATATGAAGATAAGTTGTAGTCTGAGTGGTTGTAGTTGTAGTTTGGATGGTCTGCTTTATTTTTTAAATTTTTTTAATGTTTATTTATTTTTGAGAGAGAGAGAGAGACAGAGACAGAGAGAGAATGAGTGGGGGAGGGGCAGAGAGAGAGAGGGAGACACAGAATCCAAAGCAGACTCCAGGCTCTGAGCGGTCAGCACAGAGCCCGATGTGGGGCTCGAACTCATGAACCACAAGATCATGACCTGAGCCAAACGAAGTCAGAGGTTTAACCGACTGAATCACCCAGGCTTCTCCTTTATTCTTTACTTTTTTTTTTTTTTTTAATTTTTTTTTTTCAACGTTTTTTATTTATTTTTGGGACAGAGAGAGACAGAGCATGAACGGGGGAGGGGCAGAGAGAGAGAGGGAGACACAGAATCGGAAACAGGCTCCAGGCTCCGAGCCATCAGCCCAGAGCCTGACGCGGGGCTCGAACTCACAGACCGCAAGATCGTGACCTGGCTGAAGTCGGACGCTTAACCGACTGCGCCACCCAGGCGCCCCTATTCTTTACTTTTTTATGACCATAATTTAGGAGGTTTCAAAAGATAGAAGGTGTGAAATAGTTGTTTTGAAGAGTGGGAAAGAGAACATTACAAGACATATAATAGGATTGTCAAGCAATACTAAGCACCCAGTTGAGATTTGGGGCCATGAATTTAAAGAAGTCTAGCGGACATGGTAAATAAGACCAGCTGAGTTATATTCAGCTGCTCTAGTATAGACCCAAAGTAGGCAGATTGTTTGGTATAACCAGAGTTGGGGACTTTCCTAATGAATACAACAGGTAGAACTCAGGGAAAGAGTGGCAAGGATTTTAAGGATATCTTCAGGAAGTAATTATAAATGTTAACTATAGACTTTTGGCAGGGTGAAGAGGAGGATGTGATGATATGGGTAGATGATTACAGTTGAGAAAATGATAGAATTTATGGATGGGAGTTCTTGATGAGGTCGAATAATTGCTGGAGCAGGAGTTCTAGAGAAGGGGAGCCTGAAGGATGGGTAATGGTGGCCAGAGAGTGGGATTCTTGAAGTCAGAATTTCAGAGGTAGTGCAGTGATTGTCATGACAAAGCAAGGAATGTGACCATGGATGAGTGAGGTCTGGTAGAGGATTGGATTTTTAGAGGCCAAGAAGGCTGAGGAACTGAGTGACACCTGGGTGGCTTAGTCAGTTGAGCGGCTGACTGCAGCTCAGGTCATGATCTCACAGTCTGAAGAAAAAAGAAAAAATTAATTGGCCTCCATCAAAATTTAAAATTCCCTGAAAGAAGACACCATTAAGAAAATGAAAAGGTAGGGGCGCCTGGGTGGCTCAGTTGGTTGAGCATCCAACTTCAGCTCAGGTCATGATCTCACCGTCTGTGAGTTTGAGCCCCACGTCGGGCTCTGTGCTGACAGCTGGGAGCCTGGAGCCTGCTTCAGATTCTGTGTCTCCCACTCTCTCTGCTCCTCCCCCGCTCACACTCTGTCTCTCTGTCTATATGTCAAAAATAAATTTAAAAAAAAAAGGCTAAAGAACTGAGACACCAAAGTGTCAAATGGACCATCCATATGAAAGTGGAAATTTCTAACAAAGAGAGAGAGAGAGAGAGAGAAAAGAAAAGGAGAGCAGTGAGGCAGGTGGGATGAGGACTAATTATGCCTTACGTAAGGCCTGGTCTTTCCACTCTTTGGCTTCCTGAGGGGAAGATATTTATAAAAAAGAGAAGGGACCAAACACAATATGAAAGGAAAAAGCTAAAAAAGTTTGTCCCAACCCAATCTTCTGGCATGGTAACCTGATTGTGAACTTCAAATACATTTTACTCTCACCCAAATCTGAGCATCATTTCCTTGGAAAGGCAAAAAGAGAAAGGGACCATAGTGAGAAAAGAGCATAGATTTTGGCCCATAAAATTGTCCATATCTACATTCTTTCTCCTCCCATCCAACCCCTCTGCCTGTTAAAACTGTGCATGCATTTCATTCAATTCTCCAGTGAGCATGACCCCAAAACATCGAGCCACACCAAAGATCAGAATGTGTTACCAACAAAGACAAGAGCGAAACAATAGTCATGGCACTATAACGATAATGATGAGATAATAATAAATATCAATAATAACAGTGGCTGACGTTTATCGAGTACTTTCTATGTGCCAGGCCTCACGCAAGGGAAAACATGCGCTGAGCAAACATCATGAGCAATCTGGTCTGTGTCAGTGAGATGACTCACAAGAAGTTCATAGGTGGGCATTCTATTTTCAACATCCAGCTTTTGTGAGTCGGTTATTGTGAATCGTTTCACCAGAGACCAAACAACCCTAAATATACTGACCAAATTTACTCTCTGGATGTGTATGACTAGCCTCAATTTTGATGACCGCGTCAATATAAACTAATCAAGTGAGACCCTGCTAGAACTGGTCACCATTTCTACGAGTCTACATCACTTGATTACTTCATTTGAAATGTTTTCTTCCAATGGCAGTTTACTCCATGAAGGAAATCAATCGGTGCTTCACACAGGAAAGAAAATAACATTTAACTTTTAAGATTTTTACGACATAGAGAAAAGCTCGTTATTTGACTTTTAGTCAATCTAGCAAAAACTATTGGTTTTGAGATTTTCTCTTCTTGTGAATCCATAGTAATACGTGAATGCAAAATTGGTCAAGATTTCAAAATAATATCCACCTTTAGTAACTGTGTGGAACACTGATACTCTTGTACATTGCCAATCAATTAGTACAATAACAGTATGTATCAAATGCTTAAGAATATTCATACTTACCAGTTCCCTTTGTAGGTTTTTTGTTATAAAGTAATTACTGATACAAATAAAAGTGTATTTGGGGTGTATTGATTACATTATTTGAAAATAATATTATTCTGGCCTCAGCCTAAATATTCAACCACAAGGAATTCATTCAACTTATCATTGTACACATATACAATGGAAATTAGTGCAACCATTGAAACTCATGTTGAATAGTTAATGACATGGGAGGATATTAATGATCTCTTAAGAAAAAAAAAGGCTAAAAACTGTATACGTGGTATGATGTGTTTGTCTTGAAAAAACAATATATGAATAAATACACAGAGAGGAAAAAAGATGAGGAAGGATCCATGATATTGATAGTATCCAAAAATTGATAGTAGTTGCATAAAGGTAGATACATAGATCAGTGGAATAGAATTGAGGGTCCAGAAATAAATCTTTACATTTATGGTCACTTGATTTTCAAGAAGGGTGCCAAGACAGTTCAATAGGGGAAAGAGTAGCCTTTTCCACAAATGGAACAGAGACAACTAGATATCTGCATGCAAAAGAATGAAATTGGATCCCTACCTCATACCATATACAAAAATTAACTCAGAATGGATACCCACAAATGTAAGAACTAAAAATATTAAACTCTTAGATGAAAACATACAAGTAACCTTTGTGACCTTGAGTTAGGCAAAACCTCCTTAGGTATGCCACCAAAAGCACAAGAGACAAAAGAAAAAAATAGATAAATTTAACACTTTGTGCTAGAAACGGTGTCATTAAGAAAGTGAAAAGACAACCCCAGAATGAGAGAAATTATTTGTAATGCTTATATCCAATAAGACAATTATATCCAGAATATGTAAAGAAGCATACAACTGAACAATAAAAAGAAAAATAACCTAATTTTTAAAAGGGCAAAGGATTTGAATAGACATTTTTCCTAGAAGATATACAAATAGCCAATAAACACATGAAAAGATGCTCCACATCATTAGCTATTAGGGAAATGTAAATCAAAACCTCAATGAGATACCACTTCACACTAATTAAGAAAAAAAAAGAGGCAATAAGTGTTGACAAGGATGTGAGAAATCGGAGCCTTTGTATGTTGCTGACAGGAGTGTAAGGTGGTACACGGTCATTTTGGAAAATAGACTGACAGTTCCTCAAAATGTCAAACACAGAGTTAACATATGATCCAGAAATTCCACTCCCAGATTCCAAGAGACTTGAAACAGGTGTTAAAACAAAAATTTGAACATGATATTCATAGCAGCATTTTTCATGACAGTCAGAAAGTGAAAACAGCCCAATATTCCTTATAAATGGATAAACATAATATGGTATATCCGTATAATGGAATATTATTCAGCAATAAGAAATTAAGTGTTGATACATGCTACAACTTGGATCTAGAAAACATTAAGCTAAGTCTAAGAGGTCAGTCACAAAATGCAATTCCATTTATTTGAAATGTTCAGAATAGACAAATCTAGAAAGACAGAGAGCAGATTAATGGCTGCCTAGGGCTGAGGAGGGGTAATGTGTGGTAGAGAAAATGAAAAATGACTGCTAATGGGTTTCTCTATAGGGTCATGAAATGTTCTAGAATTATATTGTGATGATGGTTGTACAACCCAGTAAATATACTAAAAGACATTGAATTGTGCACTTGAAATGGGTGAATTGTACAGTATGTGAACCCCAATAAAGCTTTTAAAAGCGTTAACAGTATCTATTTCTGGATGATGGGCTTATGTTGATTTGATCTTTTTGTTCATCTGTATCTTCTACAATGAACAAGTGTTTCTGGTTGTAGGAAAAGAGAAACAAAGTTATTGGCTACAGGGTTTATCTCAACAAGATGACTTCTTAGAATTAAGTGTAGAGGTTCATGGATTTAAGGCGATTCTTTTTTTTTTTTTTTTTTTTAACGTTTATTTATTACGGAGAGATAGAGAGAGACAGAGCATGAGCATGGGAGGGGCAGAGAGAGAGGGAGACATAGAATCCAAAGCAGGCTCCAGGCTCTGAGCTGTCTGCACAGAGCCCAACACGGGGCTAGAACTCAGGAACCGCGAGATCATAAGCCGAAGTCGGACGCTTAACCGACTGAGCCACCCACGCGCCCCAAGGCCATTCATTCTTAAGTTAAATAATTGTCCTTGGAAGAAGGACATTCTCCCCATCCATTTCCCTCATCTCTTTACTGTTCTCTACTGTAAAATAGAGGAAGTTTTTTTTTTCCCCCTTCAAATAATGGAATCTGTGGGTGTTCCTATTTTTCTCACTTTGTGTGGTGATTCATTTCAGGCTGGATGCCTTTCCATTTTTGACTTTTCATTGTTTGCTGCATTGCAAGAAACTTCTGTACTTTAAAATCTTAATTTGGATGGTAATACATTCAATGTGATTTTGCAAATGGAGTTTAATACTTTAAGCCACTTTAGCAGATTGCATTCTTGTTCCTTCCCCTACCCCATGACCAGTTATCATTTGGTTTTAATCCCTTAACAGCGATAAATACAAATAACAATGAATATTGCACATTTAAAACAAATTTCAATTTGATAGTATAATGATATACTGTGGGAATTAACAGATGTGTTTAAACAGATTATAAATAGTCTGAGGGATTATATAAAAGTATTTTAAACAATTGGGGATTTTCTCTTTATTACATATAGCATATGTTAATAGGTTGATTAATCACTTTGCTGCAAGTGGGTGGATCAAGCAGTACCTGATGATAACTGGGCTTAAGGAAAATAACTGTCAACTCATACTTGCTAAGAAGAGATCTACTCAGTTGAAGGGCCATACTCCTTTAAGCAGAAAAATCCATGAATATGTTATAATTTCAAATTCTTCTCCGACATAGACCATGAAATTAGAAATGACTACATTAAAATTGGAGGGGACACAGACCACAGAATCTGAGATAATTCATAGAAAAGCCCTTCCAAAAGTGAAAAGCATTATAAAATATAAGATATTATTATTAGTACTATTATTATTACACGAAGCAAGAAGATATATGCTCTTGAAAAGCATGAAAAGAAGCCCTCGCAACAATTTTCAAGTTTTAAGTCTTTGTTTATATTTTGGTTGTGTTGAATTCAATGTTCGAAAAATTAGCAGGAGTTCTACAGAGGCACCTGGAAATTGGGAATGGGGGGTAACAGACTTCATTTTTATACCAAGTGTTGATTTCATTTAAACACAGGGTCTGGGGGTGCCTGGGTGGCTCAGTAAGTTAAGCATCTGACTTTGGCTCAGGTCGTGATCTCCTGGTTCGTGAGTTGGAGCCCAGCATTGGGCTCTGTGCTGACAGCTCAGAACCTGGAGCCTGGATTCTGTGTCTCCCTCTCTCTCTGCCCCTCCCCCATTCACGTTCTCTGTCTCTGCCTCTCTCTCTCTCTCAAAAATAAATAAATTTTAAACACATGGTCTGGAGCTAAAGAAAGAAAAATAAAAAGATATTTTCGGGATGCTAATGCTGGTTTCAGTGACCACTTACATAAATAATCTTTTCATAATTAATTGATCACTTGTGACTTCCCCTGAATTCCAAGGAGGATACATGAAAGGCCTTTCTATGGCAGGCAGACCCAGAACTGTGTTAGAAACTGCTGTCAGAGCATTAGCTCTAGAAGGGCTTAAGTTGTGTCAAGAGCCAAGGATGTCATTGTGTTTGCATCTCTTGGAGACTATGCTTAAGCAAAAGATTAGCGGGGTGAGTGTCAGGGAAATGCTAATATAGTCGAATACAAGATACACCTTTCACTCAGGGTTATTATGTAATAATTATTTTGGAGGGGGAAAAAATCACACTCAGGCTCTATCAGAGCCCTTTACAGAGATTGCTTGCCTGTTTCCTATCTGCCTCACCACTTCCCTGTAATTCCTTGAGGGCAGAGACCCTGGATTTCTACTTTGGATTTCACCTTTGCAGTACTTGCCATATCAAAAATATGTATTTGAATGACTTACAAGGATTTAGGAGCATCTGGGTGGCTCAGTTGGTTAAGCATCTGACTTCTCAGGTCATGATCTCACAGTTCGTGGGGTTGAGCCCCATGTTTGGCTCTGTACTGACAGCTCAGAGCCCGGAGGCTGCTTCCGATTCTGTGTCTCCTCTCTCTCTGCCCCTCCCCCTCCCTCTCTCTCTCTCTCTCTCTCTCTCTCTCAAAAATAAATAAACATTAAAAAAATTTGAATGACTTACAAGCATTTAATAATCTAGCAAGTTATCAGTTTAAATGATTGAAAGTTATTTTCCAGCTCAATGTAACTGTAGCTCTCAGAGGAGTGAAAGCTGTTAGCAAGTGCCATTTGCAGATTTTTGGGGGGGTAAAGAGAGTTTTTGGCCCCTGAAATGTTCCATCTTAATTAGTTTTGTCCCCACACCTAAAGTACTTTTTATAAGGTTGAGTCATACAAAACCTTGCACTGCCAGGCTGGAGAGCCTGTTTCTCCGGAAGGTAAAGGATTTAGGTAAGGAGTCCATTTGAATTACTCCAAATAATAACACCTCAAAAAAGCATTACGAATATTTCTGGTTTAGGATTCACATTTGAGAAATGTGAAGAAGCTACATTTCCTGAGTCAAATAAAATTTTACTGTGAATACGGCTGCTTCATCATGACCTCACTTGGCTTTCTATAAGTAGGCAAGTATCAATTTGTATGTCTCTAATTTCTCTTTCAATTTTTCTTAATGTCTATTTATTTTTTGAGAAGGGGGAGGGGCAGAGAGAGGGAGACACAGAATCCGAAACAGACTCAGAGCCTGCTCAGAGCCTGACACGAGGCTTGAACCCACGAACCTTGAGACCATGACCTGAGCCGAAGTCGGACGCTTAACCGACTGAGCCACCCAGGCACCCCTGTCTATAATTTCTTAATTTAAATTTTTCACCTTGTTACTAAAAAAACCAGAACAGAACAAAACAAAACAAAAACAGTATTTAGTTTACTTTTCAATTACTTAACAAAACAAACAAACCTGTATGCTATGACCTGAATGTCTGTATTCTTCTAAAATTCATGTGTTGAAAACCTAACGCTCAGTGTGGTAATATTAGGAGGTGAGGCCTATGTGAGATCCTTGGGGCGTGAGGGTGGAGTCCTCATGAGTGGGATTAACATTCTTATAAAAGAGGCCCTAGAGAAAGCTCCCTGCCCCTTTCAGCATGTGAGGACACAGCGATAGGGCATGACCTATGAACCAGGAAGTAGATCCTCACCAGATACTGAATCAGTTTGCATGATGGTCATCTTGGACTTCTAGTCTCCAAAACTGTGAGAATAAATTTCTGTTGTCGATAGTCTACTCAGGCTGTGGTATTTTGTTTTAGGAGCTGGTGTGGACTAAAACACCATAGGGGCTTAAATGTGTAATACAGTTGGATATGGAATTGATTTCCTTTCATGATGTAAAAATTGAAAAAAGAGTGTATTAGTAATAATTTTACCTAGCCTTACTTATGTTCTACTTATAGGTAGATAGTGATGTGGAGAACAAAGGCAGAAGAAAAAAAATTAACTTCCTTACAACTTATAGTCCAGCATGACCTTCCTCAAGGAGCTTAGCTGCCTTAAAGTTAGTAGTTTGCTAGAGGCAAAAGGCAACCTTAGCTTGACATTAGCCCGATTTCCAGGATCCTGTAAAAATCTCTTTGGAAACATCCTTTATCTCTAGTCCCCCCGCCCCCCACCAAGATATGTGTTAGCAATCATCCTCCAAAAAAATGGCCCACTGATATACATCTTAAGGTCCTCATGACTAAGGTTTTACTAGACAGTAGTAAATGACCTTATCCTAACAGCAGCTAGCTCCTCAAGGTCCTGAAAACCTTGCTTCCAAATTCCTTAGAGATTTTCACTATCCCGAACCCCCTCCCAACTTGAAGGGATGTGATCAGTCAGCCCTCGCAACCCCAGTGCAGCTCTTTCTGCCCACAGGTCCTGTCCCTGTGCTTTAATAAAGTCACCTTTTTTGCACCAAAGACATCTCAAGAATTCTTTCTTGACCATTCACTCCTGAACCCCAACATTTCATATCAGATAGAAAAAACATTTCATGATGATAGAAAAAAAAAAAAAAGAAAAGACAAGAAAAATAGAAACCCCAATGAGTCATCTTTGGAAGATGCCAGAGAACTGTGACATAATAAGACATATGTACTGGGTCTGTGCACTGGGTTCCTGGCACAGAGCTCGAAATCCCTGGAAATTTCCTGAGTGATAGGAGAAAGAGAAGCATCTTTTGTTCTTTAAAACAAGCCCTTTTCAATGACACCTAAATTGATGTTAATGATGTGGCTTTGAAAAACCCTTACCTATGGGATTTCGGAGGACTGGTTGTCTGGGGAACCAACCACCTGATTAGAGGGTCATCCCCCTGGCCTAGGGGGATGAGAGAGAGGCTGGAGATGGGCTTAATTAGCAATGGTCATTTAATCAATTACACCCGCAGAATGAAACCATGATTAAAAATCTAAACAACAGGATTCAGAGAGCTTCTGGGTTGGTGAACACACCAAAATGCTGGGAAAGTGGTGTGCCCAGAGACGACATGGAAGGTCTACACGCCTTCTCCACACCCGTTCCATTTAGCTGATACTCAGTTGTATCCTTTATAATGAAACAGTAATAGTCAGTGCTTCCCCGAGGTCAGTGAGCCACTATAGCAAACTATCAGACCTGAGGGGAGGGTTGTGAAAATCCTTGATTTGTAGCCATTTGGTCAGAAGCACAGGAACTGTAGCCAAATAGCATGAGTTTCCTCCCTGGTGAGTCACAGATAGAAACTACACTAGGTGAGTTATCCCACAAAGGAAACTATTTGCAGCAAATAAGGAGATCACCAGAAATAACTTCCAAAGCTGCTGTGTCTCCCCAAACAGGGGTAAAGGGGTTCTTTGTATTTAGGGTTACGATGAATATCTATCTATCTATCTATTTATTTATGCATGCTTGAGAGAGAGAGAGACTGAGAGAGAGAACACAGTGGTAGAGGGACAGAGAGAGACAATCCCAAGCAGGCTTCATGCCTAGCATGGAGCTGGACACGGAGCTCGTTCCCACAATCCTGAGATCATGACCTGCACTAAATCAAGTGTCAGGTGTCCAACCAACTGACCCACCCAGGCACCCGTAGGATGAGTATTTAGATAAGGGAGCCTTGTCATCATATATAGAGGTGGGCTTAAGGTTGCACACGAGCCTTAAGGAAGCATGTCTATTACATACATTGTATGTTATGTAAATGAGGCTTGCGCTCTCCCTTGGGCAGAGATTTTAGTATTATGAGGAGCTAAAGGGAATTGTGGATCATTCCAGAGGTCACTGCTTGGCCCATCTGTGCAGACACAGGTTGGGGGCTTAGCTCAAACTAGTCTGGGAGGTCTGGGCCCCCAGAGCTCTTTCTTCGGGCAGTCATTATTGCTTGAGGGGAAGTTTCAGTTTCCATCATGGGACGTTGTGCCCATAGGGTCTTTTGCCTGAGTTAAGAGATAAGTGGGACAGAAGAGCTTAAGGAAAAATGTGGGACAAAGGCTGGTGGGTACATGCAGGTGAGCACAGATGTTGAGTCTTAGAGTCTAGCTGGTAATAGTACCTGAAATTTGCATTTAGTAGCTGAAGTTAGGGACAATCTTGTGGGACTGAGCCCCTAACCACCGTGTGCCAACTCTGGGTAGTTAGCGACAGAGTTCCCCCCCCTTCTCTCCCCACATTTAGCCTTGTTGAGAGTAGAAAGAGCAGTATTTTTCTTTTAGGAACCAACTTATAATTCTAAAACCTTATAAATAAGAAAAAAAATCAAACAATTGCCTGTCTTTCTTGTACAAACCATACATGAGGGCAACCATTCGTTGATGAAATAAAGTTTCCTTTCAATAAATGAAGCAGGCATAATCTAATTAGAATATCACGGTGTGGGGACCTCTAATGAAATAATGGACGTAAGAAAAGATCATCAACCGCTCCTAAAAGCATTAGGTGAAAACCTCACAGAGAACGTGATAGTGCATGATTCACTGGCTTTGCCTGAATCTGCTGATCAATCTTAGCACCACAGAGAGAGACAATCAAATACTTTGTGCTTTCTGAAGAAAGTACACAAACCGCTCACAAAATGTTCATGCCAACAAATCGAACCTAAATCTGATGGAGCCTCGAAATGTGTTAGTTTACAGAAAATATAAGAGACAGAAGTTCTTTGAACAACATTGGTAGGATGCAATTAGCAAAATTCAGATCTTAGGGGGGAAAAGGAAAAATGACAAGGAAAAGAAAGGGAGAACAAGAGAAACAGAGGAGGAACCCAGTCTAAAAGAGATGGATAAACCAGAAGGAACATGCAACCCTTAGTTGGTTCTTGATTTAAACAAACTGATTGTAAGAAACAAAAATTTTAAGAGCTGCCAAAATGGCTGTCCCTACTAAAGACAAAAACAAGATCACAAGCCCACCTACTCACGTTGACTTTTGCTGGTGTAAATCCTATCATCAAAAAAGGTGTACCTCTTGGTTAACCCTTCTTGTCCAGGGTAGAACACTCCCAAAAGTCAGCACTCCCAAAAGTTCTTAGGTTTAACTGAGTTTGTGAGCTCATTTTCCCAAGGACAGGCATCAGTAAAGGACCGAAGTCTTAAAGATGATGATCTTTTGCTTAAAGTGCCCAGAAAAGGGGGGTCATACAAAGAAAGGGAAAACTCCAAAATGAAATATCACCAGTTTCACAAATTTACTGTCGTCCTTGGGCTTTAGACATTTGATTTTTCATACAGTCAATTCCAGATAATAGGCTAGTAGAAGTGGACTGCAGCACAGCTTGGATTGAGATGGTGACATTTGGTTTTTTGTTTGTTTTGTCCTTGGGTTTTTTTTCCCCCCAGAGTGTTTTAATATGAATAACTGAGAGATTACAAGACCAAATATTTCAAACCAAACAAGGAAGCCATTTTGTGCAGTTTTAACTCCAAAGCAACAAGAGAGCCTCCTGGCCTCCCAGCTAGCCCCAGGGTCACTTTTCAAGTGGATATGAATCTTAAAATCCAAATTAGAGGTGGAAAGGCATAAGCCCCTTCGACAGCACCTCTCATAAATAATCATCCATTCTATTTAAACACCTCCCAAAATAGGAAATCTCAGCCATATTCCATTTTGGTGAGGTTTGTTATGAAGTTTTATTGTTGCACAAGAACAAGTCTGCCCATCTCCCGAAACAGCACTTTAATTCTTGAAGACAGCTTTCTCATCCCCCGCTAAGGCAGCAACTCTCACCTGGAGTCTAGCAAATGTGGAAGCAGAATGAGGAGAATGCCCTCCTTTCGGACAATATCAGCAACTTAGAGCAGAAAAGGCTAGTAGTTTTGAAAAGTGTTAATTCCTGTGATGCCTCGTTGAAGTTAAAAATTTATTTCAGTGGTTAAAAAGAGAGCATGCGTGCTAAAATCTTTTAAAAATGGTTGTAAAGCCATTATCTTAAGTCTTCCCCTGATTAAACATTTCTTGCTCTTTGAAATGTTGGCAACCTGTATTAATATATATTATTATAATATTTAATAAAGTATATTATTTAAAAATATATAATAAATAACATATATTATATATTATTAGCGTAACTATATATGTAACAAATATATATTGATATAAAAGAGTAAACTAATCCACTTTCCCTTTTAGGATTTGACATGGAAATTGCATACATCCCTTCTACTTGCATCTTATTGGTTAGAACTTTGTGACATGGCTACACATACCAGTAAGGGAACTGGGAAATGTAGTGTTATTCTGGGTAGCCATGGGCCTGGATAAAAATTCCCTTAAGAATTTGGAAGAAGAGGGGGCGCCTGGGTGGCTTAGTTGGCTAAGCATCTGGCTTTGGCTCCAGTCATGATCTCACGGTCCATGAGTTCGAGGCCCCTGTCAGGCTCTGAGCTCTCAGCACAGAGCCTGGAATCTGTGTCTCCCTCTGTCTCTCCTCCTCCCCTACTTGCACTCTGTCTCTGTCTCTCTCCCTCAAAAATTAATAAAACATAAAAAATTTAAAAAAAAAAGAATTTGGAAGAAGAGGAGAATGCATAGTAGGGAACTATTGACGGTCTTTGCTCCAGTAACTCTAAATAAAAGCCATATATCACACCATATATCACAATGATCGTGTGTCCTAAACTAAGAGTTTTAGTGAAATACCCAAATACAGGTAATATATATGTGATGGACACTTGTTCTTGGCTGCCTAACAGCACTCACTCTACTTCCCGTAACAATTCTGGTTTTTATTTGGGAATCCATTCTTCCTTTCAGTCCATGTAGTTCTATGGACATGCTTCCATTCTTGAATCCAGGGGTGTCTTCTGACTTAACTAGCCTAGCTAGTTAGAATATCACATTCCTTAGACAACAATGACTGGTTCAGGAATGGGCACATGATTTCATTTCAGCCACTAGAAAAGCAGACTCTCCTTTAAGTCTGCAGCCATCTTGCTACATGGAGTATGATGGTCAAAACCATTTTTTTTTTTTTTTTTAAGTCTAGGATCCAGCCATGTTTGGAGTCTGTTGTACACTGGGACTTCTAAGCTACGAGATCTAGCAAATCCTCTTTTCCATTTTTTTTCTTTTATTTCTATCCTTATACTAGTTTGTAGTGGGTTTTCTGTAACTTGCAATAAAAACAATCCTAACTGATGTAGGTGAGACAATTTCTAAATCTCCAAAATGTCAAATTATACAATAAAGAATTAAAATAATTTTTAGTTATTTAAAAAAATGTTTTAATGTTTATTTATTTTTGAGAGAGAGACAGAGTGTGAGCAGGGGAAGGGCAGAGAGAGAGGGAGACACAGAATCCAAAGCAGGCTTCAGGGTCTGAGCTGTCAGCACAGAGCCCGACGTGGGGCTTGAACTCACGGACTGTGAGATCATGATCTGAGCTGAAATAGGACGTCCAACCAGCTGAGCCACCCAGGTGCCCCTAAAATAATTTTTAAAAATCAAGTAAGATATCTGACCAGTTCATGTATTTCAATGAGTGAGCTATTATCACATAGCAAAGATGTCACAAAGCATCATTGTTCCACACCATACTTGCAGAATTTGAAGCACTAGTTTGATTACAGGCTTCAAGAATTCTTTCTCATACGTTACCAACCAACTCATATTCCTGCAGATTCAAGAGCTTAAAAAATTTGGTGATTATCAAGAATCATCCTTAAATCCTTCCGGAATGAGGTGGAAGTATAAATAAGTTTTCAGAGGTATCAAGCAATTTCTTTCTCTTTCTAGTAGCTTCTTTTCTAGGCAACCAACTCTCTTTTTATACAGACTCCGCAGTCTCATTCTGTGGTTCTTAAAAAGCACCAATAATACTTCATCTTACCACTTAAAGTGAATAAATAATTCAGAATAAGATAGTACCAAATGTAACATAGGACTAATCGCATTTCTTCCACATCCCTTGAGAAATGTCTTCAAAGGAAAATACTGAAGGACGATTTTATGTATTCCTGTATTGTTTCCAATAATGTCAAAATAATAAGAAGCACTCACACTTCTTTCTGTCTGTTTGGAGAAGTCCCATGTGATGAATGGGGTGGTGCTATAGTTCAGTAATGCGGTCTCAGCCTAGAGGGCTCCTGCAGTGTGCCAGACCAAAGAATACAGGCTGAAAGGTCTTCTAGGACATCTCCTCTAAGGTCTGATTGCATCAGAATTACCCTAGAAATAAGGGATTTTTTTTCTCATTTTAAAGATTGGCAGAGAAAGGACTTTCATTCTTTTTCAGTAACCCATGTCAGTACATAACAAGCTTCACAAGAAATTAATCAACTATATTTTATCCAAATCCTTTGAGCTGAAATTCTTCTGTTCTGGAAATAAGAAGCTGCTGATGGCTGTCATCAGCGTGAGAGCCCTTCATATATTTGGACACTATAATTAAAAGCCCTCCTTTTAATTATTTTTTTTTATTTTTAGAGAGACTGCATGAGCTGGGGAGAAGGGGAGGGGGGGGAGAGAGAGAGAGAGAGAGAGAGAATCTTGAGACCCTGGGTTCATGACCCAAGCTGAAATCAAGAGTCGGACGCTCAACTGTCCGAGCCACCCAGGCACCCCTAAAAGCCCTTCTTTATGCTGACTATTTTAACTCCTTCAACCCAGTCATTCTCAACTGAGAGTGATTTTACCCCCAGGGGACATTTGGCAATGTCTGCAGATTTCTTTGGTTGTCACAACTGGAGGGAAAATGCTACTGGCATCTAATGGGTAGAGGCCAGGCATGCTGCTAAATATCCTGCAATGCACAGGAGGGTTCTACACACATGCGCATACACATGTACACACACATGCACACACACGCACGCACACTCAGAAATACACTACACCCCAAAGAATGATCACAAAATGCTAACAGTATCAAGATTGATAAACTCTACCTTTTCTAACATAGTCTTCTTTTCCAGACCTTTATAATAATCATTAAAATTTTCTTTCGACCTCTGCTCAAACTTACATCATCCCACTTAGACTTGGAGCTGTTAATTACGTGTGACTATTACTGAAAAGTAAGAACAAATTCCTTCATAATTGCTTCAGTCTGTGATATATGTTGAGGAATAACCTGAAGTGACACGTCCTGTGTGACGATTATAAACACAGAACTTCGCTGGAGATGTAAAATGACCCGCCTCAAATGTCTGTAGACACTTGTATGGACTACAAGGGCCCATGAAAAGTTCTACTTAAATAAGATAATTGGAATATCTCAGCCTGATAGAAAAGGAAAGGAGCTGAGAGTGTGGGCAAGAAGAGGATGATCTTCCTGAGCTGTGGCCAAAGCAATAACACACAGTGATAGAAAATGGAAGAAGGAGGTCCGCGAGTCCTGCTCTTACAACTCTCAATGTAAGCAACCAAAGAGAGAGGCTAAGCAAGGCCTCCTAGCCACAGATACGTTTTACTGTGACCTAGGGACATGTATTTAAGATATCTTTCGGTAAATTCTTAAACTTCTGTAACTTTTCCAGTATCTGTTTATTTGTAATCCCCTGTTTCTCAATGTGTAGCAGTGAAAACCCTTAAAATGAAAAGACTAGTGTGTTTGCTTCAAAACTAGCTGGAGTACCCCCCTCTAACCTTGGCAAACCTTGGGAAAAAAAGATTTCTGGAAGAAAAACTAGACTGGTCATGGCTAAGAAGAGAAGCAATCTGGGGAAGTCCTGAGATCCACAAGAAGAAATTTGGGATGTATGCGGGACTAATGCTGGGGTTGGAAAAAGTTCTTCAGATTTTCAAAGATGGATGCTGAGTTCTGTTTTATATAGAGCCTCACTCACGTAATACATGGTTTTCTGATTTTGATTAGCATTTTGCTCCTAACTACTGCTCTTAAATTCAAATTATAGCTTTCCAGAGGATACAAAAAAGAAGAAGAGGAAGAAATGTGCTGAGGTTTGCACACAGATCAAATAACCATTCCATTCTAAAACCATAGATTCTGCCATTTGTCAAGATTTTCTGCCAGGTTTGACATTTCTCCTGCTTGATGTCTACATACAAATATTCACATTGGAAAGTCTAAACAAAAATCACTTGGTTGGCTTGAGTTCTCTGAGGGATATATAAAATGTTCCTTGAGGGGCGCCTGAGTGGCTCAGCTGGTTAAGCATCAAGCTCTTGGTTTCTGCTCAGGTCATGATCTCATGGTTCGTGAGTTCACTCAAGGTTCATGAGTTCAAGCCCTGCATCAGGCTTCACACTGACAACACAGAGCCTGCTTGGGATTCTCTCTGTTCCTCTCTCTCTCTGGCCCTCCCCTGCTCACTCGCTCTCTATCAAAATAAATAAATAAACTTAAAAACATTTTTTTAATGTTCCTTGAAATTATAGTTCCAAGTATGTTTTTATGTTTAGATAACTCACAAAGACTTTCTTTCTTTCTTTCTTTCTTTCTTTCTTTCTTTCTTTCTTTCTTTTCACAAAGACTATTTTCACACTATCCGTTTAACATGAAAGATGATCTGGATGAGTATGAAAAGCTAATTAATTTCAAATTTATGCGAGGGAAAGATAAAGCCTGATGTCTCTGACATTCCCTCTACTTCCAACTCTGCCTACATTCCAACTTCATCTGCTAGCCCACTTGGGAGGCAGGAGGGACCTGGGCAGTGGGAATCAGAGGCCTGAGGTGATGCTTTCTGGACTGTAGGCAGGAAAGAAGCTGGGGGGCAGAGTGGGGTAGTCCTGATGCAAAGACCTGAAGATGGTAGTCCAACTACCGAGGAGGGGTGGTTGGACTTCTTGATGGTGGTGTCATGATAGAGCTGGCCTACCAGCAGGTTGATTTCTGCCCTGCTTAATTGTGCATGTTCTCCATGACCCCAAGCAGCTGGGGAGGAACCAAACTGAGGCCAGGAGAAGTTGAAGAGATCAGAGAGCAGGGGGGCTTCTTTCGTTCCTGAGGACATGTCTGCCACTATGCCACCATTCGATCATTGACCGCTTCCCTTCCACGTTCTCAGGGCCACTGATACTTTAGCTGTTCCCAAGAAGCTAAATCCCAAAGAGAAAGCACAAATCGCACAACCAAATTAAGTCCCCTTACGTTATAGAGAACTGCTGGAGCAGACAGCAACTGCACGGCAAGAAAAAACTAATAAGGACCCTAAGGAGATCTAAGTGCAGCATAAAAGAGATGCTCGGAAGATAAATCAAACCATGATTGTCAGACTAAAAATTTAATAAAATGAAGGTCGTTGTTGGTATTCAGTGGAAAATTCAGTGGAAGAAATATCTCAAATGACAGAGCAAAAGTATAAAGAGATAGAAGTCATAATAAATCAATAAACTAAAAAGATAAGAGGTTTGGAGTATAGAGCCTAAAGGATTGCTTCCAGAAGGAGGAAAATAAGCACTTGGGGGAGAGGTAATAATAGGAGAACACATTTTTGTGTTAAAGAAAGACCAGTGTCTGCAAATTCAAGAGGCTTACTAAGTTCCAGGCATGATCAATGAGAAACATATCCTGGCATCTACTGGTAAAATTCTTGAACTTCAAGAGAAAGGGAAAATCTTGTACGTTTCCAGGGGAGAAAAAAGGTAAATTATAAAGAAGAATAATCATACAGGCGTGTGACTTATCTTCAACTTTGGAGGCTAAAAAACAGTGGAGTGAACTACAAAGTACTGAGAAAAATGTCCAGAAATTCAAGAGTTCTAGAGGCGCCTAACTGGCTTAGTCTGTTAACCGTCTGACTCCTGGTTTTGGCTCAGGTCACAATCTCCCAGTTATGGGGTGTGGAGCCTTCTTGGGATTCGCTCTCTCCCTCTCTCTGCCCCTCCCCCGTATCAAAATAAATGAACTTACTTTTTTCAATGTTTATTTATTTTTGAGAGAGAGAGAGTGTGTGTGCACGTACAAGCAAGGGAGGGGCAGAGATGTCAACACAGAGCCCGACCCAGGGTTTGAACTCACTAACTGAGAGATCATGACCTGAGCAGAAGTTGGCGCTTACCTGAGTGAGTCACACAGGTGCCCCTCGAAATAAATAAACTTAAAAAAAAAAAGGAATCCAAGAATTCTGGATCCAGGCAAGTTATCATTTACTTGTTAGTTTGGAACGGTATTTGTAACTACACAAGCATTCAGAAAATGTATCATAGACATACCACCGGTTGAGGAAAAGACCTGAGAAAGCACATGAACAAATTAATCTGAGGAGACCTCAGAAGCACAGTGTTAGTTATCTATGACTGCATAACAGATTACCCCAAAACGTGTGGCTTGAAACAACACTAAGCATTTATTATCTCTCACAGTTTTCATGGATCATGAGTGGCTTAGCTAGGGGGCTCTGGCTTAAAGTCCCTTAAATGTGAACTCATGATGTGGGCCAGGGATGCAGTCCTTTGAAGACTTAACTGGGGCTGCAGAATCTGCATGCAAACTGGGGGTCTCACATGGCCAGCAAATTGGTTGGCTATTGGCCGGATACCTCAGTTCCTTTGCACATCAGTTCTTCTAGGACTGCTTGAGTATCCTCATGATATTGACGCTGGCTTCCCCCAGAGCTACTTATCTTTTAGAGAGGCAGGTGGAGCCCCAGAAGTCACACAGCATTATTCTATTCATTAAAAACAAGTAACTAAATCCAGCCCGCATTCAAAGATAGGGGACTTCGGAGAATCGAGAAATGCGTGAACCACCACATAGATAAAATAAAAGCTAATGGAAACACAAGGAAAACCTCATAAAAATTCAATTATGTTGAGATATTTTAACATATCCTTTTCAGAATGGAACAAAATGAACAAAAATAAGGAACTTAGAGGAAATGAATCAATATACTATTTTGAATATACATACATAGACCCTTACATTCCTCAAAAAAAAAAAAAAAAAAGAGAGAGAGAGAGACATATATCTTTTTTTTTTAATTTTTTTTTTTTACATTTATTTATTTTTGAGACAGAGAGAGACAGAGCATGAACAGGGGAGGGTCAGAGAGAGGGAGACACAGAATCTGAAACAGGCTCCAGGCTCTGAGCTGTCAGCACAGAGCCTGATGCGGGGCTCGAACTCACGGACCGTGAGATCATGACCTGAGCCGAAGTCAGAAGCTTAACCGACTGAGCCACCCAGGCGCCCCAAGAGACATGTATCTTTAATGATGAAATAATTTTTTAAAAAAGTGACTCGGAGTAAAAATATCTAGCAATATATGTGCAGGCATTATTTAAAAATTCATTATGTCAGGAACTGTTCTAAGTACTTTACATGTAATAATTCATTTCATTCTCATAATAATTAATGAAGTAGAATTATATAACTACTTGGAAATGAACAAACACACCCCCACGCCCCTAGATTATCTTTGGTCCAAAGAAGGAATAAAAACTGAAATTATGAATGGGAGTGGATATTCATTCATGTGCACTGATAACGGCTCTATTGATGTTAATGGCTCTCATCCATCCTGATTGGTAGGTGCTCACAAATACTGGTTGTTCAATATTTTTAATATCACTCCCATCACAAACTACCTATTCTTTTTTTTTAATATTTATTTATTTATGAGAGAGAGAGAGGGCAGAAAGAGAGGGAGACAGAGAATCCTAAGCAGGCTCCACTCTGCCAGTGCAGAGCCCGATGTGGGGCTCGAATCCATGAACCGTGACAGCCTGACCTGAGCTGCAATCACGAGTCGGATGCTTAACTGACTGAGCCACCCAGGCGCCCCGTATCACAAACTTATCTAAAACGCTTTGAAAAGAACACTTCAGAACAAAAGCTAAGAAATTCAGCAGAACCTGAACTCAGAGGCAAACTGAATGTCCTTACTATTAAAGAAGAGAAGCAAAACTGAAAGAACAAAATTAGAATTAAGAAATTCTAATTAATGAGTTAATTTAAAAATGAACTAAGAAATTAGAATAGCGACTGAATATACCAAAGTACAAAGATGGAGTTAATGTGAAGATATTATAACTATAAAAAATAATATAAAGCTGAACATAGTGATTAGAAAGAGGACCAAGCAGTTCATTCGGCATCAGTCAGACAAACATATCAAAATTAGGTGCAACCGGAGGAAACCCAGAGGCACTGACAAGAGGGTGCACTGACAAGGGCCAGATCTTGAGGTCCAACATGGGTTATGGGAGCAGCAGGAAAACAAAGCACACACTGTCCAGGGACTTCTGCAAATCCCTAGCCCTCAACATCACTGAGCCTGAAGTGTTACTAATGTGCAACAAATCTTACTGTGGAGATTGCTCACCACGTCTCTCTCCTCCAAGAACCGCAGAACCGTGGTGCAAAGACCAGCCACCCAGCCCATCAGAGTCAGTAATCCCAAAGCCAGGCTGTGCAGTGAAGAACATGAATAGACAGCTTCAGTGCATGTCGTGTTTGTGTTAATAAAACCATAAAACTACAAAGAAAAAAAAACACAACTCCCTAGAACGCTTCAACAAAATCATAGGATGCATGATGACACTAAAACCAATCTCATTTCCACATGCTAGCAATGAACATGAAAATGAAATTTAGAACACAGTATCACTTGCAGTCACTCCAAAGAAAATGAAATACGTATGTATTTTATTTTATTTTTGAGAGAAAGAGAGAGGGAGCACAAGTGGGGGACGGGCAGAGAGAGAGAGAGAGGGAGACAAGAATCCGAAGTAGGCTCCAGGATGCAAGCTGTCAGCACAGAACCTGACGCGGGCTTTGAACCCACGAACCGTGAGATCATGACCTGAGCCAAAGCCGGACGCTTAACCAACTGAGCCACTCTGGTGCCCCATGAGGCATATGTTTTTTAAAAGTGTGAACAAAAATAAATAAATAAATAAAAATTAAAAATAAAAATAAAATAAAATAAATAAATTTAAAAAAAAGCGTGAACATGATCTGTGTTCTGAAAATTATGAAAAGTGGTAAAATTTTATAAATCAAAGAAGATCTAAATAAATGAAGTGGCATATGGTGTTTGTGCACAGAGAGACTAAACACTGTAGAGATGTCGCTTCTCCCCAAAGCTTCTCTACCTGATAGTAAGGCTTGCAAAATAGCTGTGGTAACTATGAGAGTGTGGTATGGATGGAGGGAAAGACACACAGTTTAGTGGTACAATGTAAAGAACTGGAAATAGACACACAAATATGCGCAAGTGAGTTTTGACAAAGATGCAAAAGAAATTCACTGGATGAAGAATAGCCTTTTTAATAAATGGTGTTGGAACACACAGATCTGCAAAGGAAAAAAAAAATCTGGACTTAAATCTCGAAACATGATACAAAAGTTACTTCAAAATGGATTTCATGCTTGAATGTAAAATGTAAAATTATAAAACTTTTTGAAAAAAAAAAACAGGGAAAAATCTTTGGGACTTAGGGGTAGGCAGGGTTCTCACACTTAACACCAAAAACATGAACCATAGAAGCAAAAATGAATGAAATTGACCTCATCAAAATTAAAAAAAAAATTTGCTCTCCCAAAGCCTGTGTGAAGAGGATGAAAAAGTCAACTACAGACTAGAGGGAAATGTTTCAAAACCACGTATCTAGTGAAGGATTCACATCTAGAATATATTAAGATCCCTTTGAACTCAGTAAGAAATCAAACAACCCAATTACAAAATGGGCAAAGATATGAATAAACATTTTACTAATGAGGCTCTATAAATATCAAATAAAGCACATGAAAAGATGTTCAACATCATTAAGCATCAGGAAAATAAAAATGAAATCTGCAATAAGGTTTCGCTACAGGCATCTCAATACTGCAAAAGTAAAAATTACTGGTAACACCAAATGCTGACAAGGATGTGAAGAAACAGGAACCCTCATGCATTGCTGGTGGGAATGTAAAATGTTGCAGCCACTCTGGGAGACAGTTTGGTAGTTTCTTATGAAACTAAACATGCAATTACCGTACAACCCAGCAACTGCACTCCTGGGCCTCTATCCCAGAGGAGTGAAGACTTATGCTCACACAAAAATTTGTATGTGAATGTTCAGAGCAGTTTTACTCCTGAGAGCCGAAACAACTGGAAGGAGCCCAGATGTCCTTCAGTAGGTGAACGGTTAAACACACTGTGGTACGTCTATACTATGGAATACTACTCAGCAATAACTAGGAATGAACTCTTGGTCTGTGCAAAACCACTTGGGTGAAACTCCAGGGAATTATGCTGAGGGGGAAAAAAACCAGTTCCAAAAGATTACATATTATATAAGCCCATGTGCATTCCATTTTTGAAATGACAAAATTACAGAAATAGAGAACAGTTTAGTGGCTCCAGAGGCCAGGGAAAAGGAGGTGGCTGTGGTTATAAAAGAGGAATATGAAGGATCTTTGTGGTAATAGACTTATTCAGTAACTTTTTTTTCCTTTTATTGAGTATCTTGACTATGATAGTGGCTGTAGGAACTCGTGTGTATAATAACATTGTATAGAACAAAATATACACACACACATAAATAAATAAAGGTAACACTGGGGAAATCTGAATACAATTGGTGGATTGTAGAATGTCAATACCCTGGTTTTAATACTGTGCTATATAGTTTTGTACTATGTTACCATGGGGGAAACTGGGTAAAAGGCATGCAGGATGTCTCTGTATTACAACTGCATGCAAGTCCATAATTATCTTAATTAAAATTTCAATATAAAATAACTTCAGATTTTGTTCAGTATCTCAAAGGGCACAAAAAATATGAGAGAAATAAATGTGTAGTTTTTTTTCCTCAAAACACAAAGGGTCTAAATGAAGAAAAGTAAAAATCTTACTGAAGGACTTAAAACAAGATCTGAACAAAAGGATAGATTTATCACATTCTTGGAATGGGAAGACATTTTTAAAATGGCAACTCTCTGAAAATTAAGATACATATTCAGTGCAATTCCAATTAGAATTCTAACTAGATTTTTTTAAATGAGTGTGAGAGAATGTTGGGTCAAAATATCTTAGAGCTCATATGGAAGAATAAAGCTCTATACACACAAAGAATAGTGACAGAGAACTTGCCTCATGAAATGTCAGAATGCCATCAAATTTCTGTGGCATTGGTGTGGGACCAATCAGGTCAGTAGACCATCAGAATCCAGAAAAAGTCCCCCAGACATGTGTGAACTTAATACAAGACAAAGGTGGTATTTCTATTTGGAGGAAAAGAATAGTTTATTACCATATGGTGTTAGCATGACTGGTTATCCATCTGGAAAAAAATACAGACATATCCTGTGTCAGACCACATGAATTATAAAACAATAAAAATTATACAAAAATAGCCAGGCAATGACGTATGAACTTAGAATAAAAGATCTTCTGAACTAGGATAGGAAATTCAGATTCCAGTTTTCTGGGTTTTTAAAAAAATTTTTTAATGTTTGTTTATTTTTGAGAGAGGGAGAGAGAGAGACAGAGACAGAGACAGAGCATGAGTGGGGGAGGGGCAGAGAGAGAGGGAGACACAGAATTGGAAGCAGGCTCCAGGCTCTGAGCTGTCAGCACAGAGCCTGACATGGGGCTCGAACCCCCAAACCGTGAGATCATAACCTGAGCTGAAGTTGGATGCAGTGGCTCCGACTAAGCCACTCAGATGCCCCCAGATTCCTGTTTTCAAAGACATATTTGGAAATATAAAAATTAAAAACTTTTTGAACTAGAGCAAATACCAATTTAACAAATAAATGATGGAGTGGGCAAACATACGTTGCTTATGACAAGAACAGGGCCAATGTCTATAACGTGCAAAGAACTATAACAAATTGATAAGGAAACCCTCCAACACACACACACACACACACACACACACCTGCCCCAAGTGGGCAGACAATGTTCATAGAAAAGAAAATGCACAATGCCAAAAAAATTCTCAGACTCACTAAGGCTCAGGGAAATGCAAATGAAAATAGCCATGAAATGCTCTCTTTATTAATTAGACTGTCAAAAGTTAAAAGGAGTGATAATACCTATTTTTGGCTGGGCCTGGGAGAAAGAATTACTCTCATACATTTATGGTGTGAATGTAAAGTCTTTTGGAAAGGAATCTGGCAATACTGATTAAAATTAAAACGACACACATCTTCAACCTGGCACTCCTTTTGGAAATCCATTTCTTAGAAATAAAAGTCCCCAGGCTATATGCACAATGGTGTTTACTGTAGCATCATTCATAGTTAAAAATATTGAAACAAAGTGAGAGAGGAATGGATGGGTATATTACACGCATTCAGACTGTGAAATATTATGCAGCCACGAAGAAGAACACATTCACATTCTGCCAGTCCACATAAAGAGATTTTTTTTTAAATGTTTATTTATTTTAGAGAGAGCGCACGCACTCAAGTCGGGTGGGGCAAAGAGAGACAGAGAAGGAACAGAGGATCCAAAGCATGTTCTGTGCTGTCAGCACAGCATGTGGGGCTCGAACTCACGAACCGAGAGATCATGACCTGAGCCAAAGTAAAACACTTAAACGACTGAGCTACCCAGTTGCCCCAAGATAAAGAGATTTTGGTAAGGTTTTATTGCATGATAAAACTAAAGTAGGAAAGCAGAACATATAATATAATATCATTATTGCAAAGCAAAAAATGATTTTTAGATCTACATAACTATGTACAGTTATATGAGTCTGGAGAAAACATAGAAAAATATGCATCATATTGTTCATACAAGTTCCCTGCAGGAGAAAGTGGTGAGACAGAGGAAAGGGGAGTAGGGGACGAGACAAGGAGAAAATGCAAATAAATAGATAAAATGGAAAGACTAAACAAAATTAACATACTTTAGTATATATGGAGTAAACTCTTCTGTGTAAAATAATGTGTGTGTAGGAAAGAGAGGTTATGCATAAATTAGAAAATATTGTCATAGATATATATCTACTAACTTGCAGAGAAATCTATGACAAGCTGTCAAATGAAAAAATAAGTTAGAACGCACAGACTGAGGGCACTTTAAAAAAATCAGGACACAGTATTAAATCTTTGAAAATCTGGAACTGTATGGATTTTGTTTATATTTGTAAATATATTTCTACATTTCTTTACAGGTAAAGAAATCCCAGTGTATCTGGATATATATTTGTATATGTGTTAACAAAATATTAAAGTTGGTTACCCCAGGGGAGTGGCAGTGAATAAATGGTATTTGGGCAGAGGTGGAAACAGAGGGGATAATTAGCTTTACCTTTTTTTTTTTAAGATTTTGTTTTTTTAAGTAATCTCTACACCCAACATGAGGCTCAAACTTACAACCCTGAGATCAAGGGTTGCATGGTCTACTGACTGAGCTAGCCAGTTCCCCAGCTTTATCTTTTATATATACGTTTGTTCCATGCTATTTCACTTGTTATTAGAACTATGGGCTACTGCTGTATATTCAAAAAATCAAATAAAGCATTTAAAACAAAATGTAAACCCCAAGTTTTCCCACATGATACCTCAAACGTATGCAATAATCTGCTTGGAGAACACATAGCAAAGAGGAATACACTAAATGTTCATTTTGGAGATAGTTGACAGGCATCATTGGCTTAAAATGGATTTACTTTAAGGAACATAAAACTCACAGGGTGAAAAGCCTAGCCAGAGGTGCCCTTGGAGTTGGAACAAGGAGAAAAGGCAGCAGTGGGAGCGTTCTGCTATTCTGGGGAAGGGGCATCCATTCTAGAGTAAGGATGTGCAATGTTTCCTATGGGCCAAGTGGATACCATGCAAAGATATCCTTGAAAGAACTCCATCGAACAGAACTGTCTGCCTGGGTTAGAAGAGGCTGTGGGTGACACACCAGAGGATGGAAATGATACAGGCCGGACAACAGTGCTGCGTCAGGACATCCAGTGGGAGTTCCAAAGACCTTACTAATGTGCTCTGCAAGAGCCAGCATTGGATGCCTGCCATGCATTAAGTAGCCAAAAAGAATTACAAACATCACCAGATGTGAGAAACAGCCTTTGCTTCTTTTCCTCTAATCCCTTCTGCACCACTGTCTCCAATCCTAAAGAAGTCAAGGGCAGTGGTGGGGAGGAGGTAGAACTAGAACAGACCAGACCTTCACCCACTATGGGTCTGGCCTGAGCTGAGGGCAAGAGAGGAATTCTAAATTGAATGAGGGATTGGAAGGTTTACTGAGATTTGGCAAAAGCCCTAAATTTGCCCTGAAAACTATGGACCCTGCTCAAAAAGTTACTTAAGGGGCGGAGAAGAGAAATCCTACTCTGAGTATGCTTTAAGGAAGTGCTGGTATGTAAAAATCATTTCCTAATTGCACCCATCCAAGTTCAGCCCATTGGATAGCCGGGTTATGCCCATGAAGTCCTATGTCCTTAGCCAGCATTCAAGACCCTCCATCACCTGTCCCTGACATATCTTCAAGTTTATATCTTAATTACTTATTCCCTCTATTCCAAACAACAATTACGTATAACTTCCCACATCCTTGTCATCTCTGCTTTTCTTGATATGCCTTCCTAACCTCCTTTCTGTTTGGTTATACTCCAGTGTTCTTTGAAAGCTTTCCCTTCAAGCCCCACTTCCTCCACAAAGTCTAACCAGCCCAGATTCTTAAGAGCCATTCCTTTCTCTGAGTTCCATATTGCTGATTGGCAATAAAATAAGTTCTTCTGCCCATAAGTACTCTTAGATCACACACCCCAGTTTTCTTTGGAAAATGTGTTCACCGTACACCTAGCCTCACTGCTTTATATTGTCATTTATTTTCATGTTTAGGCCCCACCTCTCATTACAGTCTCCTCAAGGGCTGTGTTTCTGTCATGATTATTTGTTTGGTTTATTTATTTTTGTCCCATTGGATCTCCAGACTTCGCAGGCGATAGATTCTTAGTGAGTGTTTGTTAGTGGGGTTTATGTTGCTGATGATTCAGTGGTTGCCCACCTCCTTTCTATGGTCCTTCCCCACTTCCTGGGGACCTCTCTCAAGAGCTTATTGCCCTTAAATATCTTCTGGACTTCCCAATACGAACCAGAAAACCGGATTAGTCACTTAACAACCACTTCCAAAATGCTAGAATGAGTAGACCTTATATCCAATTAAAAAAAAAAAAATTCCCAACTAAATGCAGCACAGAAAGAGAACCAGAAAATAGAAAACAAGGCATCTGGTCATTTCATGGGAAGCAGGGCAGAGATCTGTATAATTCAATGAACCATGAATCAAAACTGTGGACTCGTTTCCTATTTCACCAATGATCTATGGGCTAGGTTTCCAAAAGGGGCTTGTACCACTTTTTCTATTTTTGAAATGGGAACAACAATCTATTTTCCTCTACATAATCAATAAACATACTGAGGAGATGCCTGGTAGAGCACGCGACTCTTGACCTCAGGGTTGTAAGTTCAAGCCCCAGTTTGAGAACAGAGATCACTTAAAAATAAAATCTTAAAAAAAAAAATCAGTAAGCATACTAGTAGAACCAAATGAGATGATGTGACCTGCTTTGCCCTATATAGGTAATTATATATCATTAGCCCTTTGCAAGGTCATCTCTGGACAGATATAGAAATAATTGCTCTAAAAGCATACTGGTTTCTCAAAGGAAGACTTTTTATACTGTTGTCAATTTAGAAATCAAAATTTTAGTCTTTGAAGGAGCACCTGGCTGGCTCGGTCAGTAGAGCATGTGACTCTTGATCTTGGAGTTGAGAGTTGAAGCCCCATGTTGGGCATAGAGATTACTTAAAAATAAAATCTTAAGGGGTGCCTGGGTGGCTCCATTGGTTAAGCGTCAGACTTAGGCTCAGATCACGATCTCACAGTTCATGAGTTTGAGCCCGCTGTTGGGCTCTGTGCTGACAGCTCAGAGCTTGGAGCCTGCTTTGGATTCTATGCCTCCCTCTTTCTTTGCCCCTCCCTTGCTCACGCTCTGTCTCTGTCTCTGTCTCTCTCAAAAAAAATGAATAAAAAAATGTTTTAATGAAATAAAATAAAACAAAATCTTAAAAAAATTTCAGTCTTTCAGTAATAAAATAGCTGGACCATGAATCAACAGTGATTCATTTCAAAGACTTAAACAATGTAAAGAAATCCTTAACTCAAGGTCTTCTTCAAACTTTAGGTTGAAAATCATATCCTAACTTCCATTTTCTGACTTTTTTTCTCCACAAAGAACCTTGTGTGCCCTACGACAGCAGAAGGCAGTTTAAGCACAAAATCAACATTTGCTTCCAAAAGAAGCAAGTAGCCACAGTTTATGCTGAGAAACTACTACTGTATGGAGAAAAATGAAAGATGATGAGATAATCTAGATCATTCAAGAAGACAAGCCCAGAAACTGAATTGTCCAGATTATCTGCCATCATCTGAATCTGCATTGGCTTATTTCACGGATCAATCAGCCAACCCTTCATTTTTCCCCTTGGTTCTTGAAAACCAGTTTAGAGTGTCTAGAGCAATATATTTTTCACAGAAATAGAACACACAGTCTTAAAAATTTGTGTGGAACCCCAAAAGACTCTGACAAGACAAAGCAATCTTGAGAAAGAAGAACGAAGCCAGAGTCACCATGCTCCCTGATTTCAAACTGTGGTAATCAACACAGTACGGTATTGGCATAAAAGCAGACTCATTGATTAATGGAACAGAGTACGGAGCCCAGAAATAAACCTATGCATGTATGGTCAATTAATTTATGACAAAAGAGCCAAGAATTTACAATGGGGAAAGGCCAATCTCTCCAATAAATGGTGCAGGAAAACTGGACAACCAGATCACCACTTATCTCACAATATTTAATCCCTTTAGATACTTTCCAGTCCTGATTTCACTTGAGCCCTTTGCAGTGCTGAATACCACTGACTGAGCTCATTTTGAAATTTTCTCCTTGCTTGGCTTCTGGGGAGATAATACAGAGCTGTGGCTTAAAAGCACAGGCTCCGGAGCCAGACTACCTAATTGTGAATCTTGTCTACACCTTACCAGCTGTGCCACCTGTATCAAGATTATTGAAACGTTCTCTGCCTCCATTTCATTATCTTCACAATAGAGATAATAATAAGCGGCTCCCTCAAAGAGCTGTTGTGAGATGTCATGAATAAATACGTGTAAAACACCTAAAATAACCCTGGCACATACTAAAGAGCATGTGTTTGTTACGATTAGTCTATTCATATTTCTGGTTCATCTCTGAACCCCTCGTTGGGCCTCAGTTGTCCTTGAAGGTTCCGCCTTTTTCTCCCCAGTTCCCCAAGGTTTTTGTTTCCTATGATTCTCTGCTGTGCTTCTCCTCACTCTAGACACTCTCCCCAGGGCAATAGCATCCATGTCTCTAGATTAAGTGAGCATTTACATGGTGGAGGCTCCTTAGCTTTATTTATTTATTTATTTATTTAAAAAAAATTTTTTTAACATTTATTTATTTTTGAGACAGAGAGAGACAGAGCATGAACAGGGGAGGGGCAGAGAGAGAGGGAGACACAGAATCGGAAACAGGCTCCAGGCTCCGAGCTGTCAGCACAGAGCCCGACGCAGGGCTCGAACTCACGGACCGTGAGATCATGACCTGAGCCGAAGTTGGACACTTAACCGACCAAGCCACCCAGGCGCCCCGGCTCCTTAGCTTTATTAACCACCCTGATCTCTCCTGGGAGCTCCAGAATTACATTTTGTAACTGATTACTGAACAGCTACCTCTACAGGTACCACAGACACCTCAAACTCATGATATCGAAAAGTGAATTAATTCCCTTCTTGCCTCCAGCTTCCTAAACCCTCACAAATTTCCATAGTCAATGGAGAAACCTAGCAATTAGGGTAAGCACTCTTCATTGTTAATAGCAAAGGGTATTGCAATGTTTACCCAGTCCAGAAAGAAGGGCCAGGTGCCATTTAAAGTGTTTCAGTGGTAGTCATCCCTCATAGACCATATGAAGGGTTTTAGAACAAAATATGTGTGTCTTCAAGATAAATTTTGAGATACTTAGAGAAAAAGCATATGGCAGTCCAGGGCAGGGAAACTTCCTCTTTTGTCCTCCCACACTCATCTGAGCTAAAGCTCACTCCATCCCCTGTACCCAGCCGCAGAATACAGAGGAAGAGGAGGACTTGACCTGGAGCTTAGATCAAGGCTCTACAATTTAACAAACACATAAGAAGACTTGATTTTTTTAGGAAGAAGTGGCACATTCTAGAAAGTGGGAAGGAAGTAAAGACCATCAGGAGGGGAAAGAGTTAGGCCAGAGGGGGCTGAGGTGGGGAGAGAGCAGGGTAACCTCAGAGAAAGTGGGAGTTCTCAACTGGGGACACTGCGAGGATCTGAAGAGCAACGCCCCGTGCTCTTACTGCCTAAAAGGGGCTGAACAAAATGGGTCAGGGGCACAAAGTCTGTTTTTCAACCCACTCCAAACCCAATATGGTTTGGATTTATCACTAGTGGCTTTGTGTAAAGAACTATTTACAGGTTCTTCAGAGCTTAGTATTTGTTTATTTCAGGAAGCAATTTTCCAAAACAGAGTCTGGAATAACGGAAGGGACCACCTCCCTTTTGCCTGAGTCACCAGCAGCAGAGGTGTATTTACCATGAAGATAATGAAGCTTCAGCTGTGGGGACACCCTTGAGCCCTTTCCAAGGCCCTTGGAGAGGCAACATACGCACCTGGTCAAATGTTTTTGTAAAATTAAACAGGAACATATTTTTGTATTCTTTTTCCCTCTCCCAACTGCCTACTTCCTGTGCCTATAAAATTATAGAAGCTTCAAGCTTCAAGCAACGTAAAACCTGAGTTGTCTGACTCTCTCGCTGCCCAGCCCCCCCCCCCCCCGCAACAGACTTTGAAAATGACTCCAATATGGACTATGGAACTGTAAGGAATTAACAACTCCCCTAGAGAAACAATAACATTAATCACTAAAAATATTTCCCTTCTGAGAGAATGACTTATAGACACATCTGTTTGGGGCAAAAATAAAAAGCAGAACACCTGTTTATCACATGGGGTTCACTGATATGGGTTAATGGCCCCACATTCCAACCAATCTCCCTTAAAGGCCCCCTTCCTCACCTCATATCTGTCCAATTGTTCGCTAGGTTTTATCCATGCTACCCTAGAAATTTGCTCCCCTCTCTCCACCTCCATCAGGCTAAGAACAGTCAGAACTAATATCAGAGCTCATCATTTTTCCCTATGCCACTACCTTGGTCTCCACATGTATCTTCTTGCTTTCAGAATCAATACCTTGATACTCCATTCTCTAATATGATCTCTATGTCTAATATGATCTTTCCAGAAGCAACACCTGATTGTATTACTCACTTGCATAAATATGTTCAGTGACTACCATTAACCACAGGTCAACCTCAACGGCCACTCTGCCAAACGGTGTTACGTTTCAGCTAATGCCAAGATTTCCCAAGTGCATGTAGAGGATGTTAGGTTATTTTAATTATTTGTCACGTGGATGAATTATTTCATTTTAATAATCATTTTAATGTGTGCTAGGAAACTAAAACTAGCATATCAAAGCCATGATTTCATGGATATCATTGCTTACAAGGGAGTTAAAGCGGGCATCGCAATGGTAACCTGCCTGTTACAGAAGTTATAGACCTGGCACTCAAGTGCCAAGGAATAAAGCTTTTACACCAGAGGAAAATGAATGGATGTTCATTTTTTATATGTTTTATACTCATATCTGATTTACCAGAAGTCCCCCCACAAGATATGCGTGATGACCCAGGAGAAGTACATCGTGAAGCAGCTCAAGTTGTAACATTAGGATATAACGGCTGAGCACTTTCACTACCAAATAATGAAAGACATGAATCCTCAGATTTGGGCATCAAAAGAAGTACTAAGAAGGTTAAATAAAAATGCATAGAAACACACAACACACCCTACACATAGAAAAGATGTTCAGGGGTGCCTGGGTGGTTCAGTTGGTTAAACATCCAACTTCAGCTCAGGTCAGGATCTCACAGTCCGTGGGTTCAAGCCCCACGTTGGGCTCTGTGCTGACAGCTCAGAGCCTGGAGCCTACTTCCGGTTCTGTGTCTCCGTCTCTCTCTGCTGCTCCCCGCTCACGCTCTGTCTCTATCTCTCAAAAATAAACATGAAAAAAAGATATTTAAAAAAACGAAGGAAGTGGAAGAATACATAGAAAAAGCAGAGTAAATAGGGGGCACAAAGTAAGATGGTAGAAATAAATCTAAACATAAATGGAGATAATCTGCTCAAATAGCAGACATAGATTGTCCAGTGAGACTTCAAAAATCAATTTGATACAGCGTATAAGTGTTGGGCAAAGTAACATGGACACACGTGTTATAAACTGAATGCTGTGTCTCCCCCCCGCCCCCAACCCAAATCATACGTGGAAGTCCAACCTTTGGTGGAAAGAATAAGGTTAAATGAGGTCATAAAGGTGGGGCCCTGGTGTAATAGGATTAGTATCCTTAGAAGAAGAGATAGCAGAGAGCTTACCATCTCTCTTTCCCCGTGTTTGTGTGTGTGGGCACGCACACACCAGGGAAAGGTTGTGTGAAGAGACAGCAAGAAAGCTGCTGGCTGCAAGCCAGGAACAGAGCGCTCACCAGAAACTGAGTCAGCAGGAGCCCTGATGATGGATTAAAAAAAAATAAATACATAAAATAAAATGAAATAAAATAAAATAAAATAAATTTTTGTTGTTTAAGCCAGTCAGTCAAGTGTTTTGTTATGGCAGCCTGAGCAGACTAATTAGACCACTAGCTACACATGATGTAAAATTAAAGTATTGTTCATTGAGGAAACGTAGAGGCAGAGAGCAGCGGAGGGTACATGATCTTCCTGTCTTTCATTATCCCACAGAGACATGTGTGTAAGTGGGGGCATTGTAAATGTGTTGCTTAAAAAATCCAAAGACAGGGACTCCCTCTTTATCATTCATATCCTTTGTCCATTCTAGTTTTAAGTTGTCTTTATTCTACTTCGGATTTTCCTCTGTGGATTGTGCGTGACAGGCATGGAATTTTATTTTATTTTTCACATGACTGATCAGTTTTCCACCACCAATCATTGAAAAGTTCATGCTGGGGCGCCTGGGTGGCTCAGTTGGTTGAGCGTCTGACTCTTGGTTTCAGGTCAGGTCATGATCTCATGGCTTTGGTGGGTTTGAGCCTCACATCACTGCACTGGCAGCACGGAGCCTGCTTGGGATTCTCTCTCTCCCTCTCTCTCTCTCTCTGCTCCTCCCCGACTCTCACTGTCTCTGTCTCAAAATAAGCCTTAAAAATTTTTTTTAAAAATTAAAAAAAATCATTCTACATGTTTCCAGGGAAGCTGGAAGGAGAGACATTGAACATCTAGTTGACGATAAAACAATGGGGGCTTTTTTTAATGAAAAAACACTTTTAAAAAAAAAAAATTTTAACATTTATTTATTTTTGAGACAGAGAGAGAGAGAGCATGAACAGGGGAGGGTCAGAGAAAGAGGGAGACACAGAATCTGAAACAGGCTCCAGGCTCTGAGCTGTCAGCACAGAGCCCGACGCGGGGCTCGAACTCATGGGCCGTGAGATCATGACCTGAGCCGAAGTCGGACGCTTAACCGACTGAGCCACCCAGGTGCCCCAAAAAAACACTTTTTTAAAAGTAATTTCTACACCCAATGTGGGGCTCAAACTCACAACCCCCAGATCAAGAGTCACAAGAGCCAGCCAGGTCCCCTGGGATCTTCTTGATTGGACAAATGAATAGATGAGGAAGAGAAGCTGGCATTACTGAGGAGCCGGCATCAGCCTGAGCTCTCACTGAGCTGTTTCACTGAGCTGTCTTCACAGCAAGCTACCTCATGTAGGGAGGTAATGAGCCTCAAGGGTAGCCTCCTTGTCTCTTGTCAATAAGCAAGAAACTTAAAATATAAGGACACCAAGTTTGAAAAGGTAAGATGAGAAAAGATATGCCAGGTAAATGCTAACAAAAAGAAAGCTCCACAATCCAGCCAAAAAGCGTTATTGGGCACAAGGAGGATAATTATCCAATGTTAAAAGGAAATAATTTTCCAGAAAGACATAATAACTCTAACCTTGTGTGCGCCTAATAACATAGTCTCAGATTATGCAAAGCAAAAAGTGGTCCAAACTACAGGGAGAAACTGAGAAGTCAACAAACACAGAGGAGAAATTTTAATATTCTTCTCTCAGTAATTGATATATAAAGCAGACAACAATTAGAAAAACTACAGATATTTGAAAAACCCACACAGCAAACTTAATCAAATGGATATATGAAGAATTCGTCATCAGTTATTATGGGGCATCCCGACCGGGTGGAGGCCGGTGGCGTGGGTGGTGAAAGAATTCACTCAGGGCAGAACAAAAGAGAAGTTTATTGGATACAGTGAGGTGGGCAGGACAGCAGAGGAAAGACTGTCTGTGACAAGGTGGTGGTGAGGGGCCACAGTTATAGGGTGGCGTGAGGGAATATGGGAACATATAAATTTTCCCCTTTTTGGTAACCTTAGGAACTGTGCCTGGTTGTACCTGGTCAGTTCAGGCCTACAGTTATCTCCAGGTGGGTTGCTTAATGAGCCTGTTTGCATGCAGCTTGGTGGTCAGCTCAGGCCCTTCTGCCTCGATCAAGTTTCCATTGCTCAAGCCTGTTGCCTAAAAATGGCCTCTATGATAATTAGATAAATTTCATTCTTTCCAAGCATATGTGAAACGTATATAAAATACATCGCAGGGGCGCCTGGGTGGCGCAGTCGGTTAGGCGTCCGACTTCAGCCAGGTCACGATCTCGCGGTCTGTGAGTTCGAGCCCCGCGTCAGGCTCTGGGCTGATGGCTCAGAGCCTGGAGCCTGTTTCCGATTCTGTGTCTCCCTCTCTCTCTGCCCCTCCCCCGTTCATGCTCTGTCTCTCTCTGTCCCAAAAATAAATAAATGTTGAAAAAAAAAATTTTAAATACATCGCATAGGAGGCCACAAGAAAAATCTGAGCAAATATCAAATCATCAACATCATACATTGGATGTACTCTGAACACAATGCAGTTAAGCACACATTGTTAATAAAACGAACAACACCACAAAAGTACAAATCTCATACATTTGGAAATTAATTAATGTTAAGATTTTATTCTTTTTTTAAGAAACTTTTTTAAGGTTTATTTTTGAGAGAGAGAGAGAGAGTGCAGGACGGGGAGGGACAGAGAGAGAGGGAGACACAGAATCTCAAACAGGCTCCAGGCTCTGGGCTGTCAGTACAGAACCCGATGTGGGGCTTGAACTCAAGAACCGTGAGATCATGACCTGAGCCCAAGTCTGACGTGTAACCGACTAAGCCACCCAGGCGCCCTTTAAAGATTTTATTCTTAAGCAATCTCCACACCCAACATGGGGCTTGAACCCGCAACCCCGAGATCAAGAGTTACATGCTCCATGGACTGAGCCAGCCAGGCACCCTTACACTTGGAGATTTAAAAACACATACCTGTATGTTGGGCAAAATTTTGATAGACTTTAGATGTCATTGTTCATTGCATGTTAAAAATGTTTCTTAATAAAAACACCCTTCTAAATAATTCCAGGGTCAAAAAAGTAATAACATAAAAATACAATTCTTATAACTGAAAAATAATGAATATATTACACATTAGAATTTGTGGGCCAAAGACTAGGGAGTTCTTAGAAAAAAATTTATAACCTTAAATAGTCACATTAAAAAAGAAAAAAATTTAAAAGTGAATGAATTGGATTCAATGAATAAAGAGAACAATAGTGTAAATCCAAAGAAAGTAGAAGGAAGGAAAAAAAAAAAGAACAGAGATTAACAACACAGAAGACAAAGAGACAATAGATCAATAAAGACAGAAGTTGGTTCCTAAAAAGATTAATAAGATAGCTATGTTTCTGGCAAAATTGATTAGATAAATAAGAGAAAAAGCACAAAGAAGTGTTTTGGAAACAAGAAAAAAGACAAATACTGAGAAAGACTGAAATAATGAGAAAATGCTATGAGGAAGTCCATGCCAATAAATTTAGAAAACATACATGAAATGGAAAATTTTCCCAGAAAAACTTAACTGATCAAAACTGATTCAAGAGAAGTAGAAAGCCCGAGTAGACTTTCAACCTTTAAATAAATTGACTCGAAGGTTAAAATTCTTCCTGTAAAAACACTCAGTCATGGACAGTTTCACAGGAAAGTTTTACGAAATCTTCAACAAGAAGATAGTTCTATTTTACACAAACTATTTCGGTTACTAGGAAAAGACAGATGCATATGAACACAATTTATAAAGCTGAGATCACCTTCATGTCACATTCAGACAAAGAAAGAACAAACACAAGGAAAATGTATATAATCTCAATCATGAATATAAATGCAAAAATATGTAAAAGTAGCCCTTATAAAAACTGATAATGTTCAGTCATTCTTAATTAAAACAAATCTAAACTACAAGCTCTTGAAATAAAAAGGAACTTCCTCGATCTGATAAAAGTATCTAGCAAAATTCTATGCCAGCATGGTCCTTAGCTGTGCAGATAGAAACATTACTTTTAAAGTCAAGAACAAACCAAAGATACCAGCTATCACAGCTTACAGTCACCATTGTACTAGAAGTTCAAACCACAGTAGTAAAGCATGAAGAAAGAGACAGGTAAAAAATTTTTAAAAAAGAAACTAAACTGTAAAAGACTGCACGTGATTAATTATCACAGTTATAGAAAATTCAGAGCATCAGTAAGTTATGAGAACAATAGAGTTTTAAAAAAGTGAACTTTATTTCTCCGTAACAAAAAAAAATAGTACCCAAATCCCTGAGATTCTTAGGAGTAAACCTTGCAAAACATGTTAGGGACCTTTTAAGAAAATAATCTGAAACTAATTGAAAGAAGTAAAAGAAGACATGTGTAAATGTAGTGATATATTTTACTCATTAAAAGATTCAACATTGTAAAAAAAAAAAGTGTTCAATCGTTTCCAATTAATCTCTGAACTCACTGTCATTCCAACCAAAATCTCTATAGCGTTTCGACAAGTAAATCCTAAAACTTACATGAAGAGATGTTTTGAGGCCAAAGAACAAAATAAAGTAAGTTTCCCTCCCATGTAAGAAAGTGTATTATAAAGCTACGGTAAGAAAGATTGTGGCTATTAGAGTTAATGTTAGTTTAACGATAGGAAAATAGATAAATAGCAAGAAATAAAGACTTGCAAAATAGAACCATTCATAGATGAAAAACGTATAGGGCATTACACATGAGTACATGAGTAAAGAAAGCACAAACTTTTTTTTAAGTTTATTTATTTATTTTGAGAAAGACAGAGACAGTGCAAGTGGGGGAGGGGCAGAGACAGAGAGAGAGAGAGAGAGAGAGAGAGAAAATCCCAAGCAGGCTCTGCGCTACCAATGCAGAGCCCGATGCTGGGCTCAAACCCATAAAACCGCAAGATGAAGACTTGAGCCGAAACCAAGAGTCCGATGCTCCACCCACTGAGACACCCAGGTGCTCCAGCGTGAACTTTTCAATAATTGGTGGAGGAAAAATTGATCAGTCATATGAAAAATAAAATAAAATTCCATGCCTATCACACACAATCCACAGAGGAAAATTCCAAGTGGCATAAAGACAACTTAAAACTAAAATGGGCAAAGGATATGAATAGGGAAGTCAAAGGAGAAATTCAATTACGGTGAACCAAACACACAGAAAACTCACTTGTAATCAGAGAAATACAAATGGTACAAATGCAAATTATAACCAAGCTAGCATTTTTCACGTATTAGGTCAGAAAAAAAAAAAAAAAAAAGTGAAACCCTGTGCTGGTATGGATGTGGAACAGGAGACACATACACTGCCGGTGGGAGCCTGGATTCGCATACTTCTGAGAGCAATTTAGAAATGCATATTTAGGTTGAAGGGTGCACCTTCACAATCCTCAGCAGCTCTCATACACATGCCTGAGAAAATAGGCAGAAGAATATTTATTCTAACACCTTTTGCAACAGTGAACAATTAGAAATCACCTAGATATCCGCAAACAATAAAATGGATAAATAAATGGTGGTATATTCATACGAAAAAATGCCATACAACAATCAAAATGAATGAATGTGAGCTAAGCAAGTGAACATGGGCAACTCTCAGCATTGAAAGACGGCATGATATCATTTATATAAAATTAAAAAATGTATGTCAGTACTGTATTTTATTACATATTCATATGTAATAAAACTATAAAAAGACACAGAAGAAAAACAGTTGGTGTGTAACTGCATCCGTGGGAGGCAGAGGGTGAGGATGAAATGGGGATAGAATATATAGAAGGTTTTAACTGCATCTGTAACATTGTATTTTTAAAAAGTTGAATCATGACGTGACTGGCTGGCTCAGCCCAGGAAGCATGGGACTCTTGATCTCAGGATCCTGAGTTTGAGCCCCATGTTGGGCATGGAGCCTACTTAAGAACAAAAGTTTTGGGCGGTGCCTGGGTGGCTCAGTCTATTAAGGGTTCAACTTCAGCTCAGGTCAGGATCTCACAGTTCGTGGGTTCAAGCCCCACATCGGGCTCTATGCTGACAGCTTAGAGCCTGGAGCCTGCTTTGAGTTCTGGGTCTTCCTCTCTCTCTGCCCCTCCCCCACTCGTGCTCTCTGTCTCTCTGTCTCTGCCTCTCTGTCTCTCTCTCCGTCTCTCAGAAATAAACATTAAGAAAAAAATTTTTTCAAAATTTTAAGTTGAAGCAAATATGGCAAAATATTCAAATTTGACAAACATCAGTGGTCAGCACTTTATGGTATTATTTTCTGTAACTTTCTGTTATATTCGCTGTAACATATTCCTTAAAATCCAGTAGGAAAATATTTGGAAATAAGGAATTTTTTAATATAGTAAAACCAATGTTGCCTGATTTATAACTTTGAATTGTTATGTTAGTTACTTAATATGATAACTACATATTGCATGATGTTAGAAATATTATTCTAACATTTTGAACTTGAGTAACGATGCGTCTTATACATTGATTTCCTAACAGTGTTTTCTACTTACAGCAAATGAAGAAATCCTTTAAAATCAAACAGTGCCTTCTGAAATTGCTTCACTAGGGTAAAAGAGTGAAGACAGCAGTATTTAATGAAAATGAGGGAATGATAAAGGAAATTCAAACAGGCTGGTGTAGAAAATGGGGTTAGAGAAAGAGGAATCTGCTAAGGAAACAGGAGACACAAATAAGAGGAAAGAGGAAAAGAATTTAAAGACCAACAATAAAGGGAGTAAATTGAAAAGTAATGGAGTGGGTAATTCTTTATGTAATTATAGAAATTACTTGAACAGGCAAATGTAGATGCCAGATGTGATTTAATTTCACTGAGGCCACAGAATTTTACAGTTACTAATGTCTTCTTCAACACCCTTATTTCAAGATGGGGAGGGGTGCCTGGGTGGCTTAGTTGGTTAAGCTTCTGACTTCAGCTCAGGTCATGATCTTACGGTTTGTGGGTTCAAGCCCTGCATTGGGCTCTGTGCTCACAGCTCAGAGCCTGGAGCCTGCTTCAGATTCTGTGTCTGCCTCTCTCTCTGTCCCTTCCCCCCCCCCCACTCAAATATAAATAAAACATAAAAAAATAATAAAATGAGGCATGTTTCTTCTGCTTTAGGTATTTTAATAGATAAGTGACATGGGGAACATAAAAATGGAGAGTTGAGAACTATTGTATTAATCCATTCTTGTGCTATTTCTATTTCTGCTTTTCCAGCAGAACATTCTCTGTAACACATTCCTTAAAATCAAGTAGAGAAAGTATCAAAGAAGAATCTTCTCTAATTAGGCCCTAAAATAAGCTTGCAACCCACAAAGGAGGAACTTGCCTACACACAGTTCCATTGCGATTACTGTGATTTTTTTTTTTAATTTAAAGTGAATTATATCACAGTTAAACAGCAAACCATTTTTTTTTTTTTTTTAATGGTTGTTCGATTTGTCTAGTCAGGAGGTAGCTAAAGAAAACCAGCAAACAAAAGTCAGCTTGGTTGGGGGATACACTGAGCTTGAAGTTTCTTAGTTTTGCTGAACTGTAAATGCACCTTATTACCTAATGAAATAAAAGTGCCGAAGTCATGTTGGAGTTTTCCAGATAAACTTCACTAGCAGCTCCGGGAACCTTATGCTTAGCTGGTGACAGACTGGAACATTAAGTGGCTGACAAGACTCATGAATGCCTCTTTGTTTGCACAGAGTTGTGCCCTAGTGAGGACGCTGTCCTGCCCAACACTTGCCATTTAAACCTCCCTTTGCTGAGGTTTATAACTTGGCTGGAACGCTTTATTCATCATACAGCCTTCTGTCAAGGGATTAGGGTTTTTTTCTTTAAATATTTTTAAACAAATTCTGAAAGCAACACACACCAAGTAAAACAAACCACACATTTTATGTAGAAACTGATTTTCTTCCTTCACGAATTATGTTCTCACCTTTTATTCTAAGACTTTTGGGGAACGGATGCAATTGGAAAAGTAGGTGCTTCAGGAAGATCTTTGATCAAAAACCAATCATACTCTTGGCAAGTATTTGTTACATAGTGTAGTTTTAGTTCTAGATTTGGAACCTAGGAAGAGCTATGACATTCCCTTTGGGAAAGTGTCGTGATTTGTTTCCTTTTAGAGAGTTTTCTATAAGAAAAAGTATCTGGGATCCTAGAGAATCAGTTTAAAAAAAACACCTTGTAGTGAAAACTGCATAATGTTGTTCTGAAACTACAACTATTAATATATATGTTTTAAAAGTTGATGACAAAATAGTTTTTTAAAAGTTCCAGGAAATTGTGCATAATCACGGAAGTGTCACAGAACTCAAAGATTCGACAAGGCTTCTGAGGCCACTTGGCCCATCTTTCCTCCAGGCAGGACTGTTCCCTTCATTCTTTTACTCAGCACTTTCTCCAGTCCCTTTGGAATGTCTAAAGAAACACAATACAGTCCTTTGAATTACAATTGTTATTTTAGCATTTCATCAACTGGGGCAGCTTTGAGTAGAAATGATTTTTCTAAATTGAATGTTGCTTCTAATCTTCATTAGATTTAAATTTAAGGCGGTGACACTCTTTTTAATGTTGGAATTCTGTCTGGGGATGCTTATTAGCCTGGAAGGCAATTTATAGACTAAGTATTAGTTCCAACATTTACTGTGATTAGTTACCATGTTTCAGAAGAGACAGTTCTGTGTAGAGTCATGCTATAATGAGGTCATCATATTTTTGAGTTTTTATTGCTTTATCACATGCAATTATTCCACAAAATAATTTACTATCCATTTAGATGTTCAGCTGGAAGTGTCTGGTGAAAAAGAGTTTCTTGAAGGAAAGAAATCGAGGCACAAAACACGTTATAGCTGATGGATCCCCAAGAGTATTTGCCAAGAGAGCTATTTAAAAAAGTAAGAGGCACCATCACCTCAGATCAGCAGGCACTCAAACTGAGACTTTCCCTCTCAGATTCCAGCCCCTGTACTCAAATCTGTGCACAAAAGTGGGCACAATGATAACAGCAGAATGAAGCGACCCAAATGTCCATGAAGATGGTAACATTAACTCTGTGGAATATTATGCAGTGATAAAAGGAATGTGCTGGTCTGGGAACATTTCCAGCAAGCATATAAAGAACAGTACATGCAGCATGATTCCAATTACTAAACAAAATGAACCTCCACCACCCCCCGCCCCTCCCCCCACCAAAAGTAAGAGAGAGTTAAAATGTTTTATTTGTGAGCAACAGGAGTAAATAAACAAACTGAAAATCTTATTATCACTTAAACTACAAACTACATCTTCTGTCTTTTATAACTATTGCTCTTGGAGAGAGAATCCTCCACGTGAACCCTGCTGCCATGTTGTGAGGACACTCAAGCAGCCTTGGAGAGGCCCACCTGGTGAACAACTGAGGCCAAGAGAGTTCTAAGTAGAATGGACAACCCTATAAGCAATTTTACCAAAATCTCAAAATGCAAACTTTCTGAAAAGTGGGACAAATAGGCTTTACTTCTGTGTTTTCAGTGATTCATCCTGTTGCTGTCAGCAAATTTTCTTCTCGGAAAAAGACATTTAGGGCTGTGGATCCATTCTTTTAGTTCTATTCATCAGTAAAAACCAAGTATCTAATTAGACTATCTAGAATCACTGTTTTTATGTTGTAGTTGTTTTTATTATTTTTTTAATTAAAAATTTTTTTAGTGTTTATTTATTTTTGAAAGAGAGAGAGAGAGAGGGAGAGAGAATGAGGGAGGGAAGGACAGGAAGGAGGGAGACACAGAATCAGAAGCAGTCTCCAGGCTCTTAGCTGTCAGCACAGAGCCCGATGCTGGGCTTGAACTCACAAAACTTGAGATCATGACCTGAGCTGAAAAGTCAGACACTCAACCGACTGAGCCACCCAGGTGCCCCATATTGTAGTTGTTTTTAAATATTCCCTCAGCTATAAATAAAATAGCTATTTCCTAAAGAGTTCATTTGAAATTCTGTGGTGCCCATCCACAATGGGCACAAAATGAATAAACATTCTAGGAGGATTGGGAGGAGGGAGGAGAAGGAGTATCGGTCTATCACATATAAATCTGTGTTTATATAAGTCATATAAACCATGGAAATGAATATTTCTTAGAGGGAGTAAAATGTAATCCTCAAAGCTTTTTTCTTCTTACCAAAGATCCACAGTGGTTTATACAACCCTTCCCATTGCTATTTGGGAAGATAAAAGGAGAGGGAGGGAGAGAATGTGGAGGGGAAGAAGGATAAGGATAGGAGGGTAGAGAGGTTGAAAGTAGAAAGCGTGTAGAGGGGGTTGGAGAAGCAAAACAGAGAAGAACATTTGCTATAATGTCATTGGTGGAGAGCAAATCACTCCCCAGGTCCCATCTCCAGGAAGACTTTAGTGACCCCTCCCCCAATGCACTGTCATATCCTTTCACTATTGCTGCATAATTGATTAACCCAAAACTATCTCATGCAGTTTCTCAGGGTCAGAAGTCTAGGGAAAGTCTAGGAGTCACTATGGCTCAGCCTCCCACGAGGCTATTCACTTTCTCTGATGGCCTGCCAGGGACTGGTGGGTGAGCTTCTAAGATGGCTCACTCACATGACTGCTAGCAGGCAGCCTCAGCTGTTCACCAGGTAGACCTCTTTATAAGCTGCTTGAGTGTCCTTACAACATGGCAGCAGGATTTCCCCAGACCAAGAGATCCAAGAGAGAAGAAGCAGAAAGCTGCAATGCCTTTTATGACCTTGTCTCTCCAATGATTAGCTTATGGGCACTGTCCTTTGTGCTTTTTTCTTATTCTTTAGAATTGAGTCTCTTTTTTCCATCCCAAATTCAAGGGAAGGGGAATCAGGCTCTATCTTTTGAAGGGAAAATTAAAGAATTTTGAACATATTTTAAGCCACCATGTCACTTACTCTCCTTGGGCTGGCAAAGGCGTTCTACTCTCTGCTCTCTTGTGTTGTATGGTAGGTATTACATTTACATCACTGTGACCCCATCATTCTTTTATTCAATTCATAATGAAAATTACTAGTAGAAATAATAACACACACACACACACACACACACACACACACACACACACACAGACTATGGCCTGGACTGCACACAAAGTTGTAATGGATAAAAAATTCCTTAGAGAATCACATCTTTTTAACAAAATTATAGGTATAAAAATGTGACTCAGGGAAATTGAACCTGTTAAAAATAATGGCCACAGAAGAAAACTTACAGTAGCAAGTTGCTGTTAGAATTTGATATAAACAAGAGAGTCATACAAAAAAAAAATCTTGGTTGTAAATTTACATGGAAAAGAACTAATTCCGGTGAAAATAATCTCAGGAGAACATTAAAAAAAAAAAATCGAAACAAAATTGGGAATGGTTTAACTACAGAGCAGAGACAGTTGACCAAAGAACGAAATTAGTCTAATGACACTCTCTCTGAAAACACTATCTTCACAATCAGCATTGTTGGTATAATTCTGATTAAAATGTTTGTGTTGGTACATAGAGTAAAATGTTCTGAGATCAAAACAGTGGAGGCTCAATATTTCTGCAGACCAAACACCTGTGACAGGGGAGCTTGGCCGGCTCAGTCAGTAGAACGTGCAACCCTTGATCTTGAGGTCGTGGATTTGAGCCCCACATTGGGTGTGAAAATTACTTGAAAACAACAAAATGCCTATGACAGTTTATCTACATTAAATGTCCTTTCGGTGGGGTGGCAGTGGATGAATAGCTTTTTAAAGTTTAACATCTAAGGCAGAAACTGGAAATGAAAAGATTGACAGAATTCACTACAGAAAAACAAGTACATCCAAAAAATGCAGTAATTAACATTACATCAAAAGAGAAATGATCACTTGGAAAGATGACTGTATTTGACAGAAAAAGAGTTAATATGTTTAATGTCTATCTCTCACAAATCAATATGAGAAGAAGACAAACACCCTATAATAAATCTTTGGCACAATCTTTCTGAAGGGCAGTATAGCATATATATCAAAAGACATACAAAAATGACTTGGCAATTCACATTTAATTTATCCATACCTAAGAATAATCAGTGAAATAGGCAAAAGTATACTTTTGAGAGCATTCCTTATAGCAGTATTCCTAAAGACAAAAAATATAGAAATAACAAAAATATCCTATAATAGAGGCTTGGTTAAAACCTAAAAAGTAGAGGTGCCTGGATGGCTCAGTCCAAGTCATGATCTCATGCTTCCTGAGACTGAGTCTTGCATTGGGCTCTGCACTGACAGTGTGGAGCCTGCTTGGGATTCTCTCTCTCTCCTTCTTTCTCTGCCCCTCCCCCACGTGTGCTCATTCTCTCTCTCTCTCTCTCAAAACAAATAAAAAACCTAGAAAAAAGTTTTTAAAAATTAAAAACAATACACCCATATGATGAAATTCTATTATGCATTAAGTTGATGTTTTAGATGAGTATTTATTAATATCCCTTGATATTAATATCAGGGTGCTTGGGTGGCTCAGTCAGACTCTTGATTTCAGTTCAGGTCATGATCTCATGGTTCGTGAGTTCGAGCCGGCATCGTGCTCCAGGCTGGCATTGGGGAACCTGCTTGGGATTCTCTGTCTCTCCCTCTCTCTCTCTCTGTCCCACCCTCCCCCTCTCTTTCTCTTTCTCTCTCTCAAAATAAATAAACTTCAAAAAATAATAATATTAATATCAAGGTCTATTAACTATAGTATTACATAAAAGAAACAAGTTATAAGTGGGATGTACAATACAAGCTCGTTTTAGTAAAAAATGAATGAAAGGATAAACAAAGCCTGTCTCTAGGTGATGAAATTATAAGTGTTTATTTTTTCATTTGCTTTTTGTTTTCCTTTGTTTCGTTTCATTTTTTGAGAGAAAGAGTGCTCATGCACAGGAGAAAGAATATTAAGCAGGCTCGATACCCAATGCAGAGCCCACTGTAGGACTTGATCCCACGACTGTGAGCTGAGCTGAAATCAAGAGTCAGATGCTTAACCAACTGAGCTACCCAAATGCTCCAGCTTTTTTTGTACTTTTTGTATTTTTTAAATTAAATTTTTAAGAATGTTTATTCTTTGAGAGAGAGAAGAGAGAGAAAGAGAGAGAACACAAACAGGGGAGGGGCAGAGAGAGGGAGACACAGAATCTGAAGCAGGCTCCAGGCTTTGAGCTGTCAGCACAGAGCCTGACGCAGGGCTCGAACTCACAAACTCCAAAATCATGACCTGAGCCTAAGTCGGACGCTTAACCGACTAAGCCACCCAGGCGCCCCCATATTTTTTTTTTTTAAAGAAATGACTGGATTCCTTTTATCATGAGAGAAAAATTGTGTTTTAGGTATAAAAAATGCACTCACTTGCAATTAGAAGGATGTTTTCTAAATTTTTTTTGTATTGAGGTAGTGTTCCTTAAGTTATTTATGGTATTTTCCTGCTTTTAATGAAAAGAAAAAAACATACTTAAAAAAAAAAAGTGCTGGCCAGGATTTGGGAACAGGCTGTGGTTACATCCACCTTCTTCTGATCCCGCCCCCACATTTCTGCTCCCATTTCCCACTCCCACCCCAACTCTAAAAAGTTAACCACACTAGCTAAAGTGGCCCATGGAAGATAAACAATAACATTTATTTCCAGTGAAATAAAAACTTAAATGGTGTAAGGGTATCCAACCCGCTTGAACCAACCGCTCTATGTGGATATTCACAAAAACATACAAGACTCAGTGGGGGAGATAATTGTTTCTATTTGCACACATCCAGGTGGTTCCTAGTACTTCCAATTCCAAACAAATAAAATATTCCATTTTATTTACAAGTGGTCATTATTCTGAATTATGTCCACCAGTGTAATATAACAAGAAATGTTTTAAAATACAGTAAGAAATAGGTTTAAGCAGATTTTAAGTGGATCAGCGAAAGCACGAGAGTATTGCTTCTATTTTAAGGAAACCTCTTTTATTTCGGAATGGTGGACGACTTTCTCAGCACATTTGCTTTTCTTTCCTTTTCAATTCCAGCTTTCATTTTGAATCACCTAAAAGTGAAATGTTTAGGGCAAAAATAACATTTTGACTTCTCTAGCTTCCATAAAGAATACCATTCTGCATGCCACAAGCTTTTGCCTTTTCTAATTCCCAAGTCAAGCTGTAATTTTCCTCTTCTAGTTTTATCCAGAACCTTTAAATTAGCAACGTAAGAAACTAAACAGGAAGTTACATTTCTCTGATCTGGAAAGTTAGGAGGAAGATGGGCAACAGATGAGAAAACTAAAGTAGGAGAAGGAAGCCACCATATTTTGTTCCCGTTAATCAAAATCATACATTCAGAATTCTCCTATTATCCTGACTGAAAAGACCAAACATCAGAAAGAAGTACAGTATATTTTTTCAGCTGTCTGTAGATCATCATGAAAGGAATGATCATTGCCTGTGTCTACCAATAGTTCCAAATCTATTTTGAAAGAGGTCCACAAAAGTTTAAGCATAGCTAAGTAGTGCTTTAAAGGAAGATTTGATTTACATATTTAGTGGCCAAAAAAAATCCCACAACAACTTAGCCTTTAGGCCATGACTTGTTCAAATACCAACATGTTTGAAAATACCAACATATTTGAAATTACAATAATAACTGTTTCCATAGCAAATATGATACACAAAAACAACAGATTTTGGCTTTGTTTTTCTGAATGCTGTTTGGAGCCAGTTTTGTTTAAGAAGCTAATCTGGAAGTTCAGTTGACTAGAGCCGTGGCCTCCAGACTTTGGGGTTTCACAAAGCAGCCAAGTTTCCTAAATGAATGAATAAATAAATAAACTGGAGAGTAATGAACATAGGGTTATTAACCTTTTATTTTACCAATGAGGATACAATAAAACACCATCGTAATCAACGATCACCATTATTTCACAAGAGAAAGGACATTTTAACAGGAAAAAAAAAGCAAGAAGGGACTAACCTCATAATAAAAAAAATAAAATAATCCTTAAGAGGAAAAAATTAGTTTTATGAAAAAATTATTACATTTTCTCAGTACATATTTTAATAAAACATAATAGACTAGTATTCAGGAACCCCTGAGAACCACTACAGTATTAAGGAGATCAACTTTCCGTTTTTTATTCCCATATAAGCTAGTTACATTATATTGATCTGTTCCACGGGTCTAGAATGTGTGTTAATATATATATTTTTTTTGTCTGTTAATTTACTGATTCTTTCAACTATTCAACAAATACTATGTGTGCTCTATTATATATTAGGCACTGAAGGAGATTATAAAGCAGAATAAGATTGTCTCTTCTCTTACGGTACACAGAAAAAAATTTTAATTCGAGCCCAAACATACCATAACAGAGCACAAATAGATCAGGGAAACCTAGGGACAGAGGGCAGGGAAAGCGACACGGCACAGGTGGCATTTAAGGTTTAATTGTAAGATGAGATTTTGATGGCTTATGTTGGTCTGGTGGAGGGCATTACGGAGGAAGGTGAAAATTATCCCAACCAATAAGGCTTGGAAAGGATCAAATATGTTGAAGATCTTGAGAGTAATTTGGCTTGCTATGAATAGGAGAGTACTGGGGAAATACGGATAGGCTATTTTGCAGAGAATCTTCAAAGTCAAGGCAAAGGTTTAGACTACATCTAGTAAGCAAGGCATTGCCACCAAGCAGATGAACGGGGATGGAAAGACTACTGAACTTGAGATCAGGAGCTGTGACTTTCAGTGTTAGCTGTATTCTTCCCATGGAGGCTTGAGAAATTCTTTTAACTTCTCGGAGCCCCTATTTCCCATCTGTAAAATGAGATTAATCCCCATGTTACATGCTATTTTACATGCTAATGAAATTAAATATGATACAGTATTTGAAAGGTCTAGGACAGCACTGGACGTGCAGTCTGCAACCATTAAAGTGAATATTGTTGAATCATCAAAATTCAGGTTTAGGAAGATGATGAGTTTGAATGTGTGGGTTCAAGAAGAGAAACAACAGAACAAACTGATGGTTGCCAGAGGGGCGAGGGTGGGAGATGGCAAAATGGGAGAAGGAGAGTGGGAGGTACGGGTCTCCAGTTATGGAAAGAATAAGTCACAGGGATGAAAGTATAGCAGAGGGAATCTAGTCAAGGGTATTGTAGTGGTGATCAGTGGTGACATATGGTAGTTACACTTGTGGTGAGCACAGGGTAACATACAGACTTACTGAATCACTATGTGGTATGCCTGACATAATGTAACATTGTGTGTCATCTATGCTTCCATAAAAACAGTAAAGAGAGAGAGAGAGAGAGACACTGAATGGGAGTGAAAGAGAGGGGATGAGAAATTTGGGGGAAGAGAAATGAGTAAATGGAAGTGAGAGCTATTTGGATGGCTTGCATGGATGGGATGAGAGAGGAGAGCTTCAGGATGATGACGTTTAAGCATGGAATGGTGCTCTTTGCAGAATTTGGGAGACTGCGGCCAGAAGCCCTGTGAGAGGGCAGTGTGGGGAGTTTGGTTTTGATTGTTCAATTTGAGGTCCTAGGGCTGTATCTGGGTGGAAATGGCCAGCAGGTTTAGGAAGTTAGGAGAGGAGTGAGAAGTTGAGACATAGATTAGGGAGTCACCTGCATAAGGATGAGTGAGAATTGAAGCCATAAAGACACCATTGCAATGCCAAGAGCGGAGTGTCGAGGAAGGTGGGGACCAAGGACTGAGTTTTGAGTAGCTCCTCTACTGGCTGGGTGAGCAAACAGAGAAGGTGCGGAAGGCAGCAGAGAGGCGAATAGGAAAGAAAGACCAGGGTGAGAAAGGCCAGGTGTTCCCAGGAAGGCCATGGTGCCCGAGGGAAGGTAGATTTAAGAACAAAGGAGCACTCATAAGTGCCACTTGCCACGGAGGCCAAAGACACAAGAGCAGAAGGATCAAAACAAGGAGCTCATCAAGGACTTTTGTGAGAGCAGTTCAGTAGTGTGGTAGGAGCAGAAGTTACACTGCAGGAACAAGTGAAGAAGTTAGCTAAAAATATATGCTAATTTGTATTTTGAATAAGTAATAATGCTTATGAATCAAAAGCTACCAAAGCATAAAAAGAGAAAACTAGGTCTCTCGACTACTCCTCAGTTTCTTGTGCATTCTTCTAGGAATATCCAGGGTAATTCCATGAATACATATGACTTTTATTTTTTTATTAAAAATTTTTTAAATTTTTTTTTAATTTTTGAGAGAGAGATAGAGAGAGAGAGAGAGAGAGAGAGAGAGAGAGAGAGATGTCTTGGAAATCTCTCCATTTGTTGCAATGGATCCTTATGTGAAGGGTCGCTCCCTTCCTCTACTGATGGGCATTCACATTTTTTCCATCAAGAAGTTGATAACCCAACCCCAAATCTTCCTGGTTGACTAGGTGATACTCTACAACTCTAGATCTTGATGACTTAAGTGGTAGGACTCCTGTATTTACTAACAAACAGCTACATCCATCCTCTTCTCTCATCCCAGTGTTGATTTGGTTCTTGCCTTCATGGAAGGATTCCATTTCCTGCTCTGTAACCCCTCCTAGCTTTTCCCAATAGTCTCATCATAAAGCTTTCTGGAAATAAAAAAGTCACCCCTGCTCAAAAGATTTAAATCCTGAATTCGAGGCATCTGATTGATTTAGCCTTTAGTTATGATCTCGTAAAGTATATCGATGCCAGGCTCCCACTGAAGACTGTTGGCCCTGGAAGTATCTTAGAAGTTGCCCAAACCCACCTCTTTGTTTTACAGCAGCGGGAACCAGAGAGCAGAGAAGTGACATATGTTCCCCCAAATCATATGGCAGAACAGTAACGGAACCCAGGGTCTTTACTCCCAAACCAGTGTTTGACCCCGAGCCAGACCTTGGTTTAAGTAGGGGATACATAAAGGAAAAATGTCTTTGGGATCTGGGAAAATATAATGCTGTGCCTGGGAATGTGAGAGCCAGCGTTCACTTTCCAGTTTGGACTGATTCACAGCATTGATTTGGGGAAGTCATGAGTTTCAGTTGCTCAGTTACACATTTGGCCTCATACCACACAGGCCATGCAGAAACTGTTGTGAAGGTTGATGAGGTAATCCTTATAAAATTCTGTTAGCTATTCAGATGGAAGCCACAACTGTGTCCAGAAATGATAGAATGCTGGATATACAGCATAAACTTTTCAGTCCCATATTGGTTTATCAGATGCTGCAAAACTTCAGCCAACCAAACATCTTATTGTCATCAGCTTAATCTTTTCTCCCCCTCTATTTGGTCATTCATATATATATGTTTATTTACTTATTTTGAGAGAGAGATAGAGAAAGTGGGAGAGGGGCAGAGAGAGAGAGAGAGAGAGAGAGAGAGAGAGAGAACTCCAAGCAGGCTCTACACTGCCAGCTCAGAGCCCAATGCAGGGCTTGAACTCATGAACCATGAGATCATGACCTGAACCGAAGTCAGATGCTTAACCGACTGAGCCACCCAGGTGCCCCTCTTTGGTCATTAACCTGGTTGATTGCGCACCTGGATGCTAAGAATGCAATGTTGAACAAGACAGCCGAGGAAGCAAATTTTAAATGAGAAAATGTGGGGATCTCAGGGCCAAGCAGCCCAGCTCTCCTTCACTGTCCTGTCTCTATCTCTACAGGCTAGAAGCCTTGTTTCTTCACTTATTGAAATCTTCAGTGTGTCCCCTCAAAAACAAAGAAACAAAGTACTACAAAGTTATTATTATTATTTTTTACTTATTCTAGTTCCTTGAGTTTTGAAATCACACAAGGTCCTCACCATTTACTCAAATCCTCTGCATCTTGGTTTCTCCATTTGCCAAATGAAGATATGTAGATTGTGGTGAGGATTCCGCAAATGTAAAAGTGGGCCTGATACAAAGTACTCAGTAAGAGTTACCCTCTATCGCTGTAACCATTTGAAAGCGGATGATAGTATATGTAAACATGCATTCAATTAAAAAGTAACTTTGTAGTGCCTAATGGTTTCTTTGTTTCTTTGTTTTTGAGGGGACACACTGAAGATTTCTTTTTCTTCAAAAAAATTTTTTTTACATTTATTTATTTTTGAGAGACGGAGAGACAGAGCACACGTGGGGGAGGGGCAGAGGGAGAGGGAGAGAGAATCTGAAGCAGGTTCCAGGCTCTGAGCTGACAGCACAGAGCCCAACACAGGTCTCGAACTCACAAACCGTGAGATCATGACCTGAGCCGAAGCCGGACGCTCAACCGACGGAGCCACCCAGGCGCCCCTGAAGGTTTCTGTAAGTGAAGAAACAAGGCTTCTAGCCTATAGACATAGAGACAGGACAACGAAGGAGAGCTGGACTGCTTGGCCCTGAGATCCCCATGTTTTCTCATTAAAATTTTGCTTCCTCGGCTGTCTTGTTCAACATTGCTTTCTCAGCACCCAGGTATGCAATCAATATTAGCTAATGAATGAATGAATACATTTATGAAATCTGTCCAAAGCCAGAGAAACGGAGGATGGCCACAAAGAAGAAAGTCTGGCTCACATCATAGATTTTTCCAGGAGAAAGGAAATAGAAGGAGAAATATATATGTAGGAATAGTGTAACTGTTGCCTAATGGATAAAGAGTCAATTCCTGGAGATAAAAAAAAATAAATAGCTGTGCAGTTGGACATGCTGGCCCAAAGAATCATTGGGTTTGTTTTTGTTTTTAGTGAAGTCAGGTATCTTAAGAAGGTAGTGGAGAGCACTCGATTTTGACAGTGGTATTCTGCAGAGATTTCCAATTTTTAAAAGAGATCATTCTGCAGGTGTCACAAAGAACACCCTATTAGAGTGTCTGTCTCCCTGAGAATGAATCCTTCTTCTTTGTACTCAGGGTGTTTCTCTGTTAATAATAGCCTCCTACGATGACCCCAAGTTTCACAGCCTCCCTGAAAGTAAAAGCTGCTCTTTGTGTAGGCTGCCCTCCCCCCCCCCCCATTCCTAAACACACTCCTCCCCAACTGGGGTCATGGTAATGCCATTGCTACTAAATGTATCACCACTGAATCAAAGGACAAGTCAGAGCAACTGTCTTTGTTTCCTTCTCTACCTCATCATGTTTATTTAGGTTGAAATGGTTTTCAATAAAATTTGACAAGCATTTACCCAGCACCCATTGTGAACAAAGCACTGTGCTAGGTCACATATGCAACATAAAGTCAATTAGGCATGGTTTCTGGCCTTGAGAATCTTGTATTGACTTGCAGATTATTATGACTGGCAAAATGTTTCAGTATCTCTCTTCAACATGTCCAGGCTATAGGTTTCTCTTAATTTGATTTGTTGCTCTAGAATTCAGTTGAAGGTGAATTTGAGTACATTGGATTTAACAGAAGTCTTGAAAAAAACCTTCTTGATCCCTCAGCTAGATGTTCTCTCTGCACTTTATAACTCTTATAGCACTTAGCTCTTTTACATTGTATTATATTTATCTATGTACATGTCAGCCTTCATAATCTAGGGAGAGAACAGGAACCGGGAAAGGTGCCCAAGGAGTGGAGCCAGAAGACTGGTGCTTGTTTGGGAAGGCAGACCCAGATATGAATCAGCCATGAAATCTTAACCTCTATGACCCTCATTCCTGCATCTAGAATTGCAAGATAATAATAATTCCTATTTCACAGAATGGATATGAAAATTAAGGTAGTTAATGGGAATGTGCTTTGTAAACTAGTACTCACACGTTAATTTTCTTATCCCCTATGGGACCTAGCAAAAGGCCTTGCCTATGAGGAATATGTTTTTAACATTCATTAACTTATTACAAAATGACATCAACCACCTTATGGTGCATTCTCCTTCTTACATTCATTTCCTAGCCCACATTATTAGCAGGACTTATCGGTAGTGCTCTAGTAGGTTTAGGGTGGGGTAATTGCAGGGATTAAATGGGATCAAAAGGGCCTGCTTGCTGGTGGAGCTACCCTTTTGGATTGTGGGGTCCAACGCCCTTCCCCTCATACTTTATATGTCTTGTTTCTATCTTAAGGGCAGGTAATGTCAGGGAGGCCCTAGTAGTTAAAACACGGGCTTTGCAGAAGGACAGTCCTGGATTCAAATCTTGGATCTGCCAGTTTACTAGTTGTGCGTTATTGGCTAATTTTTAAATTTTTCTGAGCTTTGGTTTTCTCACCTGAAAAATGAAGAACGCAGGATTTTTCAGTAATTAAAATTAGATAATGTTTTAAATGCAAAATGAGGAGGCATTAGTGAGTCACATCACCTTAAGCGTTAACTGCAAAGACATCCATCCTTAGTCTCTAAATGTTAATTGAGCAACTACTATGGGGGCTGAGCAATGTACAGGTGCTGGCGAAAAACCCTGTCACCAGTAGGAAAGACAGCCCATGAGAGCAGGGTGCTCTGGGAACAGTAGGGGAACCTATGTGACAGCTCTGACTGGGATGTGTCAGGAGCTGTCCGGGAAGGCTTCTTGGAGGAAGTGATCACTGTGAAGAGGCTTGTCAAGTAGGAGTAAGCCAGGTGGACAGAGGGACCACACCGAGGACACGGAGACCTGAGAACACGTGCCCTTCTGGGAAAATGGAGAGCAGCTCTGACAAAATGAAGCCATACAGGTTTGTCGATGCCAGGTCACGGTGGGTGGCAGTTTGCTGTGTGAAAGAATTCATGCTTTATTTGGAGGAAACAGAGAGGCATTGGCAGACGCGCTCCCTCACCTAGAGAGAACGCTTAAACGGAGAGCATCGAGTCAAGAAGAATATCCTGATGTAATGAAATTAACACAGGTGTGGCGCCTCGCAGGTTCTCAATCCTGGCGAAGCCCCGTCCGTGTGTGACTGCATCAACGCAGTCAACGCCATTCATCTCTATAATTTCGTGGTCAACCAGCGAGGACACCTAACCCTGTAGGGTCACCTCGAGCTCCAAACGGGCTTCATGCACCTCAGCTTCGCAGCAGGCTGTGTGACCCATAACAAGCATTTTAACGAATGTCAGCGCCCTTTGCCTCACCACTGGGTCGCTAAAGTACGAGAGCTATTGCTAGGCCTTTCCCTCGCCTCCCTTCCTTCCCTTTCCTCTTTCAGCGGTGTAAGCAGCAGCCGCAGCAGCCAAACGCCAGGGACGAGGAGGATGTCCACTCAGGCGAGCGCTCCTAAGCGATGATTAAAAAACAGCCGCACCGAAGCCGGGGCGCGGGCGGGAGCGAGGCTGGGCATGCTCAGAGCGCCGGGCTGGCGCGCGGCCGGGATCTCCGCGGCCGGAGGGAAGCGGGGCGGGGGCGCAGGCCGGAGCGGCGCCGGCGCGCATGCTCAGTGCCCGCTTCTGCTCGCTCCATCCAGTGCGGCAGCCGGAAAACCGCAGCGGCGGCGGCGGCGGCGGCGGCTGACGGGGAGCGACCGAGCCGGGCGGCAGAAGGGGGGAAAAAAATACGAGGGGGCATAGCTGATAAGGCAGGACTGAGAGCCCGGGATTCACGGCCTCTCGCGGGCCGCCGCCTTCGCCGTCCGCAGGGAGGAAGGCCCGGGAGGCGGCGGCGGCGGCAGAGACGGCGGCCGGAGAAGGAGGAGACGGCGACGGGAGGGGAGCGCAGAGGAGGGGCCGCGCCGCCGGCGGCCTGGGAGCCGCAGTGATTTTGACGTTTTCCTCCGCTCGGTCTCCGGCGGCCCCCGACCGGGCTGCGCTGCGGGGGGGACGCCCACCCCGTCCCGCGCGCCCGGCTCGTCCCTCCGCCCGCCGGGGCCTGAGGGGGTCTCCGCGCTCCGCGGGAAGGGAAGGGGGAGGCGGGGGCGTGCGGGCACGGCGATGGCGGGGACATTTTCCACAACGTGATTGTTAAAGCCTCCCCCCCCCCTCCTTAAAATTCCGGGCCCTTCCAGCCTCCCCCCTCCCCCCCCCCAGCCCGTGTGACTAAACGGAGACAAAGGGGAGGCGGCCTCGCTCACACGCGCGCTCGCGGGGCGGGTGGCTCGGCGGGGCGCCGGCGCGGGGCGGGCGGACGGACCGACGGACGGACGCTGCGCCGTCACATTCCTATGCCCGGGAGGAGCGGCGGCGGCTCCCGCGGGAGGCGGCAGGCTCGCGGCGCGGACAGCTGAGCTTCTCCTCCCTCGTCGCCGCCCGGGCGGGCCTCGCCCCGGCCCCGATGGTTTGAGCCCTTCCCTCGTCCGCTCCCGACCCCCGCGGCGGCGCGGCCACACCATGTGAAGGTTAGAGCCCGGACCTGCCGACGAGCCGCCGTGAAAGATGGGGGATGCTGCAGACCCCAGGGAGATGAGAAAGACGTTCATTGTTCCAGCCATCAAGCCCTTTGACCACTATGATTTCTCCAGGGCCAAAATCGCCTGCAATCTGGCCTGGCTGGTGGCCAAAGCCTTTGGGACAGGTAAGTGGCGTCTTCCCTTCCGTCTTTCTCCTTAGGATGTACACATCCCGGTTTTTTTTTTTTTTCTTTCTTTTTTTTTTTTTTTTGGTTTCCGATCATCGGATGCCCCCTCGGTGCGTGTGTTCTCGCACAGGTTCAGGGAGATGATGGGGGACTGGGAAGACAAGAAAGAAAGGAGAAATTAGGCAGGTTTGGTCTTCAGCCAGGTGCTCCTGAATGGTCAGGCGGGATTTTACCCAGATTTCTTTTATTGGGTAGCAGAGGTGTTTTGTTGTGTCCAGTAAGCTGTTTTGTCTTGTTTTTACTTGGGGCGGTTTTGTGGTTATTTGCCTCGTCGTGCTGCGTACATTTTCCCCTCGGTCATAATTGTGATTACACCACCAAGAAATCCGAGCTCGTTTCTTTGATTATTGAAGGACGTGGACGGCACATAGTACTATATTGATTTTGACATTTGTAATGATGGCTGCTGTTCAGGCTTCCTAGAATGTAAGGTGGCCTGTGTCGAAGTGCAGTGTTGATTTTTGTTGTCATTCTTAAAGCCTGTATCATCCTTCCCTACACATTCCAGGCTCTATTAAACCAGTTATTTAAAACCAATATTCAGCTTGCTGATTGTGGGATGCTATTTTCATTTCCTATTATCAGTGAGATATATTCCTTTTACCAACGGTATCTTGGTTTCATAAATTAAGAGAAACAAACACTCCCTACTATGGGATTTTTTTTTTTTTTTAATAGTAGAGTTTCTTTGAGGGCATGTGCTGTTGACACAGATTGTACAGTGGGGTAGCAATTAAACATTCTCTCCGTTACCCAGTCTTTGCAAAATAACAGGAAAAGGGCCTCCTGTTGTAATTCCTTAGCTGTTGCTTCAGGAGCCCATGTTGTAGAGCCCTGAAAAAATCAGAGAGCTTTTCATAGGAAGATGCTCGTGTAAGGAAATTTCCTCTGATAACTTCAGGAATCATTTTGTAAGGTTTCTCTGCCCTAGTTTAAATAAAGTTTGGATGTGTAAAATATTGGTTGAAAAGTTTCTCAGTTTTTGCAGATATTTCTCCAGATGTTAAATAAATCTGTTTTTGTTTTTTTTTTTTTAATTTTTTGCGGGAGGAGAATGACTTATTTCCACTCTGAAGGCTGTGAAAATATGGGGGTTAATGCTCTCGTTCATTCTTCTTAAACATCATGCATAGCTGGATGTTTTCAGAGCTGCACATTTTAGTTAACTAGCAAAGGAATCTCAGTGTTTGGGAAATTATTTTAATTCATTTTGAAGGAAACTTTAACGTGATTTTATGTTTATGACAACTTTGTTTTATTTAAATTCTCATATTTTGATATTGAAGTAGAAAGATGTTAAGGTTTTAAAACTGGCATCAGGAGTAAGTGTAATTGAAACTCATCTTGAAATAGTTTACATTTTAAAGATTTATTTGGAACTAAATGTGTAGAGTAACACATAGGAAGGAAGAAGCACAAAGTGTCCGTGTATTTTTATTTTCTGGCACCATTGATATCAGCAATGAGAATAATAGATGTATTTTGGTTTTAACGTAAGCAGCATGCTGAAGCTGATATCCATTTGGAGGAGAAATGAAAGCTGTTTAAGTATTTTGGAAAGACAGAGGGAAATTTACGTGGCGACCTATGTGGAAAAGCAATGTGTATGAAATGGAAGGTAGGGGAATAACACGGATACTTTCTTTCCTTCTGAAACTGAGAGGATGCTTATAGTACAGATGTCAGAATGTTGCCCTCGATTCACAAAGGCTACTAACCAGAAAGTGGCCTACTTTCGGGATATATGTCAGGCAAGTTTGCCAGATTCTGGACCGCTTGAGGAACACATATTGAACACACTTAAAAAGAAAGGAAGTGAAAGGAATCTAATATCAATGGAATCTGTTGTGTGCCAGGCACTCTGTTAGATGCTTTGCATGAAATTATACATTAGGGATTCACAGCAAGTCTGTGATGTAGGTAGTTTGTTCCCCATTTTTAAAAAATGAGGATGCCAGTGCACAGGGAGGTTAAACAACTTTCCTATGATCACACTTTTAGTAAGGGTGGATATACGTTTTCATTTGACTGACTCCCAAGGGCATGGCATTGGTGGGGGCAGGGTATACCTGCAGTATGCCTAGTACTTTAAGTACATTGCTTCATTTACTCCTACAGCAACCCTCGAGGTAGATACTGTTCTCATTTTACAGATGAGGGAACAGGTTCAGAGCTTTTACTTTGTTTGAGATTAAACATCTGGCAGGTGGTGGATTTTGCATGCCAGCTCAGGTCTTTCTGACCCTGAAGTCTTTGCTCTTTATACCACTGTGCAGAGTGTGAAAGATGTGCACATAGTACATGTTAGAAGTCTTATTTATTTATTTTTTTATTTTCTTTAAAGAGTGGGCAGATCTTAACATACTCTCCGAAGGCTTAGATGAATATTATTGGTACTTGGTTACATTTGCCTTGGCAACAGTTGGAATGGATAAAAAGATCATACTCAAAATGGAATGAGAACCAAAGTTAGAAGACCTTAAGAGGGTGACTTAGTAACAGAACTTAATACGTTATTGAGAATGTTATGTTTGTACATTTTGTTTATTCTTTAATCAACAGACTTTCAAAGTATACATTTATATGGAGTGAACAGAAGAAAAGTCACTTCATTTTTTTTATGTAATTTTTTTTCTTCATTTTCTGCAAACATTTAAGTGGCAAATGTTAACAGACAACGTATTTCAAAAGTATTAGACCTAAGGGTATTCAGTTAATCTTTCAAAAATATTAGCCTGACTTGAAGTTGTGATTTACCAAATTGCTTCTTTAACGATGATATAAGAATCTTCAGTTATTAATTTAGTTTTTTTTTCCCTATGAGAAACTTTTTAACTTTTGATATATTAAAAAGTAGTCAATTTTAGAATCATATGTGTTGGAAAAGTCATTTAAAATGATAGCTAGAAATCAATGATGGACATAGAATGAAGTTATTGAACCATACAAAATAAATAAAGCACTAGTATTGTAATACCTAGAAAGCAGTTGGAGGTTTTACTTCATTTGAAGTCTTATTTCTGAAGCTTTGAATTATATTCTTCTCATTACATTGAAAATAGTCCAAAGAGCCCAAGTCTTAATAGCTTATTTTGTAGAATAACACAGATACAGTTTTGATCAAATGAAGAATAAGTTTGTTTAGATGAATTTTAATAAACAGATGCTCATTACTTGAAGCAAATTCCAAAAGGGCAAGTTAAGCTGTACTGTCTCTGCTGTATTTGAACAGCTTAACCCATTTAAGCAATGGTATTGCTGAGTTTGCTTTAAATGTTCTGCTCCTCTAAATCTTTTAGGGAAAATGATGGGTACAAAACCTCTTTATGAAATTCTTGAATTTGAAATTCTTAACATGGAATTTAAGGCCCACTTCCTAGTGTTAATATATCATTTCAACTTTATCAACTATCATTCTCCCTTTTTAAAAAAAATTTTTTAAATGTTTATTTGTTTTTGAGAGAGAGAGAGAGCGAGAGAGAGAGCGCACAAGCAGGGGAGGGGCAGAGAGAGAGGGAGACACAGAATCTGAAGCAGGCTCTAGGCTCTGAGCTGTCAGCACAGATCCGATGATGGGCTTGAACTCAGGAACCGCGAGGTCATGACCTGAGCTGAAGTTGGACACTTAACCAGCTGAGCCACCCAGGTGCCCCTTATTCTCTCTTTTTAAAAAAAAATCATTCTCCTTTTCATACTGTTTAGTTTAGTAGTATAAAATCATTTATCCAAACACATTTTGCTGTCAAAATCCTATGTAAGCTCTAATTTATATACATGTGTAGGTTGTGATGACAATGGGTGGCATTGTGGTTAAGAAAGACTAATAGCAGAGAGGCCAGTTAGGGAAGTTATTGCAGGAGTTAAGGCAAGATATCAAGAAAGCTTATAGTAGAGTGGAAATGATAAAGCTGCTAATGTTTATTAAGTACTTGCTGTGTATCAGGCACTTTGCATGTATTACATAATTTTAATTCTCATAACAGCTTTTAAGAGATGGAAACTATTAATCATTCCAATTTTACTGATGAGGAGAATGAAGCTCAGAGGTTTAGGGAACTCATCCAGAGCCATTCAGTTTATAGAGCTGGGGAGGGACACAGAGAGAGATGGAGACAGAGAATCTCAAGCAGGTTCCAGGCTGTCAGTGCAGAGCCCAACTTGGGGCTTGATCCCACGAACCATGAGATCATGACCTGAGCTGAAATCAAGAGTCTGGACAGACTGAGTCACCCAGGCAGCCCCATGTTGCCCAAATATCTTATCTGAGAAATCCAATAAAGTAGGTAGCTAATAATGTAGATATGGAGTATGATTGGTAAGTTGAGGATAGAAATAATAATTTCAGGGTCTTCTGTGCATAAAATGTAACTGAAATTGTAGTAGATGTGAGGGTGATGGAATGTAGGGTAGTGAACACTTTACTTTGAGAGGGGGTGCTGAAGAAAAGGAGGCAGAGTTAAAGCAATCAGAGAGTTAGAAAGAGAATTAAGAAAGTATAATAATACTGAGGCCCTGGAAGGAAAAATTTCAAGGGGGTGGTCTCATTAACAGTGTCAAATGCTGTAGGTTTTTATTTTGTTTTTATTTTTTTAAAGATTTTATTTTATTTTTATTTCTTATTTCTTTTTTCTTTTTTCTTTTTGTTAAGTACGCTTCATGCCCAGTGTGGAGCCCAATGCAGGACTTGAACTCATGACCCTGAGATCAAGGCCTGAGCTGAGATCGAGTCGGACGCTTAGCCGACTGAGCCCCCCAGGCACCCCTAAAGATTTTATTTTTTTAACTAATCTCTACACCCAGTGTGGGGCTTGAACTCACAGGCCCAAGATCAAGAGTCACATGCTCTACTGACTGAGCCAGCCAGGCGCGCCTATAGGTTTTTAAACCATGCATGCCGTTCTGATAAGGGAGATGTGATACAGGTTGTGACTGTAGTAGAGTTCAGGAAATATATAAGGGCCATGTAACTGGAATGGTGACATTCAGAGGGAGGGAGAGGTAAGGGAGGGGGAAAGGGTACCACCAGCTTCAGTGATCTGTGAAGGAAGACCTCTGAAGTGGAGGTGGTAGTTAGACTTGATCCTGAGGTGAGTCAGACTGAATGGAAAGTAGGCATTGTAGATGCGGAGATAGTTTGTGCAGGCATGGAGTTCTGAAACCAACATAGACCAGTAGGATTGGGGAGGTTTATGTAATGAAGTGTAGTAGGAGATCCAGCTTGAAAGGTAGATTGGAACAGAATTGTTTGAAGAGCCAGGTTAAGGAATTTGGTATTTATTTTGTAGATAAATTATTCTAAGCATATTGGATTGAAAAAGTGCTATGACTAATTTGTTAAACACATACTTTGTGCTAAGTACAATTTTGAACATTTTATATTTATTATTTCTTTTAATTCTGAGAATGACCCTATTAAGTGGAAACCATTTTATTTCTTCTATAACTCTAAAGCAAGGTTTCCCAACCACAGAACTATGGGATGGGTAATTCTTTTTTGTGGAGGGCCATCCTATGCATTGTAGGATTTTAGCAGCATCCTTGGCCTAGTTGATAGTAGTATTCTCCACTGTCATTTCCAGTTGTGACAACCAAAAATGTCTCCAGACTTTCTCAATGTCTCCTGGGAGGCCAAATGACCCCAGCTTGAGAACACTTGCCATAACAATTTTAAGATATACATGCAATTTAAAAAGGGTTTTTGTACATTAAAGTCCAAATTAATTGTAAGACATCCTGATTTCAGAAGTATTCAAATGGAACATAAGAATTTAGGAAATTGGATAGTTTGCCCTTTTTGTTAATGAGCAAACAGGTTTAGAGGGCTTAAATAACTTGCCTTTGATCAACTTGTAAGTGGTGGAACCTTTATGATACTAAAATTTGTATTTTAACCTCTATGTTATATATGCTTTCTGTAGTTCATCACAATTTTATTTTTTTAATGTTTATTTATTTTTGAGAGAGAGAGAGAGAGAGATTGAGTGCAAGCAGGGGAGGGGCAGAGAGAGAGGGAGACACAGAATGCGAAGCAGGCTCCAGGCTCTGAGCTGTCAACACAGAGCACGATGCGGGGCTCGAACCCATGAACCACCAGATCATGACCTGAGCCAAAGTCAGATGCTTAACTGACCAAGCCACCCAGGAACTCCAGTAGTTCATTACAATTGTATAGTATTGGAAGTGAAGGCATGAATGCATGAAAACCTTTCAAATATAAGTGTTAAATTTGTTTTGCAGAATTGAAAGTTTATTTAATCTGGGGCACCTTGGTGGCTCAGTCCCTGAAGCGTCCGACTTCGGCTCAGGTCATGATCTCGTGGTTTGTGGGTTTGAGCCCTGTGTTGGACTCTGTGCTGACAGCTCAGAGCCTGGAGCCTGTTTCGCATTCTGTGTCTCATTCTCTCTGCCCCTCCCCCACTGTGCTCTGTCTTTGTCTCTCAAAAATAAATAAATGTAAAAAAATTTTTTAAAGCTTATTTAATCTTAAACAAACCTGGTATTTGATAAATTAGTACAGAAATATAAAATATATTTAGTATTGGTCTGTCATTTCAGAGTCTCCTCCCCCTCCCTAAACCCTGGTGAATCTAGTTTTCCATGTATACTAGTTTATGGACCTTTTCCATTGGTACATTACAAATAATAATACTTTATTTTTAATTTTATTTTTTTAAATTTACATCCAAATTAGTTAGCGTATAGTGCAACAATGATTTCAGGAGTAGATTCCTTAATGCCCCTTACCCATTTAGCCCATCCCACCTCCCACATTCGCTCCAGTAACCCTCTGTTTGTTCTCCATATTTATGAGTCTCTTATGCTTTGTCCCCCTCCCTGTTTGTATATTTTTGTTTCCCTTTCCTTATGTTCATCTGTTTTGTCTCTTAAAGACCTCATATGATATTTGTCTTTCTCTGACTAATTTCACTTAGCAAAATACCCTCCAGTTCCATCCACATAGTTGCAAATGGCAAGATTTCATTCTTTTTGATTGCCAAATAATACTCCATTGTATATATATATACCACTTCTTCTTTATTCATCCATCGATGGGCAACAAATAATAATACTTAAATGTTACACATTTATTAGTAGTGACAAGCTTGGTGCTTTAGCTGAGATAAAAGTTGTTTTCATTTATGACATTGATCACTTTCCATCCTGTGCCTTGCACAGTTTTTCCTTTCCTTCTTTAACATTGATTCTTCATCAACATAACATTTTAGATTAAAGGCGTGTACAGTAGTATCTTTGCAGTTCTCATACTACCACTTATTCCCTTTTTTTTCTGGGGCATTTTCCTGAAGTACTCTTTGTCTTGGTTTCCCTACTTGCTGAATAGTCATGGTAATAAGCATGTGTATGCTGCTTTGAGTTCACTAGAAGAAAAAATTGAGAAGTGTTAGAATTTATCAGTCTCACACTTAGGCTACCTTTACATATTCTGTGAGCAGTGTGGAATGGGATTATATTTCTTATAGTAACTTCAAAGAATTATTTTTATTGAAAGTATTTTTCACTACAAACTAGACAAACTAGAGGCTGGGCATATAGCAGTAGGGAGGCCACTGAGCTCGTCCTGTAATCCTTACAGCTGTACTCTGCGGTATTATGCCTAGTAATGTTTGTGGAGTATTCTGTTTTCTTAAGACAAAGAGATGGAATTTCCGTTAACCGGAATAAGTGTTCATCTCTGCACTCCATATTTCATAAACATAGGTTCCTGGGAGTGTGTGTGTATGATCTTAAAAAGGTGTTTTGGAAGTGCCATATTCACCAATTCCCAGCTCTCTCCTTCACACCATTTTTCTTTTTTCTTTTTTAAAATGTTTATTTCTTTTTGAGAGAGAGAGAGAGAGAGAGAGAGAGAAAGAAAGAGGGAGTGAGCAGGAGAGGGGCAGAGAGAGAGGGGAACAGAGGATCTGAAGCAGGCTCTGTGCTGACAGCAACAAGCCTGATGCAGGGCTCAAACTCATGTGACCTGAGCTGAAGTTGGACGCCTAACTGACTGAGCCACCCAGGTGCCCCTTCTTTTTTTTCTTTTTCTTTTTCTTTCCTTCTTTCTTTTTTAAATTTTAGAGAGAGTGGAAGCAGGGGAGAGGGGCAGAGGGGAGGAGGGAGAGAGAAAGAGAATTTTAAGCAGGCTTCATTCACCCTCTTGTGTGGAGCCCAGTGTGGGACTCCTTCCCACAAGCTGGGATCATGACCTGAGCCACCCAGGTGCCCCCACACCATTTTTTGTCTCTAAAATGGGAATTGTCTCTCTCACTCTCTCTCTGCCTTTCCCCTGCTGTCTCTTTGTCTTTCAACATAAACAAATAAACTTAAAAAAAGTAAACATTAAAAAACACCCAAAAATCTTTTCAAATGGGAATTGCATGCAGATTCTGAGTACTTTAGGCTCTTGGATAAAAGACATTTGATGAAACATTTGAAATATTTTAAAAGACGTTTGTCCTCAACCACGCACGGTAAGTTTCAAAATACAGTTGACCCTTGAACAACATGGATTAGAGCTGCATGGATCCATGTATATATAGATTATTCTCAATAAACATATTGGAAAACTTTTTGGAGATTTGTGACAGTTTGAAAAAACTTGTAGATGAACTGCATAGTCTAGAAATACTGAAAAAAAATTAAGAAAAGTTAGGTATTATGAGAATACAGTATATAATACAACATGTAAAATGTGTTATTAACTGTTTATATTACTGGTGTGGCTTCTAGTTGACGGTAGGCTCTTAGTAATTAGTTTTTTGGGGAGTCAAAAGTGATATGCAGATTTTTGACTACATGGCGGGGGCGGGGGGTCGAGTTGGTACCCTTAACCCCCTGGGTTGTTCGAGGGTCAAATGTAGATGGTTTCATTTTTTTCTGCTGGCATTTTCTACTGCTCTCCAGATTCTCTTTTTCAGCTGTCTTCTTGTTTTCCCTTCTCTTTTTTGATGACATTCAAATAAAGGGGTTGCTGACCTTGTTAATTTTTCTCTAATTCATAGTTTTGTAGAACTTTGTAATGTAACAGATTTTGAAATAGCAGAAATTTGTCTTTTTTTCCAGCCACCTCCATTTTTAAAAAATACATACTAAAGATTGTGATGATATCTTGAAAATTTACTTTTTGACCCCAAAATATTTTTTGAACAGATGAGACAGGCACAGATTGAAAACTCAAAAGGTATTTTAGGGTAGTTCTAGTGAAAAGTCTCCTTCCCATCTGGACCCAGAGTCACTGCCATTTATTTAAAGCTAGGTGCCATCATCAGAAGTCTGCTTTTTAAAAGATCTCTTAAAGTACACTTAAAATGATTAAAATGATAAATTTTATGTTATGTGTATTTTACCACATTAAAAAAAAGATCTCTTAAAAACAGTAGAAAATGTATTGAAAAGAGACTAAGATTTGCAAAGGGGAAATAAGTAGGAAGTCATAGTCCAAGTGAGAGATGATGACAACTTGAATTTGGATTGCAGCAGTGGATATGGAAAGAAGTGGGTGAATGTAAAAGATAAGACTTGGTGATTGGGCATGTGGGAACAAAGATGAGATTGTGGGGAGTGTTACGATTGCTTCTGTTTACTGAGAAAGGGAATAATGGAAGAGAGCCAGGTTGTGTGTATGTGCAAAGAACAGCATGGAGTTTGAGGAATATCTAAAATGGTGGTGTGTGCATTAGGCCTTAAAAATTCATATGTGGAATTTAGAAGATCTTTGGGATGAGACACATACATGGTTATAAAAAGAGTAACTGCCAGTCACTTTGAAGGAAAGTACAGAGGAGAGACAAGGGGACCTAACACAGGAGAGCCAGCAAAGGAGCCAGACGCAGAGTAACCAGAGAAGAGGAAAACAAGGCAGGGAAGTATGGAATCTCAAGCATAGGGAAGAGAACACTGAAGATGAGGGAGGTGTAAGGTACTGCTGAGACAGATTAAGCAAGAAGTCTCATAAAATTCCATTGAGTTAACACCGATGAAGTTTTTTTTTTTATTTAAAAAAAAATTTTTTTTTTTTAATGTTTGTTTATTTTTGAGACAGGGAGAGACAGAGCATGAATGGGGGAGGGTCAGAGAGAGAGGGAGACACAGAATCTGAAACGGGCTCCAGGCTCTGAGCTGTCATCACAGAGCCCAACGCGGGGCTCGAACTCACGGACTGCAAGATCATGACCTGAGCTGAAGTCGGATGCTTAACCGACTGAGCCACCCAGGCGCCCCAACACTGATGAAGTTTTTGATGACTTGGCTGAGGACATGTTGAGGGCAATGTAGAAGCAAAACTGTGACCATAGTAGGTTGAAAGTTAATGAGAGTATCTTCACTTGTGGTAACAGAAAATCCAACTCAAATCGGCTTACAATACAGAGGACTTATTGGCTCATATAACCAAAAAAATTCTGAGATAAGTTGCACTTTTGATCTGATTTGATCAGGTCCCATTTCCATTTCTTTGTGATTCCCCTAGCTATGCCCTTCTTTATGTGTGAGTTTCATTCTCCAGCTGTCTTCTCTCATGGTAGCAAATGGCTGTAGTAGTTCCAGGCCTCACATCCATCCACGTCCATATATCACACTACTCAGAGCTCTTTCTTAATCATTGAAAGTTGTGTACTCTTCTTTTTTTTCTTTCTCTTGAAATAAACAAAGCCATTTGATTTTAGAAAATATCAAATATGTCCAGTAACAGTAAACTGTCATGTACTTTTCACCCAACCTCCATGATCATCAACTCATAGCCAATCTTGATTTATCATTTACATTGATCTTTCTGGCCACACTGATTATTTGAAGCAAATCCCAGACATTGTATCATTTCATCTATAAGTATATTAGTGTGTATCTCTAGTCAGGAATACTCTTTTTAAATATAACCATGGTACTGGCATCATCACAGCACTGTCTGTTATACCACTCCGTATCCTTAGTATTAAGATTTCTCTGATTGTCTCATAAATCGTCTTTATTTTTTTGTTTTGCACTTCATTTGTTCCAATCTATATCCAAATAAGGGTCATATTTTGCAATTTGTTGGTATGTCTCTTTAAGGGTTTTTTTTTGAAGGTTTTTTTTTTGAAATTTTTTTAATATATGGGCTCTTCCTCTGTGTCATTTTGTCTTGCTTCCATTTATTTACTGGAGGAACCAGAGTGTTTGCCCTTTAAAATTTCCCAATTCTGGGGGCGCCTGGGTGTCTCAGTTGGTTAAGCGTCTGACTTTGGCTCAGGTCATAATCCTACAGCTCGTGAGTTCAAGCCCTGTGTCAGGCTCTGTGCTAACGGCTTAGGCCTGGAGCCTGCTTCCAATTATGTGTCTTCCTTTCTGCCCCTTCCCCGTGTTTGCACTCGCGCGCACGCATGCTCTCTCTCTCTCTCTCAAAAATAAACATTCAAAAAAATTTTTTTTTAATTTCCCAAGTCTGGATCTCCATGGTATTGTTTAATAGGTTTCCATAAATTGGCAGTTAGATCTAAAGAATTCTGTAGATTCAAGTTTATTTTTTGGCATACTTCACAGGTGGTGTGTATTTTTACCAGGAGGTGCTTAATGTCTAGTTGTCTCTTTTTCTATCATGATTTCATTTATTAGTGAGAAAGGTCTTTTAAATAGAAACTTCTCTTGGGGCGCCTGAGTGGCTCAGTCGGTTAAACGCCTGACTCTTGATCTCAGGGTCGTGAATTCCATCTCCACATTGTGATCTGTGTGGGGCATGAAGATTACTTAAAAATAAATAAATAAATAAATAAATAAATAAATAAATAAATAAAAAGAAAAAGAAACTTTTAGTATATGGTTACCCTTTGTGGGAAATTACCTTCATAAATGATAGCCTCCAAGTAAATTACCAGGCAAACTACTCCAGAGGTCACAGAAAAGAAGAGCTCACAGACCTAATTAAAATGGTTAAATCCTATGGTTTGTTAAATCAATTTACAATGAGAAGCAAGGAGAAAGAGATCAGGTAAGTTAACACATTTTAGATAGAGTGCAAGCAGGGAGAAAGAACCATAGTCTGAATCCTGCAATATACAGTGTTTATATGTCCATCTCTTTCTGCTACGTTAGCCTTCCCTAATGATGATGGTATGGTCACAGGACCAGAGTTGAAGTTTCAACAAGGAGGCCCACAGTGACACATAGGCCAGTGATACACACTTGCTCTATCAGACAGACACAGGGAACAAGCATGCCGGGCACAGCTGTGGGTTACCAATAAGCCTGATGAATAGCCTTGGACTTTGTGTTACTTGGTCAGAGGACAAGCAGGCCAGAATGAGTGTTACCAGTAGGTGGCCATATTAAGGACTCATGGATATTAAGTATGCATGTATATTTAGTGTTCATCGTCTCTTGTTCGTTTGTCTCATGCATATTCAATATAGCATGAATATTTAGGGCTTTACGTATATGTTTAGTATATCATGAATATTTAGTGTCTAGATACCTCATGAATATTTGGTATCTTTTGGGTTTTTTTCATTCTTTTTTTCTTTTTAAACATACATGATACAATCCACTTACCTTTATTTAACATATTTGAATTCTATGTTTAACAAACTTTTTGCTTACTAGTGCTTATCTATACTTAAAAGCTTTCACCTATATTTTACAAACTACAAACATATTCTTTTGTAGAATTGAAGAGTCTAGAAAGTGAAAGTACATTACACTGAGGTACAGGGAAGGCAGAATAAATGCCACTTCCTTCCCTTAACTGGGGGGAATTTGCGCCAAACTGTGTGGGTCACTGGCCCCCAAGAATCTGAAAGGGTAAAGAATAGGGAGAAAGAGCATTCTAAATAGTGACCAGAATATGCAAAGGCAAAGGCTCTGAAGTGTAAGAAAGTGTGATTGTTGGGAACTGAATGTGGCTAGCAGGGATGCATAATACAAGGTGGTGGGTGGAGACAGGGATCTTCCTTCTAAGGTCAGAGGGAGGATTTTAATCCTTAAAGAAGTTGGAAATCATTGAAAACCCTAGAATTCGTGGTGGCGTGTGCGACATGATCAAATTTGCTTATTGCCTATAAGCAATGGGTGGAGAATGCTTTGACAAGAGTAGGGACAAGAGTAGATGTGTGAAGACAATTAGGAGTAAATGAAGTAATTCACATGAGAAGCACTGATTGCCTGGGCCCAAGAGATGTGAGTTGAGACTGTGAGAAGGGGATGGATTTTATTTGGGAGTTGAAGGAGAAGGAGGCATTAATGATGACTCCTAGGTTTCTGGCTTAGGCAACTAGATGGATTGTGGTATAGTTTGTCGATGTGGGGAATGCTGGAAGATGAACAAATGTGGAGGAAAAGACTGATTTGGGACATTCTGAGGTTTCATGGTGTTTTCAGTGTAATTTCAAACATGTAAGAATAGTACAAGGAACTCCTGAGTACCCTTTAGCCAGATTTATCAGTTGTGAACATTTTGTCCCATTTATCATTCTCTTTCTCCCTCCCACACAAACATGTGTGTATATATATACACATAATATTTTCTGAACTGTTTGAGAATGCATGAGAGACATTGTGTCCCCTACCCCCAAATACTTTAGTCTATCCCCTAAAATGAAGGATGTTTCTTATATATAATCTCAGTAAAATTATAACAATAATGAAACTTAACTTTGATACAATATTATTATCTAATCCACAGTCCAAATTCTAATTTGCCAATTATCTTAATGTCATTATTGCAATTTTTTTTTTCCATTCCAAGATCCAGTCCAGAATCATGCATTGCAGTTAGTTGACTTGTCTCTTTGGTCTCCTTTAACCTGAAATAGTTCTTCAGTTTGTCTTGGTCTTTCATGATGTTGACACTTTTATAGACTGAGCACCCTGAGCTGCATGCTGAGCTGGGGCTCAAGCCCCTTCCTTGGGCACTGTCTTAGCTCTTGCCAAACCTCCTTTGGCCTGTGGTACAGGCAGCCAGTTCTCTGCAAGGGCCACCTGGGCTGCCTCCCCTCTTTAGGTTCTTATACCCTCCTTTCGAGTGTGGGCCCCTATTTAGCAGATATCCCCTCTGCCTTTGGTCTGAATGACTGAGATGGTGGCTGCTGGTGCTGGCAGTGTCCCAAGAATACCCAGACAGTATGAAGAAAAACAAAGTGCACAGAGACGTACCTTCTCCCAGGCAAAAATTGATGGAGATCCAGGAACTAGACACCATTTCCCAATCCATTCCTCCTCCTGCCATCTTCTTTGGCTTTCTTTTTTCTTGTCCTTTTTTCTTCTCTCCCTTGGCTGACCTACCCTTGTACCCCCTCTCATCACTGCTGCCACCGCCACCTGTCTTTCCACCAACAGATGTACCCTCTTGCCCCCTTGCATGGAACCATCTCTGCACTGTCCATAGGATTTGGGCAAGAGTGCCCGGGAGGCACCCAGAAACCAGTTGGCATCTAGGTAGCCCCCAAGGACAGATGTTTAGCCAGAGGGACATTTCCTTAACCAAGATATAGGTGCTAGGCTGATTGCTACTGGAGTTTAGCAGACAGAGCTAGGAAACACACATATGCATACATAGCATAAAGTAAATATATTTCTTTTTCTGTATATAGATGGATGCATAACACCATGTGTTCAAACTGACACTTGGCATTTTAGTCCCAACACCACAGAGTTCGTTCTAGTCTTTCTAGTTCATTTCTAGTCCCTTCCTATATTTGTAGCTCCCCTTGTCAGTGAGAAACTTGGCACCCATTTTGAATTTGGGGTTTCTTTGTGACATCCAAGTGAAGAGTTGGGTAGGGTAGTTGGCTTGTAAGGATCTGGGGCTTGGAAGAGGTGCTTTAGTCTCACAGGGTAGTGGGAGGAGTGGAGGAGGTAATTTAAACTCAGGAATGCTGAACAGCACTTAACACATCATTTGGTAAGTGGAAGGGTAGAGGGAGTTCACTTTTAATTGGCATCTCATTTGAAGGCAAAGCTCAGTGTTTAGGTACTTGTCATTCTTTTAGTAAACATTTGAGTGCCTGCTGTGTTCCAGGCACTATTATTCTAGGCACTAGTGACACAGGACAAAGAAGTATCCTGCTCTCCTTGAGGTTACGTTGTAGTGGAAAGAGGCAGAAATAAACAAACATATATTATAGGATAGTAATAGCTGTTATATAGAGAATTAAAATAGGATGACTGATTGGGTGGTCAGGGAGGGTATATCTGAGGAGGTGACATTTAGCTGTCATCTGAATAGAATGAGCTATCTATGTGAAGGTTAGATTGAGGAATGTTAGAAGCAGAGGGAATAGCGAGCGCATAGACCAAAAGGCGTGAACTTGGCATGCTGTAGCAACAGAAAGACTTGGGTGTCTGGAGCATAGTGGGCTGGGGGAGGGAGAGGAAGTTGAAGCCGGAGGAGAAGGAGCTGGTATGTGTGCAAAATATGGAGAAACTTGAACTCAGAGAAGTTAATTAGTGCACTCAAAATCCCCTAGCAAGTAACTGCTAAAATTCAGACTCATCTTTTAAACTCCATTGCCCATACTTTTCCCAAAGCCCCAATTTTCCCCACTAATCATGCTGCCCCACCCCCCCCCCCTTTTTTTTTAAATTTCAAAGAGCAGGGGAAAAGAGCAAGGGGAGGAGAGAGAGAAAGAAAGAAAGAATCTTAAGCAGGCTCCATGCTCAGTGCGGAGCCCCAGATGGAGCCCCTGACATGGGGCTCAATCCCCACCCAGCCCTGGGATCATGACCTGAGCCGAAATTAAGAGTTGGTTGCTCAACCGACTGAGCGACCCAGGTACCCCATATCATGCTGCCTCCTAATGGTAGTGAATGTAGGTTAACTGAAAACAGGTTTGGTTTTGAGCGTTTTACTTCTTTGCAGAAGTAAAGCGTGGCCTAGGAGATAACTTTAAAGTTTTCCAAGCAGGTGCAAAGAATGAATTATGATTATTAGCACAGAATCTGGGAGTTTAGGGGAGTTTTGAAATATTAGAGTTGTTTTAGGACAAGACTAATGACTAATATTTTTTAAAGAATAACATTTTCATTCATTTATCAGGTATGTATTGAGTGCTTACCATGTACCAGGCATTAAGTTAGGTGCTGGGGATTTATATCCTGGTGAATAAGATAGACCTGGTCCTTGCCTTCTGGTCATGTATAAGGGTACTCATTTTAGCACATCTTTGTCAATAGTGGGTTTTAAAAATAATTTTCCATTTTTTTAGGTAAAAAAATGACTCATTGTAACTTTCTCTGATTACTGGTAGTGTTGGGTTTGTTTTTTTTTTTTCATGTTATTGATCATTTTTAGGTCTTGGTTAATTTCAAGTTCAAGGTCTATGGATTATTTTCAGTTGGAGTTTTTGAAACTCACTAGTTCTCTCTCAGTAATTGTTTTAGAAATAATTTTTTAGGTTTGGAAAATAAGGCAATATTCACATGACCGAGCATTATGATAATTTCTGAAATGCATTCCCCTCTTACCTCTCTACTCTTCATTGTTTTAAAGAAATCTGTATCATTTGCTGGCATATGTATGCAACTAGTAACTAGCCCATCTTTATAGAAAATTGCCTTGAGTAAATTACTGTCGACTCCCTTTACTTGTACTTCAAGCATTTCAGGTGATTGTTAATTTCAAAACTTAGATCTAGTTAAGATTTATGATACGATTAAGGTAAGTTCTGCTTAAGTCCTGGCACACAAGAAAAACTTGTCTCTTATCCTTTGCAATTCTAGGAGTGGTGATTCACTCATCCATTCCTTAAGCATTAATTTCTTACCTTTTGTGTTCTGGAGGTGAGGGAGAGGGTGAAACCTTTTATCTTTGATTTTGTCTGTTAACTAAAATGCTGTCTCAGTTCATTTGTTTCACAATGTGCTACCGTTCCAAACTTAAAAAAATTCGTTTTGTATAGTTAGCAAAATGATAGACATTTTTGAAGTCGTCTTTTAAGCATGTTTAGTTCTTTAAGACTTGTTTTTGAAAGTGACCTATTTTATATTACTCAGTATGCAGTTTTGCATTCTTTTGGGGGGGTGGGAAATCTGTTTTTGTAATATTCTTTGGCTTGCTGTGGATCTTTTCCCTTTTTCTTGTGTCGGGATCTTTTTAAACTCTTTTTTTTTTAAAGGTTTATTATTGATTTTGAGAGAGAGAGAGAGAGAGAGTGAGCACACATGTGCATGAGTGGGGAAGGGGCAGAGAGCGAGGGAGAGAGAGAGAATTCCAAGCAGGCTCTGCAACATCAGTGCAGAGCTTGTTGTGGGGGTCCAGCTCATGAATTGTGAGATCATGACCTGAGCTGAAGTTGGATGCTTAACCAACTGAGCCACCCAGGCACCCTGCCTTGGGATCTTTTTAAAACTTACACTTTCATAACTTGGGTTTGTGGGTATTCCATAATAAAATGGAAGTAGCCCCTAGCTGCACGTCTTCTACCTTCTAGCCTTGTGATGTTGGCCAACCATTGTTATTTAAAAAATATATATATATTTTGTGAGAGAGCGAGTGGAAGAGGGGCAGAGAGACAGAGGGAGACAGAGGATCTTAAAGCGGGCTCTTGATGGACAGCAGAGAGCCCATTGTGGGGCTTGAATTCATGAACCTCGAGTTCTTGACCTGAGCTGAAGTCTGACCCTTAACTGATTGAGCCACCCAGGCACCTAACCATTGTTACTTTTTAAGCTATTTAGCTAGATGGCTTAGAGCTAGGACTGCGTTTATCAGCTGTGTGCCCTTGGCAAGATAACCTTTCTTGGGTTCCTTATCTATAAAATAGGGGTAAGAGAATTGTTAATATTGAATGACAGAAGGCATGTTTAGGACAGTGTCTTGACACACAAAGGTCCTTAGTGTTACTATATTCTAAATATATATCTGCATATTGTCTGATTTGCCGCTTTCACCAAGTTGTTAGAAAGATTAGTGAAAGCAATAGATGAATGTTAGGTAGATGTACAGGTATGGTAGAGAAATTTGTAATCCTGATGATGTTAGTAGTCACTTTTCTTTGCACACCTAATGTTTAGATACCAAGTCACCTATATAAGTCATTTTCTTTATTGTCACAGTAAATAAAAATCTACTAGGCCTACATTTTATAATAATTACCTTAAATAAATTCTCTTTTAGAGTTGTACTACTAAATAGCTTCTTTTCAGTTCCTATGATGCTAAATTTAATTTACCAGTACTGTATTCTGTAGTTTATACCTAGGCTTATGTATCACGCTGAGGCAGCTATTAAGGCTGGCTCACTACTGGTTAATGTGGCTGTGAAGGAAGAAGTGTTTTCAATTATTAAATGAGGATGATATTTTTAGATGTCACCAAAATCCCAAATTGATACATCTACTCTTGACCTCTTTCCAGAGTCCTATATCCCCAGCTGCTTTTTGGATATTTTTGCTGTCGTTTCTAATCAGCATGTCTAAAACCAAGTTTATGATCTTGCTTCCAGAATTAGTGCTTCCTGATTTTCTTTTTTCTATTAATGATGCCACTGTTTCCCAGGTAACCCAGGCCTAATGGTTTTTGCCATCTTCACCCCCTCCCTTTGCTTTATTCCCGAGTCCTTTTTGGGTTTGTTTTATAAGCAGTCTTTAAAAAAAAAATTTTTTTTAACATTTATTTATTTTTGAGAGAGAGTGAGAAAGAGCCAAGAAGGAGCAGAGAGAGAGGGAGACACAGAATCTGAAGCAGGCTCCAGGCTCTGAGCTGTCAGCACAGAGCCTTGATGCGGTGCTCGAACCCAAGAACCATGAGCTGAGATCATGACGTGAGCCGAAGTCTGGTGCTCAACCGACTGAGCCACCCAGGCACACCCCTAAGCAGTCTTTTATGTCTTTTATTCTTGACTTCATTTCCTTATTTATGTCTGATATTTACCTCCATCAGTATTGAAGACCAGATTATTTGTCCCCAAACGTCATATCAGTCTTCTTCTTTAAAACTAAAAGTAATTTCTTGTTAGCTATTAAATAAATGTTTGGCTATTATATATGTGTTTAAAAGAGATATTACTTTTGTCTTATCTGAACCTCCCATTACAGCTTTCCTGCTTACTCCTATCCTACATGAATGCCTTTCTCCACCCAAATTGTTCAGTTTGGTATCTCTTCACATCATTTCTTTCTTTCCTTCTTTCTTTCTTCCTTCCTTCCTTCCTTCCTTCCTTCCTTCCTTCCTTCCTTCCTCTCTCTCCTTGCTCTTCCCTTTGTTTAGATAGACTTTTGTTTTTTGACTAAGCAAATTCTGCCTATTTTTCCTATCCGATTTCTTTAAGATGAAGTCAAGTCAGCCCAGTATGATGCTTCCTGCTTTGAACTTTAAGCACTTAATTATTCATTTAGAACAATTGTTCATTTAGCATTTAGTTTCTTTCAGTTGGTGCTCAATCATTCATTGTTTCTGAATTGCTTAACTTTATTTGTCTGTCTAGTCTTTTTGTACATTATTGGCTTCTTGAAGGTACAGATTATTTCTAATTCCTTGGATTTCCTCAGAACCATGCTGGTATATAAAATGAACATGCAATCATTACTATAATATTTGATGAAAATATTTTTCTTCTTTTCTTTTTTTATTTTAGAGAGAGAGAGTATGAGCAGGGTAGAGGGGCAGAGGGGAAGGGAGGGAGAGAGAGAGGGAGGGAGGGAGAGAGAATCTCAAGCAGGCTCCATGCTCAGTGTGGAGCCCAATGAGGGGCTCAATCCCATGACCCTGGTATTATGACCTGAGTTGAAACCAAGAGTCATATGCTCTACTGATTGAGCCACTCAGGCACCCCATGATGAAAATATTTTTCTAAATAATAGGAACTCTTCAAAAACTTTAGGATGAAAATTGCTAAGAAGTATACTAATACTTTGTGAATACATTTAAAAAATGTTCACTTTGATTAGTACTATGGCTTATTTTGAGCTTATATTAAAGCTGCCTATTCAGAAGACTCCTAAAATCAGTGATGGGGGATGGTTGGCCTCAAAACCTCACTTTTCAAAGAGAAGGCAGGCAAGGAAATGGCTAAGTGTCATGCCAGACTAGCCAGACCTATCAGGTTCTATGATTGTAGCTCCATGTTAACTTTTAACTTAGATGCCTGCCTTTACTTTTGGAAGACAAACCTCATTCTTGTGTTGGCTTTGATTAAGAGCACAGCTCACAGGTAAGGAGTGGGAAGAGGAAGGCAAGATACCTTGTTAAACACTAAGATGTTTAAGAAGTGCTTTGTTTGTCTTGCTTTTTTAGTGATCTGGCTGCCATCAGATGCAAAAGCAGCTCCTGAGGTTGATTTAGAAGTAGATGTTGGGAGAGTGGGACTTGACATTCTTCAAGGGAAATGGCTAGCAGAAAAGAAACTCAGACGAATTTGGTTTCCTTCTCATGTCCCATTTGTAGACTCTCCTTTCTGTGTCTCCACTGAATGTGTTAGTTGGGTGTCCAGGAGGGATTTTTGGGGTAAGATGGAGAGTGATAAGGCGGAGAGAACAGTGATTTACTAGGTTAAGGGATTTAAAAAAAAAAAAAAAAATGTTTGTTTATTTTTGAGAGTTGGGCAGGGGGGTGGGGGGAAGGGCAAAGAGAAGGGAGAGAGAATCCCAAGCAGACTCCACACTACCTGCCAGTGCAGAAGCTGACATGGGGCTCGAATTTGTGAACTGTGAGATCATGACCTGAGCTGAAGTCCAGAGTTGGACACTTAACTGACTGAGTCACCTAGGTGCCTCTAGGTTAAGGGATTTAAAAAAAAAGTTTTTTTTAACGTTTAAAATTTATTTTTGAGAGAGAAGGAGACAGAGCATGAGCCAGGGATGGGCAGAGAGAGGGAGACACAGAATCTGAAGCAGCTACAGTCTCTGAGCTGTTAGCACAGAGCCCAATGCAGGGCTCAAACCCACAAGCTATGAGATCATGACCTGAGTTGAAGTTGGACGCTTGACCAACTGAGCCACTCAGGTACCCTTAGTTTAAGGGATTTTTGAGAGTAGTTCTCCCCTAAACTATAGCTGTAACTGCCCCTCAATAGATTCATCAGGCTAAGCAAGAAGGGTGAGAGACCAGAGAGCCTGACATAGAGGGAGAGAATAAGTTAGGCAGCTTCTGTTTTGCAAGTGATTAGCTATACAACTTCAGTTAAGTGATTTTATGCTGTCAGTTGGCAAGGCCTAGCTTCCCCTGTAATAGCCGTTAGAGTGCGTTTTCTGGTTGACCGCTTGTATGTGAGAGTGTTCGCTGAAATTAGTTTTTAGGAATCTTTTATCACATTCTATGGATTTGAGTGTGCATGTGGGAATACTTTCCCCAGAGTCATTAGACTTAGAAAACTTTTTCTTTGCTTTGTAATCTTGTTTTAGAGTATACTCGGAACAATATCTTCTGTAAAGCAAATTTGTCTTTTCCATTCCAGATTAGCTGCCAAGCTCTAATAAATTACCTTTTCAGTTAAAGGGTATTGTTATTTTTGGAAGGAATCTTCTGTGACATAATAATTATTAAATTGTGTTTCTTTATAAACATATTGTAAGAATTTCCCCCCCTCCCCCCTTAATCTTTATAGAAAATGTGCCAGAGGAACTTCGAGAACCATTTTACACAGATCAGTATGACCAGGAACACATCAAACCACCCGTGGTTAATTTGCTTCTTTCGGCTGAACTATACTGTCGTGCTGGGAGTCTCATTCTCAAGAGTGATGCTGCGAAACCCCTTCTGGGCCATGATGCTGTAATCCAGGCTTTAGCGCAGAAAGGTCTTTATGTAACTGACCAAGAAAAACTGGTAACTGAACGAGATCTGCACAAGAAACCCATACAGATGGTGAGTCTTTGTATACCCAAGATTACTTAGTTTGAAGTGTATACTTTTGAGTGTGAATTGTATTGTAAAATGGAGGAAATTATGTTTTGAGATTGGATTGTCCTCTCTGCCTAGAGTTTAAAAACTTAACATTTTCTTATAAACCTCGTTTCCAAATGAAGGAAGATTTTAATAAACTATTTTGGAATGTTTGGTGTCATCCTGATACCCAGGAGAAACAAATTCTTTCCAGCTACTTTAAAGTGATTTTTATGTAATTTAAAAATTTAATTTTCCCATCATAGAGACTATTTAGAGGAGATAGAAAATGTATCCTTGATTTTATTCTCGTTAGGAAAGAGATGAGATTTGTGAGTGTTCATTTGCATGCTTGAATGACCTCTTGGTGAATTTCTGCATATCATATATATTTTAGTTTATTTAATGACTAGTAATACATTCTTGTGCACAACATACAGAATGACGCTCTCTAAGCTGGCCTGGGACAAGCATGCAGGAGCTTTGTCATGAGTCTCTGGAGACAAATTCAAAGTTTAGGTTCATTGTATGTTGCTTCAGTTTGGTGTGCTACTTTCACCTAAGTTCACAAAACGCTGAGCACCATCAAGCAGGGTATTAGAAGGAAAAACACATTTGATTAAATCATGCTCTTATATGAGACTAATAGAAAGGGAGAGATATATGTAGAAGAATATATTTAGAAATATATGAAATTATGAAGTTGAAGAAGGATGAACAAAAATTAGTTTACCAAATCTAGTACTAAATGAGGTGGTGACCTACTTTCTGCCTATTTTCCTTCTTTAAAAAAAAACAAAACTGTTTGTTACTTAAGAGGAATAGCAAATAATGTCCTAAGAAAAATTTAGTTAATAAATTTATGGATTCCTAATAGAATTATTAAGGATAACTAAGAATGTTTATTAGCTGATATGAGATTTTCAACTTGCATTGATGACTCTACATTCACCTCGTGGGTTACCCTCTGATTTTTATATTGTGCTTTGTGTCCATATCACATATGTGAATGGTTTGCCAGCACTAGGGGTGAGCAGAATTCCACTTAGTGTCCTCGCAGTACCTCACGTTTGACCTCTCCAGAATCACTGCACGGATTGGAAGCTCCTGCTGTGATTGTTTCCGCTTCCATTATTTCAAGGCCAAGTAGATCGTTTTAAAGCACATCAATGACTTTGTGAATCTGTGTTTGCTTAGTAGCTGCCCTTTCAGACACCATTTGATCTATCAGGTAACTTAGTTGTCCTTAGGATAGATTCTGTATTTTTTAGGTCCTCTTTAATGAGAAAGAAACAAACTTAACGTTTTCTACATTATTTTCTTAGTGCAGTTTGTGCATGTGAAGATAAAATATGAAGGTATTTGTACAGTCTATTAAAAATGAGGGGTTTGGAAGACTGCCAGTTGCATTACCATCAGGTTTATTTCACACTATATTGATCCTGGTGATAGCTATGAACACATTTAAATTTGATTGCAGGAAATAGTGTTTAAGGAATGTGACTTAAGTGATACAGAATTGCTGTTTGTCTGCTTTTAACTTCTCTCTGTGGGTTTTTAGGACACTTCATATTTGACTACATCATCTTGACTCTTTACAGTGTCACCTTTATTGACCTGTGTTTTAGGTGTATACTTTCAGCTTTTGTCACAATTTGATTTAAAGCTTCTCCGTTGCTGTGAAATTTTGATTGATGACAGTGTAATATTATATTACCATTTTTCTAAAATGTATGTGAGAAAATGTCTCTGAGTACTGCTAAAGACTGTTCTTTAAGAAACTGTTTTGTTTTGTTTTAGAGTGATGAGAGCAGTAAGTTTCAGTTTTCCTTCTTTGTCCTGCCTTTTGGGAAGTATAATGAAAAATGGTGTGTTTAATTGCACTGGGTGTATTGACTGCCAGTTCTGCCCCCCACTTTCATCTCCAAATTATCTTAGTGCTTTTGGGGTCTTTTTATCTCTGTATGTTGCTTTGCAGACTTTTGGGAAAAGAGTTGCATGGTGGTAGCAAAAGTATCAACGTAACTAGAAGGCAAGTTTGATTAAGCAGTTTTTATTAATTTTGGGTAGGTGAAGATTGAGAAAAATGCCTTTTTTTTTTTTTTTGAAAAATGAGAACACATGTTGGAGAACATGTTTTTTTTTTTTTCTTTTCTTTATCACAGTGCTTTTATAGACCTGTTTTGAGAGTATAACCTTTAAAGTGTTTTCTTCTATATTTACATCAATGGGAAAGTATTTCAGAACTGCTTTAAAGCCAGTTAATAATTATAATGTATTAAAATTCATTCAGCACATAATCATCATCTGTAGGATTGTTAGAAGGGATTGTAGTTATGATTTGCCTGTTGAATGTTATAAATATTGTAAGACACAAATGAAAAGAATATACACAGTGTTAGAATGCATACTGTTCTGAGAACTGACCTTAATGTGTGTTTGAATCAGCATAAAGTGTATGACTGAATGGTTACCAGAGGAGGAGTTGTATACACTAAAATCATAGGGGAATATCCTTCAACCAAAAGTATTGTAGCCCAAATCATGTTGTCTGTCAAATTATTTGTCAAAATAAGTACTGGTATTTAGGATAATGTGAAAATTGAGGGATTAGAGCAAATGGAGCCAAATGCTGAAAAAGACAAGAGTACAGAGAAGATTTTGAACTTTTCTTCCATAGCAAAATGAATTTGCATGTGAATTGCATTCAGTATCGTCAGGTTGGGCTGGGGGATTTGATCAGTGTCATAAAATCTTAAATTCACAGAATTTTATAGCCAGAAAGAATGTTAGAAATCAGAAACCAGTATATGTATAAAACTTCCCAATGATGAGGAACATGAGTACCTGGGAACTTTGACTAAGTTCTCCAGTCCTCTTGTCAGAACTGCGAAATTAGGACGTTTAGAAGACGATTTTGGATATGTATTTTTAAACAGGTGTTGTGGGTGATTGTTATGATCAAGAATGTATGTGAAATTTTATCTAACCCAGGGTCATTTTGTATATGTGATACTTAGAATTTAGAGAGGTTAAGTAATTTGCCTAAGGTAGAACTGTTATGTAGTAGTAAAACTAAACTTAGAATCTGTATGAACTAGAATTGTGACTTTCTAATTTACAGTGCTATAATCTGAAGTAAGTTTGTGCAATTAAGTATCTGAAGTCATGTTTACCTAGCTGTCTAGCCTGGTTACAAATCAAACTCTTGATTGTGAATCAGTTTTCCAACCATTTTTGCATATGTGGGAAATAAGAGTTGATATTTGCAAAAGTCAATTAAGTAAATCTGTATATATAGTATGTGTGGTATGAAATAATGAGATTGATTTTCGTATGACTTGCAAAATAACATTAGTCAAATCTTGTTTTGGAACAATCATTATATAAACAAAATTTATTTTGAACTGCTTTCTTTTAAATTTTTTTTTAATGTTTATTTATTTTTGAGACAGAGACAGAGCATGAACGGGGGAGGGGCAGAGAGAGAGGGAGACACAGAATCAGAAGCAGGCTCCAGGCCCTGAGCCTGATTCGGGGCTCGAATCCACGAACCGTGAGATCATGACCTGAGCCGAAGTTGGACGCTCAACCGACTGAGCCACCCAGGCGCCCCTGAACTGCTTTCTTTTAATGATTACCAAAAAAAGATTGAATATTTTATTTGCCTAATGGAGATTAGAGTGGGCTGTTAGGCCACTTGATAAGTAAGGCATAAAATGTTCTCTCATGAAGTGTCAGTATTGTTATAATGGATATTTTTGGATATTTAGAAAATATAAGCTAAAAAGTTGTACATTTGTGCTACTAGCCATTAAACTGCTTTATTGTAATGGGAAGGGCAGTGAAGCTGTGGTTAAAACATAGAAAGATGATAGAAATATTTTTTTACCCTAAAGAAGGATATTTCTGTATGTTAAGAGGTGTTATTTCATTTTACCACATTTTGTGGTCTGTATTCAGCTGACCATTAATGTCTCCCTTGAATGACATTGAGAAAGAAGCCTGCAGGAAAACTTCATTAGCATGAAGTAGGTGCTCTAAATGTAAGTTTAAGCAACAGGGAACTGAGAGGTGGATGTGATGACTTCTGCTAGGGAGGATCTGGGAGGGCATCTTGGGACAGAATGACTAATAGGGTTTCAGTGGGTAGGAAAAGGGATGGGGTAAGAATGGTAACTGGGTTGAAGGAGTTGTTTGACTCAAGTTTGAAGTGTGAGATTAGGTTCTGTATTGCAAGTTACAGTGTTGACTGCATGGAGACATAAAAGTGAGATGAGGCTAAAAAATAGGTTGGGGTTAGATCATGAAGAGGCTATGAGCTGAAGTTAAGGATTTTTAAATTTTCTTTTTGGTTACAAATCAGGATGTAAGTTTTCGTATTTTTTTCTTTGGTTTTTGTTGATGGTGGTGGTGATGGTAGTGGTGCTTTGTTGATTTGTTTTTTCTCTGCCTATAGTAAATAAATAAAACATTGCAAAACACTGTGGAATACTTTGTGAGCTCTTATAGTGTCAACTTAGTGTAAAATATTGCAGTTTATTAATTCTCAGATCTTTCTGATTTGCTTACATCTGTGTATACTTGTTCACTTCTCAGACTTTCTGGTGGTTCTTTTTATTTAGTTTATTGTGTCAGGCAGTGTGATTACACTTTATATACTGATCTCACATAATTTAATTCTTAGGATAACCCTAACAGGAAAATATATTGTCTCTGTTCTACTGATGAAGAAACTGAGGCTTTGAGAACCTAAGTAAGGTCACAGAGCAATCATAGTAACCAGTGAAGGCAGTCTTCAGACCATCTCTGTTTTAACTATAAATCCTAGTTCTTAAGTACTACATGTGGGGTGTGTGTGGGTGTGTGTGTGTGTGTGTGTGTGTGTGTGTGTGTGTGTGTGTGTGTATTTTATTGGTTGATTGTCTTTGCCTGGATAATGGGGAGGTAATTAGAATACGATAGTAGGAATAGGTAATAGGAAAGTAGAAAGTGGAGAGGAAGAAGGAAGTAGAAATGGTGTGCTACCAGGAAATCTGACTGGTGGTTTAAATCTTGGTTATTTGTCCATGCTTCTTTTCAAAGTAACTTACCCATTCTGTTCCTATCTTGAAGGTTATATTAATTTCCTCTGGTAGGGAGTAACTGTAGCCTTTGACTTGTTTGACTGTTAATAGATGATGAGGCAGAATTATGACAGAGCCTGTCTGGGTGGATATGAGTGTCTTGATTTTAAGAATGTGGAAGTTACCTAGTTACCATTATTTTTGCTGGACATATGAAAGGTGTTGAGAACAGAGAAGCTGGTCTCAGGAACATTGTGTTGTTCCTTTTTTCTTTGTCTTCCTTTCTGCCTTTCTCCCTTCCTCCCTTCCAACATATTGAACCTGTTTGGGAGCTATTGTTATGGATTTCCATGGTGGCATCATTTGTTGGAACCCAGTGTAATTTACTCACGTAGAGGCTTAAAAAAAATTTCTTCCTACTTAAGAAGATTAGAAATTGTGCTTTAGAGGAAGAGGATTATATAAATGTAACATTACAATAGTAGTTGAGATATTAATTTCCAGTCACCCTTGTATAATGCCTTGCAAAGTTATGAGCAGAACTTGTCTGTGAAAAATTATTTTAAATGCTCCTAGTTGTTGGTGAAAAGGGTTTTTAAAATTTACCTGTGGTGCTGGATCTCAATTTTCTCTTTCCCAAAAATCATGTACCTAATTTGGATTCCATTATTTCTAGGTAACATATTATATATACCGTAGTTACCAGTTCATGTTATCTTTTGATATTTTATAACCATGTTTATTATGTTTGAATTAGTGTTTATTTGTAGTAATTTATTTAGAACTCCAGGTTTACTTTCTTGTAGGAATAACTTGATGACTGGTGTTTATTTTGTCAGATGATCTCACAAAAACCTTTTATATTCATAATAAAACTAAAGTCATTCAGGCCTTTTATTAACTTATTTAGTTTATTTATGGAGCTTCTGCTATGTACTGTGTATTATCTACTGTGATTAAAAAGAGTTTCTGTCCTCTAGGGTCTTACTTTCTACTGGGAATTATAGAAAAATAATCAAATTATAATACATATATTTTAGGAGTATAGAGGCAGCAAACTTCGTCCTACTCTTATGCTGAGTTTTGAAGGAATTTACTAGGTAGGCACATGAAGGGCATGTTATAAGGTGGTATATATGAAAATATAACAGGATGTTAAAAGGAAATGTGAGAGCATCATGATATGCTTAGGGAAAAGCAAGGGGTTTGTTTGATTGTAGCTTTAGAAATTGGGTACGTATTAGAGAATGATGAGAAATGAGACCAGAGAGTTAGATGGGGACAGGGCATGAATGACCTTTTATGTCATGCCAAGTGTGTACTTTATCCTGGAAATGATAGGGAGCTACCAGTATAAGGTTTTAAACCAGAAGGGATACCATCAGATTTGTGTTACAGAATTTCACTCTGGTGGTATTGTGAAAGAGACAGCACTTACGAGGCTGTTAAAATAACCAGAGACCTGAACTAAAGCAGAGGCCTTTGAGATGCAGAAGACAGTTTGATTGGGAGAAGCATTTTTAAGGTAGAGAAGATTTTTGACTCATCAGAGCTGGGAAATGAAGGAAAAGAGAAGCCAGAATAGGACCAGCAGAAAGATTTTATCCTTTGTATCAACTCTAGTGGTGATTAACTACTAGAAGCTGAGAAAAAATAGCTTCTTGGTTTCACTCTCTTCTGGGAGGCTAAGGGTCTAGATGTTAGTTAGCTTCTCCATCCTCTGTTGCTCCTGGTGCTTTTGAACCCTGATATTTTCATATAATGATGGTAAAAACAAACAAACAAGTAAAGGGACAGCTTTGTAGTTTAGAAATCTTAAATCTCTTATTTTGATGAGAAAGATAGAGGTGACTCTGTTTTGTCCTGTTTCTTTTTTCTTCTTAGTGACCATTGGGGAAAAAAAAAGGTTGTACGTAAATGAAAGTGAGTCTTTGTATATACAGAAAATGAAATAAGATTGATCTGCATTTTGTTAGACTATCTTGCTGTTTTTTTAGTTTATGTTATATATTTACCATGAGGACAGATAGGAATTCATTTATTTAATAGATATTTAGTTCCTACTGTGTACACTAGGTTAGACACTGGTGAAGAAGTTGGATGATCTCTGCCCTAGGGGTTATGTGGGATTGAAAGAGCTGCAGTGTGGAACTGGGATGGGACCGAAGGTGCAGATTTGTGAGGATGGAATGAGGGATTAGCAGAATTGAGCATATTTGACAAATGTCAGTTGTTAATGCAACATGTGAGAGAAGTGGCTACAAGTTGTCTAGGTGAGGAAACTAACACCCCTAAAGGTGCATTAACTTGCCCAAGGCCAAATAGGTGATAAGGCATGATGGTAGGATTTAAACCTTGTGTCTGCTGCCTCCAAAGCCGTGTTTATAACATTTATACCACATGGCCTTTCAAAAAGTCCAGCCAGGCTAACACGTAGGAAAACAAGTGAGATTGTATGTAGAATCTAAAAAAACAAAAAGCAAAACAAAGAAGCTCATAGATACAGAGGACAGATTGGTGGTTACCAGAGGTGGCAGGTAGGGTGTAGGCAAAAGGGGCAAAGGGTATCAAAAGGTACAAATTTAGAGTTATAAAATAAGTAAGACATGGGGAAGTAATGCACAGCATGGTGTCTACAGTTAATAATATTATATTATGTATTTGAAAGTTGCTGAGTTAGTAAATCTTAAAAGTTCTCACTAGAAAAAAAAATTCCACATAACTATGTATGGTGACAGTTGTTAACTGAACTTATTGTGATCATTTCACAATATACACAGATACTGAGTCATTATGTTGTACACCTCACCTGAAACTAATATACTATTATATGTCACTTAGACCTCAGGTAAAAAAAGCTACTGTTTCTATGGTGCTTCATAGTTTATAATGCATTTACATTTTTGTTTTTTCTGTAATGGAAAAGATAGGGCAGTTACTATCATCTCCTTTTGACAAGTGAGGAAACTTTATGGATGGATTTGTTTAATAGATCTTTTTTTAAACAATTTTTGTAATGTTTATTTATTTTTGAGAGACAGAGAGAGACAGCATGAGCAGGGGAAGGGCAGAGAAAGAGGGAGACACAGAATCCAAAGCAGGCTCCAGGTTCTGAGCTTTCAGCACAGAGCCTGATGCGGGGCTTGAACTCACGAACCACGAGATCATGACCTGGGCTGAAGCCGGACACTTAACTGACTGAGCAACGCAGGCACCCCTAATCGATTCTTATTTAGTTCCTTCTGAAAGAGGTATAGAAAGAGGAAGTGAACAGATCATGATCAAATAGCTAGTTAGTGACAGAGCAGAGATAGTTCCCAGGTTTTCCTGACTCCTAACCCAATACTTGTTCTACAGATAAATTGTGCTGCCATATTTTTCCTTGTCCTTGTCGATTATAATGTGCACTTATTCTGGGGAGGTCTGCAGAGAATGTCAGCATGAAGTACAATGTCATAACAGTGAGAGACTGTGCAGCAATGAAGGGGAATCCCAAGAATAGGAGTAGTAGGGGGGAAAGGAGATTGTTTTGGTCACTAAGGGGACTGTCTTAGTCTGTTCAGGCTGCTGTAACAAAAATACCATAGATTGAGTAATTTAAAAACAAACTAATTTTTCTCAGTTCTGGAGGCTAGAGAGTCGAAGATCAAAGATCAGCAGGTTGGGTTCTGGTGAAGGCCTCCTGGGTTGTAGAGTGCCAATTTCTCATTGTGTCCTCACGTGGTGGAAAGGGCAGGGATTTCTCTGGGGCCTCTTTTATATGGGTATTAATCCCATTCATGAAGGCTCTGCCCTCATGACCTAATCACCTGCCAGAGGCCTTATCGCTTAATACCATTCCCGTGGGCATTAGGATCCAACTTAAGAATTTGGGGAGAATACAAACATCTAGACCACAGCAGGTACTCTTTTCTTATATAAGTGATGTATCTCATTTAGTGACCATTGGCATATAAAGTTACATATTTTAAGAAATAGAGTGATTCACTTTGCAAAATACTGTTTTTATTTTAAAAATATTTTAGGATTCGTTTTCATAACGCTGGTTTAGAAAAATAGAAGTTACAATATCTAAGTTTTTAAAAACACGTGAAATGAAAAATATTGTAACGTTCAGTATATTTTCATTATATTTCGAGTTTTGTTCTTATATCAAATCCATTTTCTTCTTTATATATTGAAACATATTTTGTAGTTCCCCTTTTTTATCTAGCTTTATTGACAAAAATTGCATATATTTAAGGTGCACAACTTAATGTTTTAGTATACATATTGTATATATTTATCATATTGACTCAAGTATTGTGTCAGGTTCATAAGGGCTCAATAAATGAAGTGCTAATTTCTGGCCACAAAGATCAGATGTTTTAGACGAATGGGATGGTGGACAACTTCTTAATTCTGCAGAGACCATGTATATACTTCTGACCCTGCTCCTGGCCGTTGCTGATTTATCTAAGGGTGAAGATACCTGATGTATGGTGGGCTGATTGGATTGTTTACTGAGAATCTCTGAAACCCTAAATGGAGAGCACATCACAGCACAGTGATAGTAGGTGGTTGGAACTACCCCGTCATACCAAGGCAGTGCCCTAGGCAGAGAAGTCTGTGAGCCCCTGCTGCTGAGTTCCTTGGAACTGCTCAGTGCCTGTCGTTCCTAGCTTAGTGGTTCAGCTCTTCTGTAGGTTCTATGAACTATTCCAGTGTCCTCTCAATAAGTCCCAATTTTTGTTTAAATTAGCATAGTTAATTCAACATTTATATTTGGTTGCTTGCTATTAGAACTGTAGCTATACGTTAAGTAAACAAAAAGCCATTAACTGATTTTTTTCCCCAGTTGAAGACTGATTTTAGCTATAGGGGTAAAATTGAATTTTTTTTTTTTTAATGTTTATTTTGAGAGAGAAGGAGAGACAGAGCGTAAGCAGGGGAGGGGCAGAGAAAGAGGGAGACACAGAATATGAAGCAGGCTCCAAGCTCTGAGCTGTTAGCACAGAGCCTGACGTGGGGCTTGAATTCATGAACAGTGAGATCATGACCTGAGCTGAAGTCAGATACTTAACCAACTGAGCCACCCAGTCGCCCCTAAAATTTTAGAGCCGAAAGACACTAGCAATCATTTGGTCTGGAGTTTTGAAATTGTTTTGGCTGTGACTCACAGAAGTACGTTTTACTGCAAATGTATTTACCATAGTCTACTTAGTTATATGTATATTACAGAAACAAAAGTATTTATACTTGTGACTTGATTTTTGTTCAGTTTAGTTGGAAAAAATATTAGTTGTGACTAACTGAATTGACTTCATGTTATGACCCATGAATAGATTATAAACCCACGTTAAAAAGCCAATTTAGGGGCACCTGGGCGGCTCAGTAGGTTGAGAGGCTGATTTCAGCTCAGGTCATGATCTCACCATTTTTGAGTTCTAGCCCGCATGGGGCTCTGTGCTGACAGCTCAGAGCCTGGATCCTGCTTCAGATTCTGTGTCTCCCTTTCTCTTTGCCCCTCCCCTGCTTGCCATCTGTCTCTCTCTCTCTCTCAAAAATAAACATTAAAAAAATTTTTTTTTAAATTAAAAAAAAAAACAACTCAGTAAATTCCTTTATTATTCTAGAGAAGAGCAATAAATGACAGTCTTGGTATTGAAAACTAAATAACATTCCCATGTTTTTCTTAAAAATGTATTTTGGGGCTCTTGGATGGCTCAGTCGGTTGAGCATCTGACTTCGGTGCATGTCGTGATATCACTGTTTGTGGGTTTGAACCCCTTGTCGGGCTCTGTGCTGACAGCTTGCTCAGAGCCTGAAGCCTGCTTTTGATTGTGTCTCCCTCTGTCTCTGTCCCTACCCCACTCATGCTCTGTCTCTCTCTGTCTCTCAAAAATAAATAAATGTAAACAAAATTTTTTAATTGTATTTTAATATGCCGTTGTCAATGGCTTCTGTTTTAATGAGAAAAAATATGGGAATAGAGTTTGTATCTAGACTTGCCTTCTTAAGATTTATTTTATCTAATCTCTATGGTATACTGCTGCCAGATTAATTTTCATGAAATGACACTTGATATCTGTCTTATTTCCCAATTCAAAAACTGTAATCATTCCCTTTTTTTTTTTTAATATGTTTGGCTTTTCATAGTTAGCCTCTAAAGATGATGGAAAACTTTTTAAAATATTTTTTGTTTTTTTTATTGAATTATTTATTACATAATTGATATGTAATATTAGTTTCGGTTGTGCAGCGTAATGATTTGATGTTTGTATGTATTGTGAGACAATCACAGTAAGTCTAGTTAACAGGCATTATCATACATTGTTACAAAATTTTCTTTTCCTTGTGATGAGGACTTTTAAGATTTACTCTCTTAGCGGGGCGTCTGGGTGGCTTAGTCTGTTGAGCACCTGGCTTTGGCTCAGGTCATGATCTCATGGTCTGTGGCCCACATCGGAATCTGTGCTGACAGCTCAGAGTCTGGAGCCTGTTTCGGGTTCTGTGTCTCCCTCTCTTTCTGCCCCTCCCCAGCTCACACTCTCTCTCTCTCAAAAATAAACAAACATAAAAAAAAAAAAGAAGATTTACTCTCAGCAACTTTTAAATATGCAATACAGTATTATTAACTGTAGATACCATGTTATACATTATGTCCTCATAACTTAAGTCATGTAAGTTTGTACATACGTTTTGACCCCCTTCACCCATTTTGCCCACTCCCCACCCTCCACCTCTGGTAACCACCAGTCTGTTATCTATATCTGTGAGCTTTTTTTTTGTTATTGTTGTTTTTTAGGTGTCACATACAAGTAAGATCATATGATATTTGTTCTCTGATTGACTGATTTCACTTAGCGTATGCCCTCTAAATCCATCCATGTTCTCACAGTTGGCAAGATTTCATTCTTTTTTATGGTTAAATAATATTGTGTGTGTGTGTGTGTGTGTGTGTGTGTGTGTGTTCACATTTCACATTTTCTTTATCCATTGATGGACATGTAGGTTGTTTCTGTATCTTGGTATTTACAATATTAATTCTGTAATAAACATGGGAGTACATATATCTTTTTCAGTTAATGTTTTGATAATTCACTCTGCAATAATGAAAGTTTTATATTCTTTTTGTTTGTAATTAATGCCATCTTCGTAACTCATTCAAAGTAGCAAAAGCTAAGATACTTAGGATGTTGTCTGATATTACAGACCTGCCAGCAATAATTTTTAATGTTTATTGAAGATTAATTAAACATATATTAGCTAGGACTTTTCATCTTTTTCTTTTTTTTTTTTAATTTTTTTTTTTTAACGTTTATTTATTTTTGAGACAGAGAGAGACAGAGCATGAACGGGGGAGGGGCAGAGAGAGAGGGAGACACAGAATCGGAAGCAGGCTCCAGGCTCTGAGCCATCAGCCCAGAGCCCGACGCGGGGCTCGAACTCACGGACTCACAGACCGTGAGATCGTGACCTGAGCTGAAGTCGGACGCTTAACCGACTGAGCCACCCAGGTGCCCCAAGGACTTTTCATCTTTTGAAACAAGAAGAAAGATAAGTATATATTCGCTGTTGGTTACTAAGCTTCAGTAGATGGTACAGTAGAAGATAGTTTATATATGATACATAATTATTACTATGTAATTATACATATACATATATAATTGGAGCACAGAGATTGAGATGTTTCAGCAGGTTTGATATAGAAATGTAGATTTTTCTAATTTGCACAATTATAGTCCATTGCTATAGAGCAGTGGGTGTTCATAGCAGTTGTCTGTAGGTGTCCCTCCCCCCGTTCCCCTGTGTGTTGAACAGAGGGATCTCCCACCTCAACCCTGTGATACCAATCCATTTTTGCAGCTTGGTGGATTATAGCAGTTTAACAAATTGTTTTTAATTCATGTCAGTGATGGGGATTTAAAAAGAATAGAAGATCATTAAAAAAAAAATAACTTTAACAACTGTGCCATTTGGACGCTTGCTTGTGTTCAGACACCTGGATAAATGAGCTTTTGTAATAAAAAAACAATCTTTATAATACTCAGATTCCTTCCGGAGTCTGTACTGTTTTGTGGCTGAAGAGGGTTACAGTGAACTATGTTACAAAGCTGTCCCAGAGATCTTTCTTTTCAGGAAGTTCTTCTGATAAACTTGCAGGAATGTAAGAATGCTGATTATTTTTTGCCTGAATCTGTACATTTTACTTTATGGTTAAGCTGTCAAACAAGTAAACAAAACAAGGTAACTTCAGAGAATGGTAAGGACTATGAAGAAAGTAAAAACAGGATAATGTGATCTGAGGGAATTGTATGCTATTCTCTTTAATTATAATAGTTAGGGGCATCCTTAAATGGAATGTATTCAAGCAGAGGTCTAGATGAGGATCCGGTTAGGCAAAAATAAGGGGAAAGAGCATTGCTGACAGAAGGAACAAATTCAAAGGCCCTGAATTGATAGGTTGTCCAAAAAATAAATAAACTTCATGTCTGGGTGATAAGATTCCTAACTAAGAATTTCCTGGAGGAAACATTTTCAGGAATTGAAGTTTTAGGGTTGCATTTATTTACCATAAGCTTATATAATTTGTATAATATGAAGTACATGTTTCAGTAAGCATTTGTTGAAAATTTCTCAGCGTGGGCAATGGGATGTAGTAATGAGAAGACAGACTAAGCTCTTGCTTTCACAGAGCTAATATTTTAGTAGCAAAGACAAGCAGTAAAAAGCTAAACAAATTGCAACAATTTCAGATAGTTAAAATGCCGTGAAGAAAATAAATCCAGAAGAAGTGGCTAGAAGAAGCGGAACATGATACTTTCATAGGAGGTGGTTAGGGAAGTCCTGTCTGGAAAGTTGACATTTGAACTGAGACCTAAATACCAGAGGGAATGGGCATGTGACAGTCTGGGAAAAGAACATTCCAGGCAAAAAGGAATAGAGTAAGGTTAATGGCCTTGATGTAGGAGTGAGTTTGGTATGTTTTAGAAACAGAAGGCCAGTGAGGTTAGTCATGAGCAGGATTGATAGGGAGAGTGGTATGAGACCTGGTTAAAGATTGTAGCCAAAGCAGGTAGAGCCCTGTAGACCACGATAAGAAGTTTGAATTTTATTCTGAGTGTACGTGGAAATCATTGGAGGATTTTAAGTAGGACGATGAGTTTGATCTTGTTTACTTTTTAAAAAGTGCTTTCAGGTTGCTTTGTAAACAATAGGTGTAGAAGGTGAGGTTGGGGGCAGCGAAGGGTGGGGTGAAGCATCTGGAGAATCAGGAATTGTATTTTAGACATGTTAAGTTCTCAGTGCCTTTTGGCTGTCAGTACTTGAATATGTGAGTCTGAAGTTCGGAAGTCCTGGGTGGAGATTTAAATTTGAGAGTCATGAGCATTAGAAGTCCATGGGACTGAATGAAAGCACTTAGGAAAAGAAGGTGAATAGAGAATCATTAAAAGCCATTATAGTAATTATAGCAGAGAAGCTTCCTTTCTCAGGATTGTCAGTATTTTAATATAGTAACATTATAGTAAGACAAAATAATTTGAGAAAAGACTGGAAAGAAAAGACGTGTGTGAGAACTTTAGTAAGTACATAGTACTATGTGCTCATATAAAATCACTATTTCTTATGTGGTGAACCAGTGAGTTAACAGGTAAGAACATTCAAAAGCTTCTTCCTCCTATCATAAAGTTCTCCCAAGCATATTCTTTTGAAAAAATTAGTCTTAAGTGTTGAAAATGCAAGGAGTTGGGTGCTGTTATCTTAGTATTTGGTCAGGGAGCTGAGGAACATTCATGTTGTCCTTTGAGTAAGACTTCAGATTGCTTTGTAGAGAAATACTTGAAAGAAAAGGCAGGAAAAGCAAAGCAAAGGCAGAGAAAACATTTAAAATGTGTTAGCTCAGGTTTGGTTCTGGCCCCCAGTACACAATTCTGGTGCTACACTGGCCCAAGTGAAAGGGCTCTTGTCCTTAGTTATGTTGGCCTAGAACCAAGTAATAATAAGATGTCCTTTATTTTCCTGTCACAACCAAACGTTGGACTGATTACTCCAGTAGGGCAGTGGCTATCCTGCCTGTTTCAGAGGAAAAAGAACCTGAGAATAAGAGAGAGAAGCCTGGGCAAGGGTGCAGGGAGGGCAGGAAAAAGTAGAGAACTGTTCAGTGGTGGAAGGAGTGGGAGAACTTGAGTGAGAAGCAGAAGGAGGGTAGGCAGTGAGGACTGAAGGTGGGGAAAGGAGCTGGAGTGGGGAGAAGATAGCATCCAGGCAGGTGCTGCCTCTGGCTCTCTTGGAAAATCTCTAAAGAAGAGGGAAAGAACTTGGTTTTTCTCACAGATCTTCTTCATATCTTACTGGTCATAGAGAAGAGAGAACAAGAGAAGGACGACTGGCCTTTCCTTTACAGGGAGCAGGTCCTGAGCTCATGAGCACTGCTGACACATGGGCAGCCAACAGAGAAGAGGCCGTGCATGACCTAGTGGTGACATTGATATTTAAATACACCATCCCTGCAAAATGTGGGGGCCTAGTCAGTGTTTTGGAGTGTATTTCTTACCAGTATTTCTCTTTCTTGGGTATGGAGTAAAGGAAAGGATGGGGTTGCTCAGAAGAGAAAGAATATTTCCTTCTCCTTAAGTCAACTTTATGATTAAAAGGATTCAGATTTTAAATTTTTTGTCTATATGATAAAGCTACTTCAAAAAAAACACTTAAAATTAGTTGGAGGAGACATGGTGAAACATCTTGTGTAATAATCTGAAAGGACATAGAATATTGCATTTATCTCCGCTTTTTCTTTTAGTGTCTTGTTTTTATTGAGATGTAATTGATATATACCACTGAATTAGTTTTAGGTATACAACATAATGATTTGATACATGTATATAAGCAAAACCTTGGGTTGCGAGTAATTTGTTCTGTGAGTGTTCTGCAAGACAAGCAAACATTTCTAATAAATTTTAACTTGACAAATGAGCGATGTCTTGCAACATGAGTAGTACGTGATGGCGAATGTCACATGATCACAACTGAGCCAGTGGTTATTCTCTCTCTCTTTCTCTCTGAGGGATTGTGGGTGATCCTCTCCCATGCTCGGATGCTTGGTCTCAGACTGCAGCGTTTGGCAGAAATCAGTGATTTTTCAGAGCATTGGAAGGTGCCCACAACTGGCAATAGTGTATTTTTTGTCACTTCAAAGCACCTACGGACAGTTATTTGTTTCACCATGCAAGAGTAAGCTTCATTCTAGGTCATTCTGGCTACCTGCAGACAGAGACCCTTTCCTCTGCGGCCTTATTGCCAGTTACATTAAATACAGTATATGACAAGAGTTTATTAATACTGTACTGTAGTCAACATCTGTGCAAGTGTATACAGTGGCCCCCATGCAGAAAAAGATTTCCATTGAACCAACAGATATCAGTGATTCTGTTAGTGATAGTGAAAGTTGTCCTACACAATAACCCCCTTCCCTCCTGTCTCTCTTACACCAGCCACGAAGGTTTACAAAGGTAAGTGCAGGCTAATTTGTTTATTTTTCTTTATATTTTGTATTTTCTTTATTATTTTGTGTTACATTACAGTATTGTAATCATTTTATATGAATATTTTTGGGTTGTGGAATGAATCATCTGAATTCCCATTATTTCCTGTGGGAAAATTTGCCTTGATATACAAGTGCTTTGGATTACAAGCATGTTCCCAGAATGAATTATGCTTGCAAACCAAGGTTTTACTATATTGTGAAATGATTACCACATTTGTTATTTCTCCATTATTGAGACTTTTATTTCTGTGATAAATGAAGAAAGATGGTACTGATACACTATAAGTACTAAAAAACTTTATCTGTTAAAGCCTGTTTTTGTAAACTTCTAGAAGTCATTTTTAGGAAAGGTGTATTATAGATTTCACTTTATTTATGTGTTCGAGCCAAGGTGCAATTCCTCAAATCAAGTTCTTAATAGGGAAAAATGTTTACTACTTTACAGTTGTTCCACCCAAGCAAGGCTAATAGAAAGTATGCTTTTTATACAGAATCAGCTTCACAAAGATAGGGCCATGTTGATCATTTTTTCCTATTTCCAGTACCTGGGCCATAGAAGATAACTGAATCAGTGAAGGAATAAGAGATGTTAGTGAACATTTAAATGAAGAGTTAAGTATATTTTGAAAGAGAAGTCATTTAGAATTACTACTAAGAGAGCAGTGGAGATTTGGTTTTGGTTTTCCTACAGATTTGAATAGAGTGAACTGTAATTATTTCTAAAGTGAGTATTTATTGAGTTTCCAGCATTAGGTGTTCTGGGGGAGGCTCCTGAACTCAGGGAGTTTATAATAGAATTTGATTAAGTAATTAGATTGTTAGCTGTCTACTTTATCGTTTTAACATAATAAGTGTCTATCCACTTTCAGATAATCATCGGTAAAAGAGTATAGACTTTTGGTTTCAGTTAGCTTACTTGCTGACTCCCCTCTCTACCTTTGCTTTTTGTGTTCAGCTGTGTTGTTAGAATATAACAATTAATATGGGTGTATCAAATCACCACAATGTACACTTTAAGTTTCTTACACTTTTATATGTCAGTTATTCTTCAATGAAGGTGAAATTAAAAAAAAAAATTTAACAATTCTGTTTCATATGTAACACCTGTATTTTTACCAATTTGTTTTCATGAAGTGAAGCATGCATGAGATATAATTAGGTCTACTAATACTAAGGATGTATTTTAGGAACTAAATCCAGTTACAATATAGTTTAAATTTTTGCTCATATTCTTTCATTATGTAGTTGCATTGTATTGATCTAGAAATATGTTAGTTATAAAAGCTGATACAGAGTTTTATTTTTTTGGCCAGAGCCATTTTTTGTAAGCATAGATAAAATTTAAAGAGTAGTAAGTGACCTGTGGCTTCTGCTCAGTTGCCCTGCATAAGATGATGAGTGCAGCGATCAGATTCTTTGCCTCAGAAATCTGAACAAATCATGGGAGGAATTTATTTGTTAGCAAATTAGGAAATTAAGCAGAGTCCTGAGGTAGAGTTAGGGCTGGAGGAGCCATGGCAAACCATGTTGTTAGGGATATAGGGAGAGTGCCTAGAAAGGCTTCATAACCATCTTTCCATATTGGTGAATATAGATTCGTACACTCATTTTTGAAGGCTTCCCAATACTCTGTGGCATGAAAATACCATAATTTAGTTGCCTAATCCTTTGTTGATGATGTTTTGGACTTCTTCACACCAAAAGGTTTTTAAGCAAAACAATGACATGATCAGAGTTCAATTTTTAAAAGATAGAAATAATGAGGCTCTGTTACCTAGCCTAAGCAGGCTGAGTATATATTGTAGTGACCTTTATTGAAATAGGGAAAAGAGGAGAGGAAGGAATTGAAATGGGGGAGATAGCTATGGTAGAGTGAATAATTGATCATGGATTTAGTTTTGGACAGATTTAAGTTTAAAATGCCTTCAGGACTTCCACTAAGAAGACATGCCCTATGAGGTGTGGGCTGAAGACAGAGATTTGGGAACCACCTGAGTAGTAATGGTTAGTTGAAGCCATGGGGTTAAAATTCCCAGGGAGGGGATATTTCAGAATGAAAAGAAGGCCATGGATAGAAGCACAAATATTTAAGTAATGCATAGAATAGAAGATACTGTGGAGAAGAGTCAAAAGTGTAGGATAAAGAATTGAACAACCCTGAGTTGTATCAGAGTCTTCTTGATCTATATGGTACCTACTTCTGATTTTTTCCCCCAGTTTGCTAATCATTTTTTGGTCTTTTTATCTCAGATAGGGAAAATATTTTAGCAGCCTGTTTAATAAATACAGAACATCAGGATATATGCATAGTAATCTTACAGATTTTTCTAAAGTAGTTTTGAAATAAAAACTAACAGTACCGTTTTTTTTTAATTAAAAATTTTTGCGGCACATAGGTTCAGAAATTTGGGGGATATTTTGACATTTTATCACCTGCAGTACTGTGTCTTGGTACCACTTGTGTATAATAAGCTTTTCCTTCTCATCTTTAACAAAGTTTATGTCATACCACTAGCTTCCCTATAGTTATAAGAAGAAGGCCTTGGAGAAGGCCTGAAAATGCAAGGAAAACTAATTTTTAATCTTTTATTAAATAACATTATTAAATAATAGCATCATTTGTTGAATTTTAATGATCTAAATTAGAATTTAAGTTTAATAATGTCAATATTTAATGATTCATTACAAATTAATGTTTTAATGGATTTATATATATCTTGGTCTACCCAAATTATGAAGGTGGCATTTTATATGGGCAGTACTTGTCCACTTTTTGAAGCCGTGCTAGTCACGTGTTGCCATCCAAGAGGGTAAAACAAAACTTGAGACTTTTGATCTCTTTGCATTTTTCTTCACCTTAGAGTTCACAGAGTAAAGATTTGACAGTTCTGTTGTAGGTAGGAGCATTTCTGGAGAATTATGTCATCAGGTTACTGGGGGGGGGGGCAAGGAAAATTGCTTTGTAGCTGACTAGCATCCATTTATTTTAAGCACACTGGTTCACATATTTGAACTTCTTTCAAGTGAGCATCCCTGCAACTTAGCTGGTGAGGTACCTCCCAGATCTATGGCTCTTTGATTTTTCTGACAGCTGTTGCTCTGTGGGGTCTGGTCAGTGTCTGTGTGTAGAGGCCATGAGACTGGCTTAGGTCAAATGTAATCATTTAGTCCCACCACTATGCCATGTTAGTCTGGGCACTGCTTGCCAACGGGCATTCATCTAGAAGGAAGTGGGTGACCTCTAGATACTTGGTAGGTTGGAGGAAAGGTATTTGTGCTTTTACTATGCTGTTTGAGTTTCTGCCAGAGCTATGTTCAAATGTGGTGAAACTTCCCCTGTTGTTTCTCTGTCTTAAATTGTCTTTGCATTTTCTTAAACCTAGGTTTGGTAGTTACCAAGGAAGACATCGTGACCTTCCTTTTTGTCTTTCTCATAGGTAGTGCTGGGAAATGCAGCCTGACTGGGTGGTAGGGCCAAAGTAGAGACAGCTATGATTGTGTTGTGTTTCTTTTTTTTCTGGTAAAGTGAGTACTGTCAGGAGCATTTTTCATACACTCCCAGCTGAAAGAAATCTGCTGACAGACTTCCTTTCAGGCAGTTTTTTCAGGGTTAAGTGGAGCTTTTATTGATGCTTATTTTCATATGATAAAGCATATTTCAGTGTATTTTATGTAGCTTGTTTTAGATTTGAGATTTGAAGCAGTTTTTGATTCAGCATCACATATGCCTGGGAAACTTTCAAATCTGGAAAGCTGTAAAGCACAAACATACTTTGAAGTACACCACATGTGACTGGTTAAAATATACTAGGAATGTCATCTTGGTTAGCAAATGAAAGAACATAGCTGTCATTTTACATTGTTGGCATAAGGTGGCAGTAATTATGTTGAGTGGTGGTGGACAGGCCTGAGCTGCCATATATAAACTATCATAAAAATAAATCTTGCCCAGGTCACTATGGTTAGGACATTTGGAAAATATATATATTCTGTACTTAAATCTGCATCTGTTGGATATAATAATCTATTCTAGTGTTTTTTTCATAAAGACAGGGGTTTATTATCTTGGTGCTGGTTGTTTCTTTCCTGCTTACATGTCTTTGATGGCTCATTGGCAACTCCTTTATTAATGGACTAGGCACGTGAAGGTGATGTTACAGAAATCTCCTAATTTAATTCCTTAAACTATTAATGGATAATACTGTTTGTTTGGGAAAACATAAAAATAAATGATTACAATGAAGTTAGAAGATTATCTTTAAATAATAGACTATTCTGTAGGTTAATTCCGTAGTCATATACTAACTAATACCTTAAGTAATAAAAACACGTAAATCTTTATATCACTTAGAACTTTTTTGACTACTTTGGTACACATCTGAAGTGATGTTGTGAGGGGATAAATCAGGTATTATCCACATTTAACAGAGGAAGGTGAAACTCCATGAGGTCTAAATGACTTCCTAAGGTCAGATCTTTCCTTTTAAAAACAAACCTTGTTGAAGCATTGTTTAAATAAAATAAACCTGTTTGAAGTAAATAGTTTTGAGTTTTCACAAATGTATGCGTTCATGTAACTACTATTCCAGTTAAGATATAAAATGTTTTTATCACCCTCTAAATTCCTTTGTGTCTCTTTGCCTTCGGACCATCACCCTACTCCAGGATCCCATGAATCTCCTTTCTGTCACTGTAGGTTATTTTTGCCTGTTCTAGAATATCACACAGATGAAAGCATAATGTATGAATTCTTTTAAAATTGGATTCTTTTGCTCATATTTTTGAAATTCATCCATATTATGTGTAGATTGTTCCTTTTATTGCTTAGTATTATTCCATTGTGTGAATATCACAATTTGTTTATTCACCTGTTGTTGTTGGACATTGATGTTTCCAGGTTTTTCACCTATTATAAGTAGGTGAACGAACATTTGTGTTTCTCTTAGGTAAATACCTGGGAGTTGAATTGGTGGGCCATATTTATGTAAGTGTATATTTAACTTTTAAGTAGCTGCTGAGCAGTTTTCCGAAGTGGTTATGCTTTTTATATTGCCACTAGCAGTGTATGAAAGTTCCATTTGCTCCAGATCCTTGCCAACAGTTTTGGTATCATCATTTTACTTTCAGCCAGTCTGGTTTGAATTAGTGTCTTCTTGTGAATTAATTTGCATTTCCCTGTTAACTAATGTAATTTAGTGTTTTTTTTTTTATGTGCTTGTTGGGTCATTCATAAATCTCCTTTGTGAAGTGTCTGTTTAAATCTTTTTCTGATTTTCTTATTGGGCTTTTTATTTTCTTATTACTCTGAGAGTTCTTTATATATTCTGACTACAAGTCTTCTGTCAAATACTGTACATCTATTGCAAATATTTTCTCCTAATCTGTGCTTTACCTTTTCATTTTCTTTAAAAAAATTTTTTTAAATGTTTATTTTTGAGAGAGAGAAAGAGAGACATGAGTGTGAGCAGGGTAGGGGCAGAGAGAGAGGGAGACACAGAATCTGAAGCAGGCTCCAGGCTCTGAGCTAAAACTCACAGACTGTGAGATTAAGACCTGAGCCGAAGTTGGATGCTCAACCAACTGAGCCACCCAGGCGCCCCTACCTTTTCATTTTCTTAATGGTGTCTTCTTTCAGGGAATTTTAAATTTTGATGGAGGCCAATTAATTTTTTCTTTTTTCTTTTTGTTGAGAGCGTATGTTCACATGCACATGTGGGGTGGGGAGAGGCAGAGAGGAAGGGGGGAGAGAGAGGGTTCCCACAAGGTGCAGAGAGCAGTGGGGGTGTGGGGGGGAAGCAGGGCTCACCCAAAGCGGGGTTTGTGCTCACCCAATACAGGGGCTCGAACTCACAAATCATGAGATCATGACCTGAGCTGAAGTCAGATGCTTTAACTGACTGAGCCATCCAGGAACCCCTCCGTTTTGTCCTTTGTATGAGATTTGTACAGGTTTTATAAACCTTAGAATATTTTTCTTTTTTGGCAAGAGTTTTAAAAAACTAGAGAAGCAAAATCTTTCATATTTGTGTGTATATAAACTTTTTTGGTGCCTTCATTTCTTTGATTAGATTTTAGTTTCCATCTGGTATTATTTTCCTTCAGCTTGAAGAACTTCCTTTAACATTTTTTGTAGTGCATATCTGCTGATGTCATCTTTTCTCAGTGTTTCCTTATCTAAAGATGTCTTTATTCTTCCTCCATTTTTGAAGGATATTTTTGCTAGTTATAGAATTTTAGGTTGGCAACTTTTTTCTTTTAGAACAATAAAGATGGCATTCTACTTCCTGGCTTGCCTTGTTTCTGAGAGAAGTCAGATGTTATTCTTACCACCATTCTTCTGTATGTATGTGCCATTTTCTTTAGCTACTTTTAGATTTCTTTCTTTATTATTATACAGTGTGGTTATGATATGCCTTAATGAGCTTTTCTGTTTGGGATTTTTTTTTTTTAACTACTTGAATCTGAGTTTGTAGTTTTCACCAAAATTGGAAGAATTTCAACCATTATTTCTTTGAATATATCTGTCTTCCCCCCCCTTTTTTGTACTACATTTACATAGCTGTTGTCCCCTGGGTCACTAAGGCTCTGTTCTTTTTTGTTATTTCATGCTTTTTTTTTTTTTCTTTTGGTGCTTTATTTGGGATAATTTCTCTTGATGTGTCTTCAAGTTTACTTCAGTGCTTCCTCTGCTGTTAAGCTCATCCAGGAATCTTTCATTTTTTGTACATTTTTTACACCTTCTTAAAGGTTTGTTTATTCTATTATGAGAGAGAGAACAAGCTAGCAGGGGAGGGACAGAGAAGGAGGAGAGAATCCCAAGCAGGCTCTGCACTGTCAGTGCAGAGTCCAACATGGGGCTCAATCCCACAACTGTGAGACCATGACCTGAGACAAAATCAAGAGTTGGACACTTAACTGACTGAGCCACCCAGGTGCCCCTCCTCTAAAGTTCTTAATGTTCCAGTCTACATGGTAAGTGAATGTTAGACTGAAAAATGACTTGGTTCTAGAGGATTTAGGTAGAGTGGTGTTTACTCTTTTTATAATAGTAATTATTTTTAAAGCATAGCATTATATCTTAAGGTGTCTGATTTAAAAATAATTAGTAATAGTCTCCAGCAAGGGGTGCCTGGGTGGCTCAGTCAGTTAAGCATCTGACTCTTGATTTGGTTCAGGTCATGATTTCGCAGTTGTGAGATCAAGCCCCATATTGGGCTCTGTGCTGGGCATGGAGTGTGCTTGGGATATTCTCTCTCTCTCTCTCTCTCTCTCTCTCTCTCTCTCCCCCCCCCCTCTCACTCTCTCTCTGCTCCTCCCCCACTTGTGCTCACATTCTCTCAAAATAAAGAAGTAAACATTAATATATATATATATATATATATATGTATGTATATGTATGTATATGTATGTATATGTATGTATGTATAAAATAATTGCCTTTGTCAAAATGGGTGCCATGGACAAGCACATTGTATTCAATGTCATGGAAGAACTAGTTTCTAAGTCTTCTAGTCATTACTATAATATGTGTTTCATGCATATTCATTCAGCAAATGTGATCACTAATGTGTGTTAAATATGGAGCTTCATCATGGGAACACATTCCTTGCTTTTAGGACACTTAGAATCTGGAAGGGGAAGCAGACAAGAAACTAGGCAGTTACTTTATGGAAACTGCTACTGTTAAGTGCTGTGGAACCTATCAGAGGGCACCTAATCCTAATCTAGTCAGAGGTAGGGATTAGTGGTGACAGGGAACTTTCTGGATACTGTGATATTTTGTCTAAAAACTAAAGAAATGCATAGAAATTAGCTTAAAATTTTCTCATGGGTAAAAGGGATAGTTGACTGATGATTCCATTTAAAAGCACAGAAAAGAAGATGTGTATTTTATTCATTGCCACATAAGTACTTGTGAAATTTTTAAATAACATTTTTAGACTTTTATGGTTTGGCAGTTCTGTGTGTGTGTGTGTGTGTGTGTGTGTGTGTGTACATGCATGCATGTGTATTTGTGCTTATATGAGTATCTCTGAGTAGGCTGCCTCATATTACTACTTCTTTGATAATTTGAAATATTACTGCAAGTTGAAAACAAGAAAGTCTTATATTTCTGGTCTTATTCCTGTGTTCTCCTTCAAAGGTATATTCTGGGGCAGCTGCCTTCTGTGATTATTTCCTTTCCTGAAAGACCCTCACAGGCGTTTACTTTGTGTATGAACTAGTTAGGTTAAAAATTAAATTAATACTGACCAAAAACAAACTATTTTAAGTAGGATCCACACCTGGTGTGGGGCTCGAACTCATGACCCTGCGATCAAGAGTCGCACGCTCCATGGATTGAGCCAGCCAGGTGCCCCACTATTTTTTTAATTTTAACTGTGCCTATAACTTGGGGCTCTTCTTTTTGAGAGTAAAAACTTTAATTCAGTTAAAACTTTAAACAAGAAAGGTAAATTGGGAAAATTGAGCTACCCATTATATTAAATAATTTAGTACTTCAGTTTACTATATTTAGCAGTCTTCTAAAGGTAAAAGTGAGATAGTTTGTGTTGCATGTTAATGTGTAGTTCAAGCTGATGTATTCACATTTATAAAAGTATTGATTATTGTAATCTCAAATCAGTGTTTTAAGAGGATTATTGGAATACTACTCAGCAGTAAAAAGGAATGAAACTGTGGATATATACAATAGCTTACATGAATCTCCATAGAATTATGCTGTTTTAAAAAGACACCCCAGAAATTTCATAGTGGATAATTCCATTTATGTAACATTCTTTAAATGACAAAACTGTAGAAGTGAAGAACAGATTAATGGTTGTTAGGGTTTAAGGAGAGGGAAGGGCAGGAGGGAAGTACATGTGGCTAGCAAAGGGCAGCAGGGAGAGATCCTGGTGACGGAAGGTTCTGTAGTTTCATTGTATCATTGTCAGTATCCTGATTGTGATACTGTACTATGGACTTGGAAGTTGTTACCATTGAGGAAGCTGGGTAAAGGGTCCATGGAATCTCTGTGTTGTTTCTTACAATTGCATGTTTTCTCAAAATAAAAAGTTAATCACAAAAATGTTTTTGAAGAATAGATGTTTAAGATTAAAAAGAAATGCCACAGTTTGGAGCAGAAATAATTTCGGTGACTTTTGGCAAATGCTTCACTGCCAGCGAGGCTGAATTGTAGTGATTGAGTATTTTGTTTCTAGAGTAGGGCAGACTAGGGTTTGCACAATTAGCTGTTTGACTTTGGACTAGTTCTAAAACTGGAAGCTATGGTTTTTTATTGGTATTGAAGAATGAAAATATTGTCTACCTTCTGTGACTGTGAAGATTAAATAGAATAGTGCTTGTGAAGCATCTAATGTACTTGACCTATAATAAGAGATCAGTAAACTTTAGTAATTATGATGGGTTTTTATTGCCCGACTTCTATTCCTAGGGTTTTTAAAAAGTTGAATTTATTTCTATACAAATTAATTCAAAATAACATAGTTAGCTTTGTATTGTTTTTAAGGTTATTTATTTTGAGAGAGAGAAAAAACGAGAGAGAGCATGTGCGTGAATGGGGGAGGAGCAGAAAGCAAGAGAGAGAATTGCAAGCAGGCTCCACAGAGCCTGTGGTGGGGCTCGATCCCATGAACCATGGGATCATGACCTGAGCCGAGATTAAGAGTCAGACACTTAACAGACTGAACCACCTGGGCACCCCTCTATGTATTGATATAAGAAATGGTTACTTATAACAAACAAAAGTCCAGGGTGAGATGGCTTTATAAGTGAATTCTATTGAACATTTAAAGAAGAGTTAATACCTATCCTTCTCAAACTGTTCCCAAAAAAAAAAAAAAAAAAGAAGTGGAAGAATTGCTTCCAAATTCATTCAATGAAGCCAGCATTACTCTGATACCAAAACCAAAGACACTACCAAAAAAAAAAAAAAAAATACAGACCCATATCCTTGATGAACATAGATGTTAAAATCCTCAACTAAATATCAGCAAAGTGAGTTAAAAAATACATTAAAAGGATCATTCACCATGATCAAGTGGGATTTATTCCCAGGAAGCAAGGATGGCTCAATATATGGAAATCAATCAATGTGATATATTACATTAACAAAATGGATAAAAATCATATAATTATCTCAATACATGCAAAAAAGCATTTGACAAAATTAAACATCCATTCATGATAAAAACTCTGGGGGCGCCTGGGTGGCGCAGTCGGTTAAGCGTCCGACTTCAGCCAGGTCACGATCTCGCGGTCTGTGAGTTCGAGCCCCGCGTCAGGCTCTGGGCTGATGGCTCGGAGCCTGGAGCCTGTTTCTGATTCTGTGTCTCCCTCTCTCTCTGCCCCTCCCCCGTTCATGCTCTGTCTCTCTCTGTCCCAAAAATAAATTAAAAAAAAAAAAAAAAAAAAAAACGTTGAAAAAAAAAACTCTGAACACAGTGGGCATAGAAGGAACATATCTCAGCATAGTGAAGGCCATATATGACAAACCCATAGCTAACATTATACTAATTTAATGTTCTATGTCAATTATACTTTAAAAAAATATTGTGTTTTATATTTGAAAGTTGCTGAGAGTAATTCTGTCTTCTCACAAAAAATGATTACTTGTATATGATGAAACAAAATAATAGCTAAAAGGAATACAATTTATTTTCACTTCAGATCTAAAATTGCGCAAGAATAAAATTGGTCTTGGAAGGATTCCTGCAAAGAAACCTGATTCATTTGGATGTTACTGATGCCAGGACAGTGTTGTGACCTAAAAACATTTGCGTCTTGCTTTCCATATTTATGGTATCAGTAAAGTGGCCTGAATTTTTTTTTTTAAGTTTTGAGATTATGAGAGAGGCGAGTGGGAGAGACGATCCCAAGCAGGCTCTGCATTGCCAGCGTGGAGCCCGATGTGGAGCTTGAACTCACAAACCGTGATTTCAAGACCCGAGCCGAAGTCAGATGCTTAATTCAGGTGCTGCAGTAAAGTGGCTTCTATTTGTTTTGAAACCCCAGTTGAAGGCATTTCATTCTTAAAGCTGTTTTTCTTGATTTTTTAATCTTTTTTTTCTTTTTTTTTTTTTGGCTTATTGAAACTTTCTCAGGTACTATATCTGATGGTAGCAACAAGACTGACAAGTATTGCTTAATTGGAACTACATTAAGGTTTTGTATTTTCCTGTACCCATCTAATGACTTCTTTTTTGAACAAATAAACATTTGAAATACATTCCTTATGAGGTATAATTTGGGAAGAAAGCCACCAATAACCTAGGAATTAAAAAAGTAAACAGAAACAACTTATTCTGTGGATGTATTAGCAGCTCCAGTGTTAGCCAGATATCACTCAGACAGAGCTTGCTCTATAAACATAATGTTTTGGGATAAGAATATCAGTACAAGATCTGTAAATTCATCTTTAGACCTTACCTGACTTAGGTATAGCATATATAAGGATGTATGTATAAAATGTACTTAACTGATTTCTGTGAAAAATGAATATGAGTTTTATGTTTAGCAAAACTTTTATGTTTTGCTAAAAAGTTAAAAAATATTTGACACTAACATTCTGTCATATTTGCTTTTATCTTCTCTTTCCTTCCCTTCCTCTCTCTTTCTAGAGTCTCTGCTAGTGTGTGTGTGTGTGTGTGTGTGTGTGTGTGTGTGTGTATGCACACACACACAATCATTCCAGAATCTTATGAAAACAACATTTTTCTGCATAATCACAGGGCCATAATTACACCAAGAAATTAAATGTTACAATAATATTATCTAACACATAGTCCATATTTTTATTTCTGCAATTATCGTGCCTAAAATGTTCTTTATAGCTTTTTCTTTTCCTTTTTCAAGCCAGGGACCAATCAAAGATCATCTGTTACTTTTTGCTGTCATGTTTTTGTTCTCTTTAAGTCTAGAACAGTTGTCTCCCCCCACCTTGTTTTATTATTTCATGACATTCATATTCCATAGAATGGAAGCAAGTTAGTTTGTAGACTATACCCTAATCCTGACTTGTCTGATTGTTTCCTCCTAATTAGATTCAGATTGAAATTTTTTGGCATGAATGCTACATAGGTCATGTTGTATACTTTCAGTTGAATCTCATCAGGAGGCATATCATGTCAGTCGGTCCCATTATTGGTGATACTAAGTTTGACCATATTTTCTTTTGTAATTGGGAAGCATTGTGTGGAGTTGATTGCATATTGTTCCTAGTAATGCTCCACCTAGTGGTTTCATAGTCTGTTGCTGATCTGTGCCAAATTAATTACAGCATTGGTGGTTGCAATATGGGGATTTTTAAAATACTGTCATTCCTTTTACATTTCTTACTTGGCATTATTCTGTAAAGAAGAGCTTTTTCTTTCTTTCTCCCTAAATGATTATCATCATGAACTCATGAATGCTTTTTGTTTTTAATTCCTTGTATTATAATTCATTATTGTCATTTATCTTTTATTTTAAATATTTATTTTTGAGAGAGAGAGAGCATGCGTCGGGTAGGGGCAGGGGGTGGGGGGAGACAGAGGATCCAAAGCGGGCTCTGCGCTGACAGCACAAAGCCCAGTGTGGGGCTCCAACCCACGAACTGTGAGATCGTGACCTCGCCGAAGTCCAATGCTCAACTGACTGAGCCACCCAGGTGCCTTTGTCATGAATCTTTTTTATACCCATGTGGGCCCATATTTGGCCAGTGGGAGCCCCATGCAAGCTGGCTTGTATAATCTTTTGACATCTCCCCATCAGTCTTTGAATATTTTTTCTTTTTGACATGACTATATTCCAAGCTCACTTTGTATTTTTGTTTTTTTTTGCCTCTGACTTGGAACCAGCCATTTTCTAAAGAGCTTTAGTTTCATTTTAATGGGGAAATGTTACTTAGATACCAAGATCTGGGCACAAATGTATTTATTGCTACTTTAGTAGTTATTGCTTCTAGGCCCTTTATTCAAGTTAAGGCTAGGAAAAATAGATGTATATAATCATGAGTTCTTTATTGGTTATAATTCAAAACTGAAACCATAGGGTTCTTCCATATTTGAATCTTACAATAACTACCTGACCCCAGGACTCCTTCCCAGAGAGGTGCATCCCCAGCCTGATGCAGCTCTTGCCTGGGGACAGTTGCATTGCCACCTGTGCCCACCTTAATACTGCTTTACCAGCTGAGATCTACCTCCATCAGCACTATCTCACCGTCCACCAGCCATGCTCTAGTTAGAGTGCCGGAAGCATTTCTACAGTTGTTTTTGTGCATTTTTCAATGTATACTGCAGCTACTTCCAGCCAGGATGAGCTGTCTGCTTGGACGATCCAGGTTACCTCCTGGTTACAAAATGGCAGGGCTTTTGAGTAGTCCACCCCAACCCTATTCTTAACATTAAAACCATGTTCTTTTTAGAGCATGAAATGCCTTGTACTATTATTATCATCTCATTTTCCAGATGAGGATATTGAAGCACAGAGAAATTGAGGACTTTGCCCCAAACCATATGGTAGGTGGCAGAGTCCAGGTTGAACCCAGGCACTCTACTTAAATAGCTCTTGCTCTTCTTAATTTATGCTATTAGACCATAGGGTTTAAATAAGATGTAGTAGAAGATGAGACCTGATGAGTGATTATTTTAAGATCAGGAAGAACTTCATCAATCAAATAATTTTGGACGTTTCTGCTAGGTTCTAGGAAGTCATGGAAGGCTTTTGCTTACAGAATGTTGTGATTAGAGATGCGCGGTAGAAGGTTAATTTCTTGTGGCTGTGGAGACTGTTGGAGGCAAGATTCCAGTTAGGATGCTGTTCTGGGCCTCTTTGGGGATCTAAAGAATCACCATCTCTAAGGTTTGGGCTAGGGAATTTGTAATTTTTTGATGATAAGCCAGATTTGGAACCACTGCTGTAAACTACTTCCTTTGTTTACCATATTTACTTGACTACTGGTATGCTGTTCCTTTATATGTCCACCCAGCGGAACCTCATTTAAAGTACACTTGCTGTTAGACGTTAAACATATTCCAGATGAAGTTGATGGAACTCCTCAGGACACATAATGTCTTTCATTGGTCAGGGGCTTTTAATAGATGTTTGGGCTGTACTGTTTTTTTGTATATATTCTTTTTCAGTAAAGATTATCAGTTTGCTTCAAGTGATCTTGAAAATAGTTCACCATTGGGTACTGTGATTGTCAAATTCACCAAATGTAAATGACAGAATATAAACCAGATGCTCATACTACCCTTATAGAAACAGATTAAAGAGAACTCTTAGCTGTTTTGTTGTGTGCTCTATTTGTTAAATTTGGGCAGAACTAATGTTGAATCTCCTGAGAGGGGTATTTTGAATCCCATGGACGTCGTCTCCTTTGGCATAGCTGCCGTTTTCACCATTCCATCTGGTGATAGCAGAGCAACAGTGGCACTTTTGGTCCTGACCATGTTTAATACAGCTTGGGTACAACATCAGTATGTCAGGAACAACAGTGCCCTAACTCTCCTGTAGGTTACAACTAAAATCTTTGTTGGTCAACGTATATTCCTGACTTTGTGTTTAAGGCTAGTGCTTTTTGCTCTTTGGATCAACTCACTTTTGATAGGCTGGATTTTTGATATGTGAAGATTTCCTTATACCAAAGGACAGACCTTATGATTAGAAGCATAAATTTTTGGGCGCCTCAGTCAGTTAAGCATCTGACTTCCGCTCAGGTCATGATCTCCAACGATTAGTGAGTTCAAGCTCCACATTGGGCTCTCTGCTGAGAGCTCAGAGCCTGGAACCTGTTTCAGATTCTGTGTCTCTCTTTCTGTCTCTGCCCCTCCCCCACTCATACTGTGTCTCTCTCTCTCCCAAGACTAAACATTAAAACAATTAAAAGGCATAATTTTTTTTGTTGAAAATTTCAATTTTCATATCAACTGTAGACATCTATCTCTAAGATTCTGGCTACTTCAAGGTTGAAGGGTGATTTATTTTTCTAAACAATGAGGTATTTTAGATATTATTAAAAATAACATTTGCTTATTTCCATAAGTTTGCATTCTGCATATCTTTAAGCAGGAAATATCTATATATTGATGATAAAAAGAAAAGTAAATAAATATGCTAAATTCTATTTTCCTTTTGCAGTTTTTTATTTTCAATTTCTTATGGCTCCCAACTAATCTAGATAAAATATATATAGTTTACTTTTAAAGATCATCATTTATGATCTTTCTTAGACATTCCTTAAAATACTAAAATACTTCACTACCTAGAAAAATAAATCACCTTTCACCTTGAAATATTTATAAAGATACTTTGCAAACATATGGAATGGATTACTTAAAGCCATAAATGGTGATTTATGGGGTATTTATACTGAAAGCGTGGGAGGAGAGCATCAGAAATTAATCTGATTTTTTATTTTGGCAATAGCTTGTGTTATATAATTGACGTACTATATAATTCACTCATTTGAAGTGTATAGTGCAGTGGGTTTTAGTATATTCAGATGTGTGCAGGCATTTCCACAATTTAAAAAAATTTGTGTCACCCTGAAAAGAGACCCAAGCATCTACTTAACACCCTTTACTGTCACCCATCCTATCTCCCCACCCACCCACCCCCAACCCTAAGTAAGCATCTACTTAACTACTTTCTATCTCTATATATTTGTCTATTCTGGACATTTCATATAAATGGAATAATATGATATGTATTTTTGTGTTTATGTGATTGGCATCTTTTACTTAGCATATTATTTTCAGGGTTCATCTGTGTTCTATATATCACTCTTTATTGCTGAATTGTATTCCATTGTATAGAATGTATATATTTTGTATATCCATTCATCAGTTGATGGACATTTGGGTTGTTTCTACTTTTTTGGCTATTGTGATATTTGTGAACAGTTTCTGTGTGGACACATAGTTTCATTTCTCTTGGATATATAGGCCTAAAAGAATAACAGGATCAAATGGTAACCTTTGTTTCACTTTTTGAAGAACTGCCAAACTGTTTGCACAGTGGCTACATCATTTACATTTTCACTAGCAGTGTATAGTTCTGATTTCTCCACATTCTTGCCAACAATTGTTATTATCTGATTTTTAAATTATAGCCTTCCTAATGGATATGTAGTGGTATCTCAGTAGGGTTGTAAGTGCTGTTTTACTTTTATCTCCATGTTAATTAAAGATAAATGAAGCTTACAGTAAACTTGTTTTATAAATAAATGATAAAGTATAATTTTCTGAATTGGAATTAACTCTGACAAACCCCAGTCTGATATGTATATGCTGTGCATATCACTTTAGCAGAACGATTCAAATACTTCATGTTCATGATTGATTTGTTAAGTCTTGGCTCCTTCTTATACCCTTCTAGGACTACTTGGACATGGGCACTTAGAGCTACTATACCACAGTAGGCCAAGACCTGGATTCTTCTTAGGAATTTTTTTTAAATTCCATGTCTAAATCTGATATAAGAATAATAAAAGACATGCAATACTAGGACTTATATCTTACTAATTTTTGAGACTAATAAATTTCTCACCTATAACACTTAAATGCTTCTCCTTATTTAATAGCTATTTTTATATTAAAAAAACTGTTTTCTGTCTCTCAAAAAGTAAATAAACGTTAAAAGAAATATATTTTTAAAAAACCTTTATTTTTGAGAGAGAGAGCAGGGAAGAAGCAGAGAGAGAGGGAGAGATAGAATCCCAAGCAGGCACTGTGCCTTCAGCACAGAGTCTGAGGCAGGGCTCAGTCTCCCCAAAATATGAAATCACAACCTGAGCTGCTATCAAGAGTTGGGTGCTTAACCGACTGAACCACCCAGGTGCCCCTTTAATTTTTTTTTTTTTAATTTTTTGAGAGAGTGAGAGAGCATGTGATGAGTAGGGAAGAGGGGCAGAGGGAGAGAGAGAGAATCCCAAGCAGGCTCCACACGGGTCTCCGTCTCATGACCTGGGACCATGACTGGAAGTGGAAATCAAGAGGTGGATGTTCAACCAAGTGAACCACCCAGATGCCTCTGTGTAATAGCATTAACTTTAATTTCTAATACATAAATGTAACTTGTTTTGTGTAGAGTCCACTGATTGGAGGTAACAAAAATAAAATTTTTGTAACACAGATACAGAACCTAATACTGGCCTTTGTTTGATACTTTAAGCTCTATTCAGTAAATTCAGTGGAATTCTGTAGCCTTTCCTTTTTCATTGGAACTGCTTTTTATTCCGTAAGCAGTCTTCATACTGCTGATCGTAGCATATTCTGCTCTGCCCCCCGGTGGCCTCAGTGCACAACTGTTGCTTCTGCCACGGCTGTTGGAACTGCAAGATTCTGTCTTGCCTCCTGCTGCAGTATGCAGCCCCATAGAGTGGGGCACTGGGAGGAGCCTGCAGTGTGGATGTGAGATGGTTATGGGCTCTAGAGCCAGACCTCTGGGTTTGAATCCCTACATCACTACCTCCTTGCTGAGTAACCCTGAACAGGTTACACAATTTTCTCATCCAGAAAACAGGTGTAGTATAATAGTCCCTCTCACAGGGTTGTTGTATTAAATGAGTTTAATACAAGTGCTGAAAACATTGCATGCTGAAAATATTACATGGCACATAGTATCTGTGTTAGCTGTAGTTGTTGTTATTCTGATCTTAACTCTTTAGGTAAGAAATTAAATATGTGTGCTTTATCTAGAGATATAAATTACTCTATATTGATTGTGACCTAGAGCTTATTATTTTTTTCTTAGTACTGATCTTTTCTAGATTCGTTATATACTTTCTGTTTTATATAATTTTTAATTTATCTGTACCTCATATTGTAAAATTAAAGGGTAAAAAAAGTCATATTAAAATTTGAAAGTTTAGTTTAAAGAAGTGGGTGATTATCATATAGACATAACTATAAGGACAATATGAGAAAATGTTTTTATTTTGAAAATGTATTACTAATCATACTTAGTGTTTAGCATCCTAATTTTTGAAGTAAACTATAGATTTTATATGTGTGTTTTGCATACTATAACAAGGTAATTTCTAAGTAAGTTTTTTCTTTGCACCTTTTCCTTTCCTCTTTTTATATATATTATATGTATATATCCATACCTGTATGTATATACATATATGTATGTGTATGTATAGGGGCGTGTGTGTGTGTGTGTGTGTGTGTGTGTGTGTGTGTGTATCTTGAACATTATTATAGTACGGTGTTTTTTCCACTCAGTATTGTATTGTGCATATCCCTATTGTTAAATAGTTCAGGATACCATAAATAGCTCATTATGGTTGTAACATTGTTTCCTTCCTTTTTGTTATATATAATACTGTAATGGTCACTTTCATTCACATAGCTGTTTTTTCCTCTCAAATTATGTCTGTAGAATAAATTGCCAAGAGAAAAAATCTTGGTAAAGAGTACATGAATAGTTTTGTGGCTCTTGAAATGTTTTCCCACCTTTTTGTTCAAATTATGCTTTTTAATGCTATCAAATACTGATTTCTGAGAACTTTCTTCCTTAAATCATTGTGCTAGGAACAAAGATGAGAAAGACAGTCTGCTCACTAGGGCCAGAAGAGTTGAATGGAGAGGACACATACAAATAAATGACTTGAGTGAAAGGAGGTGCTAGAAGTGATAACAGTGTGCCGCTTCGACTCTGAAGGAATAACCGGGCTACCTGGGCAGTAGCAGTCGGGAAAAGACTTACTGGGTAGAGTAGAACATGAAAATATCTGAATTTGAAACAATTATTTATGGCTATTTTTCTTTCGTGCATATGTTTATTTAGAATTTCCAAAACATATTTCTTGCCTAACTAAAGAACTTAATTTCTGCCAATGGCATGATACAATAGAAAGAGCCCATTAGATTTGGACAAACTATTTAATTGTCTGAACTTCAGCTTCCTCACATATAAAATGTGTAAGTAATATTTCCTTTAGAGAGTTGTGAGGGTTGTAGAAAGTATATGATCTCCGGCTTTATTTCAGAAGAGATTTGACATGAAAGAGCTAGTATATTAATGACATACTTAGCACAGTATCTGGTACCTAAGTTAGACTTAATAAGTAGGAGTCACCATTGGTTGTATGATTGTTGTTATTAAGATAAAGTATCTGCCTTTCTATAAGTAGTGCTAAATTTTTGATAGGCTAGTCTACCACCTCCTAGTCGAAACCACTTTCTTAAGCTCCAGTGTAAAGCTAGCTCCCCATTCCTTCTGGTGACCCCCCAGACTAGCTTCTTCCCTTCCAACTTTCTTCAGTTCTTGCTAGTTGCCAGGTACCATGTTAGGTGTAGGAAGTATGAATATAACTAAGATAATGTCCTTGCCTTCAAGAGTCTTACTGTCTAACGAGGGAAACAGGGTTGTATACAGGTAACTGTACTATGATGAGAGAAGTCAGTGATTCTCAGCCCTGGCTTCTGGGGAACTTTTTAAAAATACCAGTGCTCATGCCCTACTTGAGATAAGTCAGAATTTAATGCAGGTATAAACACTATTTTGTAGGAACCTGTACTCATTCTATAGGAAAAATGAGTCATTTTGATTGGAAAGTGAATTGGAAAAAGCCTTTAGAATGAAGATAACAATCAGGCCAATGTCAGGACTTAGTCTAGATTATAAGGAGGACAGCAACAGCAAGGGCATGGAAACTTGAAAATTGGCGACAGATTTGGGGAATGGCAGTCTTCTCTGGCTATTTTGAAAGGAGTGTGATTTGGTGGAAGGAAATGGTAAGTTAAAAGGCTAGAGTAATAGGTAGGGACCAGCTGTTAAAGTACTTTACCTCTGTTTAAGGAGTATAGACTTTAATATAAAGTAAATGAGGTAGACTTCATGAGAGAATGTGATATGATGAAATCTCTGATTTGGAAAAATAACTAGTCCCTAGTTTATAATATCTTCAAAAGCAAATTCTAGATAGATTTAAAGCAATAGAAAAAGAGGAAAATATTTCTGTATTTGTGGGGTGGGGAAACCTTTTGCAAACGTGAGATAAGTTCTGGGTCATAAAGGAGAATAGCAAGATTGACAGATTTTACCAAGTATCTATTTAGAACTTCTCTGTAGCTAACTATACTACAAATAAAGTTGAAAATCCAAAGGCACACTAGGAAGATGTATTTGCTATCTGAATGACACAGAGCTAATATACCTAATATATAAAGAGCTCTTACAAATCAAGAAATAAAAACAGATGAACATCTCAAAGAGAAAAATAGGCAAAAGATATAAACAGGCAGTTTTCCAAGGGAAAAAATACAAGTTGGTTGCTTAACATGTAAAAAGATGCTCATCGTTATTCAGCGTAATGCAAAGTCAAATGAGTGTGTGTGTGTGTTTCTTTTTTTTAAACTTTCAGACTGACACATATGATAAAAAGTGAATGGTACCAAATGTTGACAAAAAAAAAAATGTGGGGAAACAGGCACAGTGATAACATTCTTGGTGGGAGATAAAGGTTGCTGCAGACTTTCTAGGGAGCAGATTAATGGTTATTTATGAAATACATTATTTAATTATTAATTATTAATTATTTATGAAAACTTAAAATGTGTAATGTAATTAATGTAAATGTTTATCTATTTGGTGTGCATTAAATTTTTTTTGTAAGAATACTTACCAAACTGTTCACATTGCTAGGGGAGGAGGACCGGGAGGGGTAGTTTCTACTTTATGTATTTTGTAATGTTTGGAACTTTTAAGCGTCAGGGTGTAACAACACTTTTGTATTTAAAAACAAGCAAACACGCACAACACAAAAAGGCAAAGGAAAGACTGGGGGTCCTGGGTTGCTGGACGAATAGGATAAGGAAAAAGCTGGAGCCAGGAGAATCAGAGAGTCCTTTGCCTTGTTCAAGTGTGAGAAATGTTGATGGTCTGCGTGGGAACTGTGGCAGTCAGAAAGAGGAAGACGGCAGATTTGAGAGACATTTTAGAAGTAGGATCTATAAACTTTTTCTACTATGTGGTTATGAAGCTTGAGGAAAGAGCATAGTCAAAGATGCTCTGAAGTTTGTAAATTGTATTGCTGGGTAAATGATTACATTATCAAAAATAGGAAAAACAGGAAAAGGAACATTCCCTGAATAGAAGAGAATGAGTGTCTTAAAGATCCTCACTAATTATTTCAGTGATAAGTTTGTTTGGTTCAGTTAGCTTATCTCTCATTTGTGATTTCTTATTAAGGCTTATCTTCTGTAGTCTTTAGTTCTGTTACTTTTTGTTAGGAATTGTTACTAATATTGTAAAATATATCAATAGCAGTTTCTAAGTGTAATTTTTAAACTCTGTTCTTGTTTTATATTTTCAGAGTGCTCATTTGGCCATGATAGATACCCTAATGATGGCTTATACCGTAGAAATGGTCAGTATAGAGAAAGTAATTGCCTGTGCTCAACAGTACTCAGCTTTTTTTCAAGCCACGGATTTGCCCTATGATATTGAGGATGCTGTCATGTACTGGATAAACAAGGTAGGAATATGCTCACTTGAGTAAAAATGAGTCTCCTAACCAGGAAAAGTACAATCTTTAATCATATATTGCCACTCTGCTGTAGATTGCAGGTTTTGTCTGCTCCAAATTCTTATTCTGAAATATATTTTTTAATGTTTATTCATTTTTGAGAGAGAGAATGTGAGCGGGGGAGGGATGGGAAGGGGGGACAGAGGGTCTGAAGTGGGCTCTGCACTGACAGCCCCAGGCGTGATATGCGGCTCGAACTCATGAACCATGAGATCATGACCTGAGCCGAAGTTGGATGCTCAACTGACTGAGCCACCGAGACACCCCTCTTATGTTGAAATCAACCCCTGATGTGATGGTGTTAGGAAGTGGGGTTCTGGGAGGTGATTAGGTCATAGCCCTCATTAATGGGATTAATGCCCACATGAAAGAGGCCCCAGCAAGCTCCCTTGCTCCTTCTGCCATGTGAGGTCACAGCAAGAAGATGGCCGGGAAGCAGGCCCTCCCCAAGCACCAGACCTGCTCGTCCCTTGATCTTGGAATTGCCTGCATCTAGAACTATGAGAAATACATTTCTGTTTATAAGCCACCTATTCTGTGATTATTGCTGTTACAGCAGTCTGAACAGACTAAGGCACACTCCATTGTTGTTTTTGTTTTAAATCAAAATGAAAGCTAAAGTTGTTTAAGTTACTTAAAATTTCCCATTACCTTTTGATTAAAAAAAAATCTGTTAAAATGATGAAAATAGATTTCTGTATATTCTACAATATCTGTAATTACATTTAATAATGATTTAGTTCATATCAGATTATTAGAAAATTTCCAGCACTCAGAGTAGGGTGTTGTATACACTGTGGGTGTTCAGTGAGTATTTTTTGAATCTAATAATGAAGTAATTCCTATTTCCTATTCTCTGATTCTTAGGTTTGCTTGACTGAGTTGCATAAGACTGTAATGATTGTAGATTTCTCTTGGAAATTTTTATGGAACTGTGATTAGTTATTTATGCTCTGAAGACGCTTAAATTGTCAGCTTATTACTCCCTTTGCCAAATTGAGTAGTTAATTCCTCCTGATTTGCATTTGTTTGTAACTATCACTCCAGAAAAAAATGAAACCTTACCCATGAGCAAGACCAGAGCAGATCTAAAAGAAATTGTACCTTTAGGTATCCTTCCTTGAATGCTTGCATAACGAGAAGCTAAATGTAAAAAACTTCATTTATCATTGTTATCAGTATCAATGTAGAAAGCCCATTTAATACTCTGCTCCTGGAGTTCCTTGATTTCTTCCTCCTTAGCTCTGGACAATCATCAGGATGTAACCTTCACATCTTATTGCAAACATCTCATTCTTTCTTTTTTTTTTTTTTTAATTATTTTTTTTTTTTAATTTTAGAGTGTGAGCAGGGGAGGGGGGCAGAGAGAGAGAATCTTAAGCAGGCTCTGCATTGAGCATGGAGGGGCCTGATCTAATGGCCGTGAGATCAAGACCTGAGCTGAAATTAAGAGTTGAACACTCAACTGACTGAGCCACCCAGGCACCCCACAAACATCTCATTCTTAAATAATTCCTTCACTTACTCAAATACCCCTACCGTTAACAGTGTTCAGCTTCATCATGAGTTCCAAACCATTGTGGCTGTTAATTCTTACAGTCTCAGTTAAGATTTCTTTTTTGAACTAGATTCTTGCAAGTACTGTCAGTTACTTTGCCTCCTTTTCTCTCCCTGTGATTTATGTGACACAACCCTGGTTGAGCTCAGTTACCTGCTTTCTCTCTAGGGTGCAGCTATGGATATAAAGGAGAAATTTACACAAGGAAGCTAGTTTCGCTTTAAATTTATAAGCACAGACTTCAAATAAACACTCAGTGCTTACTGCCAGGCCAACAAGTGTGTCCCTAAGAAGTTCACTTTCCCACACTTGAAAATTATTTCATCCTTTCTTCTCTAATCTCAGACCTTCCATAGCCCATCCCTTGTTAACTGTCAGTTGAGGACCTTGCCTCATCCTTTTTTTGAGACCAGAGATGGGAAGTCATCAGGTGGGAATTTTCTTTTTGCTACCAAATCTGTAAACCTTTCCACATCAGTATTCATTGTCTTTCTGTCTTTCCTGCTTTTAAAGTGGAGAAAGTGACCCCTCCCCCTTCCTGTCAAAGACCAGTTTCTCATTACTTATTACTCTAGAACTCTGCTTTCTTCCCTTGTCTTTGTCATTGGTCCTCTGTTCAGTTCTTGTCATGCTTCCATGTGTGTTAGAGTCCCCAGGGAACTTGTTAAAATGCAGGGTCTGACTTTATGGGGTTGGGGTTGGGGTTGGGGTTGGGGTGGAGAGTCTGCATTTCTAAGAAGCTCCAGTGATGCTAATGCTACTGGTCTGTGGACCACACTGTGATCCCCTCACTCTCCTGCATCATCCAGTTCTCCCTCCCTATTGGACCATTCTTACAAGAATACAGACTTACACTAGTGTTTCCCATTCTGATAAAACTTCCCCAACCCAATTCCTCCATACACAGAACTTCTCCAAAGAGTTATTTCCTCATTCACCGGCCTTCTCTGCATTCTCTCCCATCCCTACCCCTATACTGAGTTGGTTTGGGAGTTGGCTTTCATCTTGACAAATCGAGTGAAAACTTCTCTGTACTTCTTTTAAATTCAGCCTTTACTTCTAAATCATGTGTGACCCTTCTAAAGTTTTGGTGGAGAACCCAAGGTGTTTACCTTGGTATTGGACTCGAGTGCCACACCAGCTCCCCCGTAGCAGGCAGCTTCTTCAGCCTCTCAGCAGTTGTTCCCCCCTCCCCCTCCCTCCCCCCTCCTCCCTCCCCCCCTCCTCCCTCCCCCACCGCCCCCTTGACTCTTTTGAGTCTTTCCTACACGTGCATAGTTCAGGGCTCAGCCAAGGATTTGAGGGCAGTTTAGATGTGCAACTGGGGTGTCCCTCCACAGTGATTCCTTCTTTTCCAGGATCTTCCTCAACATCCAGCCATTCTGACAGTCTCCGATTTCTCCCTCAGTTCTTCAATCCAACACAACTAGTTTTCTGCTTGGTTCTATCCACTGTGCATTGTGTGAATTGAGGAGAAAGCCCTTGAAAAACATAGATTTCACTCAGCATATTGCCTCCTTTCAAAGGTCACATCCTTTCCCATTTCTGTCTGCTTTTGATTGCTCTCCAATACCTTCGGCAGTTGCTTTTTTTGTACTTCGTCCAGTTTATAACTGCTGTTCTGGGGAGCTTAGTGTGATACATGCTATTCCACTGTTATCAGAACAAAATCTCAGAATATCTTTTTAACAGTGTAACTTGAATCATGTCATTCCTTTATTAAAACTTTTAGGGGCTTCATTTTACACTTAAAATGCAGAATGCACCATGGCCTACATCCTGTGCATTTCTCCATTCTCAGCTTGGGGCCACTGTTCTCCTCTCACACTTCACTCACTTCATTCTAGCTGTCTGCCTCCCCACAGGGCCTTTGATCATGATGTGTCCCGTTCCTGGGCAGCTCATCTCCCGGTTTTTGCACGGCTTCCATTCCATTGTTTCTTTCTTTGTTGATAAATATTTTTTTATTTATTTTGAGAGAGAGAGAGAGAGAGAGAGAGAGCGAGCGAGCAGTGGAGGGGTAGAGAGGGAAGGAGAGAGAATCCCAAGCAGGCTCCACACTGTCAGCACAGAGCCCAGTGTGGGGCTCAAACTCACAAACTGTAAGATCATGACCTGAGCCAAAATCAGGAGTCAGACACTTAACTGACCGAGCCACCCAGATGCCCCATCTCAGTGTATTTATGTTTTTAATGTTTATTTATTTTGAGAGAGAGAGAGAGTAAGCAGGGGAGGGGCAGAGAGAGAGGGAGAGAGAGAATCCCAAGCAGGCTGCATGCTCTCCACGCAGAGCCCGATGTGGGGCTCGGTCTCTCAAACCTTGACATCATAACCTGAGCCAAAATCAGGAGTCAGACACTTCACTAACTGAGCCACCCAGGCACCCCACATCATTTCTCAATTTAGACAGCACTTTTTCCTCACAACCTTGTCTGAAGTGGGCACCTGTCAAGTCTTATTTTCTGCTGCAACACGTCTTCTTTACATCATAGCACTTCCGAGAGTTTGTAATTATTTTGCTTAATTGCTTAAACAAACTAGGATGATCTTGGGGCACCTGGGTGGCTCAGTTGGTTAAGTGTCCGACTTCGGCTCAGGTCATGATCTCACGTTCATAGGTTCAGGCCCCACTTCGGGCTCTGTGCTGACAGCTTGGAGCCTGGAGCTTACTTCAGATTCTGTGTCTCCCTCACTGTCTGCCCCTCCCCTGCTTGTGCGCACACAATGTCTCTGTCTCTCTCTATCTCTATCTCTTTCTCTCTCTCTCTCTCTCTCTCTCACCCCAGAATGAATAAATACACATTTAAAAAAGAGAACACTAAAAAGAAATCTAAGTAGAGTAATCTTTGTGAGGATAGGTACAATGCCCATCTTTCTTTTTTTAGTCTTGGTGCCTAGACTAGTGCAGTGTTTGGCAGAGAGATGATGTGTAATAAATAAAAGAGGTAGGTACAGCTACAGAATTAAGCTAGGCCTTTTAGAACTTTGGGAATTTATAGAAGGATAAAGAAATCACTTAAAATTAAGAATGTTCAGCACCTTTATGCGGCCATATCCATCCTATTCAGTTTTTAGATAGAGGTTGAAAACATTTGATTCAACCTGAACCTCCTAGTGTACTTTTTCTTGCTCCAATCTACGAACACCAGCTTTGTTACTTATTTTCTCATCATGACTTCACTCTGGCCTCTCAGATTTAGTATGTCCTTGTTCCTTTTGACTCTTATTTTGGGTTACCCTAACCCAGTTGCCATTTTTTCTGGATAATACACCCATAGGTATAAAAAACCTACCATAGAAAAGTGAGAATAACATGGCTAAAATAGCATGATTGGCAGAAAATGAATTTGAATTTAAAAATAAGCAAAATCACAGAAGACAAGATTGTACTAAATGACTGACTCATGCAGGGGTACCCACAAGTTAAGAATACATGAACCTTAACATCATTTGGTTCTACCTCTCTTTCCGGTTTCATCTTGTAACCCCTCCTTTCCTCACCATGTTTCAGCCATACTGTTTTTTCAGTTCCTCAAACATACCAGATTTTCCCCTACCACAACGCCTTTGCTTATATTGTTTATTCTTTGTCTGGAATACTCTTTTTTCTATTTTTATCATGGCCAGCCTCTCATTTTTAGGTCTCAGCTTAAGTTACCTCTCATGAGGCCTTCTCCGACACACCCAGCCTTCCTACAATAGGTCCTCCCTCTCACCCCCATTATTTTCTTCTTATCTCTCTATTTACAGCTCTCCTAATAAATTGCCTTTTTGGCGGGGTGGAGTTGGGGGTCTCTTGCCCTTTTTTTTTTTTTTTTGGTTCTATGAGGATAGGGACCATTCTGGATTTATATATATCACTGTATCCCTAGCCTCTTAATACAATGTCTGTTACATAACTAGCATTCAGTAAATAGCTGTTGAATGTGTGAATAAATGAATGAATAATGGTTTAAAGTATCAATGTATGACCGATTTGCTTTTTGAACAGAATTTAGATAAAAACTTTTTAAAAAATCATGAAGACATTTCCAAACTGATAGATCAGTTGCGACTACATAGCAGTGAATTAGAAAGTATTTCCTTTTTAACCTAAAAAAAAAAAAAAGAAGACACACACACCACCACCCCCCAAAAAACAACAGAATAACTTATAAACTTTCCCAGGTTTTAGTCCCATCACCTCTTTCTGCCTAACTCTCCCCACCACACAATTGGTAAATTGATCAAAATATGTCAAGATGCATGTGAATTATAAAGCTGCTTTGTAGCACATAAATTACCAAGACAGAAAATGTTAGTGATTTTGGCAACATGTTGGATTAAGACTACAACCTCCTGCTTATAAACACCTAGACATATGTCTGATAAACTGTAATTAGAAAAGTTTATATTACAGAGGTGAGCTTTAAAGAAGGAAAAGGAAGTTCTCAGGTGCCAGGAAAAGTGGGGCCTGGAAGTTTTGGTGGCTCTCCCACTGGGCTGTCAAGCATATGCTAGAATTTTAAAGTCATTTGGACACAAGGAAAGGCCTTGGTTTTGCCTGCTGTGGGAAGTAGGAACTGCAACCTCTATTTAGACCCACAAAAGATGCACAGAAAGCTGGACCCTCAGTGAAAGGGAGCACATCAGCCATGCTTTAAGTGCCAGAAGACCCAAATACAAGTAGCTTAAAGGATTTATTATCTCACATAGCAACATCACTGAAGGTGGGACATATCCAGGGTTAGTTAATTTAGGGACTCAACAGCAGCAACAAGAATATAGGGGCTTTCCTTCTTTTCTATTCTGTTATTCTTTTTTTTAATCGTTTTTATTTTGTTTTTTGAGAGACAGAGACAGAGTGCTAGTTGGGGAGGGGCAGAGAGAGAGGGGGACACAGAATCCGAAGCAGGCTCCAGGCTCTGAGCTGTGAGCACAGAGCCTGATGCAGGGCTCGAACCCACAGACTGCGAGATCATGACCTGAGCTGAAGTCAGACCCTTAACCGACTGAGCCACCCAGGCGCCCCTCTATTCTGTTATTCTTAATTCTATACAATGTTTCCATTTGTGGTTGTATAATGGCACCAGTGATTGCAGGGATCATACCCAGTCACAATAATGTCTAGCAAAGATGAGAGGGTCTTCTGGACTCTTCTGTTTACAAAGAAAACTTGCCCTCAGATTGTCTTCCCACCAGGAGGTCCTGTTGTCTAAGATAGATTCTTTTGCCTGTACCTAAACCATCTTTTAGCAAGAAGAATGAGGCTATCATGATTTTCTTAGGCTGATTATGAGTTTCCCTCTAGGTCTGGGAAAGAGGCCTCCTTAACTGAACATGCAGGAAGATGAGCACTCAGCTGATGATCAAGGAAAATGGGAGAAGGCAACAAAGTAACAAAATACTAGTACTAGGCCAGTAATAATCTTTCTGGCACCTGTCAGAGAAGCAAATTTAAAAATACTCTGAAAGTTCACTTCCACACCCAAAGGCAGCGGGGGAGGGAGAGTCTTTGCTGCAAATTCAAAAGTACTGACAATCAAAAATTATGAAACACATGGAGAAGTGAGGGTTACATTGCAAGAACCTCAGAGAGTAAGGTTCTGAGACTATAAAAATAAATGTGTGGGTTTTTTTTTTTTTTTACATTTTATTTATTTATGTTTGAGAGAGAGAGAGCGAGCGAGCACAAGTGGGGGAGAGGCAGAGAAAGTGGGAGACACAGAATCCGAAGCAGGCTCCAGGCTCTGAGCTGTCAGCACAGAGCCCGACGCGGGGCTTGAACTCACAAACTGTGAGATCATGACCTGAGCCGAAGTCGGCCGCTTAACTGACTGAGCCACCCAGGGGCCCCAAAAATAAATGTTTAAATGACTGGAAATAAAACATGGAATAAAAACTATAGGAAAGAATAAGGCCCCATGGGGACATAATGGAAAAATAACCAAAATAACTTCAGAAATCAAAAATGTTGTTCATTAAAAATCAAAAGTTTAAAATAGAAGATTAGATGTAAAGAGGGAATTACTTGCCGAAAGGAAGTTACCCAGAATGAAGCCCAGAGAGATGAGATGGAATATATGAAATCAAGATTAATGGAATTCCTAATTGGAATTCCAAAAAGAGATTACCAGAGAGAAGCGGGGAAGAGAGAATATATTTGAAGAAATACACAATTTTCTACAACCATTGAAAGATACAAACTTTCAAATTCAGGAATCACAATGAGTTCCAACCAGGATAAATTAATACAGATCCATACCGACACATATCATAAATCTGCAGAACTCCAAAAATTCAAGACAGAGCCTCTGAAAAGAATGGCAGTTAGACTGTAGTAGCCTTCTCAGTAGTAATATTTGCGCACAGAAGACAATGTAGCAAAGTCTTCAAAGTGCTGAAGAAAAATAATGAACCTAGGGTTCTAGACCTTTTATTCAAGATTAAAGGTGATACTAAGATTTGTTCAAAGAAAGGCAGTTCATTACTCACCTTTGCAGAACTACTGAAAGATTGTACTTCAGTAGGAAAGAAATTGAACCTAGAAAAAAGAGGTGTGATGTAGGAAGCGATGATAAAAAGCAGAATTGTTACACATTTGTGTAAATCTAAATAAGTATTATAAAAAATCATAATATCTCATTTTGAGGCCCATAAGAAGCAAACTATAATTCTGAATGAAAAAGCATGGAGATGAAAGGGTATGATTTGATTTAAAGGCTTTCTGAGGTTTTTGTATTATTCACGAGGAAGGTAAAATACTGAATAACTTTAGACTTATACTAAGGCAAGGATACACATTACTATTTGTATTTTAAATTAAAAAAAATGTTTAAAGTAATCTATACACCCATCGTGGGGGTGGATCTCACAATGCCCAGATCAAGAGTCACATGCTGTATAGATTGAGTCAGTCAGGCTTCCCGACAGAACAAACTGAGGGTTGCTAGAGGGGAGATGGGTGGGGGATGGGTTAAATGGGTGATGGGCATTATTAAAGAGGGCACTTTTTGGGATGAGCACTGGGTGTCATATGTAAGAGATGAATCACTGGGTTCTACCTCTGAAGCCAAGACTACACTGTATATTAACTCACTTGAAATAAAATTAAAAAAAAAAAAATAAATAAATAAATAAAATGAAAAAATTAAAAGCTAATGTATATTTTTAAATTAATAGATATTTTAAATCTAATATATCATTTTAACAAATTTATTTTTACCTAATTCATACTACTAAAGCCAAATATTGTTTTTTGTTGTCTAGTTCACTAGTCCTCAGCACTTGTTCAGATGGTGACCTCCCTCTGAGTCATGATGAGCTCTCTAATACATCACATCCCTTTAATTTTTTTCCTTGAGATGTACAAAAAAATATCATGATTCAACTTCAGTAGTAGAACTTTCTAACCAGCATTTGGGAACTAATTATTAATTATTAATAAGCCGATTATTATATTCATAAAGCTAATTATTATAATAATAAGCTAATTATTTCACTTCACTGTTTTGGGTACCCAAGTAGGTTAAGTAGCATGTCATGTCTTGTCATGTCTGCAACATGTCTTGTAGTTTTCTTTTTTTCTATTATGAAAGTTAATGAATTATCAACATGTAAAATTTTCTTATTATCATGATTTTGGTATTTAGGATGACTTATACCATTACATCACCTTAAAGTATTTTATTAAGGTTTGTTAAAGCCCCTATAGAGATTTAACTATCTGGTATAACTTTGAGGATATATTGTTTATAAGAATCTATGGAACATGTGCTATGTATCATGTACTTTACTTGGTATATTTTGTATATTATTTCTGTTGTCCTCTGTGTTTTCTCAGTTGCTTATTTATTTAATCACCTGTTTATTATAATAATTCCAGTATTATCAGTTTCTGTGGGTCACAGATCCAGGCCCTGCTTCCTTGCATCCTCTCTGAGTCCGGCCAGGTTGCAGTCAAGGCATTGGCCAGACCTGTAGTGTTATCTCAACGTATGACTACAGAATGATCCACTTCCAAGTTCATGTGGTTGTTGGCAGTGTCCATTGCAGGCAGTTGGACCGAGGGCCCCAGTTTCTTACTGTCTCTGGGCTGAAGGCAAGGTTGGCAGGTTCTTGCCATGTGGGCCTCTCCACAGGGCAGCTAACAGTTTGGCAGCGTGCTTCATCAAAGCCAGCCAGAGTTGGCTAGCAAGATGGAAATTAGAATGTTATGTAACTTGATCTCTGAAGTGATATCACCTTAGTTGTCACCTTAGTTGTCACCTTAGTTGTGTCCTGTTGGTTAGAAATATAGGTCCAGCCCACACTCCAGGGGTTCAGTGGGGACCATTTTAGAGCCATAATATCCCAACTGCTTTATGAAATAGCTTTTATTAAAAAGTATCTAAGGCTCAGAAGTATCAAGAAATTATTGAGGTCACAGCTTGTAAGTACAGGTTTTGAATCTAACCTAGGTCTTTTCTAATTCTGCTGTCTCTTCTATTTTGTTTAACCAAACCGATGATCGAAGTAAGAGAGCAACTAGGAAATCTTAGAACGCTGCAGATTCACGTACCAAAATAAATTTGTTGATTAAATTCCTTACAACCCCTTAGAAATATCATGAGTATAGAAGACTCTTAGTGACTATTGTTCATTGAATTTATCATAAATTAAAATTCTCTATTTGTTTTTAGCCACTGAACTGAATTTTAGGCAATAGAAGAGTTCAGAAAATTATTGATTTAGTTTAGAGTTATAGTGGTTGATAATGGCATAATGTTTTCCAGAGTGCCAGAATTAATAAATTTGAACTTTATTATTATTAGAGTGACCTTAAAATTATTAGCTCAAAATCCAGAATTGTTTAAACTATTCTTAAGAAATATTTTATGCAGTACATAGACTGTTTCTTAACCTTTTTGGATTATGGACTGTTTGAATAATCTTTGGGAGATAAATTAAACCTTCTCCCAGAAAAGTTCTCATACAGAAATTTTTTTCATCTAATTTAGCTGTGGCATTATGACCGCACTAAAACCCGCTCATGGTTCAAGGACACATCTATGAAATTACAGATTAAGAACTTGATTCAAAGGGTTTTCTATACATATATATATATACACACACACACACAATAAAATATTATTCAGTCACTAAAAAAAAGGAAATCTTGCCATTCGCAACAGCATGGATAGATCTAGAGAGTATAATGCTAAGTGAAATAAGTCAGAGAAAATACCGTATGATTTCACTCACATGTGGAATTTAAGAAACAGAATAAACAAAGGAAAAAAGGAGACAAACCAAAAAACAGACTCTTAACTATAGAGAACAAACAGATTATTATTGGGGGGAGAAGAGAATGGGTGAAATAAGTGAAGGGGATTAAGAATATACTTATCTTAGGGTGCCTGGGTGGCTCATTCAGTTAAATGACTCTTGATTTCGGCTCAGGTCATGATCTCATGGTTCTGAGCCTTGGCTCTGTGCTCACTGTGCAGACCCTGCTTGGGATTCTCCCTCCCTCCCCCCCCCCCCAAAAAAAAAAGTTTGTCTTGATGAGCACAGAGTAATGTATAGAATTGGTGAATCACTGTATTGTACACCTGAAACTTGTATAACTATAATGCTGTATGTTAACTATACTGGAGTTGAAAATAAAATAAAATAATGCTTTGTGCCATTTGAAAAAAAACCCTAAAGTGTTTTTTTTCTTTTCTTTTCTTTTTTTCTTTCTTAGTGCAAGTGGGGGAGAGGGGCAGAAGGAGAAAGAGAGGGGGCGGGGGGAAAGAGAAGATCTTAAAGAGACTCCATGCTGTCCGTGCAGAGCCCGGTACGGGACTTGATCCCGAGACCCTGGGATCATGACCTGAGCTGAAATCAAGAGTTGGACACTCAACTGACTGAGCCACCCAGGCGCCCCTCCTAAAGTGTTTTCTAAAGATAAGAAAACATTAATTCTAGGGAAAATAATTTTTTTTGCTAATCTCTTTTATAAGAGATTAGAAAAAATTTATTAAAAAAATAAAGTATTATTGTTTCCTAAGCATTAAAATTAGAAGTTGTTGACTACCCTTTTTTCTCTAGCACTCTAAGCAATTCTTGACATATAGTAGGTACTCAACAAATATTTAATAAATTAATGAATTAATTTCAGAATATCAAATGAAACACTTGTAAAATACTTTTTTCTGGTTGGGAAAATGAAACTTTCTCATTTGAATAGTACTGATATTTGACATCAGAGATCTGACCACAGGCCTTTCAAGGTGCATGTTATTTTATCATCATATTTGAATATAAATTCAAATTAGTGTTTTTATATTTTAAGGTAAATGAGCATTTGAAAGACATTATGGAACAAGAACAGAAATTGAAAGAACATCACACAGTTGAAGCTCCAGGAGGTCAAAAGGTATATATTTCAAAGAAAATAAGGTGTCTTTATGAGACTATGTATGTTCACATGTATGTGTTGTTTGGGAAATACATATATTAATTAATAGATATGTTCATTAAATTGTTTTTTGGTGGTGTTGTGTGCCCTAGAAAGCAGGTCATAAATACCAAGTGAGTAGAAGTGCAAAATGAAGGTTAATCGGGTGGAGGTATTTAGGAAAAATTGTTAATGATTAGAACTCAATTTGTGGAGTACTTGGCAGAAACAATGACTTTGCCTTTGGCAAAGTGTATGAAACAACAGAAAACATTTTCAGTGTACCAGCCTTACAATGACTTCTCTTAAGACCAGCCTTTTAAATATATTCCAGTAGTTGTAAGTTGTACATATGGTTATTCTGTGAAGAAAGAAGCAACATTAATATGGATTCATTCTTTAAAAATTCGTGTGGCTTTTAGAGTTTCCTTCTTTGAAAATTTGTGTTTTTGTTATAATGAGAGCTCTTTAATCATGTTGTGTAGCATTTGAATTGAGGTGTAAGAAATTATAATTATTCAGCGACCTTATTTTCCAATTTGGATTATTTAAAGTTTATTATTATACAGTTTTTCTATTCATTTTGGGCTAATGCTCCTGGTCACTGATACCTCTGTAAGAAGAGAAAGAGAAAAAAGAAAGGAAGGGGAAAGCTGTTTTGTGTATTATCAACTGCAACAGAAAACTTTGTGGGAGACCACCTAAAATTTTGTCAGAACTTGATGTTTCGGCATCACAGTGAATTCCCTCATTTAGCTTACTGACTAGCTCCTGAAAATACTATCCATACTTGATTCTTCATCCTAACTTTGTTGATGTCCTTTCCCCTAAAGGTACATGAGAATGGAAATCTTTTTTTTCCATCACCCAGATCACATACTCCATTTCCCTGCCTTCTACCAGCTTCTGCCTCTCTCTTCCCTCCTGCTTCCTCACCCTCCCCCACCTCCCACCATTGCCGTCCTTTCCTATTAGTTTCCCTCCTTTTCTCTTTCTCATCCCGTAGGAGTTGAAACCTCTGCCCCCAGTTTTGTGCCTGGAACTAATTGGGAGTAAGTTAGATGGCATCATCCTAAATTATAAAACTAATGGCCTTTTTCCATGATATTTAAATGATTAAATCCTATAGTATTGCATACACATCATGAACTAAATAGGGATTTTATATGCTGGCATAGGACCCAATAAACATTATTTCTGTTGGGGGAAAAATGCCATTTATATTCCGAACAGAGTAAGTAAGCCTTACTTTTCTTAAAAGCTATATGGAATCTGGACACTACTTGTATTATACCTCTTTGACTTTTTTAAAACTATTTTTTAAGTTTATTTATTTATTTTGAGAGAGAGAGAGAGCATGAGTAGGGGAGGGGCAGAGAGATGGAGAGAGAGAGAGAGAGAGAGAGAGAATGAGAATCCCAAGCAGGCTCTGCACTGTCAGCACAGAGCCCGACGAGGGGCTTGAACCCACTAACCATGAGATTGTGACCTGAGCCGAAACCAAGAGTTGGATGCTCAACCAACTGAGCCACCCAGACGCCACTACCACTTTGTGTTATAATAGCACTTCCCCATGCAATTTCACATATTAACCTCACAACCAGTATTTGTTAAGTGAATGACTGAGTAAATGAAGGAATGAATGTGATTCATTTTTAAATATGTGGATTAATACATATTTTTATCTTAGCACAACACATGTTTTTATTTTCAAATGAATTTTCTTTTTTTTCCCATTGATAGAATCTCTGTGAAATCTATGTGAAATTGACAATGTCAATTTTACATTACATAGTCTTACTGCAAAGTAGGTATCATCATCATGAAGAATCACTCTGTGACAGCATAAACTAGGGAAAGCAGTCTCTATTACCTAGCAGTGAGATTTTTGGCATTCGAACTAGTTGATTTGGCTGGAAATTTAATCATTTCATTCTTGATTTTTATTCCTACAAAAGCAACATTCTTGACCCTGTCCTCTTTTTAGGGATGAGAGAATGACTTGCTCTTCCTTATTGCTATGCGATTGGTAGGAAGTTGGCCATGCCTTCCACCTACTTAAGCTAGCTTGCCTAGTGACCCAGATGCTAGCCATGTTTTCTATGATTTATCCAGCTATAGACAGAGCCCATGGTGTTGGATGATATTTCTTACTTTTTGTCCTTGCCCACCTATTCCCAACTTAGATGTTCAATAAAATCTATTTTATGAAACTTTTTTTTTACAACCATCTTCTTGGTAAAATACATACATACGTTGAGGGATACTTGCACTGTATATTGTTAATGCTGGATGAAAAGTAGCATTCCAAAGCTATTTTCTTTAGATTGTTAAATCTGCTAATGGTGTATTTCTGACTGTTGGATTGGTTGGTGTCCTTAAAAGGAAGGCATTTTAAGTAGTGCCATGTTTTAGGAAAATGTTTTGTTTAAAAAGTTTACTAATGTTATTTTCTGTTTGTTTTTTTTCTTCAAGTTGCTCTTTTGCTTCTAATATTCATTTTTATTCTAAAGAGGATGCCTAGTTAAATGTGAATTTCAGATAAACACCAAAAATTTTTTGGTGTAGTTGCATGAACATCTCATATTTTTATTTGCTAAATCTGGCAACCCTACGTAAAAGATCTCTAAAGTTTATAGCCATGACATGAAGCCCAACATTCATTCTCTTAAGGGGTTTGTACAGAGTGCTATGGCAAAATGAGTATAGACAAAGTAGAATAGTTCTGCCACTGATTAAATTCATGACTTTCACCAAGGCACTTGACCTCTCTGGGCCTCATTTTCTTTATCTGCAAAAATTTTAAAGTTGAATTAAATGGCTTCTAAATTCTGTGACTAAAATGATTTTCAAATTTTTCCTTCTCAATATGTTAGTAAAAGTAAGGAATTCAAAGCAAAAGGTTAGTGAAAATATTAAGCAGTCGGTTATCATAAAGTTTCATATGTGTATATGTTACTTGTAGTTTTATGATAACTGTGGAATACCTAAGAAGGTTTTCTAGAAGATGTGGGACTTGAACATGGCCTTAGTAGGTTTTATGATATTTGCAAAGGAGGACACTAGGTCATAGGGAATAACATAAGTTACAAGTAAAATGTATATTTAGGAATTGGTAAGTAGACCATTTGGATATTCATGGGTTTATATTCCTAAATTTACAGTAGTAGCTCTATAGAGAGTAAAGTTTGTTTCTCACAGTATTAAAAGATACATGTCTACTCGGTGCAACATTCTTCACTTTTAAAACAGAAATACTGGTGAGATATTTTATAGAAGGGTGGGAATTGGATTAAGGAATTGCCTTTGGAGAAAAGAAATTAACTGAGTTCTAGTTGCTTTTCATTTAAAGGTATAGTCTTAAAATAGACCACACTTTCCCCAGTGAGACAGTAGGTGAATGCTTCTACATCTTTGCTTGATTACCTCAGCCTATGTGAATTTCCACTTTGACCCGAGTTCCTTAGCAATTAAAAACTATGACCAACTTTTAAAATTCTTTTTATTCAAACAGTACTTTAGATACTATTGGAAAGAGATTTTTTAAAATAACATCAACTTTTTAAAAGTTTTGTTAAATCCAGTTGTTTTTGTTGTTTGTTTTTTAAGTAAGCTCTAAAGCTCTGTGTCCAATGTGGGGCTTGAACTCACAACCCCAAGATCAAGAGTCACATGCTTTACTGACTGAGCCAGCCAGGCACCCCAGAAGAAAGAGTCTAAAGTCAAATACATTTGGGAAATGCTGCCTTGTCTGTGCCCCTTTAAAAATGTTACAACCCATTTTAGTACATTGAAGGCCTATATAAGAAGCCTGTTTCTCAAATATATTTAATCTTTGACCTCTTCTGTGAATGACTTCTATTAACATCCTGTGGAATTACTGTTATTTGCAGCATGCTTTGGGGAACATTGATTTGTAACCTATAATTTTGTAATTGATGAAGTTGCCTATTTCATATATAAATATATAAAACATTTAAAGTTCTAATATAGTACATCATTCTCAGATACATCATTTGATTTGATTCTTAGACTTATTTACCTGGTTTCTTTTTCATACCATTATTTCAGTCAAATAATTTTGAAGACTTCACCTGCCTAAATTAGATCATTTTTAAGGAATTCTACCCCTAAGATTCTATTCTATAATCATAGTTTATTCTTGTGTGGACTTCTGTGGTCAATGCTGATTCTTTCTTTATACCTATTGCCAATATACTATTTTTCTTTCATAGTCATTTACTTGCGGTTACTGGTAAAGCAACTTCCCAATCTAGAATATGCCTGTGTTGTATTATCAACCTATTTAGTATAGTTAAATGAGGAACTTAGCATTTTAAACATATTTAAAATTCAGAGATGGTACCATGATATTTTTTTCTCCAAGCAATATTTTACAAAGATGGCTTGCCCTAGAGAGATGTAAATATGAGTTAGGTATGCTAGCACTATGATTTTCATCTTTGCCTAAGAACATTGTAGAACAGATTTCTTTAACAGATATATAGGTGTTGTTGGATACAGACTCAACAAAGATTTGGACTGGTATAGACTTAATATAACATTTTTTTTAATGTTTATTTTTGAGAGAGAGAGAGAGAGAGAGAGAGAGAGAGAGAGATGAGTGTGGGCAGAGGAGGGACAGAAAGAGAGAGGAGACACAGAATCCAAAGCAGACTTCAGGCTGTCTGCGCAGAGCTTGACATGGAGCTCAAACTCTCGAACCGTGAGATCATGACCTGAGCCGAACTTAGGTGCTTAACTGACTGAGCCACCCGGGTGCCCCCTTAATGTAGCTTTTTAAGAACATTTATTTTGAAATATTTCAGACTTCTGAAAGGTTTCAAGATAGAAAAGAACCCTGTATACTCTTGACCCAGATTCATCAGTCTAACATTTTGCTGCATTAATTTTCTCTATATATTTATGTGTGTGTATACAGGTATGTATGTGTGTATATACACACACACACACACACACATATACATCATACACAAACACATATGTATGTAAATGTTTCTGAAACATTTGAAAGAGGGTTGCACACATCATATCCCATTACCCCTTCGTACTTCAAGGTGTATTTCTTAAGAACAAGGCTGTTTGTTTATATAATCAAAGTACAAGTGATTTAATGTTAGTATCATACTTTGATCAGACTTAGAGCCTATATTCCACTTTTGTCACTTGTCCCAGTTGCATTCAATTGTACATTATAATTTTTTTTCAGTACAAGATCATGTCATGTATTTAGTTGTCATATCTATAGTGTTTAAACAGGACTAGTTCTTTAGCTATTCTTTTTTGCTCGTGACCTTGACGTTTTTAAAGAAATCCCTCCATTTGTTTTCTTCTGATATTTCCTCATAATTAAGTTGAGGGGTTGTTTTTTTTAGACTGGAATGCTATATAAGTTGTGTCCTTCTCACAGTATTATATCAAGAGGCACATGATACCCATTTGCCCCTACTGGGTGATGTTGATTTTCATTAGTTGGTTAAGATATTGTCTGGTTTCTTAACTTCATGGTTATTATTTTTACTTTTACAGTAAGTAATTTGAGATGACATACTTTGATATTTACATTTGACCCTTGAAAAATGCAGGATCTTAGGGGTGCCAACCACCCATGCAGTCAGAAATCTGATTATAACTTTTGACTCCCCAGAAATTTGGCCACTAATAGCCTACTCTTGACTGGAAGCCTTACTGATAACATGAACAGTTCATTAACAAAATATTTTGTATGTTATATGTGTTTTATACTGAATACTTATGATAAAGTAAGCTAGAGAAAAAAATGTTATTAAGAAAATCATAAGGAAGAGAAAATACATTTCCAAGATGGTACTGTATTTATTAGAAAAACCCATGTGTAAGTGACCTGTGCAGTTTCAAGCCTGTATTGTTCAAGGTCAACTGTACTAATTTTAATTTGCTCAGTACTACAATATGTATATAATAGTTTCAGAGTCTCTATGTGTATACCAATGTGAAAAAGAAACCCACTAAGGAGTTTAAGATTTGTTTGCAATTCTTTTTTCTTCTTCTTTTTTGGTTTGTTTTACCCTTATAATGCTTTTATATGTTTCCCAGTTTTATTGAGATATAATTGACATATGGCACTGTATATTGGTTAACATCCATCATCTCATGTAGTACAATATAATTCTTCTTTGCTTGGGTTATTCCTTTGAAATATATTTGGGTTTATTGGTTTCTGCTTTCATTTAGTTGTAGTGACTTTTTTGCACCATCCTTGTTGATTTAATTTTGTTTTTTTGAATATATAGAACATTATATGATTTCCAAATTATATTAATTCCAAAAGTCAAAACTCGACAAAAGTGATAATCAGAAAGGTATTACTCCCTCCCTGTATCTCTTCTACCTCTTTCCTTCCCCTCACTCCCTGCTAACCCTTGTAGGTAACCAGTTGGTTTATCCTTTTTGATTATATATATATATATATATATATATATGTGTGTGTGTGTGTATATATATATATATATATATATATATATATACACACACATATATATATATATATATCACAGTATTATATACTGTTTTATATATAGGTAACAGATATATAACAGATATATATACTGTTTTATATATATATATATGTTTTTTCTCCTCTAACAAAATATATTTAATCTTTTGCAATTTGTGTTGTTCATTAACAGTATATCCTGGAAATTACTCCATACAGTCCCTAGATACCTTCCTCATCCTTTTTTTGCAGCAGCACAGTACTCTGTTGTGTGTATGTACCATAGTTTATTCTACCACTTTCCTATGGGCATTTAAGTGTTTTCTAGTATCTTGCAATTACAAATAATACTACAAAGAATAATGTCCTTCTGTATTCTTGGATTTTCAGGGTAAATACCCTAGGACTTGGATTGCTAGATTGGAAGGTAAATGCATTTGTAGTCTTGGTAGCTAGTGCCAAAGTCTCCAAGGGGTTTGTAACATTTTACACTCCTGTTGGCAGTGCAGCATAGCTCTCAGACCTACAAAAGAGAAGACATTTCGGTCTCACGAGTCGTGAGGTGACAGGTCACAGCTCTGACTAACTCCTTAAAGAATTCCAACTTTGTGAGGTCTCCAGGAAAGGCCCAGTCAAACCAGCATCCTCCCAAAGTGGCTTGAGAACACCTAGAAGAAGTTCAGGAATTATCCCAAATCCCAGAGAGGTTATAGATACCCGGAGGATGACATAGAGCTATTTGGGGAGTATTAATGGCAAGTCCTAAAACAACTAACCAGAATTTACGATGAGTCATACATATGTGTGTTGAAGACAGTGCAAAGGAATGCTGGAAATGGGAACTATTCCAGAAAATCTGAACTGCCCCGGTTGGCCCCTGTCATCAGTAAGGACTTAATAAAAATAAGAAATTTTTCACTTGTTGTCTGTGGCCTTTTAAAATGTTTTGGTCTCATAATTACATCTTAAAACAGGATTTGAAGTTGCTGTTTGCCTAGTTCTCTGAAAAGTAAAAGGAGGGGAAGTTGCTATTCACTTCAGAAATACAGTTGTCCTTCAGCAAGGAAATTTTGCTGTATATTTGAACTTATTGAAGTATGAGTTTACAATCATGAATAGCATAGATATTTATTTGTTCTTTTAGTATATTTACTTTTTTTTTTAGTCATATTTCCTTCAAATAGCCAATCTATATGGTTTTCCTGTTCCCTTGAATAGGATTGCTATCACTAAATTAGGTCAGTGGAGAGGTGGGAAGAAGGCCAGAGCAGTCTGAATTAGTGAAAAGTCACATTGAATATTTTACAAGATATATGGAGTAACTTGAACCTTCACACCTCTCCTGTTTTGAATAATTGGCAATAAATTGCTTTTTATCAGTTTCCATATAATGGATTTTTCTAGTCTCAAAAAGAAGAAAACCCGTTTTTGAAGTTTCTGTTATCCGTTGGAATCCTGACACATTCTCAGTGGCTTCCTTCTTTTTGCTTCTGCTCTTATACTTTTTATGGTTATCATAACTGCAGTTGCCAAAGACTTCTGGTTAAATGACAGATTAAAATATATGCAACAAAATTGTTAAGGTTATTCTTCCTGACGCAATAAGAAAAACTTACTGGACATGTTCTCTCTTTATGGAAAGTTGGAATTTTTCTGAGTCTTGAGATGACATTTTTTCTGATTCTTGAAGTTCTTGAAAATACTTTATTCATATTATTTTCCAAATAGTCTTATTTTTACAGTTAATTTTATGTAGGAAAAACTTTTTTTTTTAATTTTATTTTTAAGTAATCTCTACATCTAGTGTGGGGCCTGAACTCACAATCCCGAGATCAAGAGTCACACTGACTGAGCCAGCCAGGAGCCCCTGTAGGATAAACTTTCTACATAAAAGTTGAATATGAATTTTAATTCAGACCCCATTTAGTTTGGTTCATTCAACAAATGTTTATTCAGGGCTGTTAGAAATTGTGCTAGGAAATACAGAGTTAAACAATCACAAATTATTAATTCATATTAACTGAAATTATGAGTTTATTGTATTTATCATTTTGAAGAAATAAAATTATATTCTTTGGGATACCTCCAGATAGTAAAATTAATAACATTTATATTCTCTTTATGTAAGTAGCTACTTGCCCTAGAGACTCTGTAAAAATCTTAGTAAGAATTGCCAACTAGTCTTCTGTCCATTAATTAAATGAAATTGTCATATAGTTGAAAGAAATTATTATGTTTTTCAAGTCTGCAATGCGGTTTGCTTTATTCGTATATTTACTGATACAGTCTTCTTTTCCCTTGGGAAAGAAACACTGCCTGATCAGACTTGCTTTACTAATGTTTAAGAATGATAATGATTGCAAATCTAGCTCTAGAATCTTTCTACTTCCCTTTTTGTGATACAGTTTTATTTTTTATTTTTATTTTATTTTTAATGTTTATTTACTGAGAGAGAGAGAGAGAGAGAGAGAGAGAGAGAAGGAGGAGGAGGAGGAGGAGGAGGAGGAGGAGGAGGAGGAGGAGGAGGAGGAGGGAGAATCCCAAGCAGACTCTGCACTGTCAGTACAGAGGCTGATGCAGGGCTCAAACTCATGAACTGTGAGATCATGACCTAAGCCAAAATCAGAAGTCAGATGCTTAACTGACTGAGCCACCCACGTGCCCCTGGATTTATTTTTTAATATGATGTGTGATTCTAGAACTCAGAAATAAAATTCTTTGCTGCCAAAGTATACAGAATATCCTGAATATCTGAAAAATGAATTTTTGTATTGGGAGAGGAGATGAGGGGAGGAGAAGGTGGAGGTCTTTATTAGTAGGAACCTGTATATTTAAAGTATTAATTAACATTTAAAAAATACTATGAGAACTATAACTTGGAACTCCACTTTCAGAAACTTGACTGTCACTTGTTAATTAAAAACCATTCTGATGAATTTTCCCTTTACCTTTTGCTTTCCCTTTTTTCCCTGCTGCTTCCTCTGAAGTCTCCTTCCAAATGGTTTTGGAAACTGGTTCCAGTAAGTTTGCCCAACTACTTCAACTTGCTCTCCAGAAGTGTAATTACAGAATGGTATTGTTTGTGTCTTGCTGGTATAATCATTTCCTATAATTCTGTTAGTTGCTGCATAGAGATTGGATTTTATGGTATTTGATCATAATGTAAAATAAAGAGATAAAAAAAATCTGGCCAAAATTTGGATTAGAAGCTTTAAAAATAGTTTAAGGTAACCATTATTTTGCTAGTCCTACTGATATTTACAGACTGTCGGTAAATAGGTGTAAAAAAAATGTATGGATAGAGATTCTCATTAGTTTTAATAACTTTAGGAGAAAAGTCAGTATGAATTGTATATGTAAATTTTTTGTATTTTAAAATATTTTTGAAGGAATCATTTCCTTTCAGCCTGAGTTGTAGGGTACATTTTTTGTTTGATAAAAAGTGACATATTCCCTGTGGTCGTACCAGTATTGGACCTAAACTGTATTCAGTTCTGATTTGACCTGAGGGGTGATTCTTTCAGGATTAAATCTGGGTGGATAGACCACGTAAGAAGTATTTTATGCCCTCAGAAATAAAAATATAACTTAGAAATACAATATAATGTTGAAAGAGAAAATATGATGCCCTTTTAAATGCTAAATTTCTCAGTTTGTAGAAAGAATACAGAATGTCTCCATGCAGTAACTTCATAAAGCCATATAGTAAGATAAAGTGCAAAAGACTCTATAATTCTCATGAACTGCAAATGGGAGTTGTACAGGACTTGAGGATTAAGTTGATTTACCTGATACATCTTCTAGGATATAAGCTGCAGGAAAATGTTTTAGCATACCACTCATAAATCCCTGATAGTCTATTCTAAACCATTGGCATTTAGTGCTAAAGCCTCACAAGGCTTTGTGTGTGTGCCTTGTACAGAAGTGCTACTTGGCAGCAAGCAGTAGGACAAGTTACACAATTCAGTTCTTTGTTTCATGACCCTGAGCGCTCGACTCAGTCCGGTTCAGACTGTAGGCTGAAAACAAGCTACTCCTAGAGATCTGGGAAGTTTGGGAATGAGCCCAGCCAGTTTGGAGGATTTCTGAGAGGGAGACTATTTTGTTTCTAGCTGGCCAGAGAAAGGGGTGTAAGGATCTGGAACTGTGGCTTACTTACCAAATGTGAGAAGGGTAGCCTAAGGCTAGAAGATGCTATTGGTTGATTTCTTCTTTCTTTCTCTCCTCTCCCTTCGCCTCCTCTCTCCTCTTTTTTCATGGTTGAATTTTAAACTGTCTACTAGCAGCAAAGTAAGGGAGTTTTCTAAGGATATTAAAATCAATAATCCATTGAAGAATTTATATAATGCATGTATGTAAATTTTTTCTGAATATAGGTACTCTGAGTTTGGAACATACCATTCAGTGTGGATGCCTGGTGTGCACTGATTAAAAAGAACAAGCTCTCTGAAAATCTTCAAAAGGAAAAAATGTTCCATGAATCTTGGGTAGACAGAAATAGGAATAAATAATTCTTCATTAATGCATATACTTTGCTGAGGGATATCACTTCACCACCTAATAGTAAATATTCTTTTTCAGTAAATTATTTTTCTGTTCTTATTCTCACAAAAGTATTTTATTTCATAATTATATTTGAATTATAAAATGTAGAGATGACCAGTTCAGATGGAGTTAGAAGAAAAATTAGTTTTGGTTACTTTTTAAGAAACTTAAAATGTCAGTAACCAATATAATCATACGTTTTCCTAATAAAGCACTTCGGTATGCATCTTCCTTAAGTCATCAGCATTATTCTCTTGGCTTTAGGAGAGCTAATAGCTAGTAGCAGGCCAGCCTTTAGTTGTTGCTGGCTGTGTGCCCAGCAGTGTGCATGGCACTTTACGGGCGTCACCTTACTTCATCCTTCAGTGATCCTGTGAAATAGGTACTATTATTATCCCCATTTTACCTATGGGGAAACTGAGAAATGAGAGTTTAAATGATTTGTCCAAGATCACAGAGCCAGTAAATGTCAGAAACAGGGTTTGAACCTAGGTCATCTGACTCAAGGGCTTGTTCTTGTCACCACTGAGTTCTACAGCACATCTCGGTTTTTAGAAAACTCTTGTAAAGTTGTGTCTGGTCACACCAGGCAGTCTTTGGAAAACAAAGATTTCTTCTGTTTTTCTGAGGGGGAACAGAAATCCTTACATTTGCTCTGTCCTTGAAGAAAACCTCACTTGGGAGGGTTTTTTCAGTTCCACAGTTACTACACTTCATTTATGTTATCTTAACATTCAGATACCAAGCCAGAATATCTTGGTGATATTCCAGTTCCTCAAAGTGATATTTCTTATTGCCAAATTTCCTGTAGGAATAGTATCATATTCTTAGACCTGCTCCCCAATTTTGAAAATTCTTACAATTCTGCTCAAGTGGCACTCTTGCTCTTCCCATAAAATAACTTGTGGTCTAAATTCTAGCATTAAAATAAATGCATTTTATTATCTGCAAAAGGACAGAACTGACAATTTGGATACAAAGTGTCCAGAATCTATATTGTGATGCTTTTATATTTAAATGTTTAGGCTAAATGTCATTTCATATAAATTGGCAATATCATGTTATATTAAGTACTTTGGAACTATAATGCTGTTGCTCTGTATTTTACTTTGGTAATATTTGGTATTATTTAGAAAAGAAGGATGTTGGTGAGTAGTTTTTATTTCTCTTGATTTGTATTACTGATATAATCTACAATACTGGTTTTTTTCCCTGTATGTTGGCTGCTAGTTACTTATTTTCATCTCTCTCTTTTTTTCTTTTTTTTATTGTAGGCTCGTTATAGGAAGGAGCAAACATTGCTCAAGCAATTGCCTTGCATTCCATTGGTAGAAAATTTGTTGAAAGATGGTACAGATGGCTGTGCTTTAGCTGCTCTTATTCATTTTTATTGTCCCGGTGTGGTCAGATTAGAGGGTAAGTGTTCCAGTGAAATATTGCTGGACTACAGAAAGATGGTAACAGGTATTAAGACAACAGTAGCAGTATTTAGTAAGTAATGAAGGCTCTTTAAAGAACCTTCTTACGTATCATCCTGAGGAAGATAGTTGAGTAGGGGTGGTAGTGCTAAGTCTTTTTGTGGAGTGACCACTATGTTTGTATGAGTCTGTAAACCAGATTCCACATAATTGGGTGTTTGTTCTAAGCCACTAGTTACAAAATGAATATGAAATGCATATTATCAAATTAGCCCCAAGTCATCACCTTGCTCTTTTCCTATTTGAAGATATTTGTTTGAAAGAAACCATGTCTTTGGCCGATAGCCTGTATAATCTGCAGCTGATTCAAGAATTTTGCCAAGAATATTTGAACCAGTGTTGCCATTTTACCCTGGAAGACATGCTGTATGCTGCTTCATCCATAAAGGTAATTTGTTCTTGGGTTTTTTGGGTGTTTTGCTTTAAGTTTTTGGAAAAAAGTATAACTAGATATATAAATGGCATAGTAAGGTTAGAAATTAACTGTAATACTAGTCAAAAGAGCTTTTGAAAAAAGTTTTATTTTTCTGCTTATTTTATGTCTCTGTGTGTGTGTGTGTGTGTGTGTGTGTGTTAAATACACTGTAAGCTATAGGTTTCTTTTACAATATAAAGCTAAACTTAAAGTTATAGTACAAAATTGATCTATTGCCCTAATGTTAGCACAACGGAGGATAAGCCACTACATGTTTCTGAGTCTTAGGTAGATGCTAATACAGCATAAAGGAGGGAGCATAAAGGAGGTTCTGGTCACTTTCACCGCTCAACAGGTCTATGGAATATGTCCAGAAGAAGGAATCGTTCAGGTCCCAGGACTTGAGACAAAACCTAGGGAAAGAAAGAAGGGAAGGAAATGTGAAAATAGTCTGGAAATGAACCTTTTAAAAAGGACTTCAATTTCATGAGTGTGTGCTTTGCTTCAGAATATCATACACACACTGCCTGTGAGTCTTAGGCCACTGCGCACGGCCATTCTTTCAAGAACTATTTAGTGAGCACCTAGTAGTATTCTGGGTGCTTGGGATAATTAAGTGGACAAAACAAAGATCCCTGTTCCAGTGGAACTTGCTTTGTAGTAGTGAAGAGAGATGTGTGTCAGGCATAACTGCTTCTGAGTGAGTTAAAAAGCAGCCACTTGTCCCAGAATTTCATGATGTGACACAATACCTCATTATTCCCAGCAGCCCACAGCTACAAAGTTCTTTTATGTCTTTTATAGACCTAAATTGACCACTTCTGTTTCAGGATTTTAGGAATAAATCATCTGATAATAGATTTTTTTAAGTCTGGCTGAGAGGAACAGCTTTTTTATCATTCCAATCACAGTGTCAGCCTTAACAGAAACTGCTAATGGACCCCTCTTACCATAAGATTAGTGCCTTGGGGTTCTTTAAATTCTTATTCTCTGATACCTATTTTTTCTTTCACTCATTTCTGGATCACCACAGGTAGAAGATAGAGCCAATGGTAAAGGCATTTCCAAAATAAGCCACTGTTTGTATTGACCAAAAGTAGTGCCCACTCCCCACTATCTGATGCATCAGAATAAAAACGTTAATTTATTTTGATCAAAATGGAAGTTGGGGAATAACTATTTCCATATATATTTTGTTAATGCCTTTTCTTAAACTTGTCTGTTAAAAAATTTAAATACTACCTCTGTAATCACAAAGAAAAGAAATCATCTCATTAAATACATGGTGACATAAGATCAAGTACATTTGTTTAAGTTGTTTACCTTGGACTGCCGACACATAACATGTAGCCCTGATGTTTAAATCAACTTGGGCATGATCCAGATATAAAGACATTTTCTTACATCAGGCATATTTAAAATATATAACTGACAGATACACCTGGCTAGAATCAAAAAGACAAGAAATAAGTGTTGGAGAGAATGTGGAGGAAATGGAACCCTTGTGCACTGTCGGTGGGAATGCAAATTGCAGCCACAGTGGAAAACAGTATAGAGGTTCCTCAAACAATAGATCTACCATACGATTCAGTAATTCCACTACTGGGTATTTACCCAAAGAAAATGAAAACACTCTGGGGCGCCTGGGTGGCTCAGTCGGTTGAGCATCCGACTTCAGCTCAGGTCATTATCTCACGGTTCATGGGTTTGAGCCCCACATCAGGCTCTGTGCTGACAGCCCAGGGCCTGGAGTCTGCTTCAGATTCTGTGTCTCCCCCTCTCTCTGCCCCTCCCCAGCTCACGTTCTGTCTCTCTCTGTCTCTCGAAAATAAACATTAAAAAAAAATTGTTAAGGGGCACCTGGGTGGCTCAGTCGGTTGAGCGTCCAACTTCAGCTCAGGTCATGATCTCACAGTTCGTCAGTTCGAGCCCTGTGTCGGGCTCTGTGCTGACAGCTCAGAGCCTGGAGCCTGCTTCGGATTCTGTGTCTCCCTCCCTCTCTGCCCCATCCCCACTCACGCTTTGTCTCTCTCTGTCTTAAAAAAAATTGTTAAAAAAGAAAATGAAAACCCTAATACAAAAAGAAATAAGCACCTTATATTTATTGCAGCATTATTTACAATAGGCAAGATATGGAAGCAGCCCAAATGTCTGTCGATAGACAAATGGATAAAGATGAGGTGTGTACACACACACACACACACACACACACGTTACTCAGCCATAAAAATTAATGAGATCTTGCCATGTGCAACAACATGGATAGACCCAGAGGGTATAGTGCTAAATGAAATAAAAAAGAGAAAGACAAGTACCGTATGGCCTCACTCATATGTGGAAGTTAAGAAACAAAACAAATGAACAAAGAAAAAAAGAGACAAAAAACCCCCAGACTCTTAGATACAGAGAACAAACTAGTGGTTGCCAGAGGGAAGGTAGGTGGAAGGATGGGTAAAATAAAGGGGCTTAAAAAAAAAAAAAAAAAAGTAACTGCAGAGAAGGCTTTGGTCACTTTCCGTATTCTTTGCTAAATTATTAGAATCACAACTTTGACTTCCATTGAATATTTGAAGACTTCAAACCTTTAAGGGATTGCTTGGTCTGTGATACTGGGCACCTTGTTACTTGGTTAACTTTAATAACAAGTGTTTATGAGAATAAAGGGAGTGAGCACTCTCTTCCCCTCTTGGTGGATGTATAAACTGGTATGGTCCTTTTAGACACCAGTGTGCCATTGTCTAATCAAATTTGAAATGCACAGAAGTCATGTATGAGGATTGTTTATGGTGAATAGTTAGAAACAATTCATCTTAGGAAGGACATAATTAAAATATTTTGTCATATAGCCGAGCTGGTTGAAAGGAAGGAGGTGTAGGTATTTTTTATTGATTCAGAGAGCCCTCCAAGATGTTATTAAAGTACCAAACATAGTATGATGTAATTTATATATTAAAAACAATTTTTTTTGTATTTGTATGCAAATCAATGCATGGAAAAAGGTCAATTAGAAAGATAAACACAAAACTGTTAACAGTGATTTCTTCTGAGTGTGATTAGAATTTAGGGGAGAGTAGTTAAAGCATACTTTAAATTCTGTGTTTTTTGTATCTTAATTTTTTAGCATTGTTTACATTGTTTAAGAATGTTAATATACAGTTGTCTTTTTTTTTTATTTTTTTTTAACGTTTATTTTACTTTTGAGACAGAGAGAGACAGAGCATGAACGGGAGAGGGTCAGGGAGAGGGAAACACAGAATCTGAAACAGGCTCCAGGCTCTGAGCTGTCAGCACAGAGCCCGACGCGGGGCCCGAACTCACGGGCCATGAGATCATGACCCGAGCCAAAGTTGGCCGCTTAACCGACTGAGCCACCCAGGCGCCCCTACAGTTGTCTGTCTTAACTAAAAGGAAAGAAAAGCTTTTAAGTGAAATTAATTTGGTATCATGCCTGGAATATGGTAACAGATTTATTGCTGTTTAATTATCATAAATCCAGAAAGAAATGATTTTTTTTAAGCTTTAGTTACTGGGAAAACTGTCTCTTACTATGCTGACATCTTGTGGTCAAACATGGTATCTTCCAAAAAAAATACCAAAGTATTTTTTCCCCTGAGCTTTATTGAATATAATTGACATACAATATTGTATAAGTTTAAAGTGTGCAAAATGATTACCGCTGAAGATTAGTTAACACCTCCACCACGTAACATAATTACCATTTCTTTTTTGTGGTGATCTACTCTTTCAGCAACTTTTGAGTATACAATATAGTATCATTAACTATAATCATTAGATTCCCAGTTATTCACTTAGAGTTGGAAGTTTTTACCCTTTGACCAAAATTTCCCCATTTCCCCAACCGCCCAGTCCCTGGTAAATACCACTCTACTCTCTGTTTCTGAGTTCAGGTTTTTTAGATTCTACAGATAAGTGAAATCATACAGAATTTGTCTTTCTTTGTCTGACTTATTTACTTAGCATAATGCCCTCACGGTACATCAGTGTTGTTGCAAATGGCAGGATTTCCTTCTTTCTCATGGCTGAATAATATCCCACTGTATATATGCATCACATTCTCTCTACCCATTGATCTGATATTGACAGACATTTAGGCTGTTTCCATATATATATATATATATATATATATATATATATATATATGTATATATATATATGTATATATACGTATATATATATATATGTATGTATGTATGTATGTATCTTGGCTATTGTGAATAATGCTGCAGTGAACACAGGAATACAGATTTTCTCTTCAAGATCCTGGTTTCCGTTTCTTCAGATAAATACTCAAAAGTAGAATGGCTAGACCCATATGGTAGTTCTATTTTTAATTTTTTGAGGAATTGCCACACTGCATCCCATAGTGGCTCTACCAGTTTACATTCCCACCAACAATGTACAAGGGTTCCCTCTCCTCCACATCCTTGCCAACACATCCTTGCCAAGATAAGATTATTCTTATCTTTTTGATGATAGCCATTCTAACAAGTGTGAGGTAGTTATCTCCTTGTGGCTTTGATTTACATTTCTCCCATGTCTAGTGATACTGAACACCAGAGTCCTTAAAATACTAATTTCTTATCAATTGACAATTTAGTTGAACACTTAGTGTTTTTCCAAAAGATCTAGACAGCTTTCAGTTAACTATACACTAGTAGAGTGGAACCTAGGACCAATACTTTAAATATAATTATGTACTTTGGCTTTAGAAAATACCCTGTGGATATAAGTGTAAAGAAAAACTGTAAATCATGGTGATCTTATTCCCAGAGATATTGCCTGTCAATAGTTTGGTATTTTGCCAGGTGACCTTTTGTTATATATTTATTCATTCAATAAATATTTATTGGCCATCTATTATGTACCAGGCACTGGTTTTGTTTGTTTGTTGGTTTTTATTTGTTTTGTTTTGTTTTGTCTTGTTTTGTTTTGGGGAGAGAGAGCACATGATCAGGGGAAGGGCATGGAGAGAATCCCGAGCAGGCTTCATGCTCAGAGTGAAGCCTGATGTGGGGCTCCATCTCACAACCATGAGATCATGACCTGAGCCAAAATCAAGAGTCCTAAGCCCAACTAGCTGAGCCCCCAGGCGCCCCCCAGGCACTGAACTGAAGATGTAATGATGAACACGAGCTTTGTCCTTCTAGACTTTATAGTCTGATAGTCTGAGGAACCCTGGAAAATACGGTATTAGATGAAGCTGGAGAAATTAAAAAGGGACCCAATCAAGTACCTTCTTAAAGCCCATAACCAGTTTCCCAAGAGCAGTGGAAGTAGAGGAAGGGGTGTTATACTTTGAAAAGTTTGTTTGGCTTAATAGTCAGAAAGCTAGTGTGTTCTAAACAAGAGGTGGAAACAGTTTGAATCAGAGTAATTATGATTAATATGGAGAGGAGTAGGTGGATTCCAAAAATATTTAGGATATGCAAAATTTGCAGGCTTTGGTGATGAACTGGATATGTGGAGGGAGAAAGAAGGAGGCATCAAGGAGGACTCCTAGATTTCTGGCTTGCATACTGGGATAGTGATGCCATTCAGTGAGATAAGACTGGAATAAGGTCAGATTTGTGGGGAAGATCACTAGTTCAGTTCTGGACATTTGAGGTGCCTTTGGAATATCCAAGAGAATGCTCTGTAGACCACTGCATATGTAAGTACAGATGGGAGTTATTTGGTAGCTGACGGGCATGGATGGCAGTTTACAAAGAGGGGAGACATCAGGAATATCAGATGCTGCTGAGAGGTCAAGTAAGATGAAGACTGAAAAATCTGTTTGATTTAGCGACATATGTAAAGCATTGGTGACTTGAGCAAATGCTGTTTTGGAGGAATGATGCACCTGAAGGCCAGACTGGAGTGGATTAGGGAGCAGGAAGGATGAAAGGAGATCGTTAGCACAGGCCTACCATAGAGAAGTGTGTGAAGAGGTAAGAAGGTGGGAGTAAGGAAAAACCAGAGAATGGGGAGTTACTGAGTGAAGGTTTTCTTTTGTTTTTCATGTGGGAGATTTGAGCATGTTTAAAAGCCAAGTAGGAAGGATTCAGTTGAAGGGAAGAATAAATATATAGAAGAAAGAAATATAATTAAGAATGTAAGGTTTCTGAGGCGGTAAGCAGGGATGGGATCCAACTCATAGCCTTAGGGATTATGAGCATTCTCATTTCCTTTCTAAAAATATCAAATTTTAATGACTGCTTAAAATAGTATATATTGTATATGTTTGAATATTCTGGGAATTTATAGTTCAAAGCAAATGCTGAAAGTAGGAAACTTACCAAATTCTCTTCACCAATCATGCCTGATATTGTATAACACTCCAAACTCCTGCATTCAACCACCTACCTGACAAGACCACTTAAATGTCTAATGAACATCTAAGAGTATTAACTCAGAATTCCTTCCACTAGCTATTTATCCCAATCTTTCCCATTTCATTAAATGGGAAACTATAAGTTACTGAAGACAAAAACCTAAGTCACCCTTGACTCTTCTCTTTCTCTCACTTCCTACACACATAGTAGCCTTCTGGAACTGTCAGGTAAGAGATGAATATTTGAAAGTCACCAGCTTAAATATGAGAAAACAGAGAATGGATGAACTCTAAATGACAGTATATAGAACTCTGAGGATTATTCATAATTAACAGGTAGGAGAAGGGCAAGGCATTGGAAAACACTGATATTTCCAATGATAATTTTGAAAACTGAAATTTAATATGAAATAAGATCTCATTAAATATTAATCAGTAGTAACAATAAGATGCCAAATACCCACAATTTAAAGGCATACTATTTTAAGTATTATAAAAACAGATTTTGTATAGTGCTATATTTTAAACTTGCCAGATGCCTACAATTAAAATAACTTTTCATGGTTTATAGCTTTCAGGATATATACATCTTAAAATATAAGCTTGTAGTAGAAATGTGCTTTTGAGGACCCTCTTAGTCTTTTCTTGTATTTCTTATAATTTTAAGCTATTTTAAAAATTATTCACGTTTTCAAATATAAATCATAAGAGGCAAATGACCTTGTTAACTTACTATTACCTTTTCAAAGTTAGGTAGATATATTATATAAATAATGTATTTCAAAATGAATAATTTTAACAATCTAGAATCTTTTTGTTATTTAGTACCTGAATTACTGTTGAGTTTAGCATCATCAAGCCAATAGATACCTGATGAAGGTCTGGAGAAATTTCTAGGGATCTGGAAAGAGCTTAATTTTTTTTTTTTTTTTTTTTTTTTTTTTTTTTTTTTTTTTTTTAAATGATAGACCCTCTTTGGTGTCAAAGGCTGTTTTTCTTTTTACCGACTTTGGATGAAGAGTATCTTACATATTAAAAGTTCTACACAGAGGTATCAATGCCTGCCACATAAATTGGACTGCAATCCTGGAAATGTAGAGAAAAGCAGCAAAGAGGTTTTGAATAGCTGTGATAAATTTTACCTAAAAGTGTTAATACTCTGTCCCAGATTTAATAACCTAGGGTAAATATAGTCCAATGATGAATGAGATTTAAACCTGTGTTTTAATAAGTAAAACAGAATAAATTATATTTATCGTTACTTTCTTGGTCAAGTTTTACTTATTTTTTTTCTGATTTTCTTAACTCTCTTATGTAGAGTAATTATTTGGTGTTCATGGCAGAACTCTTCTGGTGGTTTGAAGTTGTGAAGCCATCATTTGTTCAGCCTCGTGTTGTTCGTCCACAAGGAGGTAGTAAGTGTTGCTGTAAACAAACAAAGTTTATATAACCTCACCTGGTTATTCTATTTGAGAGAATCCTATTATTGTTATAAAACAGCTAAATTCTCTGAGATACAGGTGATTTAGGAGAGAACGGCTCTGAATTTGAAGCCTTGTGTGGTGGAACTTTTAACTTCAGCTGTTTGCCTACTTCTTGTTGTATCTTTTATCGCCATCTCTAGCTTTTATTCCCCGTTAGATTCTGAATTTTTAATATTGTTCCCTAGAATCCACTTAAATGATGGCTTGGTTTTAATCTAGAATTTGAATTTACCATTAAACCATAAAAAGGTTTATATATATATTATATATAAAGCCTGGTATGTTTTATGATTATTACAGTATCACGATGTATTGATTGCACATAAGGAAACTAATACGGAATAAGAGGGTCACTGTAAAGATCCCTAGAAATAAAGAACAAAAAAAATCATTTTTCTAAACAAACAGATTTTCCATTGGCTTCTATTATGAAACCAGAGGTTTATTTCTATTGGGAAAAAAGAATCCTAAATTATAAGTTTAGTTCCACTAAAGAATTTTCTTCCAGGGATGCCTGGGTGGTGTCTGACTTCAGTTCAGGTCATGATCTTCCAATTCATGAATTCGAGCCCCCTGTCAGGCTCTGTGCTCACAGCTCAGAGCCTAGAGCCTGCTTCACATTCTGTCTCCCTCTCTCTCTCTGCCCTTCCCCCTGCTTGTGCTCGTCTCTCTGTCTCTCAAAAATACATAAACAAAAAACAAATAAACAAAAAGAACTTTCTTCCAGCATAACTATGGGACCAGTTCTTTCTGCTGCCAGTGGGTGTCCTGCCAAACACAAAACATGATTACTGTGCATCCCAGCTACCTAGCTGCTTTCCTTGGCTCCAGATTTTGGTATTTTTCTCGCCATTACCTTGTTTTCTTCCCTGTCTCCTCCCTTCTAAGAAAATTAAAAGAAGGAGATCAAGAAGAAGGAAAAAAGATGTAGTCAAAGGAGAGGCATGTAACTCTAGTGAATAGAATGAGCTTGCTTCCAGCTTTCCATCTCAGGCAAAATTCTGTGAAATACGCAATAAAAAGAGTATTTCATCTGTTCCATCTCTAAGCTGCTTAAGGCAGACTCTGAATATTAAGCCATCCTGTATCAAAGAATACCTACAGATAAGCTGAGATCTTCCCTAAGGCCATGAAGTGAAGTCAGGTGTCTTTAGTAATTATCATAACCAATATTTGTACAACTTTTTACAATTAATATAGAATTTTCACATACACTGCTTTCTGTGATTTTTTTTTTAATGTTTTTTTTATTTTTGAGAGAGCACGCACAAGCAGGGGAGGGTCAGAGAGAGAGAGGGAGACACAGAATCCAAAGCCGGCTCCAGGCTTTAGGCAGTTGGTGCAGAGCCCAATGTGGGGCTCGAACTCACGAAATGTGAGATCATGACATTAAAGTGAACCGAAGTCAGATACTCAACCAACTGAGCCACCCAGGCCTGCGCCCCTGCTTTCTGTGATTTTTTATCTGTGAAGCCCACTATTCAAAATACTCAACAGCTATTACATTAGGTTTCAAAGGCAAAAAGTAAATGGAGTCTTCCCCCGAGTTATTTACAAAAATGTAAACTCTACCAATGGGTTTAATTATTGACCAGTGAAATTCTGTCTCCTGATTACCAAAATACCAGCTATTTCATAAAGGGACAAAAATGACTGTATGTAACAGATTCTATAAGAGCTTCGGCAAAATTAGACATTCAGATTTATTTTTTAAATATCTGTATTTATTTTATGTTAGGCCTCTTCCCTGCCCTACCCCCATCAGTTAGCCTTAATCAAGTGAATTTTTTTAAGCCAGAACAGTTTAGGAAGAGTTTTAAAATTTACCTTTGAAAATTATTTAAGAAGAAAATTTTAAATAAAGAAAAATTGGGATTAATTCATGAAATAATGTTGGAACATGCTAAGTACATAATTTTGAGGCTTTTATCTTTCGTTGTAGCTGAACCTGTGAACGATATGCCTTCAGTTCCTGTCTTGAATGCTGCCAAAACAAACATTGTGGACGGTTCGTGTAGTTCTGACTTCACTTCAAGGTAGATTCCAGAGTGACTTTATTTTCACTATTTCCATTCTACTTGCTAATGAAATAAAAATAAAATTTTGTTACTTTTTAAAATTTCAGTTGCACTTTGAAATAAGTTTTAATTAACTTACGGTATTATAGCCTGTTTTAACTTAAATGTAATTGAAATTTACACAGAAATGGGTGTTTCTTAAATAGGTTTTTATGAATCACACTGAAAAGTGGGAGAATACATTCTGAGTTCAGATAACCAGCTTAAAACCATACTTTCGCTGTAGAACTTGTTTATAATTGAGAACTGCTTAAATGTAGGCAACTTTTAGGCCTCGGGGAAATTTTAAAATTCTGTTTGTATTTAAAACTTTTTAATGATTTTTAAAAATCTTTGACATTAATTTTCTCTCTTGTTTTCTTTGCTGGTTACTATAGCTAATCAAAGATCACAATAAAATGTTTACTGTATTACTATCAGGATAATCCTGATTTCTGACCCAAACATGTGGTAAAGACATTAGTTTGTTTAAAAATGTTTTTCAGCAGATCCTGTAAGTAGCTTTTTATGTGTATTTATCAGAACCTAACATTTATATTGACTTTGGACTCCCTAATTTATCTGATTTTTTAAAGTTTTAAATCGATGTATTTTGTGGTGTTTTAGAAATTCAAGCAAATCCATTAAAATACATTTTAAAAATGATGAGTAAGACATTGAAAATACTTTATGAATTCTTGGCTTAATGTAAAAATATGAGCTTGTACTGAGCTGTCACCTACTGCTCACACTTAACACTCTCTCAAGTGGGTGTAAATGAGTGTGAAACTGGGACCTGGACAGAACCCTCAGAACACCCTCATCCCTTTGTGAGGGCTTCTTACCTCTGAACTGGCTGATGTCTGTGAAGTACTTCCTACAAATTAAGAAAGCATTTTCCTTCCCTTACCCTCTGATTTACTACTATGAATTGTCTTACTACTCCCATTAAGTTTTCTATTCTGCAACTATGCCTGAGATTTTCCAGAAAGAGGTTAAGATATTGCTGATCTAGGAGCTTCTCTATGTTTTTTCCCATGGGAAACATTTTTCTACGCATTAATTTCCTCATTGTTTTCCTGGGTTGGTTACATAGTGACATTTCCTTTCTTTGAAAATTTAGAAGGCATTCAGTATTCTAGGTTCTAACTCTTGTACTGTTAAATCTTTAAAATCTTTACGGGGTGCCTGGGTGGCTCAGTCAGTTGAGCATCTGACTTCGGCTTAGGTCATGATCTCACGGTTTGTGAGTTTGAGCCCCGTGTCAGGCTTCATGCTGACGGCACCAAGCCTGCTTGGGATTCATTCACTCACTCATTTTCTCTCTCTCTCTCTCTCTCTCCCTCTGTTCCTGCCCCTTTCCTACTCTCTCTCTCTCTCTCTCTCAAAAAAAAATAAACATTAAAAAAATAAAATCTCTAAAACTTACCACTTCAAGACTCAATTACCCCATAATTATTATTTCTAGGAATCTGAGTTGGACACTTTTCACATTTCTGACATGTCTTAAGGCCCTCTGGAAAATTCTCTTTTCTGTTTCTCGGATTAGCTGAGTGGCTACCCTTACTCATTTTTCCTACAGATGGATATCTAAATTCTTTTCCTTGAAGTGATACTGTGTAGCTGTCAGTCTAGGATCCTAGTAATCCTCTCATTTCCGAAAGTCTCCATGTGGTCCACTGGAGTTCTCCCATTGTAGAATTTTTCAGGAAGGAGGGGCGCCTGGGTGGCTCAGTTGGTTGAGTGTTTGACTCTTGATTTCAGCTCAGGTCATGATCCCAGAGTCGTGGCATAGAACCCATGTTGCTTAAGATCCTCCCTCTCTCTCTCTCTCTCTCTCTCTCTCTCTCTCTCTCTCTCTCATTCACTCACTCAACTCACTCTGCCCCTCTCCCCTGCCTGTACGCTCGCTCACTGTCTCTCTAAAAAAAATAAAAATAAACCGCTTTTCAGGAAGGAGTCAAGTTTCGACACTTTCTGAGAATAATGCAGTCACATGTACAAACACGATTACCTCTAAATAATGAAGTTATGAGGGGAAAAAAAAAAACAAAGGAAGACGGAAAGAGCAAAAGACATTTGTAGCAGCTACTCCACACACTTGGCTACTAAGTTGCTCAGCAGTTACACCAGATCAAAATTCTCTATGCAGATGTGGAAGTGAAACAATTAATAGGAATTTAAAACGCTTTAGCCATTATTTGGAGACGAGAGTGAATATATTTTAATTACTAACTTGTATATTCAGGATTAGCCTCCCATCATAGATGTAAGGGAGAGTAGAAACTGGGTGATTTTAGAGGCAGGGTTAACAAACAAACATGACAGGGGGCAATTGAGTATTCCCTGATAGTCCCTAACAAACGATCACAGACAAAACTGAGAGAAAATATGGTCTGCAGTTCAGGGAGGAAAGGCACAGGGAAGCAGATAAACATCTGCTTTGGAGAGAACAAAGGCACGCAAGTTCGTCAGGTGTTGTTGCCTTTGGTGAGCTTTTGCTCATTTGAGCATTCATTGTTGTTTACTTTTGAACTTTTTGGTTGACTAGTGCGTCTTCTTAGTTTACAGTAGCCAAAAGATAATGTGATTTGAGGGATCTACAGAGTCACTACATACAACCTGTTCCCCAATTTATTCTCAACTCATTGGGGGTGGGGATGCTTGTGCACTTGACTACATGGTAGGCTACGACACACTTGAAACTTGGCGAAAAATTCAGGCCAAATTTCATTATTAATTGGAGAACTAGACTACCTAATCCCCTGCGTTAGTTTGAATAGGGTGGAAATAAATAGGAAGAAATAACAGGAAAGCTTCATATCTTTATAGGAATTGAAGTCTTCAAGGTGCAGCTCACGATATTGATTTTGATGTAATTGTTAGAGATGTACAGACAGAGGTATGTGAGCAGGGAGGCTTCCAGGATCTTTTGCAAGGGTTTTTATTACACCTGTATTTTCAAGAGATTTAAATTTGACCAAGATATTTCAAACTGATGGATGACTTTCATTTAACTTCTTCATTTCTCAGTTTTTCTATTTGTAAAATGAAAATAATATGCCATATTTCACCTCACAAGGACACTGAGGTGTGTATGAAAATATTTCAGGCTCTTTGACTAAAAGACATAAAATATAGATACATATATGCACTGCTATTTTTGGTTTAAACAATATATGGTTTTCTTAATTTTTTAAATTTAGGATAAAGAATCAGAGGTGATAATGTTTCTAATTTCAGCCATTTTATGCAAAGTTTATATAAAAGAACTAAAACATGTTAAAACATTTTTAATTTATTTTACATTGCAGTGGGGAAGGAGCTGCATTTACACACTCTCATCATCATTTGCCTTCTAGACATTCACACCCCCAAGCTCATTCTTCAGCCTCAGGTAATATTTTTGAAAAAGCCTTGGTTAACTGGGAAATGATTGAGAATAAATGTAAATAAAAATATCCAGTCTTTTTTTTTTTTTTGAAGTGTTACATACACACAAATAGGTTGATCTGTTTCTCTGTACTTGCTTTTCTTTTTTTTATTTTTTTTTAATTTACATCCAAATTACTTAGCATATACTGTAACAATGATTTCAGGAGTATATTCCTTAGTGCCCCTTACCCATTTAGCCCATCCCCCCTCCCACACCCCCTCCAGTAACCCTCAGTTTGTTCTCCATATTTATGAGTCTCTTATGCTTTGTCCCCCTCCCTGTTTTTATATTATTTTTGTTTCCCTTTCCTTATGTTCATCTGTTTTGTCTCTTAAAGTCCTCATATGAGTGAAGTCATATGATATTTGTCTTTCTCTGACTAATTTTACTTAGCATAATACCATCCAGTTCCATCCACGTAGTTGCAAATGGCAAGATTTCATTCTTTTTGATTGCCAAGTAATACTCCATTGTGTATATATGTGTGTGTGTGTGTGTGTGTGTGTGTGTGTGTGTGTGTATACACACATACCACATCTTCTTTATCCGTTCATCCATCGATGGACATTTGGACTCTTTCCATACTTTGGCTATTGTTGATAGTGCTGCTATAAACATGGGGGTGCATGTGTCCCTTCAAAACAGCACACCTGTATCCCTTGGATGTACTTGCTTTTCTTAATAAAATGATATCTGCTTCTCCATATATAACTACTTACTTTTTAGTGCTATTAATCTGAAAATATTTGAAATCTGTTAAGTTGCTGTAAGTTAAAATTTTTTACATACTTTCAATGACTTTTTCTTTTTTGCATTTGAAGGCGGAATTAGGAGGTCTTCATCTATGTCCTATGTTGATGGTTTCATAGGGACGTGGCCCAAAGAGAAAAGGTAAACAGAGGGAATTATTTTTAGTATATTCACATTATCAACAAGTGCAGTTTTTTGAATTGCTATATTGTATACCTGCAACTAATGTAACATTGTCAACTATACTTCAGTAATTAAAAAAAGAGAGAAAGAAATGCTAATTCTGTTGATAGCTGTTGTTGATAGCCAAGTTGCAGTAGACTTTTAATTAATTAGTACCTAACTTTGAAAAGGGCAATACAGGCAAATGGGGCTAAATTTGTTAAAGGTCGCCTGGTAGCCCTATGCTTACCTTGAGGACAATAGGATTATGAGAAATGGGAAAAGAAAGGAAGTATCATTTCAAATAATTATTAAAGGATTATCAAATCATTTCCGGGAGTGTTTAAGGATTTTCTCTTTCAATGTTTTTTTTAGATCATCAGTGCATGGAGTTTCGTTTGATATTTCTTTTGATAAAGAAAATACTGTACACAGATCCACTCCAAACCGAGGAATCACTCGTTCTATTAGTAATGAAGGACTTACTCTGAACAATAATCGTGTATCTAAAAATATTAGGAAAAATTTGTCCTTCAAGCCAGTAAATGGAGAAGAGGAAGCAGAAAGCATTGAAGAAGAACTTAATACAGACTCTCACAGTGACCTCAAATCTTACATGCCCTTTAATACAAATGAACTAAATTCTAATGAGAATATTCATTATAAGCTTCCAAATGGAGCTTTACAAAACAGAGTACTTCTGGATGAGTTTGGCAATCAGATTGAGACACCAAGCATTGAAGAAGCATTACAAATAATTCATGATACTGAAAAATCTCCCCATACATCTCAGCCAGATCAGATTGCTAATGGCTTCTTTCTTCATAACCAGGAAATGAGTATCCTAAATTCAAACATCAAGCTAAATCAGTCTAGTCCTGATAACATAACTGATACAAAAGGTGCCTTGAGTCCCATAACTGACAATACTGAAGTAGACACTGGAATTCATGTTCCTTCAGAAGACATCCCTGAAACTATGGATGAAGATTCTTCTTTGAGAGATTATACTGTAAGCTTAGACTCTGACATGGACGATGCCTCTAAATTTCTTCAGGATTATGATATTCGAACCTGCAACCCCAGAGAAGCTTTGAGTCCTTGTCCAAGTACTGTAAGTACCAAGTCTCAGCCAGGGAGCAGTGCTTCTTCTAGTTCTGGAGTTAAAATGACCAGCTTTGCAGAACAGAAATTCAGGAAACTGAACCATACTGATGGGAAAAGTAGCGGAAGCAGTTCTCAGAAAACTACACCAGAGGGCTCTGAACTTAATATCCCTCACGTGGTTGCTTGGGGACAAATTCCAGAAGAAACAGGCCTTCCACAAGGACGGGACACTACCCAGCTGTTGGCCTCTGAAATGGTGCATCTCAGGATGAAACTTGAAGAAAAGAGACGTGCTATAGAAGCCCAGAAGAAGAAAATGGAAGCCGCTTTTACTAAACAGAGGCAGAAAATGGGAAGGACAGCATTTCTTACTGTTGTGAAAAAGAAAGGGGAAGGGATTTCCCCTCTTCGAGAGGAAGCAGCCGGTGCAGAAGATGAGAAAGTATATACTGATCGAGCAAAAGAAAAGGATTTGCAAAAGGCTAATGGACAGAGGAGTAAGTCTCTGGCAGATATCAAAGAAAGCATGGAGAATCCTCAAGCCAAATGGCTAAAGTCTCCAACCACACCCGTTGATCCAGAGAAGCAGTGGAACCTGGCAAGCCCCTCAGAGGAAACTTTAAACGAAGGAGAGATCTTAGAATATACAAAGTCCATTGAAAAGTTAAATTCATCTCTGCATTTCCTACAACAAGAAATGCAGCGCTTGTCCCTTCAGCAGGAGATGTTAATGCAGATGAGGGAGCAACAGTCCTGGGTGATTTCACCTCCTCAACCCTCTCCACAAAAACAGATTCGAGATTTTAAACCCTCCAGGCAGGCAGGCCTGTCGTCAACCATCGCACCCTTTTCGTCAGACTCCCCCCGTCCTACCCACCCATCTCCACAGTCTTCCAACAGGAAGAGCACATCTTTTTCTGTTAAGAATCAAAGGACTCCTAGGCCAAATGAATTAAAAATAACACCTTTGAATCGAACACTGACGCCCCCTCGGTCTGTGGATAGTCTTCCTCGGTTACGGAGGTTTTCACCAAGTCAAGTTCCTATTCAGACTAGGTCGTTTGTGTGTTTTGGGGATGATGGAGAACCTCAGTTAAAGGAATCCAAACCTAAGGAAGAAGTTAAAAAGGAGGAATTGGAACCCAGGGGGACTTTGGGAGAGCATGTACATAACCCAGAAGAAAAGGAGATCAAGCCTCTTGAGTCCACAGTTTCTGAAGTCCTGTCGCAGCCTATCACAGAGACAGTACGTCTGACACCAAATGAGGACCAGCTGAACCAACCCTCAGAGCCTCCTCCTAAACCTGTCTTCCCACCTGCTGCTCCGAAAAATGTTAATCTGATTGAAGTTTCCCTCTCAGATCTGAAACCTCCCGAAAAGACTGATGTATCCGTTGAAAAATATGATGGAGAAAGTGATAAGGAACAATTTGATGATGACCAGAAAGTATGCTGTGGGTTCTTTTTTAAGGTAATACTAATCTTCCCAGTTTTAGGCATTATCATTAGATGGGTGTAGCTTTTTTAGTTGTAGCCCCTTTTGTTACAAGCTGCCATTAACCCTGAAATACACTTTGGTGCTCCCCTTGGTGGCCCATAGTAACATTAAAGCACAGCGAACAGGCCTCCTTTCACCACAGCCACCAAACGTGTGTAGATACACTGTTCTTGCTCCACTGCCTCTCTTGCTCACTTTCACAAAAGCCTTTTAAAAAATGCTCAGCTATTTGGATTTCTTCAAAGACTGCCAGTTTGTGAGAAGCACATAACTTGGCATTGTATGTAAGCGTGTTTTCGGTTTTGTTTTTTTCTTAATTTTCAACATCTTTCCTTATGTTTGTTTCTTAAAAATCTAAAAAAAAAAAAAAAAAAAAAAAAGATTTTAAATTGAAACAGCAAATCCTACTGGAATAAGAACCCAAGAATATTGAAGTGATTACAACTGCCAATTCTACTTTTGGTTATTTAATATTGGAAATTGATAACTTATTTTAAAGTTGATCTCAGGGTGATTGCCCTTTATGCCTCTTTTAATGTTTAGAAATTTGAACATGAGTCATATTTTGTCTCTTAACCATGTAAAATGACTATTTTTTAGTAGAATACGACTATAGACATGATTGGATACAGTTTACTAATTTTGGAGACCCTTGTTACCTATGTTCCTTGCAGAGAAAGGAACACAGAGGGGAGGAAATGCTTTAGTGTCCAACGGGCAAGCACATCTACACCTTCATTTCCATTCCATCATTTATGTGATAGAACTGTGTAGGTAATTTTTTGGTGCTTTTACTTGAGTTTTCTTTGTTGAGTATATATTTTAAGCAAAATTTTAATGCAGTTTTTTTTTTAAAGATTTTTAAGTAATCACACCCAACGTGGGACTGCTCAGACTCACTACCCTGAGATCAAGAGTCACATGCCCTTCTGACTGAGCCAGCCAGGCGCCCCAATTTTAATGCAATTTTTAAAACTGAGGGGAAACTCCCTACTTTTAAGTTATTTATTAGGGTCCAAAAAAATCTTGTCTTTACTTCCTTTTTATGGTTGTTCTTTGTGAACTTAATAGGTTTTGAAAACATGTAATTAAGTAAGTTTAATTCATTTCTTCCTCCATAATTTCTGCAATGTGTCCATGTATGGTGGGGTTGGAATAGGAATAGTTCATATTTTCAGTTATAAATGTGACCACAATTGAAAATAAGAATACAGGTGCCTACAACATTTCATGTTTTTCAATGAATTCCTACTTAGGATGATCAAAAAGCAGAAAATGATATGGCAATGAAACGGGCAGCTTTGTTGGAGAAGCGACTACGGAGGGAGAAGGAGACTCAGCTTCGGAAGCAGCAGCTGGAAGCAGAAATGGAGCATAAGAAAGAAGAGACGAGGTAATAGACAACTGAATTAATGCTGATTTCTGGTGCTTTCTTTTCCCGAAGTATTGGTTGCTTGTACATTTTTATCCTCAGTTTGAGGCATTTCAAAGTAAAGTTCTCCAGAAACGTTGGTTTAAAATAACTTCACTGGTTTTTACACACAAACATATTTTTTTTAAAGCAGTCATTTACTAATGGTATGTTTATTTTAACATTCTAAATGATCTCAAGCATATTTTAACCAAACCATTTTTTCCCAAGGTGCTGAAATATAATAATTCTCCCTTCTCACACCACATACTCTCCAGTGTCTGGTTTCTTTAGTATGCAGAATAAGAAGTTTAACCATTTGGTTTCTTAGGCGTAAAACTGAGGAAGAGCGCCAGAAGAAGGAAGACGAGAGAGCACGCAGGGAATTTATCAGACAAGAATATATGAGGCGAAAACAACTGAAGCTGATGGAAGACATGGATACAGTAATTAAACCCCGTCCTCAAATAGCAAAACAAAAAAAACAGCGTCCCAAATCTATTCACAGAGACCATATCGAATCTCCCAAAACACCAATAAAAGGTCCTCCAGGTAACACGGCTTACCATGAAGAGTCTGTTCATAAAAAAAACACCAGCCTGCTCTGTCATACTAACTCAACTGTGCCTTGGTATGCTAAATTGGATCCGTTATTTGAGATGATGCATGCTCCTTATTTGGAAAACCAAAATGAGCAAAGCAAATGAGCACATTGATGACTTGATGTGTTATGTGTGCATGCATATATTCACTAGAACACATGTGAATGCTGAAACATGCAATTTAAATACTAACCTAGTAGGGAACTCTGCCCTCAGATATAATCTCTCTGAATTATTAACTACCCTCTCTATACTCGTACATTTAAGGATCAACATTGTGTGCATGGAAATATGTAGAAACACACTGGTATAATAAGGAATATAAAAACAAGAGTTCATGAGTCCCTCCTTTAAGACAGAAATGGTCAAACGTCCAAATCTATGATTTTTGAAACTTAGAGAATGTGTCTTTTCTTAAAATTTAACATGCATAGACATTTTAAAAAATTTGCATTAAAACTAAACACCGTGGAGAATTTTAGAGTATTCCCATAGTGATTCTAAAACTGAGGGAAAATAACAACATAACATTGACTGTTTAAAGAGACCTCTTTTGTTAACTTTTTTCTTATGATTAAAGTATCAATGTATATTACCACTTTCCTTGTGGAATAAATCCTAACAACAGTTAGTTTTACTGTTATTTCTTAAAAGCTAATTTTATTTATTGCTAATTTTATTTATTTTTTAATGTTTATTTATTTATTTTGAGAGAGAGTGCATGTGCACATAAGCAGGAGGGTTGGGCAGAGAGAGAATCCCAAGCAGGCTCCTCATGGTCAGCTCAGAGCCCAAGGCAGGGCTCGATCTCACAAACTGGGAGATCACGACCTGAGCTGAAATCAAGAGTCAGATGCTTAACTGACTGAGCCACCCAGGCGCCCCAGTTCATTGCTAATTTTAATTGTGTGTGTGCTAATTTAATATAAATTGTGTATATATGCATGCAAGCATATTATGTGTTTAGATTAAAAGAGAAAAAAAAACTATAGAAGCTCAATTTTCATATGCTGGTGTTCTCTAATGAACAGACTCTTTTCTAGCTGCTCCTTTTAAATTTCTAATTTTGTTTTTATTCAGGATCACGAATTTATCGTGTTTTTTCAGTCTCTAGCCTTTCTTTGGCATCACTGAACACAGGTGATAACGAGAGTGTGCATTCAGGCAAGAGGACACCAAGGTAAATCCATAATGTGAACATTTTTCATAGAAAGAATATGTTCCCCACAGTTATGTTGTATTTTATAATGAATGAATCATAGCACAAATTTTTATAGTTTTGCTGACTGGGACTATTTGTGTTTCCGTTAAAAGAAATTTACATATAAAGAGGTCTATTCATATTTGACTGTTTTTTATCTTTTAGAATTCTAGTTCCTGACATTGATAAGGTACTTTTTATAAACTGTAAAACATTAACAGTAATTGCTGATATGGTTGTGATAAAATCAGTGTGCAGAAATAGTACATGTTTTATGTAAGTGCCAGCCTCTCTAGTTTATTTCCCATGCAATATAGTTTTTTCCCCTTAGAATATTTCCGAAGTAGGTTGCCTGACTTAGGAAAGATCTCTTTTGTATTACTGTCTCTGTCGGATATAGATTAGAAACTAAAGGTCATATCTTACTACGTTATACTATAATACCCATATATAAAGAGAGTGTTTGTAGTGACAGGCATCAGCGTTGAGTTTTAATCTTTGCATTACCATCCTAAGCCAGTAACTGCCAATTTTCATACGGAAAACACTCATCCTTTCCGTCAGCAAGGACTTACAGAGTGCCTGCTGTGTCCAGACACTTGGATGTATAGCTATGAGTAAGACAGTTACAGCATCTTTTGACTTGTAAGCTTCCAGGGTGATTTGGGTTGGCACTGTCACATATACCCTTCTGGCCCCCAAATGTTCTTCTTTTGTTTGAGACATAAAAAATATTTTACTTACCATTTAGATCCGAGTCTGTAGAAGGCTTCTTGTCTCCAAGTCGTTGTGGCAGTCGAAATGGGGAAAAGGACTGGGAAAATGCATCAACAACTTCTTCAGTGGCTTCTGGAACAGAATACACAGGTTAGTGTTTGTCCATTTTTAGGGAGACATTTTAATTTAACACAGTCATGAGAATAAATACAGGCTATACTACCGTTTCATGGGCACATCTCTTGGTCTAGACATGGGAAAGTATGATCAAGAACACTGAGTGCAGATGGTCCCTTTCAGGGAGTTCAGTTTCAATGATACAGTTGCACTTAGGGAGGTAGTGACTTGTCCCAGATGAATTGAGATCAATTTCTAAACAAAATTAGCAATAACATTTACACCTCATCCGTCTACTTCTTTAAAATGCTGGCCATTTCTGTGTTGTGGTTTGGGTCTGAAGAAGTTTGAGAGAGGTTCTATTCAGCAACACATAGGTCCTAAGTACCAAGAAAAGGCTAGAATCCACAAAGGCCTCTCTAACATCGGGATTTCAGGTATCTAGAGTTGTGCATCTTTAAAACATATTAAGGGGGGGTGGGGCACCTGGCTGGCTCAGTCGGTAGAGCATGTGACTCTTGATCTAGGGGTTGTGAGTTTGAGCCCCAAATTGGGCGTAGAGCCTACTAAAAACAAAAAGTACTAAGGGGCTCTAAAAGATAAGAAGAATGCATTGGATCCAGGAGATCATCCAGCCTCACATACCTCTATCAGGTCCTCTTCCAGCCTTTGTTTGGGTAGGCGTTATTGAAGCAAAAGCAAGTTGAAGAACAGAATGTAGGTAAGATGCTTTTAAAGAAGTGCAGCAGGAGGGAAAACGAGAAGAAATGTGAGCAGCCCTTGAGATCTGAAGTGTTAAAGGCACAGAAGGACATGCAGGGGTGGAGCAGGGGGCAGTGGAGAGTGCCTCCATCTGCTGGTGACCCACTGGAAATGGAAGCCCCATGAAGGTCTAAGGAGGCTAGAACTTGCCAACTTTCCATGTGTACTTCACTCTGTTACTTCCCCCCTCCCTATTCAGTGGCTTTTAATAGCCTCCTCCTGTGGCCAGTTTGACAGCCTTTAATGCTTGGAATTGGACAGTATTTCCTTGGTTTTCCCCTCTGCTTCTATGTTAGGTTCACTTAACAATCATGTTTACCAGGTATGCTGTTCCAAACTTAGAGCTACAGAGTAGCAGTGATGTGCCTGACCAGCTCCTGCTGTAGGGCTAAACTGCTAAATTTTCAGGAATTATGCAAGCTGTAAAACCATTGGCAGCTTGATATTAGCCATGGTAGGAGTAATTTATATCCCAGAAATAGGTAAATGCTAATTCCCCCCCCCCCCCGCCAAAAAAAAAAAAACCTGGTTTCTCAGCTCACTACTGAGCGTAAGGCACAGTCCCTGCCTTCCAGGATAGAGTTTAGTTAGTATGAAGCGAGGAGACTTCATAGTAGAAAGTTCCCTTCATAGTAGGAATGTTCCAGGAAAATGGCAAAAAGTGCTTCTGTGCTTTCCAGACCAAGGAGTATCATTGGTTAAAGAAAGCAAATGCTTAAAAAACTAATATATGTGGAAGAAGAAAAAGATGTAGCTTTTTCTTGTCTTTTTAAAAGGTGTATTTGTTCATGGATCCATTCTGCTTGAAGTTCACCAGTAACCTTATCATATCTGAGAAAGGTGACGCAGACAGTGTGACAATCCTAGCGATGTCTAATTTGCAGCACTACTCTCCCAGAGCAGCTTTGGGAATATCCTCAAGATACATCCCTGTGTGAATAAGACTTTCCTAATGGAGTATACAGCCAGTCAGGAGAGGCCTTCAAACACAGAATTTGACTTCTTGTTATAGTGTTTCCTCAGTATAGAAACAATTGTATCATTTAAACATCGTAGTATTTCTCACTTAGGAATGGTATTTTTATTTTGCTTCTAAATTCTTACTGCAGGACCAAAGCTCTACAAAGAACCCAGTGCAAAATCCAATAAGCACATAATACAAAATGCTTTAGCTCATTGCTGTTTGGCTGGAAAAGTAAATGAAGGTCAGAAGAAAAAAATACTGGAGGTAAGCATGTTTGCATAAAAATTAAATTTGGCAACAACTGTAAAATTGTAATTAAGAATCTTTCCTATCAATCCAAGAGAAAATGCTCTTCATCCCCTGCTGGGATTTCAACAGCATATAAAAGATCTGTAACTACGTTTTAATTTTAGATTGAATTAGTTCACTTTTCTAGAAGACTGCAGGCTTCATTAAGACTGGGATAGACTTGGATGATAATGTAAAATTATAAATTCTTTTTTTTGTCCAGAGTCACTCATTCATGTTTCGTAAATGTAAATAACATAATTTTCCTTTTTTAAAATGAGGCTGTATTGCAAAGGAGATCATCAGTGCCTGGTTTGTTCATGCTTGTTTGACTAAGATCAAGATTTGGCAGCTATTTCTACACCAGGGGTACCTGGGTGGCTGTCGGTTAAGCATCTGACTCTTGATATCAGCTCAGGTCATGAGCTCATGGGTCATAATTTCAAGCCCCGCACCAGACTCCGCACAGACAGTGCAGAGCCTGCTCAGGATTCTCACTCGCTCTGCCTCAAAATAAACAAAGAAACAAACAAAAAGTTTCCTACATGATAATATTCACAGAAAGCCAACCGAACCTCAGTAGTAAATGTTCACATACATTTTTAATTAGAATGTAGTTTGCTTTTATAATATACATTTTATCTTGCCTATTCAGAATTAGTTATATAAATTTTATACAGCAAAATGTTTAAGAGTTTTTATTGTTGTTTTGTTTTGTTTCGTTCTAAAGGAAATGGAGAAGTCAGATGCCAACAACTTTCTAATCTTGTTCCGGGATTCAGGCTGCCAATTCAGGTCTTTGTATACTTACTGCCCAGAAACTGAAGAAATTAATAAACTGACTGGGATAGGCCCTAAATCCATCACTAAAAAAATGATTGAGGGACTTTACAAATATAATTCTGACAGGAAACAGTTTAGCCACATACCTGCTAAAACTTTATCTGCCAGTGTCGATGCCATTACCATTCATAGTCATCTATGGCAGACCAAGAGACCAGTAACACCCAAAAAACTCCTACCCACTAAAGCATAGGACTTGGGAAATATCTGCTTCAGAACATTTACGGTAAATTTGCACTTCATCTTTCCTGCCTATAGAGAATCTTTCTAATTGCCAACAAGACTTTTATTAATTGAAACTGAACACTGAGCTCTGTTGTCATGAACAACTGGAATGTAAACCACAGTATTTTGGAGCGCAGAAGGTGCTGACGTAGGTGGTACGTCCAAGTCCAGGTGATGAAGGACACGTTCTGATTCACAAATGGAGATTTGTGTCATCGGGTTTACCTGCTTGATATCAGACACACTGAAGCACTGAATTCTCACGGACACTAGTTGGACTTAGGGTTGAGATGTGGCTAAGATTACAAACTGTATGTTTTGTTTGTTCCTTTTTTTTTTTTTAAACCTTTTAATGTACATGCTTGTCTTCAGATAGTTGATTTTGCTTTTTTTTCTCTCCTGGAGGTTTATTCTAAGATACCTTTGTATTTTGTTTCATGTGGAGACCATGAGCGTAGGAAATGCGCCTTCAGAGGTAACTTGCACCTTTCTTACGATGCTAAGAGAAACACTAGTGTTTAGTTTCACAATAACCCTCATGTTTTAATGGTGTTAGAGCATTTGCAAGAATTATTCTAAGTATTTACAATTCTGTATTTATTACTCACGCAAGTATTAACATTTCTCTGTTAAATAAGAGGAGGTTTTGTCAAGAGCTGCTAGTAGGTTCGCTTTAAACCACATGAGCTTAACCAAGAACGTGTATAAGAAATTGCTGATTAAATCAGTGCTGTTTTTACACCACTTCTGGCCAACTCAGAATAATTTAGATCGTCCTTTTAACAAAAAAGGCTTTCTATCTCTTTTAAAGTAAGTCACTTTATAAGCTGGCAGAAGTAAATGACACTTTGAGAGTAGTCTTTCAATCTGAAGATGTAGGGCCTCTGTCACAAGTTCTCGAGAGGTCTTTCCCTTATATTTATAACTGACATAAAAATTATATTTAGGATTTTTAAACATGTACAAAGGGCTACATTTTAATTTTAAAATAGCTTCACATTATTTTACTTATATGGGTTTTTCTTTTTTTATTCTCTTCAAGTGGAACGGCCTAAAGTACACACTTGAAATCTTCTCTTCATGATCTTTGTTCCTTTAACAATGTATATCAGAGGGTTAGTTGGGGAAAAACTTCATTCTCAGGAAAAGACTTGAATGATCATGTGACCCTGTTATGTTTCAGTGTTGTGATAACTGTGTAAACGTAGAGGGGAGAGACAGTATTGTATCATAAATGAGATGCGGGGTTTGTTTTCTTTTGTGGGAAGTAGAGACTAAAATATATACATTTCTCTAATCGAGGTGTTTAGAGAAATAACTAATATCTCATATGATGTATTTACTTATTTTAAAAGAGAATAGGAATGAGATGTCCCTGAACTGTACTTTTCTATTATTATAAGGCCTTTAGGCATCAGTGCATCTGGGTTATCAACATTTTCTCAAACGCTGTCAATATTTTACTGTAATTTATGTTCTTATATTTATGTATATTTGTTAAAACTGTAAAGAAAATTTCAGATTTTTTTCCAATACCTGTGCAAGATATATGTGTAGCTCAAAACTATTTGTGATCTACTGTTTGCATGTAAGAGACCAGGATATGTAACTCTTATATTTTAAGTGTATACATATTGTGTATATAATATATGAATATTAAGAATGGGGAATTGCACATTTTACCTTTCAGACAACAGTTTCTATCACAGAAGGAAATGATTGTCAGATACATGTTTAGATTAAGACTAGTTTAAAAAATAGTAAATCTAATCAAAATATGGTAAATAATAGTCAAAAGGAGAATAAGCACTTTACATTACTAAATTTGTTCTTTTCAATCAAATTTCCCTTATCAAGTCCATCTTCTTTGTGATATTACCTGGCCATTAAATTTTTAAAAATTGGATGCAAGACAGTGGAGGGACTGTTTAAAACTAAGTAGGACCACCCTTTCTTAAATTTATGTGTGTTCAACAATGACTGTCCATAATGTCTAAAGGTAGAATGTGAACATTGCTACAAAAGTTCATTGCTCTCAGTATAATATTTTACTTTATTAATACAGAAGGAATATGGATATATTTCTTTAAGTCTGCAGATTTTTTTTTATTATGGTGCAGCTTTTTAAAAAAAAATTATGTTTTAAAAATTATACAAAGGAAAATCATGCCATTTCATGAAGTCTGGAGATTTCCATCAACCTTGTTGAAACACACTGGTGCTTTCATCATTAGAGGTCAAATTACTATGACGATTATTCACTTAGGTTTTGCCAAACACTTGTCATGGTTTCCAGTGCAGCCTGTCAAATTCCGCTATTTGACACAGCTTTGGAAAGCTTTTCATTCCTCCTGACTTTTCAGTTTTGTTTTAGAATGACTGTTACAGTTTTTATTTGGCTGTTTAAAGCCAAATTCAGCTTTTTAATTATGGTTTCACGGACACTGTTGGGCAATGTACGGCGTATGGTGTGCTTACCTGTCCACTCTAGAGCATTGCTTACAGGTTTTTTTAAGATGCTGTGCTGTAAAATACTGTCCTATTTGCTATTTCCTGGTACAGTGTAGTTTTTCCCCTTTCATTTGAATAAAAAGCATGGCACCAAATGACTCCTTTTCTGTTTCTTGAATAAACTGTGGGTTTTTTTCCCTAATGTTTGAACTTGGGTGAACTCATCATGTTTTTTTTTTTTATCTCTTAACCTATGTTTAAACGTAACAGTTTGAAGAGGCAACTTTTAATGATATTAGGCACTATCTGAATACTGACTTACGCAGTGTTAAAGAGTCTATAAGTTTCTGTGCTAGTGGTGTATAAATGCTTCTGTTCATCTTACGTTAACTCCGTCCATGTTAAATCACTTTCCTTTGGTGAATCATTAAATTGTACCACAGTTAACACTGTGTACCTTTGAAATTGAATGGCTGATGAACTCACCGTAGCCAAAACAGTTCCTGATTTACTCTGTAAGTTTCACTTTGATTTTGAGGATTCTATTCATTCAGACCGGAGCAATTAAAAAAAAAAAAAGACCTGATAACAAAACGACAAAATCTTCATTAATAATTACATACCTGAAGAAATATCTGCCATCGCTAAACAGAAGCATGGCTCTCTACCTTTGATCCTTTGACAGGGTACTCAAAGCTCAGAACAGAGCCGTGCTTCCACAATACTTTCTAATGTAATTTTCAGAAATAAAAATACTTAACCATAAGACTCAGGCAGTATTGGAGAAGGACATAGAAACCGAGGTGCCTTAGAACCCACACATAATTTAAGAGTGTGCTCCACGATCTGGCTACTCGATAGTTCCTAACTAGGCAGAGGAAAATGTTCTGCAGTGCAGAGGAGCGTTTTTATTTTGTAACCTGTCCACACAGAGGTAATAAAGAATAACATCCAGTGAAAGAAACGTAGTTGTGATACTCTGACCTAAGAGTCAGGCATTGGAAAAGCACACGTATAAAATGAGTGTGAAGTTCTGTCATCCCTTGGAAGTGTATAAATGCTTAAAATACAAATCTGTGTCTCGTTCAAGGACAGTTTTGCTTTCAAAAGAAGCAAATGAAAACTTCCGAGTCCTTTTGGGGAGGGAGCGGTGTGTGTGTCTGGGCTGGGGCATCCCAGCTGCTCTTCCCGTGAGGCTATCTAGCCTCTAGCTTCGGTCGTGTGCTTCTGGCCTGTGTGGTGTGCGGGCCTGCGAGCACCTCGGGATTCCAAGTCCAGACGCTCAGACACCAAGAATTAGTCTGTGCTTCTGTCCATGTCACTGTGGTGTTTGCAACTAAACTCCTCTATCCACAGTGGCTTATATTTATGTCAGAAAAAGGAAAAAAAATGACTTCTTTCACTTTCCATTGAAGAAGATACAAGCAAACAAGTTGACAAAAAAATGTTTTAAGACCCACTGAGGCTTTTTTTTTTTTTTTAGCCATGTTAAGCAAAGTCACCACGGCAGTTAAAAGCACTGATGTATTTTATTCTGTTTAACCTCAATCCGTTATTTTAGGTGGCTATCTGTTCCTTTCTTCAGTAGCCTCTGTTGGCATCAGAAGCATCACAGGGCTCAACGACACACAGGATGGCATGTGTCGTTTGCTGTGCCACAAGTTTACGATTCTATTCAGCTGCAGTGATTCCTGACTCCACCCAGTTATTCATACTTTACGGTTTGCATGTTTACATGAGAAAGGAAGTGCGGCTCTCAAGACTGAAGTAAATCGAAACTCTTCACGTTAATACTGCTTTAGGATTTAAAGTTTCTTATTATTTACTTTATTTCTTTTGCTTTCTGTGAAGAGCCATTAACATCTCTATTTCACAGATGAGGCTGATGAGGCTTAAAAGGTCAGGAACTAGCAGGGACCCGGAGCTAGGAGGTGGCAGCATCACAGCTAGAGCCTAAATTCAATTTCACGTCCCCTTCACTGTGCCACACACTGCACGTTTTCCACTGCTGTAATAAAACTACTTAGAAGTCTGGGGGCGCCTGGGTGGCTCCGTCGGTGAAGCGTCCGACTTCGGCTCAGGTCATGATCTCGCGGTCCGTGGGTTCGAGCCCCGCGTCGGGCTCTGGGCTGACAGCTCAGAGCCTGGAGCCTGTTTCGGATTCTGTGTCTCCCTCTCTCTCTGCCCCTCCCCCGCTTGTGCTCACTCGCTCACTCTCTCTCTCAAAGATAAGTAAACGTTAAAAATTTCTAAGAAAAAAATACTTAAAAGCGTGACGGTTGCACTGGTCAGTAACGTATTTACCATTGGAGGAAAACTGAGAACTCGCCTAATAACTGTAACCAGCATCCACACAACAGCAGCCAATACCAGACTAGTGTCCCTGTGCTCTCAAACATCTCGACTTCTAAGGACAGGAGAATGGAGAAATTACAGGTGTGGTGGAAATAAATGAATGCTGCCAGCAGGCTGATCAGATGTATCCAGAAAACAGTAATTAGGTGCAAGAGACCGGGTCACAAAGACACGGGGGCTCCTCCATCAAGGAGCCCGCTGTCTGGGGGCGGATGCGGTTAGACCTTTACAAACATCTGATAAACTCTATGCGCTAATAGAGTGTGGACCCAAAGTAAAGGGCAGGTAAGCCAGTAAGACGCCACATCCTAGTGTTCTTTCAACTTGAGTTTTGAACTGCAGAGACCTCGGTTCTGGCAGCTGAGCCTTAGAGGCCTACTTTATGATCATCATCGCTTGACAAAACTAGCTGATTGTCAACTGCGTCCTCTTTACTTCCTTAGCCAGAGGCACCTGTGTTGCACTGTTTTCGCTCCTCTGTTGTCCCCTCCCACCAGACACAGAAAGGCTGGCTGTGCAGTCCCCTCAGAGGGCTGACCTTGAACACTTGAGAGAACCACAGACACATCTGCACGTGAGGCAGTTCATGCTTAGCTTCTTTTTCCTTACGGTCGGTGCCTAAACACAACAGGTGTTCCGAAGTTATTTGTCAAATGAATAAATGAAAGAAGGCTGCCTCGTACTGTCTGGGTCAACTTCAAAATCACGCCCAAAATTTAGTTTGATTTCTGCTAGGCCCCCACGAATTTCCTGCTATAGATACTCCTGCCCTAAAAATGGAAATTTGACGTTGACTTCCCTGCTCTGACTCCCTGTGGTTCACACATACCATTTCAGGGGACCCAAGTGCAGCTTGAAAATTCAAACCACTGGTGGCTGTGACAGCGACGTTCCGATTCCCTACTTTCTCTCTTAGCTCCTCGTACTCTGCCCCTGCCCGAATTACGGCTCAGTTCTCCTCCGTGCCCTGCTCGTCCTCCTAGTCTCCGTCCAAGAAGGCCGCCAGTACCAGCTCCACTGACCCCTCGGCCCGCAATCTCCATTTCCAGCCCCGAAAGCGGCCTGTGGCCCCACTCGTGCATCCAGCTTCCATCTTGGCCTTTCACCTGGAAATTCCGTTGTCCTCAACCTCAAAAAACTGGTATCAACCTCCTAGTAAAACCGACTCCTTCCTGGCGTACAGGTAGCCACCGTGGCCGGAACCTTTCACATTTTCTCTTACTCCTTCCTCTTTCCCACACGGAAGGCGCCTTATGCCCAGACAACCACCAAATCCCATCAGTCTTCACACTTTTAAACTGTTCCTCATTTTCACTGCCACCAGTCTTGCGTCCAGGCACTTCCACTTTGCAAGAGCGTCCAAGTAGTCCTTCCCTAGTTCTGTTGCCCGCCCCCCCCCCCCCAAACAGTCCCGCCAACCGGTACTCAATTTTCCTCAAACACTGCTTTCACTTTGTCATCCCCACTGGTCAAAAACTCCCACAGGGCCTTATGTTCACAGTACAGAACTCAGACTCCTGAGAGCAGCATATAAAGCCCCCACAGGCTTGCCCCAACTTGGCTTTTCAGCGACATCAGAACATCTCATAGACACCCAAGAGGCACACTAAAACTCAGAAAAAAATTGACATTTCAAGGTAACTCATCCAAAGTAATCACGAGAAGTATCATGATGGGGGTGAGAGAGGAGGGGGCTGGGTTGTTGTGAACTGTAACCCTTTGGCACTTGGGAATACTAACGGTCTCACTCGCCGTGTTGTAAGTACTCCTTCCTATACACACACCTCTTCTCCAGAGAGGCTGACCTGCTCTGACCTTGATAGAAGGCAGGATATCACAGTCAGCCTCACGTCAAACATGTATAGTTCATTTTCTCGGGTAGTGTGTGAGCTGCTTGAGAGGAAGCACCATGTCAAAATCTTGGTATCCATAATGCTGCCTGACAGACAGTCAGTCCTTGGGGCGCCTGGGTGGCTCAGTTGATGAAGCAGCCGACTCTTTTTTCGGCTCAGGTCATGGTCTGGCAGTTGCTGGGTTGGTGCCCTGCACTGGGCTCTGTGCTGACACTGTGGAGCCTGCTTGGGATTCTCTCTCTCTCTCTCTCTCTCTTTCTCACAAATAAATTTTAAAAAATTTAAAAAAAGAAAGAAGGTGCTTGCCCCGTGGTAGGAAGGGGCTGTTTACAGTCAGTCTGAATTGAAGGTGACCTTAGAAACTGGTTTCCCGGGTCAGTGGTGGAATCACAGCACTGGGGTGGGGCATCCCTATCCACGCACAGGGAACACTGCTGAATTCCTGCTGCGAATGACTGGAAATGCACACTAACGTTCCCACTCCAGCTTTCTGTGAAGTCACTGAAAAGTTAATGGCAAGTCCCAGTTTAGAAGCTTCTGTGGGCAGAATCATTGCAAAGAGAAAATGTTACTTCCTTTCCAAACAAATTCTGGGTCCATTTTTATATTGAGGGACTTCCCTGCTGCCGGTCTTTTAAGTTTCTGATGGGTTGGTTTTTTTGCCTTGAACCTTTGAGCTGTGGAAACCTGCGAGGGAGGGCAGATAAATGGGAGCCTTACTTTCCTTGAAAGCCACACTCTTCCCCTCACCCTCCGCTTCCACCCTAACTCCTCCCCCAGGCCTCCTAAGGACCAACAATGAAGTCTGGGGGGTATCAGGCCGGGGGACCATTACACAGCTGTGGGCCACAAGGCTTTCACACTGAGTCACCCCTCAGCAGCGTGGGCTGGAACCCAAACACTCATGTCTAACTCAGACGCTGTCTTTTCCCGGCCACCCCAGATTTAGTATCTGAAAGTTTCGGAAAGAAACATCTGAAACATTCTGTGTGGCCTCTGGCATCCAGGGTGGGGTCCCTTCCCTGGTGTGTGCCCGCCATCCCTCAGGTGGTTAGGCTGCAGGGCAGGGGCAAGGACTGTCCTTGCCTTTTTTAATCTACTACTCCTGCTTGACATGCGCGCGCGCGCACACACACACGCACACGCGCACGCACACACACACACACACAAGCTTCTCCTGTGGGGCTCAAGGGGATGTGGTCTATGGGAAACCTCATCTTGGCAACCAGTCAGGAACAGTGAGTAAAACAGAGGACTCCCCATTCCCAATTCAATAACTCAGCAAGAGAGGGCGTGGACGCCCAAGGAGACATGGCTTTCAAGGTCGCCCTCCCACTCAGCACGCGGAGTCGTCACCGTTAACCTCCCTGTCGGCCACAGCTGCGCTGGCGTAATGCCATCTGTCTGCGCTTTGGTCCTGTCAGCAGTTTGTCTGCAGCATTCTGTCACTCTGTGAAGTTCACCATCGGTGACGCCAGGCCCAGGGAGCTCTGGTTGTCTAAGGCTTGAAGACACACCCCCCCCCCCATGGGGATTATCTCCTGGATTCCCAGTGCAATCCCAAAATGATTTGCTGATCACCCACTGTGTGCAAAGAAAGCATCATGTCCTGGAGGGGAGGAGAAGCGGCGTGAGGAGGCGAGTCTGGCATCAAGACAGGTGAACACAAGGGCAGTCTTCCGTGACGCGGCGCAGGCTGGAACACAGTGTGCTGGGGGTGCAGGTGCAGAGCCCATAGGGAGGGGAGGGCCTCTACCGGATCCCCCACTCGGGGTCAGGGCCTTCATTCCGCTGGAGCTAGTATGACCTTCACGACACCCAATCAGGTACAGAGAATCACACCCATTTGAAGATGTAGAAACTGGAGCCCAAGATCGCCCCGCTGGCACGTTATGAAGTGATGCAGAAGCCAGACTCGTGCCGCTAATAATCTGACCTGTTCTGTTTGCTCACTGACCACAAGCAGACACAATGACATATAAGATACGTATTTAATAAGTTTGACATCACAACACCGCAGGGTTTAAAACAGTATTTTTAATTCAACAGTGTTGGGAAAATTGGACAGAAATCTAAAAAAAAAATTACACGTTAGGTAGATTAAAAAAGATGCTAGAGAATTATTTTTAACAAGAATACAATCGAATGTTTTCAGATCAAAGAAAAAGTAACATTCTAAACTCTGAAGTTGCTAAGAGCAACACATTTGACCTTAAGAAAATGTAAAACCAAAAAAAAGAAAAAAGAAAAACAGCTAAGAAAAAAGTCTGGAAAAATATTGGAATTAAATGGGATAATGCTTGGGGCGCCTGGGTGGCTCAGTCGGTTAAGCGTCCGACATCAGCTCAGGTCATGATCTCACGGTCTGTGAGTTTGAGCCCCACGTCGGGCTCTGTGCTGTCAGCTCAGAGCCTGGAGCCTGCTTCGGATTCTGTGTCTCCCTCTCTCTCTGCCCCTCCCTCACTTGTGCTCTCTCTCTCTCTCAAAAATAAACAAACATTATTGAGAACACAAGCTGGTGCAGCCACTCTGGAAAACAGTATGGAGGTTTCTCAAAAAACTAAAAATAGAACTACCCTACGACCCAGCAATTGCACTACTAGGTATTTATCCAAGGAATACAGGGATGCTGTTCCAAAGGGACACATGCACCCCCATGTTTATAGCAGCACTATCAACAATAGCCAAAGTGTGGAAAGAGCCCAAATGCCCATCGATGGATGAATGGGCAAAGAAGATGTGGTATATATATACAATGGAGTATTACTCGGCAATCAAAAAGAATGAAATCTTGCCATTTGCAACTACGTGGATGGAATTATGCTAAGTGAAATTAGAGAAAGACAAATATCATATGACTCCACTCATAGGAGGACTTTAAGAGACAAAACAGATGAACGTAAGGGAAGGGAAACAGAAATAATATAAAAAACAGGGAGGGGGCCAAAACAGAAGAGACTCATAAATATGGAGAACAAACTGAGGGTTACTGGAGAGGTTGTGGGCAGGGGGATGGGCTAAATGGGTAAGGGGTATTAAGGAATCTACTCCTGAAACGTTGCACCATATGCTAACTAATTTGGATGTAAATTAAAAAAAATTAAAATTAAAAACAACAGGGGGCGCCTGGGTGGCTCAGTCGATTAAGCATCTGACAGCTCAGGTCATGATCTCACAGTTTGTGAATTTGAGCCCCGCGTCGGGCTCTGTGCTGACAGCTCAGAGCCTGGAGCCTGCTTCGGATTCTGTGTCTCCCTCTCTCTGCCCACCCCCCACTTGTGCTCTGTCTCTCTCTGTCTCTCAAAAATGAATAAATGTAAAAAAATTTTTTTAATAAAAAATAATAAAAATAAAATGAATAAACATTAAAAAATAAATGGGATAATGCTTAACACTAAATAGTTCATATAAATAAAAAATATAAGATTATAGTAGATAAATGTATGAGGGACATGATTAGACAGTTCACATAAGAGGAATTAAGTACAGAAAGACTTTGAATCTTATTTATATTCAAGGGAATGTAAATTAAAATGAGGAACCACTTTTACCCCATTACCTATTAAAGTGGAAAAAGTATATTTTGCTGACGAATATTTCTGACACGACTATGTTGAACCTGTTACCCTTGCACAATGCCATGCAATGACTGTCACTATAAGCATCTATATCAAGCCATTTTCAGACTTTTACCTTATATCATGAGAACGATGTGAAAGAAAAAGTTTGTAAGTGCAACTATTTGTTACAAATTTCTAGAACAGCAAAAAAAAAAAAAAAAAAAAAAAAACACTAGAAAAATCCAAAATATTCAAAATCAAAGTATTAGAAGCAGCCGAGAAAAATGCAGATTTATATGGCATTAATCGAAAAAAGCAGCCTATAAAAGTATGTACATTCTAATTACAAATGACTCTGAAGTAGCTGTGTAAAAAAATATGTGGAGAACCTCTGAAATGGAATGTGAAAAAAAAAATCTAAGAATACGGGATTACAAATAAATTCTCTCCTTCTCTGGTCGGAAAGAAATTCACCAAAGTGCAGTACCAGGCCTGAGTGGACTTGGCTTGTTTTATATTCTGCAATCTAGTTATATGGCTTTTACCATGAAAAAGGCAAATATAACGTTCAAAATTTTCCCTAAAGGTTAAAATTCTGTGTACGGAAAAATTAAAATTGGCGGGGGAGAAGATGTAAGAGCTTACACATATAGCTCATAAAAGGGCAGAAATTAAAGGAACCTACTCTTGAAAGTAACCTAGTTCAAAGCAATGGGTATTTTGTTACGTAGCTTGTTCTCAGGCTCGTACCAATCATGGTGATGGACAGAGAGAAGCTTTATGTGCAAGGCGAGGCTGACCCACATAACAAAGTCGGTCCAGAGAGAGGAAGGCCCATAAGGTACGGAGGCCAGAGAAGGCTCCTGAGGGCAAGACGGAGAACGAGGGAAGACCACTTCTGCTTTGCTTTGTTGACACCTGTCAGAGACTGGCCAAGATTCTCAGCTAAGCAGGAAGAATATTCTATTCGTTGGCTTGTTTCTAATCCTGTGGGGAGTCCCCCTGAGGAGGAGAAGAGAGAGAGTATCGTGGAGTTAGTTAGCCTTGGTCACTGCAAGTTGGATAGAAATCTATCCGGTCTTTGATGCCTCCTCCCCTCCAGACAGGTCCACAAAGGCCCACAGGACTTGGCCATGGCACAGAGAATCCACCACGTGGCTCTAGGCCACGACTTCCCTCGGGTATGAGACCATAGCCCCAGGAAGCCAGAATCTCTGTGTTTTTGCTAAACAACCTACTTCTCCTTCCCCCTCAATCCCCTGCCTAGGCTTCCCTCTCAGTCCCCTGCCCCATTCTTCTTTCTCACCTGGTGGTTTCCTGGCCCATTCATCTCTAGCTTTCACGGTCACTCATGCCTTCTCTGCCCCAGACTGACTGTGCCTGAGGGGAGGTGAAGTCCAGCAGCACCGGGCCCGTCCCCGATTGTCCCCAGGCTCTGGCAAGCAAGCGCTGTCCTTGCCAGCCTTGTAGGGGAGGAGGCTGAGGCCCCCTAGGCCACCCAGCCTCAGTGCCACTCACCAGCAACCGTGTGACCAGACATTAGAAAAACTGCTCTGAGTCTCCAGCAGCCCACAGGTTCTCACCCTTTCTGGGTGGTCTTCAGAGGAAACTCAAGCCTGAGGTTTGGGATGCCCATGGAGGGACGGGCCAGAAACCAACGACTCCCTGGCCTCTTCTCCTGCGTGCCTGTCCCCCTCTTGTAATTGGCCGGGCAGAAACAGTCTTGACAAGAACAGCCTAGACACAGACATGCCCAACTCTCCGTAATTTTTCCCACTCCCTGGGCATTCCCATGGGCCACAGGGACCTCAAGCTAGGGTGACCGTATGTCCCGGTTTGCCCAGAACAGTCCTGGTTTGTGGCCTGAGTTAATTACCATAGATCCTTTTTCACTCTCAGAAGTGCTCCGGTTTGATCATACATGATTTCATCACCCGACCTCAAATCAACAAGAAACAGAATCCATACACACACAAGCCTCTCTGTATTCCCGGGCCCAATGAACAGCATTCAGACAGTTCCCAAACACAGCCACCCAGACCCATCTTTTGACTCCTCTCTGCTGAGATCCACAATGTTACGATGATCTCTTGAACAGATCCTCGTTTTTCTGTCCCCACTGCCAGTAATCTATTTCATATGCTCCCTATCCCCACACAAATAATCACAATAGTCCACTCTGGGGCCTGGGCCTCCACCCTGTCCAATCCATAGTTCTGCCAGTGATCCTTTCAAAACAGATGGATGTCATGCCCTACTCTCAAAGCTCCAGTGGCTCTCCACTACCTACAGAATAAAATCAAGATCACCCTGTGATCTGCTCCCTGCTTCCTCTCCTGCCACCCTCCTCCCACCTTGGGCTCTGGTCACACTGGGCCATGTACTGCTGCTCTGTTCACCCTTCAGCTCCTTCCTGGACCTAAACTCAAGGGCCGTCTCCTGGAAGACCTTTTCTGATACCCCCTCCCTTCAGAAGTAACTGTTCTTTCCTCTAAGCTCCAAGAGAACTTTGCTTTTCACATTTACCAGTTTGACTTCTGGCAGGTTGGCCCCTGCACATACTGTATATGTATCTATCTCCCCTGCCTAAACAACGAACTTCCAAGGTCAAGGTGGCATCTCTGTCTCAATGCCTGAAAACAGTGCCTGCCACACGAAGGAGCTCACTGTTAAGTGAACTGAATCAAATAAAACTGATAATCCACCCAATGGGTCAGTCACTCGCTCCTAGTGACAGTGTGGTGGGGTCTGGGAGAGCACACATATTGAAACATGGGTTCCAGCACAGCATCTCATGGGAGGGATGTCTGCTAGGAAGAATTCGGACCCAGAACTAAAGCAAAGATAAACAAGCAGGACCATACCAAAATAAAGAGCTTTTTGCACAGCAAAGGAAGCCATCAACAAAATGAAAACGCAACCTACTGAATGGGAGCAGGTATTTGCAACTGATGTACCTGATATGGAGTTAATACCCGATATACATAAATAACTTACAGCTCAACACCAGAAAACACAAATAATCCAATTTAAAAAAATTTTTTAACATTTATTTATGAGAAACAGAGCATGAGCTGGGGCGTGGGGGGGGGGGCGCAGGGGCAGATACTGAATCTGAAGCAGGCTCCAGGCTCTGAGCTGTTTGTTAGCACAGAACCTGGGGCGGGGCTCGAACTCATGAACCATGAGACCATGACCTGAGCTGAAGTCAGACACTCAACCAACTGAGCCACCCAGGCGCTCCAAAGAATCCAATCTAAAAAATGGGCAGAGGACATGAGCAAACATTTTTCTAAAGAAGACATACAGATGACTAACAGACACATAAAAAGATACTCAACATCACTAATCGTCAAGGAATTGCAAATTAAAAACACCACGAGAGATCACCTCACACCAGTCAAAGCGGCTAATACCAAAAAGACAAGAAATAACAAGTGTTGGCAAGGATGTGGAGGAAAGAGAACCTCCATGCACTGCCGGTGGTAATGCGAACAGGTGCAATCACTATGGAAAACAGTATGAAGTTTCCTCAATAAAAACAGAAATACCACACATTTGGGAATCTACCCAGAAAAAATGAAAGCACTAATTAAAAAAGATACTTACACTCCTATGCTCATTACAGCATTATTTACAATAGTCCAGATATGGAAGCAACTTGTGTCTATTGGTAGACAAATCAACAAAGGAAATGTGGTGTGTGTGTATATATACATATATATGTAAGTATATATACACACGCACTGTCTATTCTATGTATACGCTAATTCTATGTAATGAAATATTAATCAGCCATAAAAAAAGACCAAGATCCTGCCAAGTAAAATATTCAGAGAAAAGCAAATGCCATTTGATTTCACTTATATGTGGAATCCAAAACAAAACAAAAAAACCCCACAAATAAACAACAGAAATAGACTCACAAATACAAAGAACTCGTGGTCGCCAGAGAGGAGGAAGGTTGGAGGGTGGGCAAATTAGGTAGGGGATTAAGAAGTACAAACTTCCAGTTATAAAACAAGTCACAGGCATGCAAAGTACCGCATAGGGAATATAGTCAGTAATATTGTCATAATGTTGCACGGTGACGTGATAACTACACTCGTGGTGAGCACTATGCAATTGTCAAATCACTATGTTGTGCACCCGAAATTCATCTAATATTGTATGTCAACTATACTTTAAACACAAAACACAAATAATCCAATTAAAAATAATTTTTAAAATTATAAAAACTTTTTGAAAAGATAAAAAAGGATCCCGACCTAACTGGAGTTGCCCCAAATCCCTGATGTAGAAAGGGCACACCATAATAGAAGGCTTCTGCGCAACCAAGGAAATCATCAACAAAACAAAATGGGGAGAAGAAAGGGCACCTTCTGGAGTAAGGGTGAGCTTTCTCTCACCCATCCTCTCCTGGGGCCACCATTCCTTTCAAAGTCAGGCATCATTCCCACCCTTTCATGAATCTTCCCCTGACTCCCTCAGTAGGTAAGGGATTTCATCCTCCTCTAAACTCCTGACTCCTAATTAAAGACAACTAATGTGCAGCGAAATTGGGTACCATCTTGAGTCATCTTTTGTACTGAGCTTACTTCTGTGTTTGGCTTAATAGGGACGTTTGGCCAGATGAGGGCAGATAGAGAAGAGCTGCGATTAAAATCCCAGGCTCTGATCCTTTCTAGCTGGGTAGCTCTCCCTCTCTAGCTGAAAACCTTCCCACGTGGCTCCATGAAGACTTGATTTGGTCAGAAAAGCCACTGTTTGAGTTAAGACATTGAACCTACAACAGCTGAAGAGCTCTGATGGCCGATGCCTGCTTAGGAGGCAGGCCCCGAAGCCACAGGCTCCCCGGTTCACCCCGACCCCGTTGCACACCAGATAGCAGAACCCCTCTTTCCTAGAGGACGGGGGGCCCGCAGCAGGCTGAGGCACCAGCCTTACAAAACCCTCAGCTGGGGTTCTAGGCCCTCGCCCCTAATAAAACTAGAGAAAGCAGCAGCGCGGAGCATGGGAAGGAGCGAAGTGGGGGACGAGAAGGGAGGAAGGCTCTCGGGCACCCGCCACCTGTTGCATCCTGACATCAGACTCCCCCTGGGGGGGCAGAGCGGGTCTCCCAGCCCCGAGGCCTTGTCCTCGGAGGATCCAGCTGTGAAGCCCCCCTCCGCCAGGTCCCCGTCTTTCCCCTGGGGCCAGCCCCAAATCTTAGGCCTCTACCCCCACGAGCCTGCCCCTCCCACTCCACCCCCTCCTCCCCCACCTTCCTGCCCACGCATTTGCCTGGGTCGAGGGTGGCAGGAAGGGAGGTGCTGGGCACCGGCCGTGAAGAGCAACCCCCCACCTCTCCCTGGGAGAGCCCGCACCCAGGCTGCGTCCGGCACAGGCCCGACGGCCCCCGCCATGCACCCCACCGAGCCCAGGAGCCCCAGCCCCGGGACGGCGTCCTGGGACTACTCGGGGTCCGGCGCCCTGGAGGAGCTGGAGCCTTGCCTGGCCCCGGACCTGCCGTACGGCTACGCCTACATCCCCGCGCTCTACCTGGCGGCCTTCGTGGTGGGCCTGCTGGGCAACGCCTTCGTGGTGTGGCTGCTGGCCGCGCGGCCTGGCCCGCGGCGCCTCGTGGACACCTTCGTGCTGCACCTGGCCGCCGCCGACCTGGGCTTCGTGCTCACGCTGCCGCTGTGGGCGGCGGCGGCGGCGAGCGGCGGCCGCTGGCCCTTCGGCGAGGGCCTCTGCAAGCTCAGCGGCTTCGCGCTGGCCGGCACGCGCTGCGCAGGCGCGCTGCTGCTGGCGGGCCTGAGCGTGGACCGCTACCTGGCGGTGGTGAAGCTGCTCGACGCGCGGCCCCTGCGCACCCCGCGCTGCGCGCTGGCCGTCTGCTGCGGCGTGTGGGCCGTGGCGCTCCTGGCCGGCCTGCCCTCCCTGGCCTACCGGGGGCTGCAGCCCCTCCCCGGCGGCGGGGGCAGCCAGTGCGGGGAGGAGCCCTCCGACGCCTTCCAGGGCCTGAGCCTGCTGGTGCTGCTGCTCACCTGCGTGCTGCCCCTGGGCGTCACCCTGGTCTGCTACTGCCGCATCTCCTGCCGCCTGCGCCGGCCGCCGCACCTGGGCCGGGCCCGGAGGAACTCGCTGCGCATCATCTTCGCCGTCGAGAGCGCGTTCGTGGGCTCCTGGCTGCCCTTCGGCGCCCTGCGGGCCGTCTTCCACCTGGCGCGCCTGGGGGCGGTGCCGCTGCCCTGCGGCCTGCTGCTGGCGCTGCGCTGGGGCCTCAGCATCGCCACCTGCCTGGCCTTCGTCAACAGCTGCGCCAACCCGCTCATCTACCTGCTGCTGGACCGTTCGTTCCGCGCCCGGGCCTGGCGCGGAGTCTGCTTGCGCGCCGACCGCCCGGCGCGCAGGGGCAGCTCGGTGTCCTCGCTCTGCAGGGACGACAGCTCAGTGTTCCGGAGTCCGGCCGGCAGCTGGGAGCGAGCCCGGACGGCGAACGCTGGCTCGGCAGTGCCGTAGCCGCCCCGGCCCGGTGGAGGTGGCGGCCCCGGAGCCCGCGGGGGGGGACGAGACCCGCGGGAGTGCGTGGGGGGTGGGGGTGGTGCCGGCTTCCCCAGACATGCCTTCTCTGCTGGCTGCGGGCCGCCCCAGCCGGCGCTGCCTGGACTCCCAGGGTCTCCTTCATTAGCTTTCTCAGAACCTCAGCGCCTTTTGAACTCTCTCCCACCCCCGCCCCCAAACCAGTCGGCTGAGACCAGCTGTTCTCTCAGCCCAGTGGGCTTGGGGGGGGGGGGGGTAATTTTCTCCAGTCCCATAAAGGTCCTATGAGACCGTGCAGACAGCAATCTGGACGCCCACATACATGTTCGCCAAGTAGAAGGAGAAGTGGGTTTCCTCCTCTGCCCCATCGGGAATAACACTGGCCAGAATACCAAACCCAGACTCCCCCAAGAGTGACTGTTGTCTCCGGCTATGCTTTCTCTGAACCCCTACAAATAGCTACTACCTTCTGAGAAATACCTTCTCGAAGTCGGACTCTCTGGCCCGCTCATTCTCCAAAATTTCTATAGAATGTGGGAATCGACAGCCCTTTCGTACTTAGTCATCTTTGTAGCTGTCTTTGCTGTATCATTAGTCACTATCAGTTCAGACTTTCGTTTTCAAAGCTCACCAAAGCCATGGGAACCAGCCCCAGCGTGAGCTGCCCAGTTTATCCCTCCGGACAATTTCCCTACATGTGCTTGGCCTGCCCTGGTTTTGTATCTTCTCCCCATTCCCACGAAGCTGAAGGACTCACGCTGGAAAGTATCTCGGCCCTTCCCTCTGGACAGAAGATTCTGAAATCGTTCACCAGAGTCTCTGTCACTTGGCCAGGGACACCAGAATCTCTTGCATCAGTTCACCTTTCTCAATAAACACTGTTGCTAGCCTGAATCTGACAACCGTGTCTTTTTTTACTTGAGCAATGGGAGTGAAATGAGCATCAGGAGGCAAATCCAATACTGCGCCAGACAAAATTCGAGCCAGTAGCTGAGGCTGCCCTCAGGATGATCAGCATTTGGTGTGAGGTCAAAGACCTGTACCACCTGTGGGTGCAGTGATCCTACAGAAAGGCAGCAAATCACTTACTCTTATTATTTCAATTTGTTTTAAATTTTTACATTTATTTATTTTTGAGAGACAGAGAGCACAAGATGGGGAGGGGCAGAGAGAGACGGAGACACAGAATCTGAAGCAGGCTTCAGGCCCCGAGCTGACAGCACAGAGCCTGACGCGGGGCTCGAACTCACAAACTGTGAGACCTGAGCCGAAGTCAGACGCCCAACCGGCTGAGCCACCCGGGCGCCCATTTACTCTTATTATTTTAAAGGACGTTTCACATTTTGAAGGTTACGGGGAGAATAAAAACAGATTTAAGAGCGTCTGCCAGCCAGGTGTCACTTGAAAAAGGGTATCTGTCAATGTGATATTTTAAGTATGTATTGGGCATTTTTTCCTATCCTTTTTGGGCCCATCTATCCATTTTCTGACTATAACTTACCCCTTAAGGTTTCTGGAGGGTTTGGAAATTCGGTGTGTGTACTTTTGATTTAAGGGGATTTGGCCTAAAGAAATGTTAGTCGGGGCAGGGAAAGGAATGTAATTCTTGAAAACCACCTCCCAGCCAGATCCCCACCAGGCCAATCATAAAGTTGTAGGCTCTGGGGGCAGTGTCCACTCAGATCAGCACGGCAATGTGAGGTTGGGTCTGTATCCTGGGCATTCGTTCTCAAGCTGCTTAACCCCCTACCTAATACCTGCATTTGCGTTCAGCATTTGGGGCTGTTGGATTAGAGCGCATTGAATGTCACACTCCACCTTGACCCCACCTGTCAGCTGCCCCTAGCAGGTGAGGCTGTTAAGAAACGTTAACCACATTCCTCCCACATACCCAGAGAGTCACAAGCCTTGCAGCCTGTGGGGTTGCTGGTGCCAGTGGGACAAATTTCAGACACACTAAGGTTTAAGAACTCAAGTATATCATGGCTCTTGTCATCCTCACCGTTCCTCTCTGGGCAAGAAATTATTCTGTGTCATATGGTGGGGCTGCAGGACGGGGGAGCCGGCTCTCGTCTGGGTCTGCATGTGGCAAAACGTCCAACGACGAGGCTGTTCTGAGTGAGTCCCCGCCTCCACTCCTGCCAATTTACTTCTCCTGATTTACCAGTTGGGCTCCCTGAAGGCAGGCAGGAAGAAGGCTTCTCCATGCCTGAGTTTTCATAGCCCCCCCTGCAGGAATTATTGAAACTCAGCGTTTCTCTCCCACTGCAGAACTATGGCTGATGGGGAGAGAAAGTTCTCTTCCGTCGTTTGGGTAGGTCACTGAATTCGTCTGCCATGTGTCCCTTGGCAATTTTCTTTTATACTCAGGAATGAAAGGGGACCAGTAAACTTCCAGTTGCCACTGAGGCAGATGAGGCACAGGTTCAGGAAAGAACGGGTTAAATAAGTACTCCCACACAGATTGCTGGGAGGTGTGTAAGTGGCAGATTCTTTTAGAAAGTAATTTGTCAGTTGGGGGGCCTGGATGGCTCAGTCAGTTAAGACTCTGATTCTTAATTTTGGCTCCGATCACGAACTCTGGGTTCGTGAGATCGAGTCCCCGGATGGCTTCCACGCTAAGCGTGGAACCTGCTTGGGATTCTCTCTGTCTCCCTCTCTCTCCGCTCCTCCCACACTTAGGTGCACGGACACACTCTCTCAAAAAAAAAAAAAAAAAAAATTAAGGGTAGTCCTACTTAAAAAAAGAAGTAAGCAATTTGTCAATCAATATCCACAGCTTTAAAAATATTCATATCCCATCCCCCCAAAATGTTCATTCCTTTTACCCTGTGCTTTCTTGTCTGCCACTCTCTTCTAAGCCAGTACTCCTGAATAAAACAAGTTTGATGCACTGAGTTCTAAGACATTCTGAAAGACTTACGCCTGAAAGAAACAACCTGAATGTTCAACGGTAGTGTAATGCCCTCGTTAGTATATGGGACTGTTGTTATGCAAATTTTAAGATGTTGCTTTAATGTCAGATTGGAAAACGTTGACAGTAAATGAAAAGAAGGTAACAGGTACCTGGGTGGCTCAGTCAGTTGAACGTCCAGCTTCGTCGTCATCATATGGTTCTCGGGGGTTTGAGCCCCGCTTCAGACTCACTGCTGTCAGCGCAGAGCCCTCTTCAGATCCTCTGTCCCCATCTTTCTGCCCCTCTCCCTACCCCCCTCTCAAAAATAAATAAACATTAAAAAAAAAAGAAATTTAGGGGCACCTGGGTGGCTTAGTCACTTAAGCATCCAACTTGAGTTCAGGTCATGATCTCGTGGCCCATGAGTTCAAGCCCCACGTCGGGCTCTGTGCTGACAGCTCAGAGCCTGGAGCCTGCTTCAGATTCTGTGTCTCCCTCTCTCTCTGCCCCTCCCCTGCTCGCGCTCTATCTCTCCTTCTCAAAAATAAATAAAAACATTAAAAAAAAATTTTAAAAAGGTGACAAAATTACTTGCATTAAATATCCCCACACTTCAAGCTAAATAATTGTTAGCATTGGTTTTGTTGAAGCAAGACATTATATGCCACAAAGTCCTCTGGATAAAAATTATCTTTTGCTCTTTTCTTTCTTTAGCACAAGTTTCAAGCATCCTAGGTATGTTTCTTTCCTCTTGGTGCTAAGGTAAGAAATGCCATCTATTTTACTTTTTGGTTCATTGTTTGTCTCTGCCATCAGAATATGGGCTCCATAGTGAAAGGAGTTTGCCTGCTTTATTTAGTGCTGTATCCCCAGTGCCCGGAACACTGCCGGGCATGCGGTAGGCGCTCATGAACTGCCTGTCGAAGGAATGCTCATCAGAACCACATCGCAGTATAAAATAATATGATGCTCTGTGAAGAGGAAGAGGAAGGTTATTGCATTTTATGTATGTTTGAGAAAAGGGTACACAAGAAAGTCTAGAGAATTCAATAAATGTTAGCAGTGATTGTGTCAAAGTAAGGGAACTACAGATTCTTTCTCTCCTCCCTCTCTTCATTCTTGAAATTTTCTAGAACCTTTTTTTTAAGGGCAGTTGTCAAAGGGCTGTGAAACCGCTGATGCGCTGGGGCTAAAATCAGCCTGGGTCCGGTCTCCCACTGTCCCAGCTGGCCGCCCACCCGTCCTGAGGTATCTCTCCACCTCAGGAGCCTCACTTTCTTCATCTGAAGGATGGAGATGATCATGTCTGCTTGGGCTGCCTGGTAGATCAAAGGAAATCATGTCCTTGAAAGTACTTTGCAAGCTGTGGTGTTTTAGACAAACAAACCACAGGAGCCCCGCCCTTGGGATTGTCTTGTTCCAGGCCCGGCTGCCCCCTTCCCGTCCCCATCACCACCACCCCCACCCAGGCCCTCGCCCTCGCCCTCTCTGTGGAGACAAGAAGGGTGGAGCTGCTCTGGGTTTTTAAAAGGTCAGCATCAACTATACTCAAATTTAAAAAAATATATTAAAAAAAAAAAAAAAGGTCAGTACCTGGTCAAAGCCTGGGCACATGGGCTGTGTGTGATTCTGATTTCATTCTTGTGACTAATTCTGGGCTTTTTTTTTTTTTTTTTTTTGGTACCTCCTTTGACCCCAGGGTTCTTTCTCAGGGCACAGTGTGGGAACCCAGGGCCTCCCGGGGTGATGAGTGATCTGGGGAGTTCAGAAGAATGGCAGAGTTGGCAAAGCTGTACTTGGTGATATGACTCACCCCCGTGTCACCCCCCCCCCCCCCATGTCACTCTGGGGGTAAAGAGAGGGCTCTGGACACTTGTGAGGACATCTCAGGTGGCAGAGTTTATCAGATCTAAATCCCTCCCTTACCCAGGCTGAGTGGCCGGCAGGAAGCTCCCTACCACCCCTGCTGGGCATCGAGCCCTCCAGCCTCAGTCCAGTGGGGAGAATGACGGAAAGACCCACAGCCAAAGGAGCAGGGAATGTTTGGTAAGTGAGAGGAAAAGAGGAAGCAAAGATGTGAAATCACTCTTCCTCGTCATTATCATCAAAGTCAAAAAGTGTTTATTGGGTGTGTAATTAATCACATCTTCCACGAGAGTGGACTGTGCCTGAGATTCACATTTACTCCATCGCAGTAACTTAGAGCTAGAGACCCATTTTCTCCGTTCTAAGAAGACACTGAGGATCAGAGGTGAAAGTCACTTGCTTAAGGTAATAATAACACCACTTAGGTCTCTGTAACACATCACAAATTTTTAAAAAGCACATACACATGATTTCATCAATTATTGTGACCCCGAAGCAAGCGGGAACGATTAGCTCCATTGTATTGATGATGAAACTGACAAGTAAAGAGGCTTGGTCAAGGTCACAGAGAAGCAAACATCGCAGCTCAAACCTTTGTTTAACTCTCCTACCCTCTCTTCCCCTGCCATCCCGCCCGTGTGAGACCCAAAGAGATGATCTCTCCATTCTGAACCCAGTCATACTCAGTGACTCCCTGACCCAGGCTCTCTCTTAAAAATTTTAAGAGTTTCCAAGACAAACACCGTTTGATTTCACTTAGATGGGGGATCGAAAAAATAAGGCAAATGAATAAGCAAACAAAAAGCAGACTCACGCCTAGAAATACACAGAACAAAATGGTGATTGCTCGAAGGATGGGGGGATGCACAAAACAGGTGAAGGGGAGTGCGAGATACAGGCTTCCAGTTACAGAATGAATAAGTCACGAGAATAAAAAGTACAGTATAGGAAATATAGTCAATGATATTGTAATAGTGTTGTATGGTGACAGACGGTAGCTATACACTTGGTGAGCACAGCATAACCTATAGTTTTTGAATCACTGTTGTGCACCCGAAATTAATGTAACATTGTGCATCAGCTATACTCAAATTTTTTTTTTAATTTTTAAGAGTTTTCCTCTAATCGTTAAGTTTTCCCCTAATTTCCCTTGATTATTAATCACAGGTCCTTTATTAATAAAAATGGATATTATGGAACACATAAAGGAAAAAATGAAAAACACCCATTATTACACCATGAAGAGACACCTTAGAATATTTTTCTATGTAGATGATAATACAGACGTGCCCTTTTTTTTTTTTTCAGCTAAATTGGGGACAATCTACATGAGACCAAAGACTACCGTGTTCCCAAGTGTATAATCAGTGCCTGGCACAAAATTGGGACTCAGTAACTATATGTGGAATGTATATCATATACATTATTTTGGTGTCAAAATAATGTATATGATATACATTTTTTTATTTATAATATAAAGTTTATAATATAATTTTTTTAATTGAGTAGGCTCTACACCCAATGTGGGGCTTAAACTTACCACCCTGAGATTAAGAGTCACAAGCTCTACCAACTGAGCCAGCCAAGCACCAATGTATACATTATTTTGTAGCCTGCTTTCTTCACTTAGCAATATGCTATATTTTATACCATTAGATATTTTTCTAAAACATGTTTTTAAGGTAACATTACATCAATATATGAAATAAAACCTCATTCATGTAACCAAGCCCCTAATCTTTTTTTATTACGTTTATTTTTTTAGTAGTCTCTATACCCAACTTGGGGTTTGAACCCACGACCCCAAGATCAAGAATCACATGCTCTTCTTACTGAGTCAGCCGGGAGTCCCTAAGCCCCTAATCTTGTTTCAAGTTTTCACCCTTATAAATAATTCTATGATGAACATCCTTGTACAAAGATTTTTATAACAAACTTTTATTCATTTCTTAGGACAAATTCCTAGAAGTGAAAGTATTCATCAAAGATTATAAACAATTTGAGATTTTTGGTACGTTGTGCCAAATTGTTGAAAAATTTATATTCTCTCCAGAGGTGTAGGCATTATTATTTCAACAAACATTTTGTCAGTTTGGTTTCCACCAAACTTTGAAAGAATATGCCACCTTATTGTATTATTCCAAAGACTTTTTATACATAATGTGTGATCACAACATCCCTCTGAAGGAGATGTTAAAATGACAGCTAATATTTACTGAGCACATACTATATGAGAGGCATCGAGCTAAAGGTTATATATATTGTCTTATTTATCCTCACAACAACTTTATGAGGTATAGAATTTATTGTCCCTGTTCTACAGACTAAAGAGTTGAGTCTCGTTGAGTTTATGTAACTTGCGCAAGTATCTTCTCTAAAGAGCTTGTATTATTATCCCCATTTTACAGATGGAGGAACTAAAGTCCCAAGAGGTTTGATGACTTGCCGGGGTCACACACACACAGCAGCACACAAATCCCATGCATCCTGGACCACAGCTCAAGTCGGTTTCCATCTTCCACTACTCCTCCAGCACCTGCCTTGCCCTATTTATCACTAATCAGTACTAAACCAAGGGCACACTGAGGTCAAGGCCACCATTACTGGCCCTGCAGAGAAATCACCCTGCTTCTGTTATCAAAAGATCAGTGGTTAATTGATGGTTAATTTAATGTGTCAACTTGACTGGGCCACGAGGTGCCCAGACATTTGGTCAAATATTATTCTGAGTGTGTCCCTAGGTGTGTATGAGATTAATATTTGAATCAACAGACTCAGTACGGTGGGTTGCCCTCCCCGAGGTGGGGTGGGGGGGGCCCCATCCAATCCATCGAAGGCCTGAAGAGAACAAAAAACACTGAGTAAGAGGGAATTTATTCTCTGCCGTCTGAGCTGCGACATCAGTCTTCTTCCTGCGGACTCAGACTGGGTTTGAACTTACATTATCGACTCTCTCGGGTCTCCGGCTTGCCAGCTGCAGATCTTGGGACTTCTCAGCCTCCACAGGGGTGTGGGCCAATTTCTTATAATAAATGTCTTTAGAGATAGATGGGTGGATTTAGATATAGATCTATAAATAGGTATAGAACTACATCTCTTCCGTTGGTTCTGTCTCTTTGGAGAATCCAGACTAATATAATCAGGGTCCTCTCACTAAGGAGAACTTGGGCATCTGACTGAGAGGGTGAATGGGGCTCTTCACAGATGTGCTGAGGTAAGGGGTCCAAATGGGAGAAACAGTGCGAACACCCACCATGTTGCCTGCATAGTCCTAACTGGCAAGCGAAAAGTGGAGGGGCTTGGCCTTGGTGGGCAGCAAAGCCTGAAGTGCAGACCCGAGACAACGGCTGCCAGCGTCTGGTAGAGGCTGTGGTTTGCCCCAGGGAGATGTGCTAGACACAGGGTGATTAATCTCAGTCACCCTGCTCTGAAAATGACTGTCTTCATGATGTGCATGCTCACATCCCCTCTCTAATCCGATATGTCTCTTCACTGCAGCCCCCAAACCCCCCAAAGCGAGAAGGTCATGCCTTATACTAGCCCCATACTGGGCCCTATGCACACAAAGACACAACATGCTATGTAGGTCACAAGGCTTGCTGAATTTCTATCTTTTTAAACAAAATCTTGGGTGTTTTTTTTTTTTTATAACCTATAGCTCCAAATCTTCTCACGTTTCATTTTTTAAGTTCTTATTAGCATAAAGAGAGAAAATGTCATATTAAGAGTAAAATAACTCCAGACCCTCCACCCTAATCGCAGTAATTTTCTTGTTTGCACATTCTCTTCCCGAGCCCTTCTCTATCATGGTCACATTTTACATTGCTGTACTCATGAGACATTCTGGTGTTTGGGGGTTGTTGTCACTGTTGGGTGTTTTTTGTGTTTTGTTTTGTTTTTGCAGAATATACTGTAAACGTTTTTCTCTGCCCCTATGTAGATTTCATAATGGTCATTTTTGAAGGTTTCCCTCTGTGGGTAAACCACCATGTAACGCAACAATCCTCCATATTAGACATTCAACTTGCTCAAGAGCTTTCGCTTTGATAAATACATTGCAGTGAGCAGCTTTCCCATCTAGCTCAGGACTGGTTTTGAACGTCTGTTCCAAACCGAACGAAACTCCCTGACACCTGCTCCCCCCTCCTTTAGCCTCTCTCCTTCGCTGCCTTCGTGGGATTCTATCACCTCTTCTGGTCTGTGAGGAGCAGAAACAGGGAAACCCCCTCACCTCAAGAACAGCGGCCATGGACTCATGAACAATGCATTTTGGAAGCACTTTGAAAAGTAGCACTACACATTAGTGGAATGAAGGGCATGTCAGTAGTTGTTTATTGTTATTTAGACCCTAATGAACCAACGGTGAAAACCAATATAACGTAGGGCTTTAGTCCGTAAACTAGTGCCACTGCCCGCGTTCAAGTTCCAGCTCTGCTTCTCACTTTCTTTGTTACCTGGGTAAGTTATTCAACCCTTTCCACTTCAAAATCCTCATCTGGAAAATGGGAACAATGCTTCTTATGTCAGTGGGCATGTGAAGGAGTTAAATGTGTTCAAATAGGAAGCGCTTAGAACTATGTGACACATATTAAGCATCGTATGTTTGCTACAATTATTGGGAGTAAAACAAACAACACAAACTATTGTTGTGTTGTGTTGTGTTGTGTTGTGTTGTGTTGTGTTGGAACTGCACTATACCATGGCTTTGGATTTCTCTTCTCAAATTCATGGATTCAACACATTTTTATTTTGCATTTATGATGCGCCAGTTAGTAAGCGAGGCCATGGGGCTACAGAAGTTAAAGACTTCCAGTCCCTCTACAGAACAACCACCGAAGCTCGAGTCTCTGTCCTCCACACACAAATAAGACAGGAAATGTGGGCTTACTGGCGTAAAAGAAGGAAATAAAAGCCATGTGGACCGTTAATTGGGGGCAAAATGTTATCTTTCTTCTTTCCTTTTTCTTGAAACTAAAAAGTACACAAAGACTTCTGTCCTATGAATAAGTCACTTTTGTAGATCATTGATTTCCAGAGAATTGGTTGATCACAGTGTCTCTTGAGTGAAAACCTGTGTATAGACCCAGGTTATTCTGTCTTTCAGGGCTGGGAATTTCCTGCTGAGCCCAAAGCATTCCCTGAAATGAGTGGGACTCAGAGACTTATACACAGCAACAGCCTTGCTGAACAACTGTGTCCAGCGGTGGACGGTCAGCCCTGGGTGGGGGTAGGATGAGGGACCTCTCTGGTCCCTGTCAGACCAAAGATTCCATAGTCCCATGAATACAGGTCCAATCTGTTTTCCAGAGATATATCGAATTTATTACTTTCAAAAATATTTTAAATATTTTAAATATTTTATAAAATGCACTCATCAAAAGGCTGGAAACACATATCCATCATTTAAAAATTAAACAATCAGGGCGCCTGGGTGGATCAGTCGGTTAAGGGTCCGACTCCGGCTCAGGTCATGATCTCATGGTTTGTGGATTCGAGCCCCATGTTAGCTGTGTTAACAGCTCGGAGCCTGGAGCCTGCTTCAGATTCTGTGTCTGCTTCTCTCTCTGCCCCTTCCCTACTCGTGCTCTCTCTGCCTCTCTCTCTTAAAAATAAATAAACATTAAAAAAAAATTTTTAATTAAACAATCAAAGCAAAACAATCCATACACACACACACACACACACACACACACAAAGGCAACAATTCGACCATGCCATCCATTACCACAACCAATCCCATCAAAAGGAGATCAAGGCAAGACAAACAACTTACATTAGGTCTGAATGTAAAATTCACTTATCAGCCCACTTAATAAACGCTTTTTGACACTTGAAAACCTGTTTCTCTGTGGTGCTACACTGAGAGAAATCCATGCATACATACTCTGGGTACTCTCAGAGGTTCAAGACCTGAAAGACTCCTGACCAGAGCCTGCCAGGGGCTCCCCAGCAGACTGCATGAATAGGGAAGTTATTTTAAAATATAATATAATAAATCAATACAGGCGTCTTTTGGGGGTTTTCTTATATCACAATCTGAATTTGGAAGGTAGTTCAATAAGAAGGTGATTGCTCACATCATAATGCAGTCTATTGCTTTTTAAGAAAAAAATTATTTTATTTATTTCTTTTATTTTGTGTATTAAAAAAATTTTTTAATGTTTTTATTTATTTTTGAGAGAAAGAGAGAGAGAGAGAGAGAACGAGTAGGGGAGGGCCAGAGAGAGGGAGACACAGAATCTGAAGCAGGCTCCAGGCTCTAAGCTGTCAGCACAGAGCCCGATGCAGGGCTCGAACCCATGAGCTGCGAGACTGTGACCTGGGCCAAAGTCGTATGTTCAACCTACTGAGCCACCCAGGTGCCCCAGAAAAAATTATTTTAAATAGAAACAGAAATCACCTTGTGCAACCTCTAAGAAAATGGTTCAGGCAACAATCATCGGTGGGTGCTAAAACCACGAGGCGAGAGCTGGACTATTACAAGATGCTGACGTGTCACCTCAGGGATTAGTTCTCAGTGATAAGAGAGACAACACGATGTGACAACCGAGGATGGTGAGGGTGAGGGTGGAGGATGACGAGGCGGATGGGATGCCCAGCACCACTTGTGAGGTGTTCTTGCCACAAATGATGAGCCGAAATCTATTTAAGCCTTTGCCGCTAATGTCCAGGTTACAGGAAACATGGGGGTCAGGAGTAAGTTAAATGACAATGTGAGGAGGCAAGCAGATAAAACACAGCATGTAGGGCATGAGACAACTGACCTGATTTCAACAAGACACTGACATGATAAGAAAAAAATCGGGTGGGGGAAGGGGACCGACACAGGATTAAAAGAGCCAAATGCAAAGTGTAGACCTTACTTGGATCCAGATACAAACGGACCAACTTGAAAAGACCGTGTTGGGACAACTGGGGAGCTTTGAATGTGACTCGGTGTCAGGTGATATTAAGGAGTTATTGTGATAACATTCATGTGATTATGTAAGAAAAGTGTCCAATTTTTTTCACAGATGCGTTCTGAAACATCTACAAGTGATATGTCACCATGATTAGGATTTTCTTTAAAATATTTTGCTAAAGGGGCCCCTGGGTGGCTCGGTCGGTTAAGCATCGGACTTCGGCTCAGGTCATGGGTTTGAGCCCCACATCGGCCTCTGTGCTGACAGCTCAGAGCCTGAAGCCTGCTTCAGATTCCGTGTCTCCCTCTCTCTCTGCCCCTCCCTTGCTCATGCTCTGTGTGTGTGTCTCTCTCTCAAAAATAAATAAACATTAAATTAAAAAAAAAATAAAACAAAATATTTTGCTAAAGAAAAGGTAAACTGAGGAAATATAGGGAAATGTTGATATCAGTAAGTCTAGGTGATAGATAAATGAGAGTTCATTATACTAGACTCTCTGCTTTCACTTACGTTGGAAGGTATTCATAATAAAAAGTTTTAAACTATTAATTTTAATTACAGAAATTACACATGAATAAGGACTACATTTTCACAGCAAAAAGTCCACACAGAAATGATAAGTAAAGCTCAACTCCTCTTTGCCCCCCAGTCCCTAGGCCAGACTCCACCCCAGCGTTTGGGTGTATGGAGACTGATTTTCAATTTCTTAGCTGCTCCTGCTAGAATCCCAGCTCTCAGCAGTGGGCAAGGATATAAAATAGACATCACCTACTTTCCAGCATCCAAGGCATTTTCGAAGCTTCTTGGACAAACTAACTGGTTTCTCCTCCCTGGTTTCAGCTTTAGGGGGCTTTTTGTCCATCATGAGCACCTAGCTACCCCTGGCTTCAGGATCCTCCATCAGACCCAGCATGGCGTCTTTCAACCATTCCATAGGACCAGCTCAGCCCTCTCTCTCCACCAACCTCCCACAGAGCTATCGAAGCACTGAGAACACATCAGTGCATGTGTTTATGAACAAATAGATGGAAATGCACTGACCAGGTGCAGAGGGGTTGGGACAAGAGCTTTGGGGTGGGAGGTGTGAAGAGGTCACACATCACCGGGTTTATGGACCATTTCAATTGATTTCAACAGCATCGTACCTCAAATTAAACCATCCTCCCTTTAAAACACACCCTTTTCTCTTCCTTTCTCATCATGTGGAGTATTTTAAGAGGAGACAGAGGCGTGAGGTACTAATTTGTTTCTAGTTAATCCATGCCAAGGCCCCAGGCCCGGGCCTGGTCACAGGAGGAAGGTGCCCTTTGAAGCCTCGAGCTGCAAAACCACAGGAAGTGAAACTTGGTCACCAGTAAACAGGTTTGGACCACTGAAGATGTAATTATCATGCAGAAGTTACTTGCTTTCTTTTTTTTCCCTGAGAGTTGGGTGTGAGGACGAGGAACTTATTTTTCTTTTAAGACGAAGAATGTGGAAAAAAATGTCTCTTAAAAAAATCACTACCTTTCCTTAGGTGCCTACTATGGGCAAAGCATAATGCTAAAAAGCATCTTTAAAAAAATGTTTATTACTTAAAAAAAAAATCTTTAATGAGCCCCAGAGAGAGAAAGAGAGAGAGAGAGGGTGAGGGGCAGAGAGAGGGAGACAGAGGGTCCGAAGAAGGCTCCACGCTGTCAGGGCAAAGCTCGATGTGGGGCTCGAACCCACGATCTGTGAGATCATGACCTGAGCTGAAGTCAGACGTTCAACCAACTGAGCCACCCAAGCGCTCTAAAAGGCATCTGATCTACACCCCCATTTTATATATGAAGAAACTGAGGCTGTCTGACTCCAAAACATACTTTTTATGTCTCTCCTAAACTAGGTACCTGAGCTGGTTAATAACCACCTACCAGGCAAAGTGAGGAAAAGGCCCCATGTAGGTCGAGTGCTATTTTGGAGGGCACCTCTATCTCTAGGCCTTTGAGAAAAGCAACCGGTTATTAGAATTCTGATAATAATCCAGCCCCAATGAGAGCCGCAGGCACCGCCACCCCACCCTCCACCTTTCCCGCCACGTCTCCTGTCAGCTGCCCAGTCTTCAGCCTTCCTGAGGTGCAGCTCAGACAGGGGCTGGGCGGCCAGGGGTCTGCTCCCAGGGGCCTGGGAATTCTCTACCACACATAACCCTGCCAGGGAAGAAATGCAGTGGGGACCAGACTGACAAAGTGTCTTTACTACGTGCCTTCTGACTACAAGCAAACATGAGCTTTCTTTGTGGGAACTGGAAGGGGGGGCCGGTGTGGAGAGCTTGAAGCAGAGGCGCCCTTGGGACCCAGGTGTCCTGTCTATCTGGATGCTGCCACATTTGAAAGCCCCCCAAAAGTCACTGCTCTCTCAGCTCTGGTATTTAGCTTTGTATCTTTGCAGTGGTGCTGTTTTTAACATAACTCACTATCTTTTCTTAGTTTCACGTTCTCTGTGGGTCTCTAGAAACAGAAGAGGGAATGGCTAGAGCCCAGGGCCTTCGGGCCGGCTGGGCAGTGGTCCCAGAAGGAAGGGAAGGTAGGCTGGGGACTTGGGGCTTGCAGTGAAGGAGGGGCCAGTCCTGCCCTCCGGAGAGGAAGGGTCCACGTCCTGCACCAGCTGGACCGTAAGAAGCATGGAAGAGTCTCAGGCCAGATTAGAGCCTACAGGCAACTCCACTCTGCCCTCCGTCACTTTTGCTCTCAGGATTTTTTTCTCCAGGGCGCAGGGAAGAAAGACCAGAACGTAGTTGGTCCAGACCCAAGAGCGCTCAACTCCCGCCCCCTGGTGGTCCCACCGGGGAGAGCAAGTTACAACAGGGGCTTGCAGAGTAAGGGACGGGCGAGGAAGGCGGCTCAGAGGCCAGTGCTCTGTACAGGTGCTCAGACATAATCCTGCGGTCCCTGGAATCCTGTGGAAGCCCTCGTGGCTAGGATGGAGAAGCTGGAGAGGAAGGGGTAGAAGGAACGAGAGAAGGCAGAGGAAAGATGAAAGAGAAGAGAGAGAGGAGGCGGGGAGGGTAAGGGGCAGGACCCTGAACACTGTGGAGAGGACCAGGCCGCGTTCAGAAACCAGCTGAGAATTGCTGGCCTGGAGGATGCTGGTGTGGCTTGGGGAAGTGGGTCCTTTCCCATCTCATGCAACTTGGGAGTCTGAGTCCCAGTGATAGGTCTGCCCTGCACTCCAAGCAGCTCCCTAGACTCCGTGTCCCCCAGCCCCAGTTTCTTAAGGGGGTGCTCTTCCCTTGAGGCAGTTAAGTACAGCTGCCTGGCTTGACCCCCGAAGTTGGTCATATGCATTTCCCATAGCTACTCACCTGCCTGCAGCCAGCCTGCGCCCCGTCGAGCGGGTTGTGGCCCACAGAGGCAGAGGCAGACGGGCACTGCCCCTCCTGCACCTGCCCCCAGCTGCGAGCTGCAGGATGCGGTCAGGAGAGGAAACAGGGCCTCCGGCTCCGAGTCATTCTGGGGTTTCCAAAGAGCTCCTTGCTGAGGGCATCGACGGGGCACTGTCTGGGCCGCTGAGAATCGACTCATTCTCCTCATCCAGCCCATAGAGGAAGGAGAGGGGGAGGGGAGGATGGACAAGGTGAGCCTCATCCTCTGCCGGGCAGGCCCCGAGGCTGCCTGAGTCAGCAGCACCCGTGGGCAGGGAGAGGTCTGGGGCGAGTCCCCATCCCAGTGTGTGTGGGAGGGCTGTGTGCAGTGCAGAAAGGCAGCCGCCCAGCCCCCGGGAGGCTTTTAGAAGCTACGCCACGGAGATCCCAGCTTGTTCCTCTTTCTCCTTTCCAGCAAGAGCTCAGAGAGCTTTTCCCAAGACCCCTCCTCTACCATTTCTCAGGAATAACCACCTGACAGAGATGAACGGTTGCTCCTTCAGTCAAAGTGAGGAGAGGAACGTACTGGGGACTTGATAACCTCTCCCAACTTGCACCCCTTCCCTTCCTTCCATAGGGTGAACCAGTCCGTTCCCAGTGACGGCTCTGGTTTCTGCTTCCAGGACACTTGCTTCCCAAGCCCCGGCTTCAGCAGACCCCGTTCAAATCAGCCCCAGGCCCTGTGCTCAGAGCTGTGCAGCAGCAACTCAAACTTCAGCCCAAGGAGGGCAGACATATTTTTCTTGACTCCTTCTGAATAAAAAAATTTTTTAAACGTTTATTTATACGTGAGAGAGACATAGAGACAGAGCAGGAGCAGGGGAGGGGGCGGTAGTGAGAGAGGGAGGCACAGGATGCGAAGCAGGCTCCAGGTTCCAAGCTGTCAGCACAGAGCCCGACGCGGGGCTCGAACCCACATACTGGGAGATCATGACCTGAGCCGAAGTTGGACGCTTAACCGACTGAGCCACCCAGACGCCCCTTGACTCCTTTTGATTTTTTAATAAAAAAGTCAAATGTGTACAAATCAGATTTCACGTAAACATTTGGATTTCCAGCATTTGTTTTTAAAATAGAAGCCCTTTGCTTGTGACATTTGCAGTGACAACCACCTTTGAGACAGAACCTCAGTGTTGGAATGTGCCATAGTCTCTACCACGCCTTTCCATGCTCCCCTCCAGCCACAACACATGCCAAGGCCAAGGTACAAGTTGTAGTGGGACAAACTAAATACGGCCATGTTGGAATGCCAGAATTCTTCTACCTGACATATTTCATTCCTTCACTTTATCTGATAGGCCCTTTAGGTGTTTGATGTTTTCCAACAACTGGTTTAGGGCTATGGAATTAGAAAGATCTGTCTTCCAATCCTGCATCAGTCATTTACTGGTTGTGTGACTTCAGGGTGTGTGGGTGGCTCAGTCAGTAAGGCATACGACTTCTGCTCAGGTCATGATCTCACGGTTCACGGGTTTGGGTCCTGTGTCAGGCTCTGTGCTGACAGCTCGGAGCCTGGAGCCTTCTTCAGATTCTGTGTCTTCCTCTCTCTCTCTTCCTCCCCTGCTCATGCTCTGTCTTTCTCTCTCTCAAAAATAAAATAAAAATTTTAAATGTAAGACAGGAAGCCATCAAAATCCTAGAGGAGGAAGCAGGCAAAAACCTCTTAGACCTCAGGCACAGCAACTTCTTACTCAACATGTCTCCAGAGGCAAGGGAAACAAAAGCCAAAATGAACTACTGGGACCTCATCAAAATAAAAATCTTCTGCACAGCGAAGGAAACAATCAGCAAAATTAAAAGGCAACCGAAAGAATGGGAGAAGATATTTGCAAATGACATATCAGATAAAGGGTTAGTATCCAAAATCTATAAAGAACTTATCAAACTAAACACCCAAAAAACCAAATAATCCAGTGAAGAAATGGGCAAAAAACATGAATAGACACTTCTCCGAAGAAGATATCCAGATGGCCAACCGACACATGAAAAAATGCTCAACATCACTCATCATCAGGGAAATACAAATCAAAACCACAATGAGATACTACCTCACACCTGTCAGAATGGCAACATTAACAACTCAGGAAACGACAGATGCTGGTGAGGATGCGGAGAGAGAGGATCTCTTTCGCGATGCTGGTGGGAATGCAAACTGGTGCAACCACTATGGAAAACAGTATGGAGGTTCCTCAAAAAACTAAAAATAGAACTACCCTACGACCCAGCAATTGCACTACTAGGCATTTATCCAAGGGATAGAGGTGTGCTGTTTCAAAGGGGCACATGCACCCCCATGTTTATAGCAACGCTATCAACAATAGCCAAAGTATGCAAAGAGCCCAAAGGTCCATCGATGGATGAATGGATAATGAAGATGTGGTATATTTATACAACGGAGTATTACTTGGCAATCAAAAAGAATGAAATCTTGCCCTTTGCAACTACGGGGATGGAACTAGAGTGTATTATGCTAAGTGAAATTGGTCAGAGAAAGACAAATATCATATGTCTCCACTCATATGTCGAATTTAAGATACAAAACAGATGAGTGTAAGAGAAGGGAAGCAAAAATAGTATGAAAACAGGGAGGGGAACAAAACATAAGAGACTCTTAAATACAGAGAACAAACTGAGGGTTGCTGGAGGGGTTCTGGGTGGGGGGATGGGCTGAATGGGCAAGGGGCATTAAGGAGGACACTTGTCGGGATGAGCACTGGGTGTTATATGTAGGAGAGGAATCACTGGAGTCTACTCCTGAAATCATTATTGCAGTATAGGCTAACTAACTTGGATGTAAATTAAAAAATAATAATAATAAACAAATTAATTAATTAAATTTAATTTAAATTAAAAAAAAGAGAGAGAGAGAGACTTAACTGGTTGTGTCGCTTTACCGCAATTACTTAGCTTCTCTAGGCCTCAGTTCCCTCATCTCTAAATGAAGGTAATAGTACTGCTACAAATCCCAAGCTACAAACTCAGGTTTGCAAGGCACACAGGTCGTTTCTTTTCTTTTAAATCAATTTGATTCTGTTCCGGGCCTGCTGGGATGGCAAAAACCGGCTACTTTCTCCAGCAGAATCCTGAAGGTTTAGGGGGATGCCAGAAAGCTGGGTAAGGGCGGACATCTAGATGCTGTAGCCCCCAGGGACCTCTTGTAGCCTGGGCTCCTGCTTCCTGGATGTGTGTGGTGCAAGAGTCTGTCGAGGTTAGAAACTCGGGGCCCAGCATCCCACCTCCCAGCCCTGCTGAGGTCTTGCCGCCTCTGAAGGGCATTGCATGAAGGTCCTTGCTGCTCAGGACACACACCGTTTTCTTTCGCACTCCCAGGCCATCGCACCTCTTTTTCCTGGCTCTCAAAAGCCACCTCGCTGCCCTTGTCCCTGGGGACCCCTGCCATTGTCTCAGCAGGCTTAGGGCTAAGGCCTTTGGGAAGCTTCCACTTTCCACCCAGACAAAAGAGAGGGGTGAATGGGAAGGGAAAAGGAATGCAAATCAATATTTCAGCAAATTGTCCCATTGCATGAGTAATAAGAATAATGTTTACCTTCATTTTTTTTTTTTTAATGTTTGTTTATTTTTGAGAGAGACAGAGACAGAATGTGAGTGGGTTAGGGTGAGAGAGTGAGGGAGACACAGAACCAGAAGCAGGCTCCAGGCTCCGAGCTGTCTGTCAGCACAGAGCCCGACGCGGGGCTTGAACTCACAAGCTGTGAGATCATGACCTGAGCCGAAGTCGGACGCCGACTGAGCCACCCAGGTGCCCCAATAATGTTTACCTTCAAAGGCACTTTCCCCTCTGTCTACCCCCTAAACGTTCCCAGGATCCCACCCCCTTCCCTGTCCTGTTCTCATTGTCTACACCCTTCCTGCGTGATTTCACCTACTCCCAGAGCTGCAGCTCTGTAGTGGCTCTCAAGCCCCCTTCTCCAAACTTCCTGGGGCTTTAGAACCCCCAGCCAGGCTGCTCACTGGACATCACCTTCAATGTCCTCAGGTGAACACATCTTACGCTGAACCCTCAAGCTAAAAACCTGGGAACCCTTAGACTCTTCCCTCTTTTTCCCTGCCACGGTCTGTAGCCGGTCAACTGTGAAGTCAGGCCAGGTCTACCTCCTAAAAAGCTGTTTCTGAATGCTCCCCACTCCATTCGCTCATTCATCAAAGTGATCTAAAACGGAGTCTGCCTAGGTTCCGGATCGACAGTTTTCAGTAGTGTGATGGATCATTTTATGTGTCAACTTGGCTAGGCCCGTGGTACCCAGATATCTGGTCAACCATTATTCTAGATGTTTCTGTGAAGGTATATTTATTTTTATATATTTTTTAAAGATTTTATTTTTAGGTAATCTCTACACCCAATGTGGGGCTTGAATTTACAAGCCCGAGATCAAGAGTTGCACACTCATCTATCAAACGAACCAGCCAGGTGCCCCTCTGTGAAAGTATTTTTAATTTTAGTTTTTTTAATGTATTTATTTTAAGAGAGAGATAGAGAGAGAGGCAGAGAGAGCTAGCACAAGTGGGGGAGGGGCAGAGAGAAGGAGAGACAGAATCCCAAGCCAACTCTACACCATCAGTGCAGAGCCGGATGCGGGGCTCCACTCAACTCTTGAACCGAGAGATCACGACCTGAGCCAAGATCAAAAGTCTGATGCTTAACCAACTGCGCGCCACCCAGGTGCCCCTGTGAGGGTACTTTTAAATGAGATTAATATTTAAACCAACAGTAGACTGAGTAAAACAGATTATCCTCCATAGTGTAGGTGGGCCTCATCCAATCAGTTGAAGGTCTTAACAGAAAAAAGACTGACCTCTGATGAAGAAGGAATTCTGCAAGCAGACTGCCTCTGGACTCGAACTGCTATCTTCTCTGGGTCTCCAGCATGTCAGGCCACCCTGTAGATTTTGGACTCGACGGCATTTCCAACGGAATGAAACAATTCCTTAAAATAAATCTCTCTCTCCATTTCTCTCTCTCTCTCTCATATGTATTATATACATATATCCTATTGATTCTGTGTCTCTAGAGAACCTTGACTAATACAATTAGCTTCTCTTCAGTTTCAGGATAAAAACCTTAAATCCTTACTTAGCCCACGAGGCTCTTCAGTCAATTTAGCTCATATAGTGCCTTTGGACAAATGAGAAAAAGTCACCACCTCTAGGCAGGGCACACAGCTTGGTGGGTGGAACACGGGTGAGTCCTCCCTCTTAGTATGGTGGAAACCTGGACGACCAGACAGAGCTGCCCTGCTTCCTGATGAACCTCTGCCTGGCACTTTAGCCTTGTCTTTGTTTTCATTCTTTTCCTTCCTCCTCATCCGACACCCTAAGGTCCGCGCAGCTCCTAGGTCCCCGTGCTTCTTTGCCACCATGCGTTTGTATATCCCGTCATAGCTGCCTCAAGATCCTTCTTGCGTTCTCCCGCCTGTTCCCCGGGCACATGCCTTCTCCCGCCAGACTTTGCGACCCTCAGCCTGGCCCAGCCGCGCGCACGGCCCCTCTCTCTCTCGCTGCTCTGAGTTTCAGCCCTTGCTTCATTGATGCTATTGCTACTTGATTACTGGCCTAGGTTGGGGAATCATCCAGGGAAGAATTTGAACTTTGATCCACCGTGCTGGGCACTCGTAGGTGCTCCATAAACTTCTCGCACAAATGAAAACAGGGACGTGTGAGTGAGAGAGTGAGTGAACGGATGGAGGGAGGGAGGGCACCAGGCTAGCGGTAACAGCAGGAGGCGCTCACCGGGAGTGGGCTCCTTTCCTTGCGCGGCGGAGCCCGGCCAGCCGGCGCCCAGGAGGAGGACTGGGCTCGGGCCGGGGGAGGGGGAGGCGGTTGCGGCTGCGCCAGCGCGCGGTGGCTCGGCAGCACCGCGGTGCCCAGCGAGGGGGAAGCGGACTCGCGGGGAGGGGGGACGGGGCCTGCGGGGGAGGGGCGCGGCGCCCTCTTGCCGGCTCCTCTCATTCTTTCACCCCGGGGTCTCCAGGAATGGAAACGGCCCCCGGCCAGGCCGGAGCGCGCGGATGAAAGGCGGCCCTCGGACGGAGAGAGGAGCCTCCTCCCGCCCGGGCGGAGGAAACTGGTAGTGCCGGGGGTGTCCCGCCGCACCGGCGTCCCAAAGCGGGAGAAGGGGGCAGTCTCGCCCCCCCGGGCCGGGGTCCCCAAAGGGTACCCATTCTCGCTGGCATCTTACCACCCCGCCATGGGGTCCCGCCCCGACTCTTGGATCGGAATCTCGAATCCCTTCTTGCGTCTTTCCCCTCTTTCCTCTGGGCCTTGGTATGCCCCAGGGGACAGATGTCTTGGGATCTTTAACATTTGGGATGCTGCAAATGCCGAAGTTAAATGAAATACCTCCCGGGAGGGAAGGCCGGGAGGAGGGTCGGGGAGAGAGAAGATGGCCTGGACAAACAGGTCCTGAAGCTTCGAGGCAGAAACGGGGGGCGCGGGGACAGGCGGGCGGCGCCAGAGCTCCATGGGACAGGTAAGGGGGAAAACTTAGGGGGACGCAGCGCGGGTGAACTGGGGGGCTCAAGCTCCTGAACCCGTGGTCCGTGGCCTGAGCGGAGCTGGCCCTACCAGGAACGGAGTGATTTACAAAGGGGGTGGGAATTTCAAGTTCCTACCCAAAGTGCACATTTCCGACTCCTCAACCCTTCTCCTTCGACCTTCCCCACGCCTGTGGATCCCCTGGCCAGGTTCCGGGAAGCCAGAAAGCAGCCAAACAAAAGGAGCAAAGTCTCGGGCCGCCTGGATGCGGAGGGGCGCGGTGGGGGAGGGGAGCAGGGTGGACCGGACAAAGGGGCTTTTTAAGGAAAGCCGAGAGGTCTGATTTCAGGGCGCATTCCTGGCTAGAACCCACTCCACCATCGCCTGCTGGAGGCGAACACCTTTCCCAGTGGGGACGGAGAAGAGTGGAGAAAGAAACCAGTTAAGGGACCCTCTTCCACCCTCCTTCGCCTTGAGGGTCCCGGGCTATTCCCCTTCTTTCTGCACTGCTGGCTCCGGCGGCTGACCATTGATCTGTTAATTCATTAAGTGGGATCTTAGGAGTGCCTGAGACTGTTCTTTGCTGGGTGCTGGAGGCAATGTGATGACGGTAGATGAGGCTCTTGCTTTCAAGAACTTCTAATCTCGTGTAGCAGAAGAAACTTAAAGGAACTTTTTGAAACTGTGGGAGTGGATGGCCACAGAGTGTGGAAGTTTCCTGATGCAGCACTTCTCCTTGGGAAGTGAAAATCCTAAAGAGATGCAGTTTTTCTCCTTTGAACAATCAGATTCCAAGTAGTCTGACTTTATTCAAGGACACTCCACGTCCTCACCAACTTGTGTTCTGGGTGTTGATGCTCTGGGGGTTGGGGCAGGGCACTGATCTGAGAACCCTGATCCCTTAGGCCAGCGGGCAGCAGGGCACTGAACCCCAGCCAGCTCCTGGGGGTACTACCCACCTCCCTTTTGGTATTTTGCGTTGAGTGGCCTGGCAGACAGTGAGATCCAACCCATTGGATCTAGGGTTCTTGGGAGAATTGGTTGGCTCGTCGCATTCCAGACCTCACGTTCTGCTGGGTCAGGAAATGCTGCATGTGAGTTTGAGGGAGCAGGGGGTTTACAAAAATTCCAGAGGATCAATGCGGTGAGTTGATTATCTGTATTTCTCTCCTCTGAACTCAGAGAGGGGGGATTACCTGAAAGTGGGGTTCTTCACTGGGTCCCGGGCACCAAAGCATCTGTGGATAGAATTCAGAGCGTTTGTGAACTTAGGTGGGAAGAAATATCTTTATTTCACACCAACCTTTAACAAAAATTTAGCATTGCCTTCAATCATGAAGGCAAGAAACCATTGGCAGTAGCTGTGGCTTTGCCGTTGATAGAATTCACAGATAGTTTACGGTCACGTCGCAGTTGTTCTGTCTCGAAGCACCGTTTACATTCATCGCTTCTATGAAACTATCCACTGCCACATCCCATTTAACATTAATAAAGAAGCATTATATATTACTATGTGTTTGTTTTTAGAACTGTATTTTAATATAATTCGTTCTCCTGGTGATTCTCTTCATTTCTTTTTTGTGCATTAAAAAACATGCCATGGGCTGGTTCCAGAGATTTCCAACACCCCCCACCTGGAGCTGGGGGATGGGCAAGGTGGAAGAAGGGGACTAGTTCCACTCAGAGTCAATCTCTCTGTGTTTGTCTTCTTTGGAAGAATGTGACAAGCCAATAGGGGGAGGGGAGGGCTGCAGGCTCTTTGGGACACCCAAAGCTGGCTCCACATCATGGGAGGGGTCTGCCCCCGGTTGGGGGGGGGGCCGTAGCCTCAGCCTGGGGAGAGGAGGAAGTGGTCAGCCTGGAGGACTCTGGGACTAGCATTGTTTGGAAAGAGGGTGTGTATAGGATGCGAAGGTGAGCTGGGTATGTGTGTAGGGACTGTGGGGGATGCAGGTGAAGGGAAGAAGGCAGACAGGAACTCCGTCGGTGACACAGCTCTGCTCTACAGGGGACACTTGGTGGAGCACACTTCTACCTGCCCAGCCACGGGGAAGGGGAGGGCGTTTGGAGATGGGGCTGGGGGAGGGGAGCAATCCAGAGAGATGCTGAGGTGCTGATACCCCAGCATGAAGGGACACAGTGGGAACATCAGAGTGGGAGAAAGGGAGGTGGTGCGATGTAAGCCTTGAGGGATGTAGTCCTTAATCTGTATCACGTCTATGTGTTTTCCATGTGGAGCCACAGGTAGCCTTAGCCCTTGCTTCGCCCAATGAAGTGGGCTGAATTCTAAACAGTTTTGGGTTTGTCTGAGGACCAGTGGGGTGGGAGACCTGGAGGCTTGTTTTCTGTAGAAAACAAGTTCCGTTTCGGTCCCTGGTCCCTCATGTTTGGGGAGTGGATTTAGAGCCTGGGGTCCAGTGGCTCTCCTGTGGCGTAGGGGCTAGGACTGGGGTTCAGCTTAGTGCGCCGTGGACCCTGTTGAGGGATGGATGTAAGAAATAAATAGGCCTTGATGATCCTGGGAGGAAATGAGTAGGATGAAAAGAGAGACCACTCTTGCTTTCTTAGGGACCCTAGAGCCTTCCCATACGGACTTCCATAGTTACTGCCTTGCCTGAAATTTCCTTAAACCTGATTTGGGAGAGACAAAACCCAGGCCTTGCTTTCCATGACTGTGTATGGAAAGAGTCATGACCTATTCTTGTCATTCTGTCAACTTCTTGTTGGTATTCCCCATGGACAGTGGCCTTTCACCCTGCTTCTGGGGGTCTCGAATGCCTTGACCTCTCTCCTTGCTAGGGAGACTAAGGGTTAGGAGAGCAATTGTGCGCCCTAACCATTCACCACTTTTGCATTGGAGTCCCTTGAGGCCATGAAGACATGACCCCCGTTGCCTTCTTCTGGGGTTCCTCCACGGGGAGCCCCTCTCTCCCTCCTCACCCCACCCCCGGAAGCGTAGAGGCCCAGGAGCTGCCTGCTGGCAACAGCCACGGCAGGATTAGTTCAGGGAAGGACTTGCTCACCTGCTCCTCCCCTCTGACTCAAGTCGTAACAAGTAACCTGGTTCCCCTGGCCCGGCAGGCAGCCTAGGAGGAAAGGCAGCCTACAAGGAAAGGCAGGCAGGCCAGCAGGCGGGACCAGAGGGAGGGGCGGCCATCGGCAGCGGCAAGTAGAGAGCTGGAGCCAGGTCAGAGGAGAGCACAAGGGAGACTGGCCAGTGGCCTGGGACACCCTGAGGCGACATGCGACACCCCTCGGCCCCCTGACCTGGGAACGGGGGTGTTTCCTGGAATCCTGGACTAAACCCCAGAAGCAGGTGAGAGCAGGGCAGGGTGGAACAGGTCTTTGGGGCTGGGGGGCAGGCCGGCCCGGGAGTGGGGGGAGCCCCTGTAGTAGCCCTCGTCACCACCTCCTCCTCCGCCTTGTGTCTGGGGCATGGGATGATAGGGGGGTGCTGGTGGGCCCAGATGAGGAGCCCCTTGCTGTGGGTTTGCTACAGTTTTGCTGTAGTCCCCAGGCCTCCGTCTCCACAGGAAGAAGCGAGAGGCCCAGGACCTGGTTTTGGGGGCACACGGGTGATCGAGGAGGGTCCTCAGTGGCTCAGCCTGAGGGACACAGCATTGGTGTTTCCCTTCCTTCCTCTATGCCTCTTCTTTCCTGTCTGCCTTTTCCTGGGGACACTGTTCAGTCAGGTGGACTGCTTCTTAGGACCCAGCCCTGGGGCTTGCCGCTTAGAGCTGAGGGTCTAGAGGGCAGGGAGAGATTCCTGCGTTGGGAAGGGGTTGGGCATGTTCCCTGAACTGCCTTTATCTGAAAGCAATGCCTTAAATATCTAAGGCTCAAGGGACTCCTGTGGTGCTGGTGGAGGCGGGAGCTGAGCAGATCCCTTGGGCTCCCGGGGCAGGGTCCCCACGGCCAGGAGGGCTGCCTTGGCAGGGCACATGAAGGCGACTGCTACATGGCTGTTTGGGGTTCCTGCTCAGCCCGGCATTGTCCAAGAGGTCCAGATTCTGAGCGGGGAGCTGGAAAGGGCCTTCCCTGGACACTGTCTAGTCTTTGTGTCCACGAGGAAAGGAGGCTGGCCGGGCCAGGTAACTTTCTCAGGACAACACAGGCAGTAGCCGAACTACAGCTTGAAGCTCTCAACTTTGGGTCCTGTGTTCTTTGCTTCGCTTGGAGCCGTGAGTTAGCCCAGAGTGTGCCCGGCATCAGACCCTGGCAGCGTGTGCCCTTGACCCTGGCGGTGAACACTGGAGGAGAGGGGGTGTGCCAAGGGGGCTCTCCTCTCATACCCACCCCTCTGTCCGCGTAACCCTACACACCGCACCAGTCAAGGAGGAAAGCAGGGGCTGAGTTATCGTAACTTGCCAAGGCAACTCCTTCGTGGTTAATAATTAATTAGCAAGTGTGACTAATTCATGGCTTTTCTCCCACATTACCTCCTCCCTTGTGCAAAGCAGAACGCTCACCGTGCTAGCTGAGACACCCTCGCTTCCTAGTTCTGGCTGGGCCCGGGCCCTGGCCCTGGCTTCTGGGGAAGGTCAGAGGCTGCCTGCGGCGGGTGGGAGGTGGGTGAGCCGCCTGCCCCTCTGTCCTGCTCTCATCTCCAGGGGGCATGAAGGTTTGGGAGGGATGGGCCATGCAGAGGTAACTCTCACACTAATTACCCTGTTCTGGGTTTCTAGAACACGGGCTGGTCTCTCTCTTTGGCATGTTTACAAAGGCCCTACGTAAACATTTTTCTCTTTCTTTCTTTCTTTCTTTCTTTCATCCTATCATCTATTCTCTGGACTTTCTGGGAAAAATGAAATTTCACAGTGCAGGTACATATTGTTATCAGGGCCACCTTTTTATTGCTATTGCCCACGGTACTTCGCTGGGCTGTGCCATTTATGGAGGTCTATAAAAGCGTTCCATCGGTCCTGCTCTTCCAGTCTCGAGAGGCAGAGGTCCTACTGGGGGCCTGGCTGTGCGAAGTCCCTTCTCCCTCTCCTGGCCTTGCGCTGTGATCGGCTTTCCCAGGGCTGACTTGCCTCTGCTGTTGGCTGGTGGCAGAGGGGTGGAGCCCACCTCCTCCACCCCGTGGCCCTGTGCCGTGGGGAGGCAGGATAAGCTCCAGACAGAAACTCGGAAGGACTTTTGGACTGTTGCTCAATGGGCTGACTCAGTGAGGAGGTGGCTGGGCTCCCCTTCCGGACGGCCTGCCTGGGCTCCTCCCGCCCCTCCCTACCCCTGCTCCAGCCAACAGCTACCAGGCCGCGGCCAGCTGAGACCCTGACCCAGGGATGTGGGCTCGGTGAGGAGCAGGTGTTGTTTTGGAGACTGGTACCCCTAGCTGGGCCGACACACGCCGAGACTGTACCTGTGCCACCCAAGTGCTCCAGGGAGATAGAGGAGTGGGTGGACTTCTTGTCCTCGGGCGGCTTCCACTCTAGTCACACAGCCCCTCCCCCTCCCCCGTGACCCTGACACACACACACACACACACACACACACGCCGGGTCTCCTCTGGCTGTGGGGGATAGGGGATCTCAGCTGACTCCTCCTTGAGGGGTCTCCTAGACATAGTGGCTTGGGAATTATTTCAGAACTTTGGGACAGCTCTCTGGCACCTGCCTTTGGATGCATACCCTGGTCCAGAGGGCAGGGCAGCCTGGGCTTTGAGGACGCGAGAGCACAGGCTTGGGTGGGTACCCAGTGCCCAGCCAGTTTTGAAGTGTTGTCACCCACTGGGGCAGCGGGATGGGTCTCATGCCTCCTGGGTTCTCGGGCTGAGGACAGTCAGCCCCATGGCGATCGAGGGCTGTGCCCCAAGAAGACATCTTCCCCTTCCTGCTTTCCTTTCCTCCTTGCTTTGTCCTCCCACCCATTTTTTCTTATCTTTTTCCTTTTCATTCTCTTTCTTGCTCTTTTCCTTGTCCTTGTCCCCAGTCTCGGTGGTCCCTGTGGCCACCACTGCTGTTGACTCTCTTGGGCTGAGAGGCCCCTCTCAGAAGGAGGAGGCAGGAGGCTAGGGTGGGCCCAGAGAGCCCCCGAGAGCGGCTTTGCTGGTGAGGCCCACAGAGCCTTCTCGGTAGCACCCCCAGAGCTGAGAACACCCCAGGCCAGACTGTTCCAGAAATATGGCCCTCACTTCCACTCCCCGTGCCCTCAGATATCTGATCCTTAGGCTCTGTTTGGAACTAAGGGGTTTCACATCTATCTTTTTGTTGTTGTTCTCTTAAAAGCTGGGGAAACTGCAGGCCACTGACACATCCTGGCTCAGCTTGGGAACGGTGTCACCCCTCCCTACTCTGTGCCCCCTCCTCCCAGAAATCCACCATGGAGAGTAAGGATGAGGTCAGCGACACTGACAGCGGCATCATCCTGCAGTCTGGTGAGTGGTTTGGGGAATCCCGCCACGTGGGCCCCCTTGCCCTGCCTCTCTGAGGCCCCAGGCCCCAGGCCCCAGGGCCGGCCAGGCTGAGAAGCTGGAAGACTGGAGTAGGGGGAGGGCAGGAGGGGTGGGAGAGGCCTCTGCTGGGGGCTAAATACGAGAGGGACTGCAGTTTTCCTGGATGGTCTGGCCTGGAGGTGTGATCCTATCTGGAACAGGTCTCTGCAACTCTGGCCCTAGTGATTACTAAGAAGTAGAAAAATCTTATCTGGCTGATGGGAAAGGTCCTGTCTCTTTGGTTGGCCTGAGTCTGTGGGCCTGGTCTGGTCCTGACAGAAGAGAAGAAAGAAGCATGTGTGTGAATGAGAGAGAGAAAAAGAGAGAGAGAGAGGGAGAGGGAGAAAGGAGAAGGAGGAGGAGGCAGCAGTGAATTGTGTGGGTGGAGGGTGGGAAGGGTGAGAACGGAGCCCTGACCGGGTAGCCCTCCCACCACCTGCAGATGGCCTGGTGAGGCGGCCCTTCCTTTTGAGCTGTCATGTTGCCACCTCGGACAGCCAGGAGATGTGGCGTTTGTGGTCATGACACAGGCCGCAGCACCTGAGATCTGCGATCAGCGGGCAGGCATGAGGCTGTGTGTGTGTGTGTGTGTGTGTGTACACGTGCGGGCCTGGGATAGTTAACGAGTGTCTGAGAGGGGCTTACCCACCTCGGCTTCCCTGAGCCAGTGCCCTGCGGCCCCCTTAGGCCCTGACAGCCCGGTGTCCCCGGTGAAGGAGCTGACCCACGCGGTGCGCAAGCAGCAGAGGGCCCTGGAAGAGCGGCTGGAGGCACACCTAGAGGAGCTGAAGAGACTCTGCCTCAGGGAGGCGGTGAGAGCCTCGGCCGGCCCCCGGTTCCTCCCAATAACTTGGGGTTAACCGGAGGAGCCCTAGAGCCACATCTGGGGATGTTTGGGCTGAGGGAAGGGAACCCCGTTTGTGAGAGAGTTCTGGAAATCAGGTGGGGGTGTGGTGCCTGGAGTCCCTGACCTGGGCCCTGAGCCGCCCTGAGCGAAGGAAGTAGCCAAGGTGGGGCCCCCAGACACGGGAGGGAAAGACAGAGGGGCTACAGGGGGAGTTGACAGAGGTGCCTGTGGGAATGTAACCAGGGCCAGAGTAGATCTCTGGCGGGGGTGAGCAGAAGGTAGAAGGGAAAGAGGAGGGAATGTGGAGGGTGCCCTGAAGAGGCCAGTGAGACAGGCCTGGGGGACGGGATGGGGTGGGGAGTGGGCAGGGGCCTCTGGGGAAGGGTGGGCACAGGCAAAGGGGGTACCGGCTATGCTTGGTTGGCCAAGGGCTGGGCAGTTGGAGCGGGGCCTGGCTGACGTTGCTTCCACTGCAGGAGCTGACGGGTGTCTTGCCGGCCGAGTATCCCCTCAAACCAGGGGAAAAGGCCCCCAAGGTCCGCCGCAGGATTGGAGCAGCTTATAAACTGGACGAGCGGGCCTTGCACAGAGAGGTGAGGCACCTCAGGGGGCTGTCTCTCACCCCCCCCCCCAAATGTTGATCCCTGAGCCAAGGCCTCACCGTCTGGAGGGGCAGCTTCTGAGGCACAGGGCCCTCTCCTGGTTTTTGGCAATCTCCACCACCCCCCGCCCCCCGCCATCACACCCAGTCAGGGTGCTCGGCTCCATGTCGATGAGGGGCACCCACTCACATGTAGCCCAGTGGCCATGAGGAAGGTGTGTCAGAGCTGGGGACTCACGAGAGGACCCTGGGTTTGTTTGGGCCAGTAGGCAGAAGATCAGTTAAGAGCTCAACCACCAGCCCAGGGAGGCAATGGCCCATTTAAACAGGTTATTCTGGCCCCTAGGGCTGTCCTCTTTCTCAGCGGGGGAAGGCAGGTGGTGAGGGGGCGGCTCGGGCCCCGGGATCCCTTCCCCATGGTGCGAAAGGTGGCAAGTGTCCCCTGGGCTCACCTGCCCAGCCCTTGGGGTCAGGAGGGAGAGAGGCCCACGTTGGTGCCCGCTCTGCCCGGCTCAGTGGGCAGGTTGGCGGGTGGGTCCCCAGGCCGGCTTTTCGGGCCCACAAGTTTGCTCTCGGGCACCTCCCACCGCTCCACCTTCCACCCCAGGGCCCCAGGGCCGCCCGTGCTGCCGTCTGCTTCCCGGGCTGGGGGTCCGTCGGGGCCCTTCCCTGGGTCCCCACGGCCACTGAGCCCCCTGCCTCTCCCACTCCTCAGGACCCCCTGAGCGGCCTGGAGCGGGAGCTAGCCCTGCAGCTGCAGATCGCCGAAGCGGCCCGCCGCCTGTGCCGGGAGGGGAACCTCAGCAGGCAGGCCCGCCGGCAGCGGAAGCATGCCATGCTGCAGGAGGAGAAGAAGCTGAGGGAGCTGGAGCGCTGCCTGGGCGAGCAGCGGCGCACCAGTGGGCCCCCTCCCGCCGCTGCCCTGCCCCTGGGCCGAGGTGAGCCGGTCGCCCTGAGAGTCCCGTCCCGGGCCACGCGGGCCTCGTGTGAGCTTAGGTGGGATGGCAGGTGGCATGGCCCCAGGGCCACTGCATTCGCCTTCATGCCCAGCACTGTGTTTAATAGTCCAGATTGGCTTTAGCTGGGAAACCTGCTTCCTCGGTCCACCTCTACCCCATCCTGACCCTCTGCAACCCCGACAAGCTGTGGCCCAGGGCTTCTCCATCCCGTGAGGCCCTCTCCCCCAATCTCCTTAGGAAGCGTCCCATTCCTTCCACGTCCACCTCAAAGCCCACGGCCCTCAAGAAGGCCTTCTAGGCAGAAAGGTGCTCCCCAGGCTGACTTCGAGCTTCTTCCCAGGGTCTATGCAGCCGCCAGGTCCACCCTCCTGCCCTCCAGGCCCCAGGGGCTGGCTTATATGGTCAGGAAGCGTGAGGCTGACGTGAGCCTGAGGCTTGAGCTGACGTGCTGTCCCCCGGCCTGAGCGAGGCTGCTCAGGGACCCAGGGCTACTCGTGGGATGTTTAGGTTGAAATCCAGCACCACCAGTGCCACACCCCACCATCCCTTAAGCATCTAGAACCACCCTGGTCAAGGGGAATCCCTCCACTTCTGCTCTTTGCTCTTACTGTGCCTCTAGTCTTGTCCCTGAGCCCCGTGGCCCAGAGACCTGGGGCTGTGGGGCACCTAGAAAGTCGTCCCTGCCCAGGACCTGCCATTATTGGACACCGGTGCACCCAGCCCGGGTTACCTTCCAACAAGTGTTCTGAGCCCTCGGTTGTGCCGGCTTTGCCCTCTCCTGACGCAAACCCAGCTTGTCAAGTCCACTCGCAGCCCTACCTTCTACTTCTCAGGGCATCATGCCCGTCGCTTGCCTCAACCCCTGGCCTCTCATGGGGCCCAGTTGTAGGGGAGGGACCTGGGGTGAAGAAGGGAGGGGTGACCTGGGGCCATCCTTGGAACTGGAGACCAAGGCCTTGGTCTGGGCTTGGGGAATTGTTTACTTCTCCCACACCCTCTGGCTCCTACCCCTGCACCTTGGGTTGGCTTTTCACAGAGGCTGCTCTCCTCTTCTGGTTGGGGATGCTCGTATTTAGAACCCCCCGTGCCCAGTGGCCCATGCTGTGGGCAAGGGGACGCTCCTAGTACAGGTCTCCAGAGTCCCCGCTGCCGCACGTCGTCTCTGATGTAGGTGAGAAAGGGTGTGACCAGACACCTCCCAGGTCACCTCCAGCAGAAGCAGAGAATGAGGGAGGAGGTACCTCTGTGTGACAGTTGACCCAGTAAACCCAGGAGACCGTGCACCTGACCCAGGCTCAGATGGCCAGACTTCTCTGGGTCGACTGGCTCTGGCCTGGCTGCAAGACAATACTCGTGGTCTCCCAGGCTCAGATGGAAAAGAAGTTCTCCATCCTCCCTCCACTCTGACAGGATCCCCAGGACTTGAGCCCCCCCCTTGAAAGGCAGACACTGACTTGGGTGTGGAAGTCCCTAAGGGGCTTACCTGCGCTGTGCTGGTAGGGAGCCGGCGGGGGAGTGAGAAGTGCCCCTGTCCCAGTTTGCCTCAGCCCCTCCTGTGTCTTCTCCAGCCCCGTACTGCTCGGCAGCCTGCAGATGTTGGGGTGGCAGAGGGTGTGGGGGGATATCACACTGCTGCTGCCATTGTGACCAGTGATGCTTCTCGTTGGGGGTATGAGCGGGTCAGGACGTGCCTGGGGCTTTCGTTAACCTTCCATGGGAGACAGGCGGTTCTGAAACCTCGGTGCACTCAGCTGTAGAGAAGAAACCTGGGGTAGCGGGCACCTTTCACCCTCCAGATCAGAGAAAAAGACGCGGCACCCTCCACCTTCAAACCCTGTCTTGCCGGTGGGCCTGAGGTCCTGGGTTCTAATGTCCTGCCTTGGGAGCGCAGGAGGAAGCAGCTCTAGACAAGTGATTCCTTCTCTGGCTCCTCAGCCCAGCTGTGCTTTCCCCAGAAGGAGGAAGTAGAAAGGGATTAATAATTAGTTAGTAGCTGAGAGGTGTTTTGAATTAAAAAGGAAAAAAAAGCAAACAGAAAAAAAAAAGAAAAGGAAAAGCCACCCTGCCCCCTTGGTCTCCACACAAGGCTTATTCAATTTAGGATAATTACTAATTATGCCAAGTGGGGGTAATTAGCTAGTACCTTGCAGGTGGCAGGGAGCAGTCAGGTGTTAAACTAATTCACCACAGTGAATTTGATGAGAAATCCCCCCACGCCCCCATGACACACACCTCTAATTTTAGTAGGTGCTCGGAATGCGTTTGTGGACTGACAGTACCTTCCTTTAGCAATGCTGTCTATTGGAATTTCTGCGGTGATGGAAATGTTCCATATCTGTGCTGTCTATAGTAGCCGCTAGAGTATACGAAATGTGCCTGGTTTGACCGAGGAACTGAATTTTTAATTTAATTTTATTTTAATTAACATAACCCCCATGCAGCTAGTGGCGACCCGTTGAACAGTGCGGCCTTTGAGAATGTGCAGAGTTGGTGGGTGTGACCTCTGTAGTTACCTCCTCACCTGGGGGGTCCAGCTGCCAGTGCTGCACTGAGGGCAGGGTGAGGTTGATCCGGGGCTGGGTTGGGGCAGTGTGGCTGAGACCGTGAGCGGCCCTCGGGAACCGCTGTGTTTGGCTGGCAGATAGATGTGCTCCCTCCATGTCTTAACTCTACAAAAGCAGCGGGTCTCCAGATCACCCTCTTTGCATTGCATTTGTTTGGCCAATGAGTCTCTGACATGCTTGTTTTTATGAAGATTAGGGATGATGGGAGATGATGTCTCTCTTCCCAGATCATATAGTCAAACCAAAACACATGACACTAACCCCAGCTGCATCACGGGACCACGATAGTAACAGTCCCACAAATTCTTCAACTTGACAGATCTGTAAAAAAGAACACTCTTTATTCTCCGAGGTTTTGTAAAAGATCAGAGGCAGAGAACCAGAATTCAGTAAAAGGGTGTAGCCTCACTTGAACCCCAAAGCAAAGGCTAGTATGAGCCAAGCACAGCATGGCCTAGCTGGCTACTTGGGAGTCGGCCCAGCTTCTTGGGCAGTATGCCCTACGTGGTTTAAGAACTACCCTGGGTAGAATTTTTTAATTCATTTAAGTTGTGGAGCAAAGGTTGACAAACTTCTGTAGAGGCTCAGTAGATATTTTAGGCCTCGTGGGCTATAAGGTCTCTGTCACAACTACTCAACTCTGCCATTGTGGTGCAAAAGCAGCCAGACCTTATGTAAATAAATCTGTAGCTGTGTTTCGATAAAACTTTATTTATAAAAACAGTTAGTTAACTGTATTCAGCCCAAGGGCCCATAGTTTACCAGTCCTGGTACAAAGGATTTTAAGATGGCTGGAATTGTTTAACTGTCTTAGAACTTTCTGGATAATGACTTATGCATTAGATGCTAGCTAACAGGAGAACCCATAAATGGTAGGTAGCGGTGACAAGCCAGACTCTGGTCAGACTGTCTGGGTATGAATTCTGACTCAATCCACCTTTTGGTGGATTGGCCTAAGCCATGTTACTCAGTTCCTGCAAGCTTTGGTTTTCTTACCTGTTACATGATGATAATAGTGTTTACCTTACACGGTGGTTATGATGACATAAATTAATATACATAAAGTACTTAGAAAACTACTGGTACAACAGAAATATTGGCTATTGTTAATTTCCCCTCATCATTGTTATCAAACATAGTTGAAAATACTTTGTGAATTCCATCCAGGTCAGTAGAGTATTCTCAGGGTCTAAATGTTTCAGTTTGTTCAAGGGCAATGGCAAATGTAAGTTCCCTCTGATTTCCTGGGTCACAGCTGCTGTTGCGCCATGCAGAAATGTCACACTCCCATTTCATGCAAGTGACTTGCCATATCACCAATTGAAGAATCAGATCGCTGTGAATTGATCCCACAACTCCACAACTCAAACTGCCACTTTGCGCTGCTCTTGGTACTGGTAATGCAGGGCTTCTCAGATTTGGGGTCTTTGAGTTGAGTTGTATTCATGATCTCAGAAGACTATAGAAACATTAGGCAAATTATTTCCATCCCAAAGGCCTTCCAGAATGACACTTCGCCTTTCCCTTCCACTGCTGGGAAACCCTGTCAGAAAAAGCCCTGGCTTTTTTTTTTTTTTTTTTTTTTCTTACAGACAGGGAAACTGAGGCCTAGAGCATTGCAATGGCTTATTCAAGGTTGTGTAGCTAATGGAAGAGCTAGGATTGAAATCAGGCTTCCCGTTTCCTCCTAGCTTCTGATTTTTTTTTCCACTTCCGAGTAATAAATTCATATCTAACATAGTATTTAGTACACAGTTGGTATTTCCTGATACGGGATGCTATCGGGAAGGGGGTGGGGTCAATACTGCCGGATAAGCCAGATCTAGGAGTTGATTTCCTCACCTCTTTCTCTCCTCTTTGACTTTTCCAGAGCTCAGCGCCTCAGATGACAGCTCTCTATCAGATGGGCTGCTCCTGGAGGAAGGTGAGAGGGGTAGTTTAGGGCCTATTGTCAGGATTGGGCTCATAACGGAAGACAGTGGGGCTTTGGCAGAGTTCACTGCTGAGGACTTCAAATGGGGAGTGGAGATTTATTGAACTAGTGAAGGCAGGAGTGCCGGGCTGGGCTCCAGGTCTCTGCTCCTACTTGATGCTAATTTCTATGTGCCCTTGCACACGTTCATTTGAGGGTGGGGATGTGCTGACCCTTTGCCATTCTAGAAGTTCAATCATTTTGACAGGGAAGGAAAAGGTGAATTCTAGCAGAGCCTATGGGCTCTGGGGTCCCTGCCTTTGCCCTGGGACCCTAAGAGCCATCTGGCCACAATCCTTGCCCTCTTTGAATAGAGGATGGCACTGGGGAAGGAAACGCTGTCCATCGATTAAGAACCCTGTTTATAAACTTAAGGATGCTGGGGGTCAAGGTGGACCAAGAGGGTAGCGCAGTCCTATGTAGGGGAGTGTCCAGGTCAATAAGGAAATAATGCACCTGGGCACAGCATGAACAAGAAAATTAGGTAAGCGGAAAGGTAGCTGCAGATATAATACTAGGAGCAAAGGTTAGAAGGTGGAATGATGTGAACTAAAGGCAGTCAATCTGGGGAGGTTTCCTGAAGGAGGCAGGTGTAAAATAGAGCTATGGGTGAGGAAGTCCCAAAGGAGAACAAAACATTTTTGAGCATCTGGGCCTGGAGCCACAGCCCGGAACAGCCAGATAAGCAGCCGTGGGAGGGAGAGCAAGGCGTGGGCCACGGAGGTTCTTGTTGGGCCGATTTCCTAGCCACTGCCTTCACCAGGTTTCTTTTCACTCCCCGCAGAGGAATCCCAAGTGCCAAAACCTCCCCCAGAGTCCCCAGCTCCACCTTCCCGGCCTCTCCCACCCCAGAGCCTGGAGGGGCTGAAGCCAGCAGGACCTGAGACTGGGGGCCTGGAGCGGGCCCCCATCCAGAACAGTCCCTGGAAGGAGACCAGCCTGGACCACCCCTACGAGAAGCCCAGAAAATCTTCTGAACCCAACAGCGAGTCCAGGTCAGGACAGGGAGGAAGGGGAGGGCTGGAAGTGGTGGGAGCTGTGCTTGGCCAGGGGGGTACAGGCAGGGCAAGGCGTGGGAGACTGCCCCTCTCCTTAACTGTGTGATGGTGAGAGGTGTGAGTTTTGGGGCCCCCTTCCACTGTGCCCCCTTCCTCTGCACAGCTTGAGACCCTGAATGGAGGCATTCTTGCCGCTGACCTGTCCCTAATTCTTTTGCAGCAGCCCAGCCACCACGCCACAGGACGGGCCTGGTGCCTCCAGCCTATGGCTGCTGGAGCCTGCCTCCTACCATGTGGTTCCCATCCGCAGCGTTCCTGGCCAGCGGCAGGGCCGCACCAGTGCCCCAGCCACCCCTGAGATGCAGGGGAGGAGGGGCCAGGCGCAGTCTCTGAGGTAAGAGACAGGTCACCCCAGAGATGCAGGGGGAGGCGAGACCCACTATTGAGAGCTTACATTTGGAGGGTGGTGGCTTCTAGGATACAGGTGGGACTGGGTGACACATGGCTAGTGCTGTGGCTTCTCCATCCCTTCTTGGGGCACCTCTCAATAGAGGCTTTGCCACAATCAGCAAAACCAGAGGCAAGTCACTTGTGAAGCAAGCTGTTTTCTGCACAACCCAATCAAGTTCCGCCCCCCCCCCCCAACCTATATTCTCCTATGGCACAAGAATATGTGCCTTGGTAGATACTTTTGCAACCGTTTAAGATTGTTGTATTACTGGTCGCTGACAGTGGATGATTCACTCTCTCAATTGATGTGCAGTCGATTCTCATTATTTGTGGGAGTCTGGCATCCTATAAAGTCACCGCAGACAGTAAAGTAGCAATACTGAACCATTGCTCCTAGGGAAAGCACAGGGTGAGGCTCTCGAGAGCTTCTGGTCACAACATTTTTGTCAGTCGATCAGTCCATAACCTTGTTTTATGTGTGTTTCTGTTGAAAGACACCTTATTTAATATATGCTGTTGACCCATTAACATTGAACTGGCCAATGGCACTGTCACTCATGCCCGAATAAAACTCATCTCCTATGTATATTCTACTGAAGGCACCTTCATAGCCTTCCTGCCATTAGGATCACCAGACAGCACTTCAGCACTATGCTTAGGGCCATTTTAAACAGTGAAGTCACCAAGAAAAAGTACAAGAATATGAAACGCGTGACACTAAATAGACTGTGGCAAGAATACTCGTTTATGGTACGAAAGCCGAAACGAGAAGTCAGAGCATTGCCTTGTTCGGTCTCGGCTGGGAATGTGCCTACTGAGCATGTCAAAGTCTTCACCATTCTGTGTGTGCGTCCACAAATGACCGCAAAAGTATTGTGCGTGTTGACTTTGAGGCTACAAATGCATTTTGACTATGGGGGGGATTGGCAAATACAGAATCTGCAAATAATGAGAGTCAGTTGTATGTTATTTTCCAAGTGCTTTATCAGTATTCTTGGTGATAGTTTCAGTGACAGCGTTATGAAAGGCACTGTTAGCTACACCCCACGGAAAGCCCTGGGCACCAGTGCTGGGCTCTTCTGTCAGTTTAAATTCACTCATCAGGCAGCACTGGACTGGGTGCAGCCTGGGACAACTGCTCTCAAGTCAGGCCATGAATTTTATATTTGACATACTCCCAGGGCTATTTTACAAACAGTGCCTTTGTGCAAACTGGGAAAAGGGGCTGGGTTTCAGCCCCTGAGGGTCTTGGGCTGCCCCCTTGTGGAGGGTCGACCTGCGTGCAGTCCCCCTATGGTAGTTTGGTGGCGCCGCCAGAACAGCATGCCACAGAGTGGGTGGCTTAATGACAGGGATTTATGGTCTCACCGTTTGGGAGGCTGGAAGTTCAAGATCAGGGTGGGGTTGGTTTCTTCTAAGGCTTCTCCTTGGCTTGTGCATGGCCATCTACTTCCTTCACACAGTCTCTACCACATGACAGCTTTACAGGTCCAGCTTAGATACCTGACCACGGATTTTGTGGGTGTCATGTGGCTGAACACAGGGTCCCTAAAGCAGCTGAAAATAGCCCACGTGGCCGTGGCACGCTTTGCACAAAGCACAGAAGTGTGAATGCAGCAGGAGGGATACGTTGAATGGCACACCAGGCCAGGAGGGCGTCTGGATGCTTCCTGGAGGGGGGTGGGGGAGGTTTGTAGAGCGTCTGCCTCACCTGTTTATCTTCACCCCCCCTCCCCCCCCCCCCCCCCAAGGCCCAAAGGACTAGATTCGGCCTCCCCAACTCAGTGCGTCTCCCCTTCCCCCCCTCAGGATGGATTCCTTCCGGGCGGGTCCCGAGGGCCGAGGCCGCAGCGCCTTCCCCCGCCGCCGCCCCACTCACTACACGGTGACGGTGCCCGACTCCTGCTTCCCCCCGACCAAGCCCCCGCTGCCCCACCCCGCCTACCACTCCTGCTCCGAGGACAGCGGCTCCGACGTCTCCAGCATCTCGCACCCCACGTCGCCGGGCAGCAGCAGCCCCGATATCTCCTTCCTGCGGCCCCTGTCCCCGCCCGAGCCGCCCCGTCCCCGCGGGGCCTGGGTCCCGGCCGGCGCGCACTACCCCAAGCTGCTGCCGCCGCCCGGGCGCTACGTGCTGGTGGCCGAGAGCCACCTGCCGCCGCCAGGCGAGTGGGAGCTGGGCCGCGCCGCCCTGGGCCCCGCCTACGAGGAGGACGCGGCCGCTCTGCGCTGGCAGCGGCTGGTGGCCTCCCGCGGCCGCCTGGTGCGGACGCCCTCCCTGAAGGACAGCCCCGCGGGCCGCGCGCTCAGCAAGGCGGCCGTGTCCGAGGAGCTCAAGTCGTGGCACGAGCGCGCGCGCCTCCGGAGCGGCCGCCCGCACTCGCTGGACCGCCAGGGGGCTTTCCGCGTCCGGAGCCTGCCCGCCGGGAGAGAGGGCTTCGCTCGAGCCCCGGCTCCCCGGACACAGGTACAGGTACGGGCGGCCCCGGGGTCACGGGGCCTTCCAGCTGGGGGCGGACTGCGATTCTAGCGGGCCCCAGAGTAGAGAGGTTTGATGCCACTAGGCTGGTGGCCGCGCCGTCCCCAGCTGGGAAGGAAAAGCCACAGAACCTTTCCTCTTGGCTTTGGAAGGCACTCGTGACCCCCCCCTCCCCCACGCACCTCCCAATTTTGCCTCTGGCTCAAGAGCGCTCACTCACGTGCACTGGTGGAGGTAATCCTGGAAGAGAGCGGGGACTCTTTTCCTTACGGGCTCCACAGATGATCCGCAAAGCAGATAAGCCTGTATTCAGAAGCAGAAGTCCAATCCGAATTACCCCCCAAGTTTCCTGATGTGAAGGCCCAGGACAAAGGGAGAGTCTGGACACGTGTTTGCAGAAGCCAGGACCTGTGATTGCCTGTGGGTCCACGTCCCCTCCGGCGGCCCTCCTGGCCGCAGGGCTGAGAAGCAGGGTGGCTAATGGTTAAGCACACAGGCTTATCAGCCTCTCAAGCCAGGCCACGGGGGGGGGGGGTTCAAATCTCAGCCCTGCTCCCTGGAAGGGATATTAATGTTTGGACAACTATGTCAGAGGGCCATGAACTTTAAATGAGTTATTATGTGTAAAATGATCAGAACAGTGTAGAGTAAGTATAAGTAAGCGGGATTCTTATTCGCCAAGGACCAGATTGGTAAGGTAGACGTGAGGTAAGGCTGCCCACTCTGGTTTCAGTGACCCAGTTTCTTCATTCTGGAAGTAGGGATAACACATATGCGTCTTGTCTTCTTTCTCCCTGGCATGGAGGGCTCTGCAGCCTCCAGAAGTTACCAACAGGCTGCTTCTTTGAGACCCAAGATCCCTACCAGGCCCAGCTGCACATCCCTCCCCCACCCACTGGTCTCTGGGCTGCAGCTGGCATCCTGGCCTGGCAGCGGCCTGGCCTGGGTCCCAGGCCGCACCCTCCAGCTGACGTGCTTTTGCTTTTCCCTTCCTGCCAGCTTGGACCTGTCCTCAGCCCAGGCCCAGCCTATCCCAACCTGCCAGACAGGGAGGGTGACAAGAAGTGAGCCCAGGAAATGCGGGGAGGAGGAGGGCAGGGCGCCTGGCACACCCCAAAGAAAGTGGAGTGGAAAATGGATAAAGGGTGATCACTGGGGGACATAGAACCTCCTGGAAAGGCAGGGGCTGAGTGCCTGGGCCCCTGTAGCTGCCAGTCAGTGTCCTTAAGGGAAAGGGATGGTGTACCTGTGTTTGCTGTTTGACATTTCTACCTGGTTTGCTTACAGATCTCTCCTTTCTTCCTGACCCCGGCAGGTGACCACAGTGTATGTGCCCCGGAGATCGCCCGAAGGGGCCCCTGTGCAAGTCTTTGTGCCTGAGAATGGCGAGATCATCAGCCAGGTGTAACCAAGGCCGGGTGTCACCGTGTGCCCTGAATGCCTTGACCTGGCTGCCGGAAAAGACTGTTCCACAGCAGAGCTGGAGCCGAGACCTCCCTGCCTCGAGTGCCTTCTTCGGCTCCTTTACCCCATCGCGGGTCGATGACCTGGAGCTGAGCCTTTTTTTTTTTTTTTTTTTTTTTAATGTCTTTTGTTCAGAAACCCTGGCCTTAGGATTTATATTGTGATTTGTCCTCAAGATCCCAATAATATGATGATGCTTTATTCCCCAGAGCTTGGTCTACTGGACTTGAGGCATTGCCTGTCTGACTGACAGCATTTGTCTCCTTCTGCAAGACAAGTGGCAGGGGACACGTGGAGCAGAGAGGGCCACGTCGGGATTCCTCACAGACTATTCTCTGGCTCAGAGCACGTCCCCGGAGAACAGCTCCTGTCTCACTGCAGCTGGAGGCACACTAGTGCGCCTCACCACCCCCATTTCCCAGCTCTCTGGGTACTGTAGGGGTGCCTGACAGGGGGAGAATCTTCTTCCCCCTTTATAATGTGCTCTGTGATGCACACACGAAGTGGTAGGTTAAAGACCACACATCCTGGTGGAGTATTGTCTCCCGGGCCCTATTTTCCTCACCCCATAACCCCCTCTGGAGGGCCCCCAGTCACTCACCATATGCTCTCTGTGCCGTGTGGGCTCCCACATCTACCCAGACCTCTGAGCCTTACGTTTGAGGCTTCACCAGACCGTAGCATTAGGAGGCCCGGGCTGGGGGCTGGCCCGTGGTGGTGTTTGGGGGAGAGCAGCCCACGCTTTGACCACCGTCTCCGGGCATCGTGAGAGCTTGCAACCCCACCCATTTCTCTGTCATCTTTTCATTATCGTCCTAAAAACGAAAACCTTCCAGATATCTTTGGAGAGGCACACTGTTGTGGCATGTTCTCCTAGGAGGGGGTAGGGGTCCCTGCCCTTTTTACCCCTCACCCAGCTGTGCTTCTGCTTTTGAGACTGGATTTCCTTGAAAGAGGGCAAGTCCTTGTTTTTACCAATATGGGAATACTCACTCTTAAGGGTGTTCCTTAATCATCCCATCTGCTAAGACTTGAGCAGGCCTGGACACTTCCTGTGCTAAGACCATCCGATAGTCTCTGGGTTCTCGTCCCAGGGCCTTTTTGCTGCCTGGTCACATACTCAGATCTCCTGCCTCAAGGAGAAAGCACAGAGTTGAAGCTTGGTGGTGTTAGGAAGAACGGAGTTCTGATTCTGCCCATGCAGACCCCTTTCCCCTCTGGGTGGCCTGGACTTGGACAGAAACTACAAATACAGCTTAAACCCCCAATCACTTTGATGCCTGACCCCAAAGAAACACAGTTCTCCCCACTGGACAGAAAGCAGTGTAGCCAACTGCACAAGGGTGCCGAGGGAGGAACTTAGGTGGCCTGTCAGGAATCCGGGGGAGGAGAGGAGAGCCTGAGGGGAAGCACCCGCATTTCTGTCACTGCCCTCTTACCACATCCTGCAGCTCCCTCCTTTTTGGGTGGACTCTGGCCCCATTATGTTAGAATGTCCTAGTTCGGATGCTGTTCTCTTCCATTTTATCTCTGAGTGCCTGTCCCTGGTGTAAAGCTATCTCCCCTCCCCGTGTCCTGGGAGCCCAGAGCTCCTAGGCTGAGCCAGGAGACATCCCAGCACCGCCCCCCCCCCACCCCCCACATGAGGATCCTTTATGTTAACTTATTGGTCCTGTGTAATGCCTGGTGCAGTTGCGAAGTGGCTGCATACTTGGCTGCGGGGCTGGAACTGTGTGGGTTTTAGTGCCAAATATGTCAATAAAGTCTGTTCTTTGTGATTGGCCTGAGCTGATGAAAGGTTCTTTTGTGCCAAGTTTTCTGAGCAGAGGTTTTGCCCAGCCCTCAAGATGCCTGCCCAGGGAGGCAGAGTCGCCTGGTCTCCAGCGGGTCTGGCCTGGTCCCTGGGGAGCAGGGGGATGGCCGGGGTGGTAGAGGTTCTCTGCTCCCTGGCAGGATGGAATGAGGAACAGTCCCTGCCAGAGCTCCTTAGGTCTCCAGGGCCTGAGGAGATGGGCTCTGGGAGCCACTTTCTCAACGGCAGGGACTTCCGCTCCAGGAAGTCTGAAGGCTTCCCCCAGGCCAGGCTAGGCAGTGGATGGCGATGAGTGGGGCTGAGTCTCCTGTTCCTTGAAGCGGTTCTAGGAGCTCTGGCCTGCCCAGAGTGGAGGTTTCCATGAGAAATAGGAGCTTCTCCAAAGCTCTACAATGCAGGAGTTTCCTTGGGGTGGTGGGGGAGGTGCTTTCCACAAGGTCTCCTCCCCCACATCTGGGCAGGGTTGCCCACAGCCCCTCCCACCTGGGGACCTGCGCGGGGAGGGGGAGGGGAGGGGGAGGAAAGCTCCAATTCAGCCCACTTCCCTGCCGGCCCTGCAGGGGCCGCTATAGGACCCGGGGCACAGCGCCCCCTGGAGCCACGATGCCCAGGAGAAGCGCGTGCCCTGGATCTGAGGTGCCCGGTGTGTCAGGTAAAGGGGTCCCTGCCTGCCTGTCCCTCTCCACAGCACACAGAGGGCCGATGGCTACGGGTAGGGGTGACTCCAGCCTGGCCCTGGGTGCTGAGCCCTGGGGACCGGGGGAATCTGTGGGCTTCAGGGGCTTGGCTTTCTCAGGCTTGGGGGAGACTCCATTCTGGGTAGAGGTGCGTGGGTGGAGCAGGTCTCTAGGGGTCTCTGGAGGAGTGAGCGTCCTAATTGTGGACCTAAGGATCTTCAACTTAACCGAACTGCTCATAACAGGGCGCTTGATTCTGTATTGTAGACAATTGGGATGAGTTAGGCCCAGGGAAAGCGACCAAGTGCTGGGGAGTTCCGAGGGGGCAACCAGTCAGAGGAGGAAGCTCCCCAGCCACAGGACTGACAGAGACCAGCTAACACATGGGGACACAAAAGAAGGCAGGGGCAGGCCCTCTGTCAAGGCTCTTCTAAGAACAGCCCATAATGGGATACACAAGTTTGGGGACCCCAAGGGCAGGGCAGTGAGAGAACTGGCTCAGGCAGCGGTCTCTTGGTCCAGGAGAAGATTTTCCTGAGCAGTGTCTGGGGGCGGGGAAAGATATTTAGGGCTCTTAGCTCCCCTACCACAGGGCAGAATGGGATTGATGAATTGGGGAAGGGGGGCAGAAGTCTCTGGTATAAGGGAGCTTTAGGATTTTATTCTATTCTATTTTATTTTTTTAATGTTCATTTTTGAGAGAGAGCGAGAGGGGGAGGGGCAGAGAGAGGGGGAGACCAAAAACCCTGGGCAGGCTCTGCAAAGTCAGTGCAGAGCCCAAGGTGGGGCTCGAACTCACAAACTGAACCTGTGAGATCATGACCTGAGCTGAAAACAGGAGTTGGATGCTTGACCCACTGAGCCACCCAGGCACCCTGGGAGCTTTAGGATTTTAGCAACAAGACTCCCAGAGTCAATTTGACCCAGAGGCAGAGGGACAGACATCATTGGTGCCTGATTCTGTATTTTAGACAGTAGTGATGAGGCCCCCAGGAGACCACGTCTGCAGCTGAAATTTGCCCTTGCAGGTCACGCCCTGAATGGAAGACTCGTACACAAGTCGGGATGAGTCAGGGCCCTTTCCGAGGGTCGCATATCTTCCCATGGGGGAGGGAAAGGGAGCTGACGGTGAGAAGCTGGCACTGGCATTGCTCAGCCAGTTCTTTTCTTGTAAATGTCCTACCTCGCACAGCTTCACCCCTCGGTGGAGAAGCTGTATCCCTAGGAAGGAGCGTCTAACGCCTGACCTGGCTACTGTCCTCACAGGCTGCAGGCTGCTGCCCCAAGGATGCAGATGAATCCATATCCTCGCAAGCACCAATTAGGCAGAGTCACCTTTTTGCAATCAACTCACCAAGTCTCTTGGAATCCTGACTTAACGGGTGAGCAGTTGGCCCCAGACCGGGCTGTGTTTCAACTCATTGCAGTTCCAGAGGTGAAGGTGATAGGCCCAGCCTTTGCTCGAGATGTCACCTGGTGGGCACGAACCTACCCACTTCCGGCTGCCTCCTTCACAGCTCTGGGCTCGTGTCCGTCTTCAGAACTGCCTCCGTGAGGAGCCTGGAGCCAGGCGGGGAACAGGATGCTGGGGCTTTGAATTAAAGCTCACCCAGCTCACAGCTGTTCAGGGAGCCAACTCCCATGCCCCCCGGCCTTGTGCATCTCTATGCCTGTCTCAGCTGAACAGCCAGACTGATCTTGTTAAACAAAAGTCAGACCATACCACTCTTTTACTCAAAGCCTATCCAGGGCTTCTGTCCCATTCAGGGCCAAAGCCCGAGTCCTTACAGTAGCCCTTTCCATAGGCCTTGAAAGGCCTTTGTGACGTGTCCCGTTACCATTCCACTTCTGTCACCTACCATTCTCCTTGCTCCCTCCACTCCAGGCACACGGTCCTTGCTTTCCATGAGCATGCCAGGCATGATCCTGCCTCTGGGCCTTTGCATTTGCTGTTCCTTGGGCCTAGAATGCTCTTTCCCTAGATATCTGTATGGTTTGGTCCTCATGTAAAGGACCAGCCCTTCAAGACTGCTCAAATTGAGTCAGTGAGCTTTTCTCTGTATAAAAACCTATATGAGCAAATACAAAAAGAATACCTTTAAAACAATAGTAACCAGAGTTTCCGTGAAGGAGCCATTTGGCCTGTAAGCTCTACTTTAGAAGAGGGCCTTTTCCCTAGAAGATGCTCAATAAACAGATGCCAAAGAATGAATTTATTGATTTCCCTGCTATGTGCCAGGGATTCTCCTGATATTTTACATGAATGAATGAATTCAGACCTCACCACAATAATACTTACTGTGATTATCATCCCCATGTGAAGATGACAGAACTGAAGCTGGGGACATTCAATTTGCTCTTTACATGCATTCATCCATTTAAGCCTTACAACGGTAATAGTTAACCATCATCTTTGCCATCGTATGGATGGGGACATACAAGTTGAGAGGGTTTTTTTTTGCGGAAGCTCATGGAGCCAATAAAGTAGAAGAGCTGAGCTTTGAACTCAGGCAGTTTAGGGTTTGACGGCTGTGCTATGGCTTTAAGCCCCACCCTCAGTGCGCTCTGCTGGCCGGGGAACGTGACTTGGCCTGAACCCAGGTCTGGTTGCTTCTGTTGCTTCTCGCTCTAGAACTGCTACCATCTCCAGCCTCTTGATTCACCCCTCCTGACACCCTGGGGGTGCTCAGTCTGCATTCTTAGCGTGGCCCCCCCTCCCCCCCAGCCTCTGGGGCCCTCCTCGGGGAGGCTTTCCCAGAAGGCTCTACCAGCCCAATTGACAAGGGAGGTTCCAAGGCTCATTTGAGATTTCAAGTCCATTCACAGGATTTCAAAGCCTGTCTAGGAGAGCTCCAGTAATTCGTGGCCACTGGGGGTGACTTGAAGATCTCTCTCTTCATAATTACCCTTCTATATCTGGCCATTCGTGATGCAGACATCTGTCCATTGTCAGACCTGCCTCTGTGAGAAGCCAGGAGTCTTACCTGATTCCCCACATGATTGCTTTTCCACTTAGTCTTCAGAGATCCATACCAGGCCCTGGATCTGGAGAAGCTGGTTCTTGGAGCTGAGATACCCGCCCAGGCCCTGATGGTTTTGAACCTTCTTGGCAGACGATAGGGGGATAGGATGGCCCTGCTTTCTTGTTCCATCTGAGGTAATCAGCCAGCCTCCTCCCAACCACATCCCTTTGCAGGACTGCGCCAGTCAGAAAGAGAAGCTTGTGAGTTCATCGACGAATTTCTAGAAGAAGGACAACTGGTAAGGAAATTGTCTGGACCTTTTGAGAGCTGAGGAGAAAGTAGAAAAAAATGAGAACTCACGTTTCCTTGGGTTTTGGATACTAGCCCTGGTTTGAAAAGCACCTGAAATTCGGCCCATTTTTGCCTTCTGACCTGGACAATCTGACCTGAAAGAATCTTCCATGGGGACCCCTAGCTCCACTGTCCCCAGAGGGCTGTGAGGGGACCGGGACATTGATGAGTGTCAGTCTAGGGGATGGGGGAACTGTGTTGAGGAAATCAAGTGAGCTATCCATCCTGGCTGCTCTGAGGTCTGGGCTGGGTGTGTGGGGCAGGGTCTGGGGTACAGGTTTTGGGTGCAGCCTGTAGGAGAAGTGAAGGGCTGAGGCCTGGTTCACAGGCAAGAAATTTCTGTGGTTTTTTCCCCTAGTCAGAGTCGGAAAAACTGAAGTTCCTGAGGGCTGTGGAAACCTTGAGTGCCGCCGTTCAGGCCCAGGCAAATGGCAATATGAATGATTACTTTCCCAAAACCATTCTGGCCAAGAAAATTGAGGTGAGAAAGACCCAAGCTCTTCTGGGAGTTGGTCATCCAGGGATGAGGATGACCAAGTCCCAGAGCCAAGGGCTGGCATCTCTCCCTGAGGGAGATTCTTGTTTCTTCCCGGCCCTTCTAGGTATTAATCCTCGAAGAATCCACCGAGGTCTTGGTCAGCAGTGTGCATCAGCGAGCCATGCTCTGCATCGTGGCCCTGAGGTTCCTTCCTTGCTGTTACCTCCTCTGAGCCCCTGGGCCTTTGATGCTGTGAACATTTGGGTTGGGAGGAAGGGCAAGGTCTGGGGACTTGAGTTTTGCGCTGTGGGTGGCAGGGCCCCATGATTGCTGCCTCATCTACCAGCATTCTGGGGTGGTGGACGCACCCCCAGTTTCACTATCAGAAGCCTATTAGGACATCCAGTGTAGGGAAGGCTCCCCAAGAGGCCAGGACCTCTTTTCCTGGCAAGGAGGTCATCGGAAGGTGTTTGGGAGCCCAGGTCCTTACTGTTTGCTGTGCCTCAGAAGGGGCAGCAGAGAAGGTTCTGCCACAGGGTCCTGGAAACATATCCGACCCTGCCACTGATATCCTCCAAAGCTCTCTTGTCATTCCTCCCCTCTCACCCCAGCCAGGTGAATCCACCATTCTACTTATCCCAGAAACTGGATCTGGTGAATGCTGGCATCTCTAGCATATTCTCTCTGCCTCTCATCATGCCTAGTCTAGACAGAAAAGAGAGTGCTAGTCTCTACCTCCAGGTAATCCCCACCATCGCCTCCTGGTGGAGGTCTCCACAGGAGAGGATTTATCTTCAGAGGCTTCCTGGGTCCTCTTAGCTCCCAGACCCCCTTCCCCTCCTCTCTGACCTTCGGGAGCTCATAGCTCCATGGCCCTTGTGCTGCTCGAAGTAACCCCTCTGCCTCATCATCACCTGTCTCCCCGAGGACTGGCCCATGCTGCCACACTACCTGTGTCCTCTCTCACTAAGTCTCCTATTTCTCTAGGAAGAGACAGTCTAATGATAAAACCCACAAATTTTATGGAATAACTTAACCGGCCAATGGACTGCCAAATCTTCTCAAGAGTTTTCAGTTTTAAAAATAGAACTTTCCTTAATCTACCAGAATGAATCTCTAAGGGTGAGAATATCATGGGGGCTATATTTGTTGGGGAGAACTGCCCAATGCCTACATTTTGCTACTTGGTTTGCAATTTGGGCTGGCCTTGGCCCAGCCTTCAGTGAGGTCAAGAAAGGTCAGCACTTGGGAAGATGGGAGTGTGGCAGCAGGGCTAGCCCAGCCCCTACTTTCCTTCCTCCTGAGGTGGGATCTGAGGGACAGGGGGGAGTGCCCCAGGGAGCCAAGCTAGCACAGCGGCTGTCGGTCCACCTACACTCCATGCTTCCTCACTTGTCAGACGGTCCAGGCCTTAGATGACATGTTACAAGCTCTTGTAATGGAGGATATGGACCCCGACATGTCCCTGCTGCAGAACTTCCTGGAGGTAAGTGGCTGGAGAAATCGGGGAAACGGAAGCCCTATTTTAAGTCTGATCTTTGGGAGGAAAGATAAGGAGTATGGGGATAGTCTGGGGGTCTTTTCAGCACAGAGGCCATCAGTTCTCAAACCTCAGAGAGCAATCACAATGACTTGGAGACCACTTCCTGTCTCCTTCTCACTGTCTTTAGAGCTTTTCAAATATTCTTAGTTATGATACGTTGTCATCTCTCGGGGTTGAATTTGAATTGGGGAAGTAGCCCAGAGTCGCATGAAACCTACTTTCATCAACAAGATGGTAATTAATGAGGATAATATAATTTTGGATAAAACATTACGTGTGACTACAAATGCAGAGACAGGATCGCCTGGATATCTTTAAAAAACTTTTTTGTGGGTGCTTGGAGGGCTCAATCGGTTAAGTGTCTGACTTTGGCTTAGGTCATGATCTCACAGTTCATGAGTTCGAATCCCACGTCGGACTCTGTGCTGACAGCTCAGAGCCTGGATGGAGCCTGCTTCGGATTCTGTGTCTCCCTCTCTCTCTGCCCCTCCACCTGCTCGTGCTCACTCTGTCTCTCGCTCTCTCTCAAGAATAAATAAACATTATAAGAAATAATAAAAACAACTTTGATGAGGGCTGTGTCTAGAGAGGAAACATATCCTATTGGGATTAGTGACGTGATTTTTTTTGAAATGTATCCTTTCTGGTACGTTTGTTGAGATGTGTTTCTGTGCTTTGTGGGTACCTTCACTGTAAGCAAACTAGTAAATGCACTGTTATAATTTGAGTTTATGGGGAATGGAGATGCTGAACTTTGGTTCTCCATCGGGGTGGAGTCCTCAGGAAATCCATTACTGGGGTCCTCATTATCCAAAGATAAATGGTGCCCCCAAAGGCACCGCTTATAGTTTCCAAAATTTCATTTATTGATTTATCTTGATAAATGAAATTTAAATGAGAAAAATAGATATTATTATATGCAACAACATTTGGATTATATTTGCTACTTCGAGGTAATTCTGAAAACAAAAAAAATCAAGTGTGGCTATTTTAAGATTTTTTTTTTTTTAACATTTTATTTATTTTTGAGACAGAGAGAGACAGAGCATGAACAGGGGAGGGTCAGAGAGAGGCAGACACAGAATCGGAAACAGGCTCCAGGCTCTGAGCCGGCAGCACAGAGCCCGACGCGGGGCTCGAACCCACAAACCATGAGATCATGACCTGAGCCAAAGTCGGCCGCCCAACCGACTGAGCCACCCAGGCGCCCCAAGTGTGGCTATTTTAGACATAATTTTTCCTACAAAATTATATGATTGCATAACACTTCACCTATTTCATGTTTGACTTTGCACAGCAGGATCAGAAAGAGTTTTAATTTTGAAAACAAAAACAAAAACATTTAAGGCCTATTTAGTTTTCCAAAGGGCTCCTCTCTCTTTTTGTCTTTGTTTTATTTTTCATATTTTTGTTAAGGTATAATTTACATATAGTATAATGCACCCTTCCTAGTGCATATAGTTCTACGGGTTTTGACAAACGCAGTCATGTAACCACAACGATAATCAAGCTACCGAGTAGACCTACCAACGCCAAAAATCCCCCCATGACTCAGTAGTCAACCCCTCTGCCCACCCTGGCAATAGATGATCTGTTTTCTGTCCCTATTGTTTTGCCTTTTCCAAAATGCCATATAAACAGAATCATATAGCCTCTTATGTCTGTCTTCTTTCATATAGCACAGTGTATCTGAGACTCACCCATGTTGTTATATATATATCACTAATCCATTCCTTTCTATTTTGTCATTGTCCCGATGGATCACAGCTGTGTACCCCTTCTCTAGTTGAGGAACATTTGGCTTGTTTCCAGTTGGGGGTGATTATGAATAAAGCCGCAATAAATATGTGCATTCAGGCTTTTGTACATACATAGATTTTTTTTTTTACTGTTCATATTTTAGAAGATTTTAATACATTTTTATTTTATTTTATTTTATTTTATTTTATTTTATTTTATTTTATTTTTATTTACATCCAAATTAGTTCACATATAGTGCAATGGTGATTTCAGGCGTAGATTCCTTAATGCCCCTTACCCATTTAACCCCTCTGTTTACCTCCCACAACCCTTCCAGTAAACCTCTGCTTGTTCTCCATATTTAAGAGTCTCTTATGTTTTGTCCCCCTCCCTGTTTATTATTTTTGCTTTCCTTACGTTCATCTGTTCTGTGTCTTAAAGTCCTCATATGAGTGAAGTCATATGATATTTGTCTTTCTCTGACTAATTTTGCTTAGCATAATACCCTCCAGTTCCATCCACGTAGTTGCAAATGGGTACATACATAGATTCTTCATTTCACTTGGGCAGATACCTAGGAGCGGGATTGCCGAATTGTATGTGCATATTTTACTGTTATAGGGAACTTCCAGAGTTTTTGCCAGAGTAGCTGTATAATTTTGTGATCCCAGCCACAATGT